>NW_020185339.1:15511628-15727687 GCF_003031525.2 Neophocaena asiaeorientalis asiaeorientalis
CCCCTGCATCGGCAGGCGGACTCTCAACCACTGCGCCACCAGGGAAACCCGGACCAGGTGTATTTGACAGATTAATCATGTGACCCAGGATATATGTTTAGCCCAATTGAAAATGAAAGTCTGCAACTATTTTCAAACTCCATTTCAATAGCAAACGACGTACATAGAAAAAATTGATTCACTGAATGCAAATAAGAGACAATCTCTGAATTTGTATGAAAAAATACCCTGGTACTAGGTAATACTTGGCAGTGTTACCTTCATGATCTTGGATAAACCAGTAAAACACCTTTGAACCTTCTTTCCTCATCCATAGGGATATCACCTCATTATAAAGGTCGTTGTTAGGATTAAATGAAATAAAAGGTTATGTATTATTATTATCGTTTATTTAGTGACTTATTCAAGATCCAGACTCCAGATCTTCACATTTTTAGTTCACTGTTTTTAAACTGTTCTAGTTTATTTTTTGAGAATAATAAATGATTTAAAACCTACAGACAAGTGATTTTTTTGTTTAAAGATGTTCGTAAAACATTTTATGGTATCTTTTTGTCAGCATCATTAAGTTTGTGTTTCTCTTCATGGGCTCACTCATAAGGCATAAAGAAGGGAAATCTCTAGGAAAAGGGAAATTCATGTAATCATAGAGCATAACTGTAAATCTAACCTTGCATATTTCAGAGATGAACTGTTCTTGATTGATGAACTTTTACCTCTTTGAGTATATGTCTCCCTGCTCCATCATTAGCAGTTAATATGTGAAGATAGAGAACTGTCAAAAGCTAGAGGAGAGACAGATTGCCTGTGAATCTAAGAACAGATAAGGCAAAGTGCAATCACTTGCCTCTGGGATGTTCCTACAAACTTGATATTGCATAGATATTGAACAACCTTTATACAGTAAGAAGCTTTTTTAAAAGTTACATTTCTGGGAATATGGAGCTTCTGCAGAATATTATTAGTTTAGTAGGTAATATGTTAACATGTTTGATTCATTATATTGTAAACAAATCGAATTTTTCCTGGTGTTAAAAGTTTGCATTCATTGGAAGATCTGAAAAAGAAACTGGAGAGAAAAAGATCATCCATGATTAACGCTGACCTGTCTAGACTTTAGTGTACCTCTTTCGTCTAGTCTGAAGTGTTTCTGATTGTCATACTTTAAAAAAAAAAAAAAAAAGCTTGTGATTATAGAGACAAAGGACGAACTGGGTGTGAGCATTTTTCAGAACTTCTCTCCCTCCTTACATCTTCATCAAGAACTAAATTTTATTTACTATTTAGCCCATTTGTTTTCATATTTTTTAAAAAAGTGTAACAACTCAGCTAGATTTATATTTGAGTTCAGTGTAAGCAGAAATTGGATTTTTTAATATTTCTTTCCCCCAAACCATGCAGTTTCCTTTATTTGCTGATTATGGTATGCTGTTACTAAGCCTATGAGAAACCTCTCTGTGAAGCGCATTTTAATATTTAGATCAAACAGCAATTGGAATACATTAATGCCCAGTGGGTAAATGTGTCATTTGAAAGCAGCTGCTGAGCCTTCTCCCTGCTGCTCCAATTAACACATACTGCACACTTTTGTCAGCAAGAGGCAGTGCATATGGATGAAACCACTTTGCAGCTCATTAATATGATATGCAGGAGTGAGCAAAGGATTAATCAATCTGCACATTGCAAACAATACCTTGCCAAGACCCTTCCCAAGTACATGCTTTGCCCTAAAGGGTGCTAGGCTCTAGGGGGTGGGATTAGCAGGTAAGAAAACGTCCCTTGGGTCTCTAGCTTTGGTTCAGTCCATTGACTAACAAGTTTCCCCGCCCCTCTCTTCTCCTTCATCCCCCGCCCCTGATGATGGAGACATTGGATAGTGAAATTCTAGTGCTGGGACTCCTCGCGTCTCTGCGGAATCTCTCGTTGAACTTTTTTTTGTTTTGTTTCAAAGCAATTTGAAGTACAAAGCTTTGCTGTTGATTTTTTCTCTTAGTCTTTCAGTAGCATTTCACTTCCTCTCTTCCTTTTTAAAAAAGATTCTTTCTAAATTGAACACTTGACATTTTACCGAGCAAAGTAAGAAATCTTGTAAACCTAATCGTTATTTTTTCCTCTCCCCTGGCTAAAATCTCTGCGTTGGTGGTAGCACGGAGGCAGATGGAAGGGTAGCGCGTCCCCCAGCCCAGGGTTTCATTCATGCTCCGCTGGCTCCCCAGGCAGCTGGGCTGGTGGTACACTCTGGTGCTGGCTGAGCCAGGCTGTGTGGTGAGGGAGAGATGGACCGCTTCCTGGGTTTTGTCAAGCAGATAAGAAGATCTAGGAGAAGAAAGGGAAAAAAGTACCGACCAGAAGAGGATTACCACGAGGGCTATGAGGATGTCTATTATTACGCCTCAGAGCATTTTCGAAGTAAGCGCTACCCTCCACCCTCCTTCTCGCATGCTGGGGCTAACAATAAACCTTGTGTGGAGCTTTAATCTTAAATGCAAAAGGTTTTCCAGATGGTGTTCTCTGGGAGCTGTCTGTAAGTACTGAAGTGCTACATTTTGCTTGATTTGTTGCAAGAATAGCTATCAGATAGCATCTAGACAGTATAAACTGTCCAGATCTATACACATGGTTAATGTTTTCAGTGCAATTAATTGATTATGTTAGCATTTTAATGAGCCACTCAAAAAAGTATCTTGCAAGCCCATGTAGTAGGTGGTTAGAATACATTCGGTTTTAATTGTTGCTCTTAGATAACTGTTTTTTCTTTTTGATTAGGAGAGTAGTTTATTTGGAAGAAATAATTGTTCAAGTTGATGCTGATAATTACTGTTCCTTATGCAGACTTCTAGACAGTTATCTATGATTAATCCGAGGTGTTTGTACAAGGAAGTTCAAATGCTTTTCTCTAATGCATGTTCATAATTTTATTACTAAGTTAAGGGAACTCTTATATGTCAACTAGAAGCAGTGATACCTTAAGAAAAAAAGAATATATCTATATTAAGATATTTGTAAATGAGCTTCTAAATAGCAGAGAACTAGAATTTTTCTTGTGCTTATCATTGCTTTAAGTTCCTGGTGAGGTTTAGACTTGTCCTAATAGATTTAAAATGCCTAGAAACACCCAAGGGTGCAGAGAGAAAGCAGCTGCATAGTTTATGAGGTGTCCTAAATGGAGGATACTGGCAGTTATGCATGCTCCACATTTACAAAATTATTTTTATCTTCTTGAATAAGGATCTTTATAAACTAATATATCCTGGTCTTTTGATGTTTAACCATGAATATGTACCATTTACAACTTGTGAGTGTAGACTGATAAATAATTTAGATTCCATTTCCGTGGTATTGGAATCCATGAGAATTAGTTCTAAATGCCAGAAATTCTGTTGTGATTGATGAAAGTTGAGGGTTGAAAATTCACGTGGTGGCAATAACAAAATAATGAAAGATTATAATTCTTTGACATTTGCTTGAATAATATGGCTGTGTTGCTTTTACAGAGTAATTCCTGAGCTTTAGAGATGTTTCTCTTTCATCATGCTTTTACATGAATCATGCTTTCACATGAGTAATCTGTTCTATTGTAGTGACGATCTGTGTTTCCTGAACTTAGTTTCCATTGAATTTAATTAAGATTTGTGTCACATCAGAAAATACTGTCAGTTTGCATGCATAATTCTGAAAACTTGGAGACTGAAAAGAAAAAAGGAGCTTAGGAACTTTTAGTTACTTTGGTGTTCCTTGTACATATTTCTTACAACCAATATATACTGAGTCAAATTCACACCTTCTTGGGTTTGTATTGGATGTGTTTGTGCAGATAGAAGCAAACAATCTCAAATTCCAGCATCCTACTAGTTTTGGTAAGAATTTAAAAACAACAAAAGTACTTTATAAGTTGACAAAATGTGCCCACAAGGAGAAATATTTATGGAGACATCTAAGAAGTAGCCCTAAACTAGGGTTAGGAGAATTACATATCAAAGACAGTAGTCTTCATACATTAAATGCAGTAACTTAAAGAGAATCATGTTTTATCTGATTTGTCAAGATCATGCTAAGGATAAGATACTGAACATCAAAAGTCATTTGCTTTAGATGCAGAATGGACATGTTTTCCCCGATGATTTATCAGAAAGTACCCGTTATGTAACATATAACTTTTGGAGTTAGATGCATATCGAATCTCCAACTTCAAGCTGCTACATAATAAACAGAAGGTGTCACAATGGGCTCTGACACTTGGGATTTGACATTTCATCAAATGTCAAATTGCCAGGGCTTTTAAAGAAGCCACGTCATACAACATAATGACCTCCCAGTGCATCTTTTGGCTTCCGTTTCAGGTCCTGTCTGAATGGGGTAGGAGAGACATCCCCTTATAATTTACAGGTGTAAAATAGCTGTATTTTACAGCTGAAAAATAGTAAGGGTGAGACTCATCCTTAAGATGACCAATCCTCAAAGAGTTAACATGGTTGAATTTAATTACATATACAAGGTATCTATTCTAATTAGCCTTTGGCATGATTTGGAAGTTTTATGCCCTGCATTTCCCTAGATGGCTTAGAAAGATTACACTGAGACTCAAAACTCGGTGAAATTTACCGATGACATTCACATCTTAGTTAATGGTGCTATTGATAAACCAGAAGTGTCATTATTATTTTTCTCCCTGTGGTGTTCCTTTCTTGAAAGAAACTTACCTCTCTGTTTTGTCCATTTATCTGATGGTTCAGATTACCACAAGGACATTATACGTATAATAATGAACGACTGAGCTTAGAAAGACCTTCCCAGAAAGGTCCCCAATAAGTCTGCCCCTCCTTTAGTACATTCTCGAGTGTTTGCTGTTGTTTAATTTTATCCTAGATAATGTCTCTTCTATTGTAAGGGTTCTGGTTTCAAATTTTACCATCTTTTCTTCATCTGAAATACAGCGCAGCTTATAATTTCATGAAGTGCCAAAACCTGAATGAAAATATCAGTAGGGTCTGATAGTATGAAAGAGAAGTTATCCTAAAAATGGATAATTTTTCTGTAACTCCATCAAAACTGACTTTGAGCAGTGATCATGGTGATAGACTGATTTTAAATCTTCCCTGATTTTATGTTGACTTAATGAATGTCACTGTGCATGGGATGACTGTCTTTGGTTTTTTTAAATCTCCTTTCGTCATTCATCTATCCTTTCATAATTCTAGAGTTAGGGTTTAAATAAACTAAACAATTGTTTTGGGAAAATCACCACACTTTTCTGGGGTTTTGTGTCCTAAAATGTGATAGGAGGGATATTTGTTTCTTCAGATTTTTCAAGTTCTAAGACTCTATGATTTTAAACTTTGTTTTACTTTCTAAAGCAATTCAGGTAAAGGTATTGGCTGAAGGAATTTAACCGGGATTTAAACTAAAAAATTCACCTGTGTTATGGGGAATTGGTTTTTCTGGCAGGAATCATTGGTAGGACCATTCCTGTTCCTTTAAGTTAGTAATCTATCATTGAATATGCAGGAGTTTTGGAGAATGTTTATAAACCTATGAAATTCTGAACATGTTGCTAAGTCCTATACCTCATCTTTTATGTAATCTTATCTGCCCCAAATCACCATTTACTCTGAAATTCTCACATGGATGATTCATTTGGTATTTTTACTTAAGAAAACCTGGCACTGATTACAGAACTGATTTATAAACCTTACTGCAACAAAAAGCTAAAACAAAAAGGGTACTGAAATTCAGTTTTATGGTATTTGTTGCTTTTATTTGTTGTTCCTTAAATACTGGGTTATAAAAATGCCTTTTTTTTTTTTTTTTTTGCGGTACGCGGGCCTCTCAGTGCTGTGGCCTTTCCCCTTGCGGAGCACAGGCTCCGGACGCGCCGGCTCAGCGGCCATGGCTCACGGGCCCAGCCGCTCCCCGGCCTGGGGGGTCCTCCCGGACCGGGGCATGAACCCGTGTCCCCTGCATCGGCAGGCGGACTCTCAACCACTGCGCCACCAGGGAAGCCCTCTGATCCTGTTTTTTTTTTTTTTTGCGGTACGCGGGCCTCTCAGTGCTGTGGCCTTTCCCCTTGCGGAGCACAGGCTCCGGACGCGCCGGCTCAGCGGCCATGGCTCACGGGCCCAGCCGCTCCCCGGCCTGGGGGGTCCTCCCGGACCGGGGCATGAACCCGTGTCCCCTGCATCGGCAGGCGGACTCTCAACCACTGCGCCACCAGGGAAGCCCTCTGATCCTGTTTTTTTTTTTTTTTGCGGTACGCGGGCCTCTCAGTGCTGTGGCCTTTCCCCTTGCGGAGCACAGGCTCCGGACGCGCCGGCTCAGCGGCCATGGCTCACGGGCCCAGCCGCTCCCCGGCCTGGGGGGTCCTCCCGGACCGGGGCATGAACCCGTGTCCCCTGCATCGGCAGGCGGACTCTCAACCACTGCGCCACCAGGGAAGCCCTCTGATCCTGTTTTCAGTGTATATTTTTATTTAATCACATAGGATAATATTCAAGTTCTAAGACAGATAATGTGCATTTTATAAGTATTCTCTTAGCTCTGTTCGTATCCATGATAGAAATCCTGACCTGCCTGAGTCCAGGCAGGGTATGGTTATTGAATGACTTGAAAAGGAGGAGTTTGTTTATCTCTTACTAATGTGAAAGTATGTGAACCACTTTCACTTATGGCCCTGGCACCTTTTTGCACATGTGTAATGGCTTTGAATTAGGCATGGAGTTCCTCCAAGGTAGCCACTCTTTTCTGCTTTCATCCTGACTCACTTAGGCAGGTGTGAGCTGTGTGGTGAAGCTACTCAGGGCAGTCCTCAGCGACCCATTCACCTTTCCCACTGAGGTCCTTTCAGGAAAACCAGAGAAAGGGGGGAACAGGAATATGGTTTAGGTCTTTTGAAAATAGGGCATTTGTATTTACAATTTTTTTTTGTTCTTTTGTTGTTCTTTGCCTATTCTAATAGGTATTAAGCAACAATTGTGATGTGTGTGCATACAATCATTGTTAGCTAAGTTACTTTATTAAACAATGTCTGCATCTAAAGTCCCTAGTTAGCCAATTCAGGCTTTAAATTGCCTGAGATGTTCAAAATGCATTTTAAGAGGGCTGCTCACTTTCTTTTATTTCATTGAAAGATGTCCTACACTGTTCTTAGAGGAAAAACAATTTTGGTAGTGGGTGTTTTCAGTTTGAGAATTTTTAGGAATTGTTGTGGGTAATTAGTTCAAGTAATTTCTTCTCACTAGTTTCCTTTACAAGTTTGTTTGTTTGTAAATTCATGTAACCACATCCTCTCTGCTTCCTGGAATTGACATCAAATTGGGATTATGTCTCTTCATAAGCGTGCCATAAGGATAGAGTGAGAACTTTCACCTACACTTTGGAAAGATGGCTGGTCCCTGCTCCTCTGTGTGCAAAAGCTGAACACAGCCATCACAGGGTGGGGGAGTGAGGGAGAGGAAGGGAGGAAGGCAAGAAGAGAAGGCAGCACATTTCATAGGTCATCCTTACCTATCTGAAGTTTCCAAGCATAAAAGCCATTTATTTCTATGTTAAAAACAGTGATCATCGAAGTGGCAGGTCTTGGATGTGAGATACTGAATGATTCAAACCTTAGCTGTACTTAGTTTGATTCACAGAATCCCAAATGAGAGACATCGGTTATATAGAAATAGGGCAAACTTGCTTGTTTTATGACTACACGGCTTATTTTTCTTTCCTAAGAATTGCTTTCCATCTCTAGTATAATGGTTTGGTTGAAAATTGATTGGCTACCATGTTACATTTGCCTGGGTGTTTTGTGTCATCAATTTCATTATCTCAAACTGTACTTTTTTCCCACATGGAATAGTGTAAAGGAATATTAAAGTTGAAAGGGACCTTAGAATCCATTTGTCCAATCTGAGTCTTTTTTTAGATGAATAAAGTAGGATACAAACAAGGTAAGTGGCTGATGCAAGCCCCCACTGATCCTCAAGGCGGACCTGATAGAGTCCGGTCCTCCATCCTTTATTCCACACTCATCTTTTAGTTCTCCGATGACTTCCGATATTTAAGGGCTCGGATCCATCTACAAATGAATTAGAATTTTAATTTCCCTTGTTGGTGGCTTTATTCTTTTGAGCAGTGGGTCCTCTTATCTTAAACTAAACTCTTGAACAAAAACTAACTCCTAATATAATATTGAAGGTGAAATTAACTTGGTGTCTTATTTATAGATGATGCTAGTAACAGTGATTGTCACTGACTCAAAAACCAGCCAACAATATTTTTTGTATCACCTCCCATTTGCTCTGTGGTTTGCATATACAGCCACTTCTGCCAACGAATATCCCTTCAAGAGACTTAAAGTGGCATAAGTCTATCAGGAATATTAGAATTAGGAGGATCCTTGGAGTTCAGTTAGGGAACCCTGCTGTTTCATATAGGAAGTTCTTTCTCAGCATCCGTGCTATATGGACCTCCAGCTTTTATTTATATCCTTCCAGTATGAACACATTCATTTCCAGACCACACAAGTCATTGAATAAGCCTAAGTCTCTTTTAAACAAACTCTAAATTTTATGTTAAGTTGTTTGCATATTCCAACAAATACAGTAATAAGCTCAAAATTTTATCTTGACCCAGATAAACATAGACTCTGTTATATTTAATGTGCAATAAGATTTCACGCCTCCCCTCTCTTCACATTATTCTTTTACCGACATAACATATGGTATGTGGAGGTGAGTAATTCCTTCAATGCTATTTTTGTTTTAACTACACAAACCCAGAAGAGCTCTGCATTGTACCTACATCCATTTGGTAATTTTTCTTTTTAAAATTTCTTAAAGGTCACCAAATCTCCCATTTATTTAATGAGAAATACATACTGTGCTTTGTGTTTGCATGATGTAGTGGACATCTATTTGTCTGCCTTGAAAATCTTTTTTCCCCCTGGGAGGAACAATTCTCATATTTAAAATATTCCTGTTTCTATTCCAACTTGGTCATTATTGATTAATCAAAACCGACATAATTAAATTATACCATTGCCTCGGCTATGGTGATTGGTCTGGCAATGGACACATAAACCAAGCTGTGTCAATGAGAGCGCTCCTCTGGGAGCTTGCAAATTAAACTCAGTGCCCTTTATCACATGGAAAAAAACAGTCTGGAAAAGGAGAGAATCAAGTCAATATGTAAAAGAGATGAGAATAAAAGATCAAGAGACCTCTCACAGTTTTTTTTTTTTTTAAAGGTTAGCTTTTTTTTTTTTTTAATATTTTATTGATTGATTGATTGATGCCGGGTCTTAGTTGTGGCAGGCGGGCTCCTTAGTTACAGACTGTGGGATCTTCATTGTGGCATGTGGGATCTTTTTAGTTGTGGCATGCAAACTCTTAGCTGCAGCATGTGGGATGTAGTTCCCTGACCAAGGATCGAACCCGGGCCCTCTGCATTGGGAGTGTGGAGTCTTAACCTCTGTGCCACCGGGGAAGTCCCCCCCTCACAGCTTTGTAGTCACCAGTCCAGACGTTGGGGTCTCTAGGGCTGCCCACATTGAATTTCACATAGCTAGAAAGGACCAGAACCAAAACTGGAACTCAGATCAGGTCGTTTCTAATTTGATCGTGTGGGTAGTTTTTTGTTTTTTTTTTTTGTGGTACACGGGCCTCTCCCGTTGTGGAGCACAGGCTCCGGACGCGCAGGCTCAGCGGCCATGGCTCACGGGCCCAGCCGCTCCGCGGCATGTGGGAATCCTCCCGGACCGGGGCACGAACCCGTGTCCCCTGCATTGGCAGGCGAACTCTCAACCACTGCGCCACCAGGGAAGCCCGGTAGTTTTTTAAATTTGGAAAATATTATTGTTTGGTATTCTCATCGATAGAGATAAGTGCCAGAGGTAGAAACTAGATTCTTTCAATTAAACTTCCTACCCTCCAAAAGAGTAATTTTCTTAATGGGATTAAGGAACTCTGTGACTTTAGAGGAATCATGTGGATCTCTATGCTTCTTCAGTTTCTTATTTGTAAAGTGAGGGTACTCCATCCCAGTGCAGAGGACCAGAGACCTCAGAGAGGTCTCCATTGACAGGTTTCCATTGACAGGTCTCCATTGACAGAGGTCTCCATCTAGACCTCCATTGACAGATCTAGATACAGTATTTAGAGCGTATATTCGACACGCATCACGCAGCCAAAGCAGCTGGAGGAGGGAGATGGCCAGTAGACAGATCTGAGCAGAAGACATGACTTCACCTAGCAACATACTGCTGTGCATTTAACATTCTCTGCCCTCACTTTCTGTTCAGAGTTAAATCTTGTTTGAGAGGGGGCCACACAACTTCCCTATCCATATCTCACTGGAGTTCTGCTGCCAGTATCTATAGATGTATAAAAGAGGGTTTGGATACACACAAGACAATTCTTTCTCATCAGTATATGCCCTAAAACTAGGTGCTGTAGAATACCAAGTACAGGACAGTGAGTCTCCCGAGAGGACACGCGTGTGTGTGTACGTGCGTGTGCGTGTGTGCGTGTGCATGTGTGTGCATGAGAGAGAGAGTGCACAACGCCCAACTCACACACGGGACTTATATAGATATTTGTGAGGTCAAAAACAACACCCTTTCTTAACCCTAAGGCAATACCTATTTGTCCAGGCAGGCTGTGTCCTGCTGGTTAAGGATGTGGGACCTGGGTGAGACTACCTGAGTTGGAATCATTGATAAGTGAACTTGGCAAGTAAATCTGTCTGTGCCTCAGTTTCCTCATCTGTGAAATGGGGTCAATAACGACTCATCTCTTAGTGTGGGTTATGGTGAATTGAATGACATAATACAGCCCTAAGTGCTTGACACATAGTGAGCACTTAGTAAATGTTAATAGAAGAAAGCCTTATTCATAAAGGCATTAAGTAAAGCACAATGGATAGTTATGCATGGCAGGCTAAGGAGCTTACATTCATCGTGCAGGCACTGGGGCACTGTTGTAGGTTTTCAAGTAGAGGTAGAGCCAGCAAAGAGCTGTACTTTAGGGAGATTAGTATGGTATTAGTGTATAAAAGGGATTAGAGGTAGAGACATAAATCAAAGGGCAGATACGGCAGTTGTGGGAAAACATAGGTATGAACAGAAAAAAGTATATTCGACACACTGTGTTGCCAGGAAGATGTCCAAGGAGAACTGGAAGGAGGCAGCTTGAAATATGGAAGTTGGAATTGTGGAAAGTGGGTAGGATCCAAGAGATTTGCAAGATGTGTGTATACATTTGATGGATGAATCGTGGGACTAGATGACCTTGGTAAGAAAGAGTGGTCTTTTGACTCTGTCTTATGCTGACTATTCTTGGGACCAAATGAGGAAAATTGGTTAAACATACAATTCTAATGATGTAAGAGAGAGTGTCAACAGATAGAGGAAGCAATGCTGTGGATACCTTAATGAGGGAATTCGTAATGAGTACTGAATGGATTGCCCATTTGATTAATTTCTTATAATGCTGATATAAAAGATTAATTGCAAGTTGATTATGCAAAGGGAAATGCAACTCAAAATAGGTGTTAGGATTCAAAAGTTGGATTTTTATTAGGTTGTGGTGTCCTGGAGAGAAAGCAACTTCTAAATGAGTTTAGAAAGGGGGGGGCTAGTATGTGCTGCAACATGGAAGAACCTCAAAACATGCTAAATGAAAAAGCTAGACTCAAAAGACCATGTACTGATGCAGACGGGCACAAGGTTTCCTGATGGGGTGATAGAAATGTTTTAAAAATTAGACTGTGATAATGGTTGCACAGTTCTGTAAAGTTACTTAGAAATCATTAAATCGATTTTTAAAAAGATAGAGTGGTAGGCACTCAAATGAATATATGTAAGGTTTTTGTTTTTGTTTTAGCAGCTCCCAAATGAGCAATCAGAGTTTATTTTCCACTATGGAATGTCCTAGGCATTAGCTCAATCAAGAAGTGTTTGTTAAGTCCCAACTCAGAAAACAAGCAAATCAAATATGGAATACAGAATGATTCACCATGAGGCCAGAGGGAAACACTCCCAGTGGTATTTTAGAATATATAACAGAATTGATTATGTGCCTTTTTTATTTGAAGTGTTAGAATTCCACTCCGATATCTCATCAACTGTTACATAAGCTTAGAGCCAAGAAGCTTTTCTGAAACATTGAACCATAGAACTGAGCCCTTTGGGTCAGTAGATTTGAACTAAATATCAGCACTTAGGACTATAGTTTTGTAGAAATTGAGTTGGACTTCAGTTAACACACTAATATACCTTTGAAGTGTATTACTTAATATACTAATATACCTTTGCAGATCTCTGTTCTAGAAACTGCCTGAACTGAGTCCAAAATATTATGGCTAAACAGATTATCATAATTAAGTCATTTTAAATTTATTTATTTAAATTAAGTAATATTTAAGGTAGAGTATAATGCTTGAATTTTCTCCTTTACTTCCCTACCCTACCAAGAATAGGAAGACAATTTATGGTAAGCACCCCATCATTTTTATTCATTCAGCAAATACTTGATGAGATTCTTCACATGCCAGGCGTCATTCTAGGTGCCAGGGATTGGGTGGTACAGAAGACAGAGAAGGTCCTTGCTTTACTGGAACCAGAAATCTAACAGGGGAACAGAAAATAAAGAAAGTGTGTTGGGTACAGTGGAGAAAATCACAGTTTTACAGGCTAGAGTTTTAGAGGTAGTAAAGGGGGTGCGTGTCTTAGCTAAGGTGATCTCTCTTTGAGAACTAGATGTTTGGGCTGAAGAGACAGAGCCACTTTGTGATAATCTGCATAGGAGCCAGAGCATAAAACCCTCCAGTATTAGAAATGTGTTTATTCATTTTCATACAGCGCTTGCAGTGACATCTTCTGAATGAGCTGTTTCCTTAGCCTTCATTTGTAAAATCAGTTGTTTGGAATTGCGAATGCATTTTTCCCTAGATTTCAAGCTACGCCTGACCCTTGAAGGCCTTTGCAATATTTCACTAACAGGTAAAGTATGGCTGTGGCCAAAGGAGGGGTAGTTAGTGGAGAAAACCTTAATTTTGTTGGAAAACGTAGGGCTGCAGTTGCCTTTCATGTATAGGAGTCTTCTGTTAGAAGACTTCTGCCAAGCTAAGGGATGTCTAAAGTGGCAGCAGTGTTTTGGAGGAATGAGAAAATAGTTTGCTTTACCTTTAGATTAGTGTCACTTGATTCTAAACATCCGTTGAGCACATTTCTTAACCTAAAAGTGTACTTGCCATGTAATCAGAGGATACTAAAATGTATGCTTGTTTTATAGTTTCTTGTTCAAAAACATATCCCACTTCTCCCTGGTCTTTGAAAATCACCACGGTATAGATACATAATGGCTTGTGCATTTTATAGGAAAGATTATATGTCAAAGAATTTTTTTCCACAGAGTGAGCAGAGTTGTACACGGTCTTTGCGTTACAGCCCATAGCATTGCCAGTCTCTGTGCTTTATGGAGAATTGGACCCTTTACATTTCTGTTGTTTATTATTTAACTAGCAGTAGACAGCCAGGGAATTTTATATTGCTTCTTGGAATATTGTTGTTTTCCAGATCAGTTACTATTTGTATTTTTTATATTTAGAAATAAATTCAGTGTAAGATTTAAAATATCTTGCTGTTTTCTGGCGATTGTCTGAATTGCTTTTCTGGAGATGTGTCAAACCAGCAAACTTAAAACTTATGCCTGATTTTGATGCTGTGATGAGCGCTTTTTGAAAAGAGGTGCTTCTGATCACTGCAGAGCTGGTCACACGTTTTCATGATGCTCTTCTGCTGGTGGTGGTATGTGAATCATCAGTTTGCAGGTGTGGAAAATATTTGATTTGTGAAGCCCCATTTTTGAGATAAAACTAGGCACATGTCATATGCACTGGTTAAATGTCACAAGTAACCAGTATAGAACGTGAAGCCAACAGTGGCATCTTGCTGATTCTAAAAATTGAATGTAGGTTAACAAATAGCACAGTGGAGAGTTTTGCAGTCACAGTTGTGGCTAACATTTTTTTTTAACATCTTTATAGGAGTATAATTGCTTTACAGTGCTGTTAGTTTCTGTTTTATAACAAAGTGAATCAGCTATATGTAGACATATATCCCCATATCCCCTCCCTCTTGTGTCCCCCTCCCACCCTCCCTATCCCACCCCTCTAGGTGGACACAAAGCACCGAGCTGATCTCCCTGTGCTATGCGGCTGCTTCCCACTAGGTATCTGTTTTACATTTGGTAGTGTATATATGTCAGTGCCACTCGCTCACTTTGTTCCAGCTTACCCCTCCCCCTCCCTTTCCAATCCAAGAACATGGTATATCTCTCAATCTGTTTGTATCATCTTTAATTTCTTTCATCATTTCCTTATAGTTTTCTACATACAGGTCTTATGTCTCCTTAGGTAGGTTTATCCCTAGGTATTTTACTCTTTGTGGCAATGGTAACTTGGAGTGTTTCCTTAACCTCTCTTTCAGATTTTTCATCACTAGTGTATAGGAATGCAAGAGATTTCTGTGCATTAATTTTGTATCCTGCAACTTTACCAACTTCATTGATTAGCTCTAGTAGTTTTCTGGTAGCATCTTTAGGATTCTCACTGTATAGTATCATGTCGTCTGCAAACAGTGACAGTTTTACTTCTTCTTTTCTGATTTGGATTCCTCTTATTTCTTTTTCTTCTCTGATTGCTGTGGCTAAAACTTCCAAAACTATGTTGAATAATAGTGGGAAGGGTGGGCAACCTTGTCTTGTTCCTGATCTTAGTGGAAATGTTTTCAGTTTTTCACCATTGAGAATGATGTTGGCTGTGGGTTTGTCATATATGGCCTTTATTATGTTGAGGTAAGTTCCCTCTATGCCTACTTTTTTTTTTTTTTGCGGTACGACCATTTTCTTTTGATTTCCATTTGCGTGGAATATCTTTTACCATTCCCTCACTTTCAGTCTGTATGTGTCCCTAGGTCTGAAGTGGGTGTCTTGTATAAACAGCATATATACGGGTCTTGTTTTTGTATCCATTCAGCCAATCTGTGTCTTTTGGTTGGAGCATTTAATCCATTTACATTTAAGGTAGTTATCTATATGTATGTTCCTATTACCATTTTCTTAAATGTTTTGGGTTTATTATTGTAGGTCTTTTCCTTCTCTTTTGTTTCCTGCCTAGAGATGTTCCTTTAGCTTTTGTTGTAAAGCTGGTTTGGTGGTACTGAATTCTCTTAGCTTTTGCTTGTCTGTAAAGGTTTTAATTTCTCCATCAAATCTGAATGAGATTCTTGCTGGGTAGAGTAATCTTGGTTTTAGGTTTTTCCCTTTCATCACTTTAAATGTGTCCTGCCACTCCCTTCTGGCTTGCAGAGTTTCTGCTGAAAGGTCAGCTGTTAACCTTATGGGGATTCCCTTGTATGTTAATTGTTGCGTTTCCCTTGCTGCTTTTAATATTTTTTCTTTGTATTTAATTTTTGATAGTTTGATTAATATATGTGTCGGTGTCTTTCTCCTTGGATTTATCCTGTATGGGACTCTCTGCACTTCCTGGGCTTGATTGACTATTTCCTTTCCCTTATTAGGGAAGTTTTCAACTATCATCTCTTCAAATATTTTCTCAGTCCGTTTTTTTTCTCTTCTTCTTCTGGGACCCCTAAACTTTGAATGTTGGTGCGTTGAATGTTGTCCCTGAGGTCTCTGAGACTGCCCTCAATTCTTTTCATTCTTTTTTCCTTATTTTTCTCTGCAGTGGTTATTTCCACTGTTTTATCTTACAGGTCACTTATGCGTTCTTCTGCCTCAGTTATTCTGCTATTGATTCCTTCTAGAGAATTTTTAATTTCATTTATTGTGGTGTTCATCACTGTTTGCTCTTTAGTTCGTCTAGGTCCTTGTTAAATGTTTCTTGTATTTTCTGCATTCTATTTCCAAGATTTGGGATCATCTCTATTATCATTACTCTGAATTCTTTTTCAGGTAGACTGCCTATTTCCTCCTCATTTGTTTGGTCTGGTGGGTTTTTACCTTGCTGCTTTATCTGATGTGTATTTCTCTGTCTTCTCATTTTGCTTAACTTACTGTGTTTGGGGTCTGCTTTTTGCAGGCTGCCGGTTCGTAGTTCCCGTTGTTTTTGGTGTCTGCCCCCAGTGGCTATGGTTAGTTCAGTGGGTTGTGTAGGCTTCCTGGTGGAGGGGACTGGTGCCTGTGTTCTGGTGGATGAAGCTGGATCTTGTCTTTCTGGTGGGCAGGACTGCATCCAGTGGTGTGTTCTGGGGTGTCTGTGAACTTACTATGATTTTAGGCAGCCTCTCTGCTAATGGGTTGAGTTGTGTTCCTGTCTTGCTAGCTGTTTGGCATAGGGTGTTCAGTACTGTAGCTTGATATTTGTTGAGTGGAGCTCTATCTTAGCATTGAGATGGAGATCGCTGAGAGAGCTTTCGCCATTTGATATTACGTGGAGCTGGGAGGTCTGTGGTGGAACGATGTCCTGAACTCGGCTCTGTCCCACCTCAGAGGCTCAGGCCTGACACCTGGCTGGAGCATCAAGACCCTGTCAGCCACACGGCTCAGAAGAAAAGAGAGAAAGAAAAAAAAAGAAAAAATAAAATATAGTAAAATAAACAATGTTAATAAAATAAAAAAATTATTAAAAATTTAAAAAGTAATAAAAAAAAGAAAAGAAAGAAAGAAGAGAGCAACCAAACCAAAAGCAAATCCACCAATGATAACAAGTGCTAAAAACAGTACCAAAAAATAAAGAAAATGGACAGACAGAACCCTAGGACAAATGGTAAAAGGAAAGCTATACAGACAAAATCACACAAATAAGCATACACGTAAACACTCACAAAAAGAGAAAAAGGAAAAAAATATATATATAAAAGGAAAAGAACAACCAAATGAATAAACAAATCTACCAGTGATAATAAGCTCTAAATACTAAACTAAGATAAACATAAAACCAGAAACAAATTAGATGCAGAAAGCAAACCCCAAGTCTACTGTTGCTCCCAAAGTCCACCTTCTCAATTCGTTGTCTATTCAGGTATTCCACAGATGCAGGGTACATCAAGTTGATTGTGGAGATTTAATCCGCTGCTCCTGAGGCTGCTGGGAGAGATTTCCCTTTCTCTTCTTTGTTCTCACAGCTCCCGGGGGTCAGCTTTGGATTTGGCCCCGCCTCTGCGTGTAGGTCGCCTGAGGGCGTCTGTTCTTCGCTCAGACAGGACGGGGTTAAAGGAGCCGCTGATTCGGGGGCTCTGGCTCACTCAGGCCGGGGGTGGGGAGGGAGGGGCACGGAGTGCGGGGCGGCCCTGCCGCGGCAGAGGCTGGCGTGACGTTGCTCCAGCCTGAGGCGTGCCATGTGTTCTCCCGGGGAAGTTGTCCCTGGATCCCGGGAACCTGACAGTGGCAGGCTGTACAGGCTCTCGGGAGGGGAGGTGTGCACAGTGACCTGTGCTCGCACACAGGCTTCTTGGTGGCTGCAGCAGCAGCCTTAGCATCTCATGCCTGTCTCTGGGGTCCGCGCTGATAGCCACAGCTGGTGCCCGTCTCTGGAGCTCATTTAGGCAGTGCTCTGAATCCCCTCTTGTTGCGCACCAGGAAACAAAGAGGGAAGAAAAAGTCTCTTGCCTCTTCGGCAGCTCTAGACTTTTTCCTGGATTCCGTCCCGTCTAGCCGTGGCGCATTAGCCCCCTTCAGGCTGTGTTCACGCCGCCAACCCCAGTCCTCTACCTGCGCTCCAACCGAAGCCGGAGCCTCAGCTCCCAGCCTCGCCTACCCCGGCGGGTGGGCAGACAAGCCTCTCGGGCTGGTGAGTGCTGGTCGGCACCGATCCTCCTTGCGGGAATCTCTCCGCTTTACCCTCCACACCCCTGTTGCTGCGCTCTCCTCCGTGGCTCCAAAGCTTCCCCCCTCCACCCCCCGCAGTCTCTGCCCGCGAAGGGGCTTCCTAGTGTGTGGAAACTTTCTCTCCTTCACGGCTCCCTCCCACTGGTGCAGGTCCCGTCCCTATTCTTTGTCTCTGTTTTTTCTTTTTTCTTTTGCCCTACCCAGGTATGTGGGGAGTTTCTTGCCTTTTGGGAGGTCTCAGGTCTTCTGCCAGTGTTCAGTAGGTGTTCTGTAGGAGTTGTTGCACATGTAGATGTATTTTTGATGTATCAGTGGGGAGGAAGGTGATCTCCACATCTTACTTCTCCGCCATCTTGAAGGTCTCCCTGCAACATTGTTTTTATAAACTGTGATGGGCAAAAAATATTAACGTGTGGAAAAAATTAATTTCTTCAAGTATTTTGAAGACATGAATATGAACTTACTTTGCTCAGTGAGTTTCACCCTGCCTAGAATCATGATCACTTTTAAGGGAGCAGCTGTCAAAATTCATGGTGAGAAATACAGGTGCTCAGCTGCTGGTTATAAATTTCCACTTTATGGATTTACAGTGGCCTTTCATTATTGGAGTAGAGTTGGGGAATTCCAAGCACCTAAGAACTACTGTTTATGGCTCAGTTTTTCTACCAATACCAAGTTTTCATGACTTACAGGGACGGGCACCTCTTTCATTCTTTAAAACCTCAAAATGTTTGTGTAGTGGTGTATTTAGAACCATTTGGAAGATGCTCAGGCATAAAAGGAAACTTAGAGCAAAGAAAAACTATTGGGATCTTCTAATCTGGCTCTCTGATGCTACATATGATGAATATTCTTAACAGCATAGGAATTTGCTCAGTAATTGTTTTTTAAGGCTTAAAGAGAGAAAATATTTAACTCGGGGGCACATAGTCTGCTAAGAATAGGACTGATCTAAGTATTTAAGTCTCTTAACTTGGTGTATTTTTAGTCTTATCTTTCTCTAAACCTTTCCCATTGAGTCAAAGATTGTCTTCAAGTGAGTCTCCACCCCACCCCAATCCCAAGGGTTAGATCTGGGGGCACCTTTATATACAAATGATGCCTTACTTAGTCTGTCACTTTGTATATGTCTGTATGTCTCTCCTGTGAGTACCACTCTTTATATTCCAGCACCTAGGACAGTGCCTGGCTGCCTGCCACATTCTGGGCCATCAGTAGATGTTTCTTGCTTAAAAATCTGGAGACTAATTCCCATGAGCCACCCACAGACACCCACCGTATTATTTTATAGTAACTTATTCATATATCCATAATGATTAGGAAGTTTAGAAAATAATACTCTTTGGTGGGAAGAATTTGCATTTGCCCTATCTGTAATTCTGATACTGCCCCTCTATAACTCCACGTAGCATAAGATAGTACAGCTCTTACAACAAATTTTTAAGAGAATCTAAATGCGAAGAAAATATAAGGGGAAAAGAAATGTTTGTATTTTATAATATTTTATAGACTTACCTTCTTTTTTTTCAACATACACTTGTTACACACTTCTTGAGGCTTGGTCTTCTGGGGTTAGTGCATGCTGGGCCCTGTGCTAAGCACTTACATGAGTTATTCATTTTCACAAATTGAAGAAGACATTATCTGTGAGACAGATATTATCATCCTTATTTTCCATAAAGCTAGGGTCAAATGAGCTTAATTATCTGAGCTGTTGGATGTTATTAGCGAATATTCATTAAGCAGTTACTGTGTGCTGAGAGCGGAGCCAAGTGCATCCCATCTCCCAACTGCTATGCTGTGTGCCTTCGTCCCCCGTGGTGCTGTTTGAGGATGCTGTTGTGATAGGAACCTCTACCCTTTTGATAGGTTGATGAACTCCTGGGTCATCTTGGACATAATTCCAAGTCTCCAAAGGTAAAAAGACAGCAAAAGCAACTGCTGTTATGACTGTTTTTGTAACAAGGTAAATTTTCTCCTCAATCCTGTTCATTCAATCATTTTGAAATCAGTTGTGCTTTGAACAGGTTAATTTGCCGTATTACATTCTGGTGTAACTTTGTGAGGTGTGTGTGTGTGTGTGTGTGTGTGTATGTGTGTGTATTCTTCCCCACTGAATCTAAAATTAGGAAATGATGTATATAATTCACAGCATATTTGGATTAGATGAAAACTTACAATCACCAAAGTGAGCAAACATATCCAATCTAGGCTGGGGTCCTTGACTAAACCTTGTTCATAATCCCACAGAAACATAGAAGTGACAGCAGGAGGGCTGGAACACGTTTGGTCATCTGAATATGAATGCATGTTGTGTCTGTGCTACCTAAAATGCAGATTATTAAAAGTTAAACTGTCCAAAACCAGTGCATCTGTATGAACAAAAATGTGAATATGGGTATAAATCTGTCATAAAAACAAAGAGTTCTCTTTGGGGTTCCAAATAAATCCTGGAATTTATGAGAGTTAGAAAATGATATAGGAACTAGTTTTCTTTCTTTATTTTCTCTATTACTAAGTCACACATGAATCATATCCCACCCAGATAAAATACTCAGCTGTAAAGTTTGCTGATGGGAAATATTAATCAAGTAGAGTGAAGTTATTTACTATAAGGTATAAATTTTAGGAATGGGTAATATTCTGATACTTGACAATGGTGATCAAGGAACTCTCAGTGCCAGGTTACATCATTTATATCATCCAGTTTGAGCTTGCCTTTATTTTTTTTTTGGTTCGCGGGCCTCTCACCACTGCGGCCTCCCCCGCTGTGGAGCACAGGCTCCGGACGCGCAGGCCCAGCGGCCATGGCTCACGGGCCCAGCCGCTCCACAGCATGTGGGATCCTCCCGGACTGGGGCACGAACCCGCGCCCCCCACATTGGCAGGTGGACCCCCAACCACTGCGCCACCAGGGAAGCCCTGAGCTTGACTTTATCAAAGTATTATCCTTGGGGTTTTGTAAATGTCTCAAATAATTAGCTGCTTATTCTTTTTTTTTTCACTTGGAAGTTTTCTGTTTTTTACTTAATTGTTTTTTTCCTTTAAGTTGCAAGTTTCCCAAGTCATTAGAAATTAAAATACTTTATTAACTTGACAGGAATCTCTTAGTTTGAAATATAACAGCAAACCTCAGAAATGACCTGATATTACTTAGAATTATGTAATGTTAAAAGCAAAGTATAAATTTTAAGTTATATAGTGAAAAGTTATAGGGAAGTGTATCATTTTTTAAGGTGATCAGCTATTTTGAATTGTTAAGACACTGGGTAACTTTTAATAATATCACGTTTTCTCTCTATTTTTATATCCTCTTATTTCATAAATCTCATTAAATCCCCCTTTTCAACCTCTCCTTCACCATCAAACCTGAATGTTAAACTCACCAGGCCCTTCAGTCCCTACCTGTCCCCTCCACCTGTCAGAATGTTGCTGACTTCTCATTCTTTCATTAGGGGTCCAGTTCCCCTTTAGTATCTGTCTCCCCTGGACTGCAGCCTTACGTGCCTGACAGTGCTTGGTCTTAGTGACACCAAACCATCTGTGGTCTTTACTCCTGCTCTCAGGTCACTGACATTGTTGGAGGAAAAAGACTGTACAGCCATGGAGGTTGGCTGCATTACAACTTGATGAGTTCCAGCCTTAGCTGGGCTTTCAACACTAGTCATCAGTCTTTCTTTATCTCTAGCCACTCTCTTACCCTTTCCGCAAGCAATTAGGGCCTCTCACTGTTGTGGCCTCTCCCGCTCTCCCGTTGGGGAGCACAGGCTCCAGACGCGCAGGCTCAGCGGCCATGGCTCACAGGCCCAGCCACTCCGCGGCATGTGGCATCTTCCCGGACCGGGACACGAACCTGTGTCCCCTGCATCGGCAGCAGGACTCTCAACCACTGCGCCACCAGGGAAGCCCTGTACCTCTCTTCTGAAGCCCCAACCTGTGCTTCCCCTCCCTAAACACACTCTCAACCAAAGACATAGACTACTTCTCAGTTTTCTTGACTCTGCTTCCCCACCTCCCCCCACCTCCCAAATATCTTTTACAACAACAAAATATTCTACATATATAGCTTGGACTTTGTCATCCCCAAAGCACAAAGAAGGTGCTCAGTTGATATTAGACTGATGGATGCCTCAGGGTCCTCTGCATTCCACACCTGCCACTTCTCTGAAAGTGATCCAGCGAAGAACATGAGTGACCTCCTGAATGTATATTTAGCAGCCTTTAAAACTCCTTAATGTTGTTGATCTTTCTGTAGCATTTGGCAGTTGGTCATCACCTATTTCTGCTCCCCCTTTTCCTGGCTTTTTTGCTCTCCCCCCTCTTGTAAACTCTTCCTGGGCAATCTCCGTCTCCGTCTTCTTTGTAGTTTAGATGGCACGAATGAGATCACACTGCCAACTGTCATCTGGATACTCCATCACCTCAGATTTCAGCATTTCCTAAACTGAAACCTGTACCTTATCTCCCACCCCACACGTTTGTCCCACCTTCCTTCTTTCTTTTAAAGGCACAGTCCTGTAAAAATTCGTCCAAAATAAGAAGCTCAAAATCATTCCTCACCCTACCTTCTCTACATTTTTCAATTATATTTTATCTACTTCATCTACTTCATACTTTATCTTTGTATTCCCTCTGCACCTGGGCTAGCCCATAGTTAGAGCTTAATAAATGTTCAATTTTCTTTTTTCACACCAAAATGTAGACAACAAGAATAGTGGATTCCAAGGGACTTGTCTACAACTTTGATGTATATCTTAATATTTAGGCCTACTGGAAAGATACGTAGCAGTTTATGATGGCTCGAGGCTAAAATTTTTCTGAGGCAATGTATTCTGTTAATGTCGTAGTATTTCAATTCATGATTTTGACTTTGTTCATTAAAAGCAAAGTGGCCACCTTGAGTCTCAAGGACCTGTGTAGCTGGAAATATTAGTTTGGAGTCGAGAATTCAATAACCATTGATTGCCTCAGTTCAAAGCAGTTTATTATTGATATCTTTTCCTTAAAATGGAGTCAATTGTTCTTACCAATGCATTTTTATTAACGGACTGGCTATTTGGACTAAAATAATGAAGTGCAAGCGCATATTGAAAATTTGAAAAAGTGTTTTTCAGTGACCTCAAAATGTCGATCTAATAAATCAGAGTATATCAGAGGAGGTTTTAGTGAAGAAAGGCAATAGAAGTAATGAGAACATGTAATTGATTCTAAATGGTAGCTCTAGATATTGTTTAAATTTAACATCAAAGAAAATTTTGTCTCTTTTTTTATAGAATGGAACTTTTTTGCTTACAAGAATCATTAATTGACCAAAATGTTTAGAATTTTCATGTTCTTTGTAATTTTCACTCAGTTTTTAAAACAATTACAATAACTGTTTTCTCACAGAGAATAAATATAAATGAAAGTATGAGAAATTTAAATTCAAGGGAAAAGTAATTCACATTGCATGGTTTTGGAAAGAATGATCAAGACCAAGCAACTTTCGAGTGCAAATTTCAAATTTAAAGACATGTTTCAATAGTTAATAGAAAAGAAATTTTGCATGCTAGTAAACAAAAAATTAATTATGGATCATTCTTGTCTATTTTGTAGTAAAGCCTGAATATTGTAGTTTTGATAGTAAGCACGCAGTAATTATACTTTTATATTTCAGAATTTTACAGTAATTTTACGTACATTTTACTTTGTGGTCCTTCTAGCAATCTTATGAGTCGATAAATTAGCTGTTGTTATGTTATTCCCTACTTTATAGATGAGAGAAAAGAAAATAGTGGAAAATTAAATGACTGTGCCGTGTCACACAGTGAGTGAGTAGTGGCACTCCTCTTGATTCTTCTGGGCTTTTCTCCTTTCCTGAATGGACTTGGAGATCTGTTGAAACAGACTACCCTGCCCTGTTTATCCTCCTGCGCCTGCAACATAACAGATGCGTGAAGTGTATTTGTTGAACAGATTACTGTACGCTAGAATGGAGTTTCAATTGTCAGTCTCTTAAAGAATCTTACTGCTCAAATACGATATTTTATCAACCTAATAGAATTATGCTGTGCACTTGAAATCATTGAAACGACATTTTTAAAGTCTTCTAAATGAAGTACTTTTTATAAATCGAGACTTGTCCCGGGAAACATAACAAAGAGGAAAAGGATGAGTACTTTATTGTTAATCTATTTGGGGTTAATTCCATTCTATTAGTTCTCTATGGCTACGTGACAGATTATCCCCAAATATAGCAGCTTAAAACAACAGACATTTATTATATCATAGTTCAGGTGGGTTGGAAATCTTGTGCATCAGCTGGGTCCTTGGGCGCACTGTGTCTCAGAAAGCTGCAATCAAGGCATAGGCTGGACTAGGTGAGGATCCCCTTCCAAGCCCATTCACGGGGCTGTCGTCTCAGGTCCCTGCAGGCTGTTGATTGGAGACAGTAGTTTTTTCCCCGAGTGGGCCATCTATTAGGTGGCTCAAAAATGGCAGCTGGTTTCCCTTAGAGCAAGTGAGCTGAGAGAGAGCGTGAAAGGGCATGCCAGACAAAAGCCACAGTCTCTGTAACTTAATCTTGGAACTGACAACCCATCACTCTTGCCTTCTGTTCATTAGAGGGTAGTCACCAGCTCAGCCCACACTGAAGAGGATGGGATTACACCAGACTGTGACTACTAAGGGGCAGGATCATTGGAGACATCTTAAGGCTGTGTAGCCCATTCATATGAAATGCTCTCGTTCAGATAGACTAAATCAGAAGTAAAATTCCAGTAGACTGACCTTCACCTTGTTCAGACGTTTTAAGGAAAAAGTTAAAGAAACCCAGCTCATACTGGCTTTAGACCTCCACCCTCAAAATCAGTTTATTTGTTTATTTAACAAAATAGTCATGGGGTTGTCCTGACTTTAGGACCAGCAGGATTCTTTGTTCTCTGCTTTCTTAAATAGTCCTGAAGGGATTCTACTGGCCTGTCTTGTGCTTCGGGCTAATCCCTATCGTTATTGGGAATGGAATTCCCCAACTGACCAGTTCTGGGTTATCTACCAGGCCTGGAACCTGGGGGAAAGTGACAGGAGCAGAAATCCAAATCATATGAACCGAAAGTGGGGGAAAGAGGGATTGAGGTGCTGTTCTCACAATATGTGTTTTGGCTAATGGGCAAGCAAATCAGTATTTGCGCTCCTCCATCCTCGTTACGGCCCTGCTTGTTCTCATTCATGCAAGTTACTATGTGGAGGACCTAACATAGTAAAGGAGGGCCAATCTTACTTTGGTGGCAGGAATAAGAACTACCCTCCTGAACAAAAGAGTTCATGCTAAATAATTGTTTAAAGCTAATGACAAACGGCAATCCATAGTTTTGCAGTGTGTGTCCTATGGAAGCAAAATGTTTCCTAAACTTTTTTGTGTAACCTTTAATCATTACCAGAGCTCATCCCTAGGACTGAATCCAGTTCATTTATCTGGAGTTTAGCATGAATGCAAAGCCTTATTAATATGTTGACTCACAGAAAGCACAGGTGTGTGTGTGCGCCCAGATATTAATTGGGGTCAGCTGGGGCCACTGGGGGATCGAATACTAGGTATCCAGGGTCACTGGTGTGTAAAATTAAACCTAATAAGCTGTAGCTATGGCTTTATAGCAGCTTGTTTTTGTTTTGTTTGGGGCTTTTTTCCCCTCCTACTTTTACAGATATGAAAGATGAGACCTGAGGGATCAGCCGTGCTCTTTTTTAGCAAGAAAGTGGAAGTATTAGACTGCCACTGTGATTCAGGTAAACTGTATGAGGTTGATAGCAAAGCCAGTGATCATTTGTCAGATCTTGGAACCCTGTGGATCCATTTAAATGGGACTCTAGCCGGCATAAGCATGCCTGTGGGCTCCTCCTCTAGTCCCGTGAGGATCCCTGGGAGTCAGAATGTCCTGGACAGCCAGCCAGCCAAGGCTCTCACCACAGTACTTCAAGCAGCAGCACTTGCAGGCTGGACATTTGATGGGGAGACTGTCCAGCAACCTTCACTTTTTTTTTTTGCGGTACGTGGGCCTCTCACCGTTGTGGCCTCTCCCGCTGCGGAGCACAGGCTCCGGACGCGCAGGCTCAGCGGCCACGGCTCACGGGCCCAGCCGCTCCGTGGCATGTGGGATCCTCCCGGACCGGGGCACGAACCCGTGTCCCCTGCATCGGCAGGCGGACTCTCAACCACTGCGCCACCAGGGAAGCCCCAACCTTCATTCTTGAGTGCTTATTACTAGACATTGGGTAAGGCACTGGGGATGCTGAGAAAAACAGTGGTCCCTGTCTCTGTGTGATAAGAAATAAATCACATCTGCACTTGGGTTCAGGAGAGAAGAAAGCAGCTGCTTAACTGGCCCTGGATTAATGGCCATGAAGGTGAACTGCTTCCTGAAACCGCTGTCCACAGCCCTCCTGCTGCCCAATGGTTGCCGCTTGGTGCCCATGGTGATGCTCTTTCCAGGTCTGCTCACCAACAAAGTACTTATGGCCTCCATATGTCTCAGGTGTTTGGTTCCTGTGCCAGTTCAAAAATCCTCTGTCCTCTGTTCATCCATGAATACTGATTTTTATTTTGCAAAACAGGGTCATCATATCCATCCCTCACAGTGGATTTTGGTTTTCTCTACCCCTCCACCACCCATCCCCAAATTCCCAGTCTCCTTTACCTTCTCCCTAACACTTATCCCAGTCAAAAAGTTATCATCTCAACACCAAAACGTACTGTCATTTGCTAAACCAAATTACTTTCTTTTTTGAAAACTCACAAGGTGTGTGATTGTCTGGTAACCCATGTTATTATGGATGAGTTTTATGGTTTATTTTGCTTTTGTTTTTGTTTTTTTGCTTCTTAACCCCAATACATCTTCAAATGTTGAGATTTCAGGCAACATAGGAGAGAGTGTTTGGACTGGATTGCTTTTACTAAATTTTACTTCTAAGCGTATTCTATTTACATACGAGGACACCTTGATGTGAGGAATCCTCAGACTCTCCTGGAAACAGTTCCATCTCCGCAGCCTTCTTCCTTTGGCCAGTACTTAACTTTCTTCTACTTTCCTTTTCTCGTATCCAGCTTCATCTTTGGTGTTTGAGGCCTATGCTGACTTAGTAGAATATTAAATAGCATAAGCCTATAGAGCTGTGAAATTGGTTTAAAAATCAGTCCTCGGGTGTGAGAATCAAGAGAGCCAGAACGTGGAAGGGAGGGATGGCCCTGCTGCACTTGGGCTGGTCAGACCTCTCTAGAAACATTCTGTTAGCTTTGGGGAGATGTGGGCAAACTGAAGCAGTGCCAGAGAAGAATGACCAGATGTATGAACGGCACATATGGGCTGGCTGAAAGAACAGAAGGTGTTCACCTTACTTGAGAGAAGACTTCGCAGAAAAATAGCAGAGAGGAGGTTGGAGGTACAGCAGTGCTGCCATGTGCAACCCCAGAATTTGCTCTGTGTGACGTTTAAAAACAAGGCTAAAACCAGTGTGTAGCTTTGAGGAAAGATTCTTTTTTCAGAAAACAAAATGGCATCTTTTCTGTGACCACTGTTAGCAGTGCAGTGAAGGAAGGTATGCACAGAGAACGAAGATGACATTTAGCTTATATATTATGTGCTAACTCCACTCAGTTGGTGGGAGCTGGCTGTAGTAGTATAAGCAGCCTGGCGCTGGACATAGGAGTACAATGAACTTGGCTTTGAATGCCAGCTCAGCCCCTTCCACCTGTGTGACTTAACATCAGACTCTCAGTGGCCACACCCCTAAAAGGGGAGGAGTAGTGGTACTTATCTCACTAGGAATATTGTGATGCTATTAAAGGGGATGGTGCGTGTAAAGCAGTTAGTACAGTACCTTACACGTACTATAAGTGATGCACGTCAGTACTGAAAAAGATTGTGGGGTCAGAGAAAGAAAGATTATGAGATCATGGTAGGTGAGAAAGCAAACCCTGCTCAGTTGCCATGGGAGTGAGAGAAAGTATGCCATCTATTTATCATCTTTGGGATATAGTTAGAAAAACGATCATTTATACTCAGTCATATTTTATTTTTATGTTACATAGTTACCTACTTACATCTTAAAAAATCAATTAGAGGGAGCATAGGCTTAAATTAGGGACCTTCTCCCATGTATATTTCCTTTTGTTCCCTCCATCTTTATTTGTATTTCCTAAGTTTAAAATGGTGACAGTTACATGGAAAGAAAATACAATTTTTGTTCTCCCGTTAGCCTTGCTAGTCTTCCCACATGAATGAATTGGAAGGAAGGACATTTTACAATGCATAATGAATGAACCTGTGCTTCTTAAATGTCTTAGTTCTACTACCGATTAGCTATTTGGAGAGAACGTGAGGGAACTCAGATGGGAAAGCAAGCTATCTTTTTGACAAATCAGATATGTCTTATCTGACTATACTTTCCTTATATTTGTATTGAACTCAAAATAGTGTATTTTCAGCACTTTAGGGTATGAATACTTAGACTCTACTTGGAGTACCTTATCTTAAGTATCCATGGACACTTAAGAAGAAAACTGTAAAATTGATGTGTTGGCCGTGAATCTTTAACGCTGCCTGTTGTATGTTGTCAAGAACGTTGCTAAGGACGTAAAGATGTGTCATGAAAAGAGGTGATGTTGCATGGTCATCTATTTCAGTGTTGAATAACTTCTAGAACACTAAACACAGAGCCACTTCACTTAGAAATGGCTGCTGAGAGGAAAATGTGATTGCTTACTGAAGACAGCGTTGATCCAATGGATGTATTTTCCTTAGATATGAATAAGTGAGAGCAACTAGATTTTAACATAGAAATAAGTTGCATGCTCCCTTGTTTTTTTCCATGACACAATGATTAAGGAACGACACATCTATTTACTCATTTACCCGTCAGCTTAGAAATACGGTGATGTACTATTCATTCAAAGAAGCAGTATTGCCCCTTGGCTAAATCTCAGATGCTAGAATGAGAACGAATTGAAATCCTGGATCCTCTATTTGATTGATTTTTAACCTTGTTAAGGTATACAAACTTTTCTGAGCATCTTCAGTTTTACCCTCTGTAAAATGGGGATAACTGTGATACCTGTTGTCTGTTGTGGAGATTAAATTAGATCAAAAGGAATGCTCTTGTCACAGTTTGCTGGTAAGCCATAGAGTAACAAACATTATTACTGGGAAAAATGGGTTACGAGTCAAGAGTTATGAACCCAGCTTTGTCACTGACTAGCTGTGTAATTTGGGGCAAACCCTATCAGTTCCCTGGACCTTAGTTTCCTTCACTGTAAAGTGAAAGAAATTGATCAAATGAATTGCTTCCAACTCTAAAATATTATCCTTGTTAGCAGAAGCATTTAAAAACTCTAAAACAAAAACCTCCATTATTTCTAAGTGGTAGTTAATTATTTCAGTCTTTACTTAAACATTCCTTTATGTGAGGGGAAGACCTTTTGCTTTTTCCCACCTCTGTTTCGCTAGGAGTTTCAGTGCCACTAGTTCAAGGGAAAGGTGTTAAGGAGAAAATTAACACCTTGTTTTTAGTGTGTGAACACTAACTGCTCGTAACTGCTCTCTTTAAGGTGGCTCTCCGTTAATGAGCTTGGAATTTCTGTTTCAGTTATAGAAGAATATTCTTAATATTCCTTTGTCAAACGCAAACCTATCCATTTCTGAGTCAGCTTTTTATCAAAGTCTGCAACCATATAGAAAAGTGCACGGATTATAAGCATACAACTTGCGGAATCTTTGCAAAGCGAACACACTCATATAATTAGCACCCAGATCAAGAAACAGAACATTCTCAGCATCTCAAACTCTCCCTCACGCTCCCTACCGGTCACTAACTCCTGTCCAAGGTTAACCACTGTCCTGATCTGTGCTATTGTAGATTGCTTTGGGCTGTTTTTGAAGTTTACGTAAGTGAAATCACAGAGCAAGTAGTTGTTTCTGTGCTCACAGTGTAGGTGCGTATGTGCAGCTTTAAGAGACACTGCCAGAGAGTTTTTGAAAATGGTTCTGCCAATTTATACACTCTCCTCCCCCGGCCACCCCCAGCCTCAGTAGGGAATGAGAATTCCATTTTAAATTATTTATCTACTTTAAAATCATGTTTCTTAAAGAAAGCTACTGTTTTGAATTAGGTTATACAGATTTCTTCCTAACACCAGTACCCTCTACTTCGGGTGATGGTGTACTCTGATTTGCCCTGGACAGACCCTGGATATACCAAGTTTATACCTGTTGTCCTTGTATAATTTTTATTAGTGCTCCCTTCACTTTTAAATTGTCTTAGATTGAGGGGATGAAAATGTTCTAAAATTAGATTTTAGTAATGGTCACAGAACCCTGTGACTATAATTCTAAAAAACATTGAATTGTACTTTATGTGGGCAAATTTTCTGGTGTGTGAATTGTATCTCAATAAAGATGTTTTGAAAAGTTGTTCTAGTTTAGATGATAAATCATGTGGTCATCCTGCTTGACCCCTTTTCTACCATTTTAAAAGAGAGAGAAAGAAAAAAAAGGAAGAAACTTAATGTGTCTGGCTGTTTCTTTTGGAAAAAGAAGCAGGTTCTCCCTGGCATGGTTGTTTGTTTGTTTGTTTGTTTGTTTTGCGGTATGCGGGCCTCTCACTGCTGTGGTCTCTCCCGTTGTGGAGCACAGGCTCCGGACGCGCAGGCTCAGCGGCCATGGCTCACAGGCCCAGCCGCTCCGCGGCACGTGGGATCTTCCCGGACCGGGGCACGAGCCCCTGTCCTCTGCATCGGCAGGCGGACTCTCAACCACTGCGCCACCAGGGAAGCCCTTTTTAAAAGTTTATTTTTTTACTTTATTTTTGGCCATGCCACATGGCATGTGGGATCTTAGTTCCCTGTCCAGGGATTGAACCCGTGCCCCCTGCGGTGGAAGCATGGAGTCTTAACCACTGGACCACCAGAGAAGTCCCTGGCATGGTTTTTGAAGGATTTGTTAACGAGTTGCCATCCGAAGCAAAGAAAAATTGATTATGCTGCACCAATGCATTAAGCTACTCTTTTGAAAGGGGACGCTTCCACTGGCATTGACTTTATTTTATAATTTACCAAAAATAAAGAAGACTTCTAAAATAAACCTGCCTTAAAGTTTGGCTATGAGATTAAAATTTTTTAATTAAAACTATGCTCTGTTACAATTTCTAGGAAACTTACTACCCTAAAACTCAATAGTGAAAATAACCATTTCATCATGCTCTTGGATTCTGTGGGTCAGGGATTCAGATAGAGCACAGGAGAGGTGGCCTGTCCACTCGACACTTTCTGAGGCCCCAGCCTGTTGTTGGTGGGGACCTCAGCTCAGCTGTCAACTAAACTACCTACAGGTGGCCTAGTTTGGGCTTCCTCACATTATGGCAGCTGGATTCCAAGAGGGAGCATCCCCAGAGCGCAAGGTAGAAGTGCATGGCATTGTTATGATCTCGTCTCAGAAGTCACCTGCAGTCACTTTTGCCATGCTCTGTTGGTTAAGTTCGTCACAAAATTCTGTCCAGATTTAGGGGGAAGGGATGTAGACCTAATCCTTTGATGGGAGGGGGTGTCAAGGGCACCATGTAATAAGAACATGTAGAATGGGAGTTATTACGGGGTGCAGCCTTGGAAAATATGCCTCCCACTTCCCTGGATCTTCTCTTTCCTTCACCACTGTTGTTTCTGTCCTGCTCAGTTTTGATTCCACTCCCAGTAGTTTCTCCTCAGTGTGGAGCCCTGTCCTGGAAGGGATCCCTGGCTGGATCAGATTCAAAAGTTCACGGTGGGTAGCCTGCCAGACCATGTCTTGGCCCTCACTGGCTTTTGGATTGGGCAGTTTCAGCCTCTATGGTCGAACTGGTCTGCAACACTCTCTAGTGAATACCTGTTGGCTGTTTCGATGTCCTCCTGTTCTCACATCCACCAGAGACCTCTTTGCTTCTCTGCTTTCTCCTGCACAGATGCTGACGTTGTTCCTCTTGGTAGTTTGTCCTCACTGGCTTGGAATTTGGAGTCTGGGAACAATCAACACATCATTTCCTAGTTTTGTCTGAATGTTGTCCCTAGGGTTTTGAGTTGGCTATCTAGTTACTCTCTGTTTTTATGTGGGGATCTGGGAAAATCCAAAATTGTGCTTCCACTACTACCATCATTTTACCATAATTCACCCAAAGTGATCTTTTAAAAATGTGAACCAGATCATGCCAGTGCTATGGAAAACTTTCCGGCAACATCCCATTGCAAGCGGAGTGAAATGCGAACGTCTTACCCTGAGCACTCAGCAAATCAGGATTTTCATGCCTCCTCCACTGCCTGTGCTCAGGCCACACTAATGAATGTCTAATCCAGGTTCCCTGATTCTGTGATAGCTATCATTATGATCTCTAAACTGCTTTGTCTTGAGGACCTCAGTTTACTGAATCGCCTTCCCATCTCTGATACAGTAGACCTGTAGCATTCATGGGGAATATGCCTAAGGGGCCTTTCTTGTTTCCACAGATTCACAAATACTATACAGTTTCCTCCATAAAATGAAGTAAAGTATAACTGAAAAATTTAAGTGACCTCCTAATGTTTCTTTGAATACAGAACTAAAATCAGTCCTAAAGCCTTTAAAATAAATCCAGCCACTAACGTAAATGCTATACTACATTAAACAAGCTTTTTATTGCTACTTTCAAGAGGTGCTTACTATTCCCCTCAATGCTCTGTGGTTTGGCAGATTGTGAAGTCCAGCTTAATTTGAAAATCTGCCATATTGACCTGGAATAGAAAAGACAAACTGTCCTTGGGCACCTGAAATCTGATACCACTTTTTTAAAAAGTCATCTTCTTCAAGTACAGCACTTCATCACTCTTGAGCTGGTGTTCTGGTTTCTCCCTCTGGTCCTTTGTGAATTCCTCTTTTGGGAGACAGGCTTCCACAGTGATGCGGTCAGCTGTTGTGCTCTCCCCCAAACCTCTCATTCCATAGAGCGCTTCCCCTCATTTCCAAATCACCTCTCGCTTGGAGGTGAGGCCAGTTCAGACCTCGCCCTCATGTCTGGGATGGTGTCGGTACATGCTCCTCGGCTGTCCATCAATTCTCATTTCCCTTTCCTATCTTTGCAGTTTGCCCCGTTGAAGGATTTGGCACCTCCTGAATACTATGAAACTATTTGCATATAGAAATATGGCACCAACCCTGTACTGAAAATTCAGCCCTTCATTCCTCATTCATTTCCTACTTCTGTTTTTCTGTGTCAGATGCAAATCTTTATTGTGTCTTTAATCTTCATTTCCCCGAGGAAATACAATCTGTACAACAATGCAGAAACATGCTATCCCTCACTGCTTGATGGTAGGGCTCATGGCTTCATACACGCCTTATGAACTTTTCCTCTGGAGAAGAAAATCCCAGCACTATACCATTTTATGGTACACCTTTGTGTACCAAGTACTTTATATACATTTATCTCCTTTCATTTCCACTGTAATCCTGCAGGGTAAATGATCGTATCCCCATTTTAATGATAAAGGAAACTAAGGCTCAGGGAAGTTAAGTAAAAGCAAAACTCGTTTTTATTACAGGTCCCACTAAAAGTCTCTTTACCATTCTCGTTAGTGTGTGGGTACATGTGTATATTTATGTATGGATATCTATCTATATTATCTATATGTTTTTGGAGAGAGAGTAGCACTGTCCAATAGAAATATAATGTGATCCACAAATGCAACTCACATACAATTTTATATTTTAGTATAGCCATATTTTTAAAAGCCAGAACAGGTGAAATTAACTTTAATGATACATTTTATTAAACCGGTATATCCAAATTAGTGTCATTTCAACATGCAATCAATGTAAAAATTGTTAATGAGCTATGTTACGTTCTATTTTTCTGTACGATTCTTCAAAATTTGGTATGTGTTTTACCCTCACAGTATGTTTCAAAGAGGACTAACCACATTTCAAGTGTTCATTAGTTATGAGTGGCTAGTGGCTGCCATATTGTATTGTACAGAGAGAGGAAGGGCGGGAGGGAGAAAGTAATAATGTATAAGAGGTTGTACAGTATGAAATAAGACTCTCTACCCTGTTAATCCTCAGTTCCTCCATCTTTCTCCTCAAAGGCAAACACAACTTTTTATGTACTTTTCAGTTATTCTATACATCAAGTATATTTTTCCTCGTTTTTATAACACAAATAAAGGTATACTATACACACGTTTGTATTTTAGTGCTTTCTTTTTCACTTAACACCATAACTTGGAAGTTATTCCTTAGTAGTATGGGTGTGTGTGTTTATGTGTATATGCGGATATGCATGTATGTGTGTATCTGTGCATATTCAAATAGATTCAACAAATATTTATGGACAACCTACTATGTGCGCATGCTTTGCTAGGCACTTGGGTTCTATCAGTGAGCAAAACTGATAAACACCTCCGCCTTTGGGTATTACATTTTAGAAGAGCGAGATAGACAGTAAACACCTAATTAAGTAAACTCTGTAGTATTTTAGAAGGCAATAAATACTATTAAAAAAAAAGAAAAGGAAAAGTTGTAGCGGGTCAGGAATTTCCATTTCAAATGGGGTGCTCGGGAGAGACCTCATTAAGAAGGTGAGATTTGCTCAGTGTCTTGAAGGAGGTGAGGGGTTATGTGTGGGTAAATCTTGGGGGGAGGGTGTTCCCAGCAGGGGGAGGGCAGTGCAAAGGCCCAAAGTGGGAGGGTTCCTGGCACGATTTTTATTTTAAATTTTTTTCATTGAAGTATAGTTGATTTACAATGTTGTGTTAGTTTCAGGGGTACAGCAAAGTGATTCAGTTATATATATGTATATATATATTCTTTTTCAGATTATTTTCCATTATGGGTTATTGTAAGATATTGAATATAGTTCCCTGTGCTATATATAAGATCCCTGTTGGTTATCTATTTTATATTTAGTGTATATGTCAATCCCAAACTCCTAATTTATCCTCCCCCTTTCCCCTTTGACAACCATAAGTTTGTTCTCTAAGTCTGTGGTCTATTTCTGTTTTGTAAATAAGTTCATTTGTATCATTTTTTTAAAGATTCCGTATACAAGCAGTATCATGTGATATTTGTCTTTGTCTGATTTACTTCACTTAGTATGATAATCTCTAGGTCCATCCATGCTGCTGCAAATGGCATTATTTCATTCTTTTACGGCTGAGTAGTATTCCATTGTATATATGTACCACATCTTCTCTATCCGTTCATGTGTCGATGGACATTTAGGTTGCTTCCATGCCTTGGCTGTTGTAAATAGCGCTGTAGTGAACATTGGGATGCATGTACCTTTTAGTGAGGAGCAGTGAGAAGGCCAGTGGAGTGGAGTGAAGTGATTGGAGAGGGCAGTGGGTCTTGTCTACTTGAAAGGCTCCTATAACCCCTGGAACTCTTGCTGGGAGAGTAAGGAGGTCTGCCAGGTTCTCACTGGCAGCCACAAAGCATTCCAGTGTTTGGAGGTACCATGTACCGGTCTCCTATTGAGAGGGACACTTAGGTTGTTTCTGTCCTGTTTGATATTCTAAACAATGACATAGTATATATCCTTGAATCTACATGTTTTTGCTCATGCGTGTGAACTTTCATGTAGAATAAATTCCTAGTAGTAGAATAACTCATTGAGGAATGCTAATTTTTAATTTTCCTAGATATTGCCAATTTGCCCTCTAGAAAGGTTGTACAAATTTATATTCTCACCCACAATGTAGGAGAGTGCTGTTTTCCTATTAACACTGTAGTCATTAACCAACAATTTTATTTTTGCCAATTCTGTGAGTAAAAGTGTTCCCTTACGGGTATGATTTTGGGGTGATCCCTCCTCCACTCTAAATCATATAATAATGTGGTGTCTATCCGGCTCCTCTTCCTTTTCTCAGGGCTCCCAACTGCTTTGCACTCTACATCTCTTCACAGCACTTATTGCTTGTATTTTAATTGTTTATGTCCTTGTGTCCCACTTTTTTATTATAAGCTTCTCAAGAGCCAGGCTAACCTTTTATTTTTTATACCCTCCCCCCTGTGCCTAGAACTTTGCTTAATGCACAATGAACAGTTATCATATCTTTGTTGATTAACGAGTGAATGACGTAATTCTCTTTGAATTATGCCATATAATCTTATACTTGTGTTATGAATTTGACAATTAAAATGACAGCAATAGCTGTCACTGAAACACTGACTTATTGGATTACATGTTTCTAACTGCTAGCTGAGAACAATTATGTATTCCACCTGTAGCGTTCAGGATGGAGATAGTCAACGTGTTTTCTCATTTCTAATCCCCAAAGTAAGCATTTCTTTAAATATACAGAAACCTGAGTGGGACTGGATCCTGTGCAGGTGACAGTTCACACAGTTCAGTCAGATTTCAGTAGCTTTGTCTGCTTCTATCTGGTTTGTCATCTTGAAGCTGAGCAGCAATTTCTGGTTTGCAGCCTGGGGCATCTGGCTGCTGAGGTCATGAAGTTAACGGCTATACTGTCACTTAGTTTTGAGAACCTTGAAAATGTGATTTGAAAATGGATTTGGGCAGAGGATTGTGTGGGCCGAGGGAGATGTGCCGCGTTTCCTGGGCTGGCTTTCCCTGTACACTTGGGTCCCTGGAGAGAATAACAAATGTTCCATCTTGGAAGTGTTGTACCGAATCTCTCTCCTCCATGCACAGGAGCATATGAAGGGTTCCAAGAAGCCCAGCAGTAAAGACAACTCTTTATCCCAGTGTGTCTCAAATTAATTTGACCACAGGAAATTATTTTTTTTCCTAGTAACACCTGTCAGTATATCACAGGATATCAGTTTTCCACAGAACAGAGCTGGAGAAAAAACAAGAGAAATTGTTTTGTTTTGTTTTGTTTTTTCCTGTTTTTCATTTTGTACCAGTAGAGATGATTGTATACATTTATAAATAATTATCACTAAATATGTCTATTTTCAGTTCCTAGCATGTATTCACCAAATGAAGAGTTGCTGTGTAGTATGGGCTGGTTTGTAGCCATTGACCACAGAAATAGTCCACAGATGAACTGAACATTTTAATTTAGTAATCTGTTTTTGTAAATAGACTACATCCTAGGACTAATTAGAAACTTTAAAGTTAACTTGAGAGCTTAGGAACAGGTATAAGACTGAAAATGGACATATGAAGAAAGTACTGATTTTAAGAAGTTAAACCTAGATATTAATTTCTCCTAACTATAAAACATCTTCACATACCTGAAATGTTGTCAGAAGAATGCTTCTAAAACTTCTGTCTGTATTGTCAAAGAAGCCAACTGATGACCACTCTTGCTTGTGTTTTAATTATGGAGATTTACTTAACAGGCACTGAGAACTTTAATCTGTGCATACAAATTCTTAAATGGCCCTCCCCTCCTTTTGTTACATTTTTCATGTTTTTCAGGCTCTCTAATGCACTCAATTTGCTTCTTCCTCTTCTCATTTCTCACGCTTCCTTCTCTGTACTCCTTAAAAACATCCACTAGACAGGCAATTACAGGCTGAGCACAGATGCAGCCTTTAATTTCACATTCCATCATTTGAAACATGACAGAGGGTGTGCTGCTTCTGGCCTTCACAGTGCTGGGAAATCAATATGTGAATTTGCCTCCATCTTTTCAAATCATCTTTGAGAGAGAGAAGCACCTCCTGTGAAATGAGAGGCTCAGACGGGCGAGGCGTGGCTCTGTGTCTGAGACACAGCCCCAAGTACTTGCGCTCTCCCACCCGACCTGCTTTGTGAATGAGTTCTGTTCCACAGTATGTTTGTAAATTGACTGTTTGGAACTTCGAGCACTTTTTTTTTCCCTCCTACTGAAAAATGTTGTTCATGATTATTACGATTCTAGACCAGCCCTTAAAAAGCCATTAGCCCCTACTGTATCTAAATCACATGTAATTCACGGAAGCTACATTAGCTACAAGTTTATTTCCAGTTGAAGACAAGGAACAGTCCTACTGTCTTCTACTGGAGCGATGGTTCCATTAGTGCAGCTTATGGCTGCATTTCCTTTTAGCATCCAGATCTTATTGGTGACTCATATTCAGCTCGTGGTAAGATGAAACCTCCAGGGTTTTTCCTGCATCAAATGAACTAAGGTTAGAGCTGCACCGCCCCCTGCTTTCTTGTACCTGCGCAGTTAAAATGTTTCATATTGATGAAAAATATATCCTTGTTACATTCTACCTCATCTGGTTTCGTTCATGCAAGTGGAGTGCTTTATTAATCTTCTTCTAACCGTTATTCAACACATTAGCTTTAACTCAGTGTGTCACTTTCGTATTGGGTTAGTTTTATTTCTGTGCTTTTATACAAAGCTGTGGATAGAAATGTGGGACATGGCAGCTTCGAGAGCTTCAGTTTTCAGAGCATTTTCACAAGAAAACATAGCTCAGTTGAGCATCCCTCAAACTGTGAGAATGGAGCTAGTGATCTTAATGATCTTCATTTCTATGGATGGCAAAATAGAGGCAACAAGGTTATCAATAAATGATGACTCTGAACCATACTCTAAGCATTTAGTTTTGTCCTTTTTCTACTACATGACAATAAATCACTGAATGTATTCTCAAGTGTACTGTTCTCTATTTTTTGAACACGCGCGCACACACACACACACACACACACACACACACACACATATATTTTTTACTCCCATCTTCTAGCACCATTTAAGTTTACCGTGACTGCACAGATTAACCACAGTAGTTCTTGGATCACTGACCCAGTAGTTCTTGGATTCAGGAACTACTGTGGTTCATCTCTGCAGAGTTGTGGGAAACTGGAATGTATTATGAATGCAAGAAACGAGCTCGGCACTTATTTTTGATTTTGATATTTTCTTAACATTATAGCAACAAAAACACCCCCCAGCAAAAACGAGAACAATGGCCAACAATGAGTTGGTCCCTTTCTTTCTTCTTTCCAAGACCAGACCTTATATAACCAACCTCAGCTTCCAAAGGTACTGCCAATCTGAGGATACGCAAGGGCCTCAGTAACTATTAAACTGTCATTTCTAGGCTCTGCCTCCTGTCATGATTCCATTGTGTGTCCGCCACCACTAACAGAATTGCAGGAATTCCTTCTCCTCTTAAATCTCCTCCACAAACCAGCTCTCCAACTTGTTTTGGAAGTCTTTTGTTTACTTGGCCCCGAAAGTTCTGTTTTCCCAGCTGCCATGAGTTGGGGAGCCTCTCTTGTGGCTTTTTGGGTCTCCTCCCACTGCTAATGCTCCAAGGCATGGCTGTCCGCTTGTGTTCAACCCCCGTTCGAATCTCCAGTGGGCTTCGAGGGTCAACCCAAATGGGAAAAGCTCTTTCCCTCCCACTATGCTTTCTAACATGGACCTTAGGGTGGGCTGCTCTGTGCTCTTCAAAGCCTAAGTAAGGGGCTTTAAAGAAGCAGTGGTTTTCTATCTCCAGTCTCCAGAGTTCTGGTACAAACCTAAGGGCTGGGGGAAACACACACTAACGACTCAGAATCAGGCGTCCCTCTAACCTGACGCCATTATCCTCTTAGACCAAGCCTTTGTGTGGCAGCAGGCTTCTCTCTTAGGGTATATTATTCCCTTGGTGGTTTCTCATTCCTCTGTTAAAGACATACCCCATTAGCCCTTCAGACTGCTCAGCTGTGGCTGAAGCTTGGCACTTGCAGGATTTATGCTCTCAATCTTGAATCCCATCAATAAAATGTCCTTTGCGTCATTTTCAGTAATATTCCAAAGGATCCAACTTATTTGGGGTCTTAGGTCCCCGTACTGTCCTTTAGGATCACACTCTAATATTCTTTCTTGATTATGTGCCAATTCTTCCATGTTGTATAATTTTTCATCCAAGATCTAAAACCACTGAGGGGTTCCCTGCTCAATTGCTCTCTACTGAGGCAAACTAGGGTAGGGTTGAGGGTTCCAACTCTGGACATCCCAGGCCCAGGGTTACATTCTGGCTCTGTATATGACTTCAGGCAACTCGCTCAATGTTACTAAGCCACAGTTCCCTAAACTATAAAATGGAGATGATGATACAGTACCCATCTCATGGGGCTGTTGGGGCATAATGGGAGATAACCCTGTAGAATATCTGCACAGTATCTAGAATATATTAAGCTCTCGTTAAGTCTTGGCTACTTGGTTATCACCACTATTATTATCATTTTTATTATAATTTTTCCTTTGCCATTCAAGCACTTTTAGGTGTCATTTCTATGTGTAGGTCCTGTTTGAATAAGTTGAAGACTCTTCCATCAGTTTTGGCACGTGCAATGTGCCTCCACGGACTTACCCTCCATAGTAGATACTAGGCTTGGCTGTAGGTGGCCCAAATCCTAAGGACTTGGTCTGTTTCCAGAGCTAGCGAGCTAACTTTTCTTGTTTACTTCAGGGTTAAGGGAATTACTTTTTTTCAAAATCATTTAGAAGGAGACTCTCTAGCTTTAAGGTAGCCTTTGTTCACAAGAGCCCCTCCAAAAGCCAGGTCAGTTGTGTAACCCTCTAAGCAAATTTGAATAAGTCTTAGTATTCACCTGTTCTTTGGGGGAGACTCTGGCCTGGAATTGGCTGAAAGCAGATTGTATCCAAAACTCTTTAGACCAAAATGAGCCCCTAATTTAATTCAGCCTTAACATCTACTCCATAAATACAAAGCAGCAGACAGTGAGTGGGCCTTATTTTATGATGTACTCTATGGTTTAATTATTTGCTTGGATAGGAGTGCATGCATCTTTGTGTGTGTGGTGTGTGTGTGGGTGCAAGGTCTTGTATGCTTATGGCCCAACATACACATTTCAGTACAGTTGAAACTTAATGGTGCGTTGTGTTGCTATATTAGATTTGAGTATCAGGTTGGAAAAAATGTCGTAATAAAAATAAAAGTATCATTATTAAAATGAATTTCCGTTAAATAAGCATTTTCTGAATTCAAGTGGGAGATTAGGACTCTCAAAGATGAAATGGCCTGTGGTGTTGAGTCTTCGACACGTCTCTGAATAATAAACCACAGCACACAGGCCAGCTGCTGAGTTTTGTACTGTGGCATGGACTCATAAGTTAAATCAGGGATGCTGGTACCATGAGACAGGGAGTATAACGTGTTATATTTATCAACATCAAGGGGAGAAAATCCATAATACACAGTAAAGTTAAAGCAGACGCCTGATCCATCCAGCTCATCTTTTCGAGCTTCATTGCCCATATGTTTATTCCTCAGTCCATCTGATGGCCTTCTTCCAGTTGCCCTGCCTCAGTTTCCCCCCAGGCTGAACCAGTGGGTCAGCCTCAGGACGTCACTTCCCACCCTGCTCTTTGCCATTCTGTTCTGGTTAACTGTCTGCTCCATGGAATGAAAAGACCTGAGTCCCTCTTCTTTTCTTTTTCTTGGCAAAAGTTACTTTCACAGAATAAACTTGGGCCTGACCCAGTTATAAAAAATAAATGTCATAGACGTCTGTGAATGCACTTCATCCTGAATCAAACTCTCCATCCAGGCACTCTTAAATTTTAGGTCCCCTGAGCAATAACTTAGTCTGAATTTGAAGTTTGACTGACCTAAAAGACTGCCTTTCCTGTTACCTGGTTAGTCGTGTGTTTATTCGTTTATTCTATCCTTTGCTCAGCATTTGCTGAGCATCCACTATGTCATAATTAAAACAAAAGCGCACATTTTTTGGACACTTATGTGTTAGGCGTTGTGCTAAGTACTCTATATGCTTTAGTTCATTTCAGTAATCCCATGAATTAGGCAGCATTATTACCTCCATTGTACAGGTGAGGAAATGAAGGCATGGGGGTTAACTAATTTCCCCCCAAGGTCACCAGCTGGTGAGTCCCATATTATTTTTATTGGAGTATAGTTGATTTACAACATTGTGTTAGTTTTAGGTGTACAGCAAAGTGATTCAGTTATACACATATATATTCTTTTTCAGATTCTTTCCCATTATAGGTTATTATAAGATATTGAATATAGTTCCCTGTGCTATACAGTAGGACCTTGTTGTTTATTTTATATATAGTGGTGTGTATCTGTTAATCCCAAACTCCTAATTTATACCTCCCCACCTTTCCCCTTTGGTAACCATAAGTTTGTTTTCTATGTGTGTGAGTCTGTTTCTGTCTTGTAAATAAGTTCATTCGTATCATTGTTTTAGATTCCACATATAAGTGATATCGTATGATATTTGTCTTTCTGTGTCTGTCTTACTTCACTTAGTATGATAATCTGTAGGTCTATCCATGTTGCTGCAAATGGCACTATTTCATTTTTATGGCTGAGTAGTATTCCACAGTATATATGTACCACATCTTCTTTATCCATTCGTCTGTTGATGGGGTGAGTCTCATTTGAATGCCTCTAACACCCAACCTTCAACCAAGTTACCAGAGTAGTTTTAAATTATAAGCAGTTAAACTATTTTATTATCCAGTCCTCTTATTCCTCACTAATTAAACCTGAGAGTGTCAGCATGGTGGGCTTAGGAAGGAAACAGCTCCTTTCCGAATACTCTGTTATTTTTTGTGAGCTCAGGAGAGGATGCAGGGAAAGTGATGCATGCAGCCAGGAAGACATAAGGAGATATTACAAAAAAGTTATTGGTTGTTATGCTGAACTTGCTGGAAAGGAGGATTTTTTCCCTCTTAAATTCAGAGGGTTTGCAGCAATAAGATAATGAATCTGTTTCTGTTGAAAAAGAATAGATACGTGTATATGTATTACTGAATCACTTTGCTGTACACCTGAAACTAACACAGCATTGTTAATCAACTATACTCCAATATAAAATAAACATTTTTTTAAAAAGATAATGAAGAGATGCTCAGTACACTGGAGACTTTGTGACGGAGTCAATTTCTCAGACACTGTGTTCTGAAAATGTTACCTGTGAATAATGTAATGAAGAAACCGCATCTCAGGGGATTCACTCTTTCCCACTTCTAGGTTGGAACCCAGTGGTCTTTCTATGCTTGAGTCATTTTGGTTATTAGGGGAGAACTATTTCATATTCATACAGGAAGAGGGAGTAGAGAAGTGGTTCTCAAACTTTGTTGAGCACAATCACAAGGGAGGGGTAGTAAAATGAAGTTTCTGGGGCCTCATCCAGAGCGCTTCTGATCTAGGACATCTGGAGTGGGGCCTGAGAATCTGCATGTCACCGGGCACACCAGGGAAATTTGATGACAGTGGTCTGAGGACCACACTTACAGAAAGGCTAATGTAAAAGAACATTTCTAGCCCAAGAATCATTTATGCAACTGGATCCATTTAATGGAGGCAGTGATCCTCGAAGTGTGGTCCCCGGACAGCCCAGCATCACCTGGGAGCTTGTTAGGAATGGCAATTCAGACCTCCTAAGCCAGAAGGTCCGGGGGTAGGGCCCAGCGATCTGTGTTTTAACGACTCCAGGGGATTCTGAGCGAGAGCCACTGGCTGAAGGGGAGAAAAGTGCTGTTGTAGAATCCTGTACCATTGGTTCTCAGATGCAGCTGCACCTCAGAATCACCTGGGGAGGTTTAGAAACTATGTCACATTGCCAGAGATTCTGATTGAGTTGGTCTGGGATGTAGGCTGGGTATTGGGATTTTTCCAAAGGTCCCCAGGCTACTCTATAATGTGAAGCAGAATTTGAGAACCACTGTCCTATAGCTCTGATTACCTGAGGTTTTTTTTGTCACCTTGTAATGTGAAAACTCTTTAAGCATTGCCTTTGTCCCTAGTCACCCATTATGAAATGCCACTGCATCAGGAAAAGGATAAACGTTGTTATATATAAACAGTGTCTAGCTGACTTGTTTGTTTTCCATAATTCACGCTTACACGGAGCATGGAGAAGGCACAGAACTTCCTTGAAGCCATTGGGAAAATCAGAGCCGAGACTGAAATAAGCACACAGTGCTCCCGCCTTCACTACCTTAGCCCGCTGTCCAGTCCACCAGGCCACGTAAACTCTCACATCACTGACTTCCTCAGTTCCCACAGGTGTATCATCCCCTGTGCTGGCAAAATCTCATCTTTATTACCATGGAAGCAATTGGCAAGGTTGCAAGTCCCAACCAACCAAATCTGTAGCATCCCCAGCTGCATGTGGCTGTATGTGAGTGCATTTTTAGACAAATACTTCAGTGATTGGTGATGATAAAAAATGTCATTTGGGGAAGTGTGTGCCTGCTAAACCGAGATTATATAAAATATTAATGTCAGTCAAGTTCATCAGAAAGTGCCAGCAGTTTGCAAATGGCATTCCCCGAGGGAAGACACCCGTACCTGGCTTTATCCTCGAAGCCCAGGCAAGCAATACTAATGTGCTGTCCCGCCTCCGCCTTCGATACAATATATAGCAAACAGAGCATTCAATCAGTGTCACTGGATGTATAGTTGTGACTCTAGCATTTCTCAAAGTGCTTCTTCAAGGACATAGAGGTTATTACGCATTGCTGAAGCAAATTGATTCTACGTTTTATAAGCCTACAGGATACAAACATTCGACAGGAATTGTGGTGATTCTTAACCCTCTCTTCTTCCTGTTACGCGGTCTGTGGTTGTTTTAACAAGGCACATCACAAATGAGTCATTGCACCTCCACGTTGTTCCAAAGGGGAACAACCCAAGGCTACTATCTCATTATAAGACATTACCGCATACGGCACCAAAACACGTATGCATGTTATGTCTCTGGTGGATAAAGCTGAGGAGAGGCTAACCGACATCCTGGCAGGGCCGCTCCATCTCAATTGACTCATGTATAAATTATTTGCTTGTCTTCTGCTTCAGTGATTATGTAATTTTCTCTCATGTTAGTTGCAATTTTTCAGCCTACTGTGAGAAATCATGCCTGGTAGGCTATTAATCCCGTCAAAGGTCAGTTATACTGATTAAAGCTATTTTTTAACATAGAGACCGCCACTTGCTGTGAAGGCAAAAACGATGATGAATAGCATTCTTTTTCAGCTTCTACTGCTTAATTAGATATATCAGAAAACTCTAGTGCCTTTAATCCTGTCCCAGACCTTTCCATTGAAATGACTCTTTAAACATCTAAGCACAGATGATATGAATAATGAAAGTCATTTTGTTTGTTTATTTCTTCCTAAGTCCCTTGTCCTTAGATGCATCTTCTGAGAATTTCTTCCCTCCTCCTCACTGCTCATCCCCCAGAGCTGGTTGGCTTCTTCTGATTTCGCGTGTGTCTGGAGATGCCTTGTTAATGTGAAGTACTTTTGATGTAAGTGCAATCTGGAATTTGCAAGTATCTCCTTGTAACAATAAGACTAGCTTACACTGAATTTTTAAAGCAAATCAAATTAAAGCATTTATATTCAAAAGCTGTACAAAGACTTTCCTGAGATTTGAAGATGATTAGATTGGTAGCAAAATTAGAGAAATTAATCCAAAAAATTGTGGACCATTCTTTAATCCTCTGCTTTGTTTAATGACTATTACCTGGAAGCACAGAAAAGGTTTAGTGTGTGATGCAAGCACACGTCAGGCAGTTGCTTGCTAAATTCTACATCAGTTCACGTTCTGTCAAAGTGTTTCCGATTTCATGGATGAAGAAACTGAGGCAAAGATGTGTTATGACCTGCCTTTGAGCCAGTGACCTCTAGGCTATGGTTTTATTTGGGGTTTCTTCACGCCTTGAGGAACATGAGGATTTTGAAACTGACTTGTTAGCTTTGCTTTTATATGTGCACTTTTCATAATGTAATTCAACTAAAAACAAGTCAGCATTCCTGTTGATATGGGAAGTGTGTTTGCCACAATTAGTGTATTATACCTCTGATTAATTATAAAAATCTTCTTTTTTTTTAATTAGAAAAACGTATAGATTTCAAGCATGATTTTCATTTCAAATAATTGATTTTACTTTTGTCAAATTGGGGGCCAGTAGTAAAAAGATGCTCCATTTCTCCATGGTCGGTTAACTAAGCCTAGGCATGCTAACTTGACTTTCAGTCTTTAGTATTTATGCTTCTACTCATTTTTTTTGGTAATTATCAAAGCAGTTAGGTCACCTGATCTGCTCAATCATCAGGCTTACCTTCCTTTAATGATGTCTTGTTCACTTCGAAGTCATTTCAGTTTTTATTTAAATGCCTTAAAACTAAACCCTTGAACCATAGAATTTTGAGTCTCCTGTAACTTATGATCAAACCCAACCTATTTTTATTGGGTAACAAATTGCAGTAGAATGGGGAAACCAGAGTGATTCCCTTATCCACATATTCATTCTGTCTCTCATTCACAGTCAGTGCTTGCTCAGTGGCGGGTGGATTCTTCAGTAGGTATTACTCAGAACTTCACTTGTTGAGAATATGCTTGCGTGAACACTGATTTAGAAAGAACAAGTTGGAACTCCGTTAAATAAAAATCACAAGTATACCATTAGCAAGTTTATATTTTGATGAAAAGATTAACCAGTCTTGACCTCGATTGTTGATCTTTAAGTCAAGGTCTTGTCGATACCTGGAGAGGCTCCTGTACTGTTATTGCACCTCCCTAAACGTAAGACTGCCCAGGTATAGCTGTTTCTCGTGCGTCTGATTCCTTGCAGGGCAGCCATGTGGGAGGGAGGGGTGATCAGGCAGGCCTGATTTGAAGTGCTGAAAATCTAAAGTTGACCAACACACAGTCTCTGCCCGCAGGGGGCTCACAGTCTAGTGGGTGGAGACAGACACATGAACTCCAAGTACGATAGGGTAGATGTTTTCATGGAGGTGTGTGTGCTGTATGCTAGGAAAGGCTCAAAGAAACAAGTGACAGCTCTGCCTAGAATGCCAGCCACCTTCTGAAAAGCGATGCCGTGTACAGAGAGTCCAAGGGGAGCCCCAGGAATGGAAGCCAGTCCTGGAAAGGACCACCGACCTCCACAGTGTCTCTGCCACTTGCTGATGGATACACTAAATTCAAGACCTGGCACTTCAGCTCTCTAACGTAAGGTTTTCCTTCCTTTTGAAAACACTCTTTTGATGGTGCGAAGACTTCACGTTGTCATCAGTCATTTACATCTTAGTGTGGATGAGCTTGAGGTGTTTTTTCTGAGCATGTTTTCAGAGTATAAGGAAAAAAACCCAGAGCCACAGGGTAGTAAGTGCTAGAGAAGAGTGGATAAAGAGGCTCAGAAAGCTGGCTGGTAGCCCCAGAAGGATAGACTTGGGTGGTCTGGAAGTTCTGAAGATAAGTACGCCTTCACACCCTTTCCCTAAGCAGGTCCTGTGCCTGCAGTCATCACCTCCTCCTGTTCATCCTCCCTGCCCACTTCCTCCTGCCTCCCGCATCTTCTCCTCCTGCCTCTTCCCTCAAACCCACTGTTCAGTTCTTTCTCTCAAATAGCATGGAGTAGTGAGTCTTCACACCATTTATTAAAGGAAAAAAAAATACTGCTTTGGCTTCACTTATCAAGAGCTTCCTACTCAGCGTAAATCTTAGTGTGTTTTCACTAAGGCAATGTGAAGGAGTCTTAGCACGTTCACCAGTGGAGAAGCCAGAGGAAGCAAGGAGGGTGTGACCACCAGGAGTGAGGATCACATCTCCCAACCCACACCTGGCGACCAGCCTCCTTCATTTCGTTACATGGAATTCTGTAATACTACGCTCTTGACTTCAGCTAAGATCTATTTAAAAATCCAAACTAGGACATTGCTCCTTACTATTTCACTTGCATAGAGTAACACTTCAAAGGAAGATGTTCTTGACTGACTGAAGAAAAGCCATTTCAAAGACTGTCGATGGTGTGAATCAACAGGGGAACCTTGACCCTTGGAGCTCTTCATCCACAAGATAGGCTGGAGGTGCTCAGAGGATAGCTGGAAATCCATTCCAAATGGATGGTTCTGCAGCGGCTTGAACATTGCCCTAAATGACTCCAGCACCTTTTTCAACTTTAAGAGCATTTGAGTCTATGAAGTATCGTCACCAGATCAGATGACTAGACTGTGACCAAGGGCCTGTCCCATCAGGGAGTAAGACCAGATGTGCTGTCAGTGATGGGTATGTATTTAGTGAGATAAGGAACTCCATCTCCTTTTTAATCATGTACTCTATTGAAGTTTCAAGAAAGTAACCTTCTTCATGAGAAAAAATATGAATACATGCACTTGTTTCCTTCTCTATCAAATAAGGATGTTAATACAGTCTACTGCATAACGTGTTATAAGGATTAGATGAGTTAATTCACATAAAGCACTTAGAACAGTGTTCGGGACATAGGAAGCAGTAAAGTATTAGCTGCTACCAGTCATACTGTTGTTATATTTTGCAGTCTGCATAAGCTGTCCTCCTTTTCATAGGTAGGGGAACATGGTAGTGATCCTGTACAGGCAAGAGATGGTAGGCTTTGCTCAAATTCAAGTGACTTTCTTTGTGTCTGATTACATTTTATTCCAACAAAGAAAAATATAAAGAAAGGAGAAAGCACGTTGTCCTTTTTCCACCCCTCATTCTTTCAAAGAACTGTGAATAACAGGCTTTAAAAAGTGTATAAGCCTTCTAAAATATATCCATGACTAGATGGGGTTTCGGTAATTATAACCCATTCGTTTGCTGTGAGCTGCAGGTGAACTTCTTGTTATGAAATAAAACACATCCCTGAAAGGTTTAGCTTACATTAAATCTTGGTCAAAGATCTCAGTATAATTTAAGTCATAACTATTATCGAAGTTATTCTGTTATTTATTAGGTTTTCCTAAGGCATACCTTGAGGTTGCAGCAGGCTGATGTGAGTATGAAGATGCCCTAGCCAAGCCACCTTAAGACCGCCAATTAATAGTAAAATGGCTGTAGCCTAAAGCCAAGGTCAAGGAATTCTAGCTCCTTTCATCTTTAATATTCACACTAAATCTTACATTCCTTATATCGGTGAGCTATTGGCCTCTGATTCTTTTCCATTTAGTTTTCACTCTCCGCCCAGTTTTTCTGTGGCCAGAAACACAAATGGAACCTATTTTCCAGATGATTGTTTATATGCAGTTTTCATTTGGACAGCCAAATGGCCTCTCTGCATGGTCCACATCACTGTTGCCTTTCTTGTTCACAGCTGCTCATCGAATAGGTTGGGGAAGCACGATGTCCCATAGCCGTCCATGGCAAGGTGCATTTGCCTTGTTAGGCAATGTTAGCGCTTTGCTGCACCACTTTGTAATTTGTGTCACTTGGATACAAGTGGGAAGACTTTTAGAGAATTTTCAGAGAAAAGTATAAAACAAACTCCTTGAAAATGTGAGAACATAATACATGCTTAACAGACTCTCATGGGTGATCTGTATATAATTATTACTCAGTTTTAAGTGGTACTTAAGCCCTTTGTCCAGGATGAGAAGATTCATTTGTATACATCATCATTATCCCTCCTGACATGGGCTTTGGTGACATTAATCTGTGTTTTATTTCCTGCAGCAGTAATGATGGAGTTGTCTTCTGTGGCTTTATTATGTTGTCATGTTTTCTCAGTGATCGTCCTCACAGCACAAAAGAAATATCTCATGTGGGGATAAACTCCAGAGTAGCTGACATTTAACAGTCATGCTGGCAAGTGTCTAGTTTTCTTCCACTTCATTCTTTCTCCTTGTCAAGCTGAGTCCTGGGGAATTAGCATTGACTGTGGTCAGCCCAACAGTTGTTTGTGATTTTATGTCAGAACACATTTCTGAGGTGGAGCTTGTTTCTAAAGACTTAGGTAGCTTGCACAGGGGTGGGCTAGAGGGAACATCCGTCCAAGCCTGCAAACAGCTAGCTAATTTGAGGGAAGCTTGGCACAGAAAAGTAGATCACCAGGGTGACTGATCTGGAGAGACCACCAAGTTGCAGTCAGTGGCCTTTGTAGTTCGAGGGTCAAGTTCTGTATCTGATGATGGGAGCACCAAGGGGAACAAATGCAGCAGATCCTGTTCTGAGGATAGCAAGGATTAGTTTAGTAGTAGAAACCTAATGATCCCATTTTAAAGCTACAATTTTTAAAAAAGTATCTCATGACCTTTCTTTGCATTTTGCAGTAGCAGAACAAACAGTGTGGGCATGGCTTCTGTAAACAGAATATTCAAGAATATGGTGATCAGTTCCTATTCTCTGTACTTCAGCTCAATAGCCCCTGGTCCCAGCCTCTTATACAAAGCACATGAAATACAAGGAATGATGAAATGAAATCGACCAGTATTGTTTACTAATTTGTTAGATGTTTTAATGAAGACAATCCCCAGGGCAGAATCAATCTGTGTAACCACTGCACATTGTCTAATCTCCTGTTGAGGCACTTAACACATTACTTTACAGTTGTGTGTTCCATGTCTGTCTCTTTCAGAACGTGGCCTCATTTCTCTTGGATTCCACAGCATAATGCCCAGCACAGAATGCTGCTGGTGGTGTTTGGGGAATTGAATTGAACCAAATATTGCATCTATCTGCTGAAAGATTTAAGCAGATGTTTAGCTACAGATTTTAAGTTCTACAGAGCACACTGTGAAATAAAAATAAGGGCAAACTAGGAAGGATATTAACAACAGGTAATAGGAAAATGAGACTGGAATGGAAGACAGGAGACATGCTTCCAGCCCCCAGCCCCTTTTCCTGTCAGCCTACTCTGACCAGGGGGAGATGAAACTCTCAACATAGCTGTAAAGCAGGAAGCTTCCTCCAGGCCAGCTGAATTGCCTGCAGTCTAGAATCTCCTAGTTGACAATTATGCCTTCACATTTAGCGTTAAGTAAAACTCATACTAAGTAAATATAAAGGGCCAGAAAGTTTTGTCCAAGTTTGTAGAACCACGCTTTCAAAATAGAAGGTGACTATCACAGAAAGAGCAAAAAGCATGGAGACCCAGTTTTAATATTATTTTAATTTATTATGTGTAGGCACAGAGCTAAGTGCTATACAAATATTAACTCATTTATTTTTCTTAATAACCCTCCAGGGTAGGCAATATAACTGCCCTTATATTACAGATGAGGAAACTGAGGCAGTGGGAAATAAAGGCTAAAGAAATAAAACCTGCTCAAGGTTACATCATGGCTAGTATGTGGCAGAACTGAGACTCACCCTCAGGCTGCATAGCTGCAGAATCTGGACTCTTTCCTGCTGTGCTGGGTTGCGTCTCTTTTGTTCAGTTGTTTGATGAAACACAAAGACTTGAGGCAGCTGAGGTTTGGCTCTTTTAGCTCTAGGAGTCCTTTAAAACTCAGCTTATAAACATCAGAAGCCCTTGAGATTGATGTCTTAAAGCTCCTCTTTCCATTAAAAACATATTTAATGAGCCTTGCTGTGTGCTAGACTCCAAAGGAAAAGCCAAGATAAAGGTGACACACGTCCTCCAGAAGCTTTCAGTTGAGTAGGGTGGTAATTTGGGGGGTCCTGTAGAGCTCAAAGCTTTCATTGAAGTATGCTACCTGTCTGGCATCCTGGCCAGAATCATGGTAACAGACAGAGATACCCCAGGCTATCTGGGGGGGAGCAATAAAGAATACTAATAGGATGAGGCACTAACATTGAAACAAGTTCCAGATAAAATTAAGGATGTACAAAATATTGTTAGTGTGTAATCTTCATTGTGTATAGATTTTTATCCCAAATTAATTTCACAATATTCCTGTTTCCAGGAGTACTTCTAACTTTTTTTTTCTAAACTAACTGCATTTTGTAAGTATGTATTATTTTTCAGATTCCATAAATTTTCTGTTTCATTCCTATAATAAAGTATACAAGAAAAGTTTATTTTCTTCCTAGATCTGTTTGGGGAAAAATGATAGAGAGAATTTTATGCATCTGTGAGGCTTTTTCATTGCAAAGAATCATTTTGGGGATTTAACAACAACGAAAAGATGCGTGTAAAGCATTGGCAGAGTTCCTGGCGCAAAGGAGGACTCGTTGATTTGACTGAAAGCGAGGCAGCATCTCTCACACACATGGTTAAAAGCCAGCCTCTGAGGGCAGACAGGCTTCATTTCAAACTCCAATTCTGCCACTTCTTGGCTCTGTGGCCCAAGACGAGTTCTCAGTTCACCTTGATAACCTCAGTTCTTCCTCTGTCCTATGGTGATGATGAGACCTACTTCACCACAGATGGGATTAAATGAGATGATGCATAATGCCTGGCCCAAGGAACTCAGTAATGCTTAACCATCTCTACTACCACCATACCGCTACCACCTCTGCCATCACTAAAGCCCAACTACCACCATTATTGGGGCTTTTACGGCCGGTTTAATAACTACAATAAAAAGTTAATATAAAAACCAGGTACTTACAAAAAAGAGTACTTATGAAGCGAAATGTTATTGTATGATATAACTTTTTAGACCAGTTCTGATATCCAAGTCAAGGACCTGTCCCCAAGAGACAGGTTTACTGCTTCAGTGAGTTAACTCTCAGGTATCAGAACACTGTGTTCTAGCCAGAATTTTCTAGAGACTCACCTGAGGCAGGGATTGAAGTACTAGGGCTTTATTTGGGATATACAAATCTAGGCCAGTGAGGAGAAGAAACAGGGGAGGATGTCACAAAAAGACAAGTGAGCTATCAAAAGCAGTCAGACTCAGGAACAGAAAGTAGAATGGTGGTTGCCAGGAGCCTGGGGGAGGGGGAATGGGGAGTTGTACGGTGGGTACAGAGTTTCAGTTTTGCTAGATGAAAAAGTTCTAGAGATCTGTTTCTTGACAGTGTGATTATACTTGACGTTGCTGAACTGCACCTGTGAATATGGTGACGATGGTAAATTTTATGTCGTGTTTTTTACCACAATTTTGAAAAAGGAAAGGGGGAAGACAGTTACCCTCCCACCTCCCTCCCATCTCCCATAGGTCACAGTTTGCCCCTTGGGAAGTTAACTCCCCACATTTGCAGGTTGCATTGGGCCTCTCCAGCGGTTGTGTGGGATGCCAGCTTCCACATCGGTAAGTAGAAGGAGAAGCCAGAAGCCCCAAGTGGGTGACTGATGGGCCCAGCTGCCCAGCGGCAGCCATATTAAGGGAACATTCAACACTCCCAGGACATGTGATGCTGGTGATGTAAACTGAGCTCCCCAGGTAGGAGGAAGCATAGCCAAGGGAGTTTGAAGATGGCCGTGGTCTCCCTTTTTGTGTTAATGAAATAATTGCTACTGCGCTCTACCTTTCTTTCTTTCTTTTTTTCTTTTTTAATAACAGAAGCATTGCTGTGAGTCAGTATGCCTCATATTAGAAGCCAATATATCATTATTACTTGGCTGGATGCAGAACGCAATTGTTCCTCTTGTTCTTTGCCCTCTTTACCTTTGGAAATAAAGTGAGTCCTAATTACTTATCCTAGTTACTTACTTATCACATAATGCAATGAGAGATAGCAGTTTCAAGATATTTCTAAAAAGAATATGAAAGTCTTGATTTTTCGTGGCCTTTTTAATGTTCTACATATTAGCAAGCATCACTGTAGCAACTGTGTTCTCAATTCCTGCTCTGGGCTTTTTCTCACAGGAAAATTTCCGGGTAAATATCACAGGTTCCCTCAGTGTTTTCTTTTGGCCCAACTTTCTTTTGCTTTACTAGAATCATCACTATGTTTGGGAAGACAGATCAGTCTGTATTCCCTAGGGAAAAAAAAAAATTAAATGTAATGGCATTTTAGAAAATATGAAAGTACTTCACATTTTAAAAAAAAAATTCACAGTTGGAAAATGTGGAAATCATGCTTATTTACCTCTTGATAAGTGGTGGCATAGTTTTGTGTGTGGGGAAATGGAGTTTTGACCATAACCCTCAGACCAAACTCATATGACAACCAACTAGATAAAATGATATTAGAATGAGGCAGACAGACTCTGGAAGATGGGCTTCCCAAAATGCTGGAGTGTAGAGTTACTTAGAGGAGCATCTGGGCTTTCCTCCCTTCACTACTTTCTGGCCTCCACTTCCGCCCTCAGATGGGGCCGCCCTCAGGCTGATGTTGGTTTGAGAGTCGAGAGAACTCCATGTTAGGCTTACTTTTTCTGGAATAATGATATATACCTGAGTTGTAAAGCGTAGTGGTTTAGGGAGAATTGTGCTCTTGGGTCCTTTGAGACCCTACCCTGCCTGGGCTGTCTGCCCTTGCTCAGCATCCTGAGGGCCAACAGAATCTGCACTGAGATATAGCGTTTCATCTCTTTCATTAATTAAACAGGGGATTGAATCCAGTCATATTGTCTGTGTGCATATGTGTGAGCGTGCGTGTGCATTTGCTTCCTCCCATTTTATAGCTCCAAGAAATCCTGCAGTATGCGAATGCAGCTTGGGGAGAGAGGCAGGCACGTAATACTTAGGAACTCAGAAATGGATGGGTTTTGTTTTAACTTTCGATTTTATAGACTATAAATTGAACCTTTACTTATTTTCAGTTTTACATTAACATTCGTTTTGCAGGCCCTCTAAAATTATTGGGTTGGCCAAAAAGTTCATTCAGGTTTTTCCATGTTACAGAAAAACCCGAGTGGACTTTTTGGCGAACCCAACATTTCTGGCTAGATTTTTCTTGAAGGAATACTAAAGGTATCCTTCCAATGATCTGTTTTTCCTTTGTCAAAAAGAAACGTAAAACTATTCTAAAAATTGCAACAGATCGTTATTATTTACCAGCAGGTTGTCCCTTAAACCTTAGGTGGCTATTAAGAGTCAGAGTAAGACAAACACATCTATGATAGTTGTATTTGGTGGTTCAAATTGCCAAGCATCGTAAAGGAGGAGAGTAAATGATATATCATGTTTACCCAAAGAAATGTTACTGTTTAAGCATGGAGTTGAAGTGCAAGTTGAATAGATTGTTGGATCCAACACTAGTATTTTCTCATTAACTATAAAAGAAAGTGTTTTCTTTTGTGTTCTAAGTCAAATACAGGTATAAACATTCAGTAAGTTAATACAACTCTCATACCATCCATTGTTCAAGAACTTTCAATAAACATTCATTGAGTACTCACTATGAACTAGGTGTTACAAGATTCCCAGATGAATAAAACAGGATCTACCTTCAGGGCACTCACAAGCTAGTTGATGAATTAGACAACAATAAATAATATATATACATAATAAATACTCTGGGAACACAAGGAAGAAGGTGATTAATTCCACCTGAGGGGGTGGAAAAGACTTTGCAGAGGAGGAATCTTTCATCTATGACTGATTTCATCCATGGTGTATTTGTTGTGGTAAATAATGCTAGCTGTATAACAGATCAACTCCCACATATTAGTGGCTTAACACAATACGAGATTTATCACTCATGTCATAGGCCAGCAATCCAAAGCGGTGATGAAAGGTGTCTCTGCCTGACACAGTGATTTTGGGACCCTGGATCCTTTCCAGTTGTTGCTTTACTTCCTTCCAGATCCTTAGACTCAGAGGTCTGCAGATGGAGGTTTTTATGGGCTAGACCAGGAAGGGGTCCTTATCACTCCCATTCACATTCTGTTTTCTGGGACTCAGACATATGGTCACATCAAAGTGCAAGGGAGATGGAAAATGTATTTTAGCCACGTGCCCAAATAGAAGGGAACACAGGTATTAGTAAATGCTAGTAATCTTACCGCAGTGAGTTTTTTTAGATTAAAGGTAAGTTTGAGATACACACTACTATTGTATATATATAAAAGAGATATACAGCAAGGACCTACTGTATAGCACAGAGACCTCTATTCAGTATCTTGTAATAACCTATAATGGAAAAGAATCTGAAGAAGTTTTATATGTATATTATACATATATATATTCATACACATACATATATGTATATATAACTGAATCACTTTGCTGTACCCCTGAAACTCACATCAACATTTACAAATCATTTTTTAATTTAAAAAATGAAAAAAAAGTGAGTTTGGATAGGGATATAAACGGGAGAGAAGTGCATGAGAAACACACAGTGATCTGAGTTTGGGAAAGAGGAAGTTTTCTACTTTTTCTCTGTGCACAGCCTAGTAGGCAGATGGGGATAAATGAGAAATAATGCTAGGAAGGTAGTTGAGGGCTAGATCATAAAAGTTCATAAATACCTTACTAAGAAGTTTCCACTCGCCGTAGAATTATAGCTCTTCATTGTTGTATTAATATTATAAGTATTAGTTGACTGATTTGCTGGGCTGAATTTCTTTGAAGTAGACTTTATATTTATTACTTGTGATTGGAGGCATTATATTTTCATAATGCAATTTTTTAAAATTCAAGCTTTGTTTTTTCAATAGGATTATAATCTTACAGATAAGGGCCACATTCATACTCCATATATTTCCCTATAGTTTCCCTAGGCCACTGAGGTACAGAAGTACTCAGTCAGTGTTTAACTTGCTGACAGTTTAATAACAGCTTCACAGAAATGGCTTTTATTTAAATAGGTATAAGAAAGCAGTGTCACTGGCCCATGGTACTGTTTCTAAATAATTCAGTTCATACGGACTAGCAACAAAGGGGCATCTGTATTGAATCATGAGATGAAACGTGTCACTTGCCCATAGGTCCAAGGCTTTGAGTTGGGACAGAATAATGAGAACAATTCTTATTCTCTAGATATTTTAGATTTTGAAATAACAAATTGTATATCGTCCTTGGAAAATCTTTACCATATTTTCCTTTTTTTTGCGGTACACATGACTCTCACTGTTGTGGCCTCTCCTGTTGCGGAGCACAGGCTCCGGACGCGCAGGCTCAGCGGCCATGGCTCATGGGCCCAGCCGCTCCGCGGCATGTGGGATCTTCCCAGACCGGGGCATGAACCCGTGTCCCCTGCATCGGCAGGCGGACTCTCAACCACTGCGCCACCAGGGAAGCCCTACCATATTTTTAAGAGCATTTAGTCCTATATCAGAACATTGGTCTAATTTACTATATTTTCTTTCAAACTAGAAAACATTTAAAGTAGACATTTGAATTCAGTTTCCCTGAAAATAGTAGAGTAGTGGGACTCCCAGATGGAGGATTATGCAGGTGTTTATAAAAATACTTAACACTCCAACCAGTGTACTTCATCCCATGCCAAGGCCCTTATAACCATAGTCTCGGTTGTTGCTTAAATGGAAGCTTCTAACCATAATAAATTGTTATGTCAGACTTCGTTATGGTTTGTAATATGGGAATATTTTCTCTATACAAGAAGCATTTTCATTAGTGACTTGTTGAGAAATTGAGGGCCTGCCAGTGAGAATGACAGTCCAGTGTACGCTCTCTCCATGCCTATCGCGTCAGCCTCTTGGATTTGTGACATTACTTACTGACAGTTCCTCGTGATGGCTCTGTGCTTTGCTTTTATATGAAATTGCAGCAGGGTAATTGAAGTCACTTTAAATTTCACTCCCCACCATTGGGGCCTAATGGAGACTTTAAGCTGGTGACACACGTTAGCACATTCAGATTACATGGGGAACGTAAAAGCAAATTCGCCAAGTTTATGAGTGAGGCAAATTTGGTACAAAATCTAAATCTATTCATTTTAACTAAACAAACTGTGAATTGTTTCCCACTGCAGTTAATGAAGGCACTACACTAAATCTATCTTCTTATTTAATTCAATACTCCTTCAGGGAGCGTCTGCCTGAGAGCCAGTCGTGAATCCCAAGGAGAAGTCCTCGAAGTCCTGCCCTTGAGGCGCTCACCCAGTGGGGAGAGAGGGCCTCAGGGAGGAGGTGACTTTCGAGCCAGGTTAAAATTGCAATATACCAAACCAAGCAATCAGTAGTTCTTCTATGGACTCCACCCTGCCCTTCTGGAAGAAGCAATCACGAATATTTCTTTACCTTTAATTTCCAAAGTGTACGCACTAGGTCGGGGGTTCAGGTAGCTACAGACTACCTAAATGCAAAACATGGGAAGAGAGAATAGTTTCCCAGTTATGCTGTTTACTTCTCTTCTGTCCATACGTTTGTGCATCTATCAGCAGGCACATCTCTCCTAGTCTCCCTGCTCCCCTGACTCCTCTATGTGCTTTAGTTTTCTTAATCTTCTTTATTTTTCTGTTCTTTTCTTCTCCATTACAGTTAGAAGTGAGAGAGGTAAAATTGTTTCACGATGGAATATTGATGAGGACAGCCACTCCAGCATCCCACCTTAAAGTCTAATAATGAGACCTCTGAAGCATTCCACAAGCTGCATCTATAATTCTTTCTGAATTTCTCACTTAAAAAGTGTTTTTTAAAATCTGAAAACCTTTCTTAAAATCAGTGCTATGCCCCGTAAAGCAGACTACTACAATAAATATCTGAAGATGAAAGAGAATGAAGTTATAGCAACCTTAGAATATTTCAGTCTTTATTAGTTTAAGTCAATCTTCCTATTACTTTAGGAGAAGCATTACAGTTCATTGCCTATGCTGTTTTAATGATCGCATGTAAAGAATTTATTTTAGATATCTGTGGTTTGGTGACTTAACCCCTATTTCACAAGTCTTCTGCTGGTTCTGTGAATTTCTATTGCTGTTCATATGTGTCATTTAAGAGTGATTTTGGCACTGTAGTCCCTTTACTACCCTTACTTTAATATTCTGTAGGTATTTTTGGCACTGTGATCTGATCTAACAGATTTATTCAAAGTCGTTATTGAAAAGCAACTCTATGGGGTTTCCCTGGTGGTGCAGTGGTTAAGAATCCGCCTGCCAATGCAGGGGACACGGGTTCGAGCCCTGGTCCAGGAAGATCCCACATGCTGCGGAACAACTAAGCCCGTGCGCCACAACTACTGAGCCTGTGCTCTAGGGCCCGTGAGCCACAAATACTGAAGCCCGCGTAGCTAGAGCCCGTGCTCCGCAACAAGAGAAGCCACTGCAATGAGAAGCCCGTGCACCACAAGAAAGAGTGGCCCCCAGTTGCCTCAACTAGTGAAAGCCGTGCGCAGCAACAAAGACCCATCGCAGCCAAATAATAAATAAATAATTTATTTTAAAAATAACTATTAAAACAAAAAAAACCAAAAGCAACCATGTGTCCTTAGATATGTACAGGGAGTGGCAGCCCTGGCTTGACCCTGTTGATTCTGGGTTGCCTGGACAACAGGCAGCTGGGACAAGGCGGAGGAAGAAGGGCTGCCTCCTTTTCCTGATGGGTGAGATTATACCAAGCTCAAGTTCAGCTTCCTACAGGACCTGTGACTCCCTCCCCTAGACAGGTCCACCGTAGCATCTGGATGCTTGGCTTTCTCTGGCCATTCATGTAAGCGGCTAGCACCCTACACTGCAGCTGCCTAACAGTGAGCCCTGAGCACTGACGAGGCTGATTCCCATGCTTGCCCTAGAAAGTGGAGGCTCTCAGGGGAGCTAGATTCCTCCGTCGGAACTCAGACTCACCCTGTGGCAACAGCAGCACCCCTCCCAGCATGCTTCTCTGTGGGATGATGAAAGCATCAAGGAACCTTTGGCTTACAAATACTTTCCTTATAAAGCCTGTTTAACTCATGCCATGTAGTGTTGTGCAGTTCTCCCCATTTCTGGTCCTTGACAGGTGCGATTCACCTTGTCTGATGGTACGGGGCAAAAGAAAGTAAGCTCATATAATCTCTGCCCATTAGGAGGGAAGAAAAAGGCATGAGTATTCTCTGTGGTATAGACAGTGGGCATATAACTTGCCATGCATCATCCCTGGTTTGTTGGAGCTGACTCTGTGGCAGTGGTGGAATCCATAAAGGATACCTCAACTGGTACTTTGTTGTCTGCCAGAGAAGCGAGAGGAGTATGGAGGGGTAACCCAATGAGATAATCTGCTTTTATATTAGTTTTAAGACATTAACTAAGGTAGCAATTTATTTCTCTCTCATGTACCCATCTGGGCAGAGACAGTCCATGGCAATAGGGACCCAGGCTCCTTCTACCCTGCTGCCCTCTCATCCCCAGGGCATTGTCTTTATCCAAGATGTCTCACCACCACTATATCTCCATTTCAGCCAACAGGAAGTGCGAAGGAGGCGGGGAGGGGCATTTAGAAGATGCGCACATAGATTCTGCTGCAGGGGAGGCTGGGAGATGAAGTCATCCTCACTGACCTCAGGTGGCAAAACTGCCAAATTTTCCTCCACAGGAAGTCTGACTCTACTATATACTAGTCAGGAAAGAGGATTTTCCTCCACGGGAAGTCTGGCTCTACTATATACTAGTCAGGAAAGAGGATTTTCCTCCACGGGAAGTCTGACTCTACTATATACTAGCCAGTAAAGAGGATTATAGTTTTACAAAATTGGCATCTAAAACACAGCACACAATGAGCAAATGGCTTATGGAACGTTCAGTTAGAGAACAGAAATAGCCCCCTCAGTTTTCTCATCAACGAGCCTAATACATTGCCTAATGTATGGCTGAAAAAAGGCTAGTATTCTGGGGTGAATGACAAGGTTAGGACTGTTGAGAACTGAGCTTGTTTCTTTCATAAAGCCTGCTGACTAAACAATATGGAAAAACAAGTGGACCCAAAATGGTGTCATTCATTCAACATTTGCTCTGTGCCTCGTAGGTGCCAGATACTGTGTTAGGAATTATGACAATGAGATGGAAGGAGACATAGTTTTTGTTCTTGAGGAGCTCACATTCTAATGAGAGAGACAAGCATGTATCAGTAATTAAAATATTATAATAGATATACCCAGATAAAATCAGGGATTATGTAAAAGAAAGGGAGAATGGAAAGAAGGGATACTGGTGAGCAACTAGCAGTCTCTGATACAGTTGGTATGGTAATTAATTTATCCAACAGATGTTTATTAATTGTCTACTAAGTGTTAGCCCTGCTCTAGGTGTTAGGGTTACAGTAGTGATCTATCTGTCTATCTGTCTATCATCCTATTATCTATAATGTATGCACAGTGAAAAGTCTGGGGTTTATACACATACTAAGTCTACAAGAGTGATTACCTCTGGGGATGGATACACTTCTATACAGTATAAATTTTATAGAGTGTATGTTTTGTCCATATAATTTAAAAAATTACTTTAAAATGGTAGTAGCAAACAAACTGGAGCATAGACTATCAAAATACCCAGGAACATCTGGATAGGAAAAAACACACGGAAAGTCCACATAGCCAAGAAACAGCAGACCATTTGTGGGCTCAGGGCTCATCACTGGACATTAGGAGGCAAAGAAATTAAAATTTCCTACACAACAGAGGTGGAACTGGACCTTAAGTCTCTGTGGATCCTAAGGCAGCTAGGCACATGGTATTCTTGACAGAACTTTTGGTTGGTTACCAATAGGACTTTGGGGTGCATGCCATCAACAACTGGGAGGTAAAGGGAATGTGCTGCTGCCAGTTGAGTAGGGAGAGTTACGAGGCAACCAAGAACAAATACCACGGGAAACATGTAAGATATAGGGATTACTGTTAGCCTTATTTTACAGATGAGGAAACTGAGCACAGAGAATTAAATATATCTTCTAGGATCCCACATTTTAAAATGGTGATGTGAGGATTTGCATCCAGGCAGTGTGGCTCTACTGCTTGTAGTCTTGGTACAAGTAATTTATAATGATGGCTTAGCATAGTGGAGAAGTTGTAGGATAAGAATGCAAGGTTAAAAAAAAAATTTTTTTTAAGTAAAAAATAATTAAAAAATAATTAAAAAATCAAAAAGTAAAAAGTAAAAAAAAAAAAAGAATGCAAGGTCAAAAGAAGAAAGAAAATATATATAGCCAAGCAGCAGATATATACATATATATACTTACATGTAAATGTTAATATGTATAAATTTCCCTTACTCTCTTCTTTATAATTTTTGAACTTTTATTGAATATGAACTACAGCTTATTATACTCAAAATATTATTGTAACTCATATTTCATTCTCCATGAAGTTAAACAAAAGCTCAAACATTTATTGATTATTTCTAAGTGAGACAATCTACAGTTTTCACCGTGTCCTGGAGACAACCCTAAAAAAAAGGTAGGTGTTGTTAAACTCATTTTTCAAATTAAGAGATTAAAATTTTTTTAAGTAAAAAAAAATAATTAAAAAATCAAAAAGTAAAAAGTAAAAAAAAAAAAAGAATGCAAGGTCAAAAGAAGAAAGAAAATATATATAGCCAAGCAGCAGATATATACATATATATACTTACATGTAAATGTTAATATGTATAAATTTCCCTTACTCTCTTCTTTATAATTTTTGAACTTTTATTGAATATGAACTACAGCTTATTATACTCAAAATATTATTGTAACTCATATTTCATTCTCCATGAAGTTAAACAAAAGCTCAAACATTTATTGATTATTTCTAAGTGAGACAATCTACAGTTTTCACCGTGTCCTGGAGACAACCCTAAAAAAAAGGTAGGTGTTGTTAAACTCATTTTTCAAATTAAGAGATTAAGTCTCAGAAAGTTTAAGTAACTTGGCTCTTGCCGTGTATAAGCTTTCGCTCAAATCGAGATAGAATTGTACCTGTATAGCTTTTCTTATTTTGTTTGTGATCCCATGCAATATTCTGTTCTCTATTGTCCAAAAATGAATTCCTTTTGAAATGATTTTATTTTTCTCTTGAACCTTACCTACCTGTTTAGTCACCCAATGAGAAAGCACAGAAAGAGATGCTTCTTTTGCTTCATATTTATTGTAGATAATTTAAATTTTGGACCCCTGTCAAGAACATATAGCTTGCCTGATTTTAGAAGCATCTACTGAAGTACATTCTTTTCATGTACACAACTGCCTCTTGGATTGTGTAGGCAGTAATGCTATGGTTATTATTCAGATTAGAAATGGCTCCATTTGCTATCTCTCCCCCTTTTTTCTAGTTTCGATTTTTAAATAATTTATACAGCCAAACAACCTGGACATAACTTTTATTTACTCACCTTTTTTATCCCTTATATTTTTTCTAGTGATCATCTTAAATTTTATTTTTTTGGATAGAGTATATAATTTGTTAATTTCCTTCTCAGTTCACTTCCTTTCACTTCTACCTAAATATATTTTTTCAGTTTTTCTAATCCTAAACCCAATTTACTGTTCCATCTATCCATGCTCTCTTATTTATCATAATATATAATTTAATCTTAGCTAGTCTGCTTAGCTGTCATTACCGTTGTTTCCATAACTCAGAAGAATATGGTTTAATTTATTATAACAGTATTTGACCCATAAGTGGATTCTAAACATTTATTGTTCTGCTAGCTGTGGTCTGGGGTAGATAGGAACAATACATACCTGAAGAATTCTCAGCTCAAAACGAACTCTTTCCCATTGATTATGAATTAGAAATCCATTTGGATTAACACGTACCCTTAAAATGTCAATGCTTGCTGAGAATGTTAATCCAATCAGCCTTTTACACCTTAGTGCGTGATATATTACTTTAATGAGATAATCGTGTTCTTTTTCCCTTAGTACCTAATTGAGCTCAGTCGCAATGCCGTAGACATACGGGTGATGTAGGTATTCTGAGGCTTCCAGGGAAACCTCTGATAGATCTGCAGGATTTCAATTGAGACATCAACAAGGGGGTGCTGAGGAGCAGAGGTGGAGAAGGGCGTGTCGCTATTTAGTGTCTTAGCAATAGTTTCCCTGTCCCTTTATAGCATGGCCAGTTTCCCTAGTTCTATAAAACAATTCTTCTCAAACTTCATTGTGCATGTGATTCGTCTAGGGATCGTGATAACCACAGATTCTGATTCAGCAGCTCTCAGGTGCAGCCCAAGATTCTGCATTTCTAACAAGTTTTCAGGCAATGCTGCTGCTGCTGGTCTTGAGTACCACATTTTGAGTCACAAGGCTGTAAAAGGTATGCAAGAAAAGTTTTGAAAATAAGTGACTTTTTGGATGTTCTTTCATTTCTAAATTCTTTTTAGCTCCTCTTACAGAGATTCATTTCTCTTCTAAGTTCTCTCAGCAGCATTATTTTGTTTTTTCAAGCAACAAGATTTCTGATGTTTCCTTCCTTTTTCTCTCTCTCTTTTTTTAAAAATTCAATGGATGTGACAGCCAGCAAATCCTGCCAGTGCAGAATTTATCTTTTCTTATGGCTAGACTGGCCCTTCATATGATGTTCATTTTGTGAACTCTTCTAAGCTCATACGTGTGAGAACTAACTTCAAGTGAATAAATTTGCTCTTCTTAAATTGTAAGCTTTCCATACAACCTACAGCAAAGTACCACATGCTTGGGTGTGGCTGAGTGCTGGAGGCCACCAGCACTCACCAGCTTTGCCACCTCTGACTCTGCTGCCCACACTGTGGTCACTGAACATCTGTCCTCCCCTGGCTTCTGGGGCGCCTCTGGGTCCTCCTCCTAAATGGTCCTTTTCAGGGCACTTTATTATCTTGACCTTCTTCCTTTGGTGTCTCCAACCTTTTCTTACACTTTGAAATGTCCCTGTACCTCTCTCTTTTTAAGATAGGGTTCAAAGGTTACTGGTACCTGTTCCATGCAGTTAATTATGTGTCTCTCTGCTCTGTAAAGGGATTTGCATAATTCTGCTAGAACCCTTACCAGCTATTACAATGTTTTATTTATGTGTTTGTCTCAGCACTGGAATGTGAGGTTCTCAAGAACAAAAGCACTATCTTATTCATTTTTATTTCTGTAGGACCTACTGGGCACAGAATAAATGTTGAATGAATGAATACATTTATTACTTTTAATGTGTTGATATTTTTATTGAAGTATAGTTGATTTACAATGTTGTGTTAGTTTCAGGTGTACAGCAAAGTGATTCAGTTTTATATATATATTCTTTTCCAGATTCTTTTACGTTAGAGGTCATTACAAAATATTGAGTATAATTCCAATTAGGTCCTTATTGGTTATCTATTTTATATATAGTAGTGTGTTTATGTTAATCCCAAACTCCTAATTTATCCCTCCCACCCCCTTTCCCCTTTGGTAACCGTAAGTTTGTTTTCTATGTCTATGGGTCTGTTTCTGTTTTGGATGTAAGTTCACTGGTATAATTTTTTTTAGATTCCACATATAAGCAATATCGTATGATATTTGTCTTTCTCTGTATGGCTTACTTAGTATGATAAGCAGAATACATTTATCGATCAGCCTCTTTTTCTTATCATTTTCTCTGTCTGATTCCCCATTTATCACTTACCTCACATGACTTGCCTTTTATCAGCTTTGATTTGTCTACAATCTTGGCCAAACCAATAATATAAATTATCTATAAGTCATTTGTTTATTTTCTGCTAGGTTTTACTGACTGTTCCTGAATACTGATTCTGTAAAACTGCAGTCCTTTTCACTGACTAGTTTATATATGTTATTGTCAGACTTCCTGTAGAGGTACCTTGTCAGCTTTGCCACCTGGGAACAATAGAAGCTTTTGATGTTACTCACCATCTGCAGACCTCATGTGATGGGGCAGTGCTTTCAGTTATAGTTGTCAGGTGCTGCATGAAATGCTTTGTCCCTGACATTCAGGAGGCCCCTGCAATGCAATGCCTCCTACTTTTGCCTTTTATAGGACCAAAGTGACTTTGTTAGAACTGGGAGTCCAATTCATTAATTTCCTGCTGATAATAGATGACATAATCGTACAGTACTATGAATTTAGTCATTGTTAACAGTGCTAATAGAACTGTTTGCAACATAATTGGATAGGATTTCTGTGTATGGAACTAAGTTATGATGAATGAGTTACTCAAAGGATGAGGAAAAATCACCTTTAGATTGTATCAGAGCCTGGGTGCTACAGGGTTGTCTGTGCAGAATGTCTCGGACTGAGACACCAGGGGCTGGGCTGCGGTGCGGACAGGAGATGAAGAGGGTGGGGAGCCAGGCCTCAGGAGGGTCTCAGGACACAGGGTCAGTATCGAGGTCTGCCGTGGGTTTAACCGTCCAGAGCAGATTGCTTCACAGTCAGGGATGCTTGTTCAGACAGGTCTTGGCGGTCACAGTGCACAGAAGGATCCAAGCCCAGGAAGACAAACAAGGCATCTTCCTGAGGATCCTGCAGGGAGCCTCCTGAGCAGTCTAGGAGCAAGGGGAATCAGAAATTCAGCAAAAACTCTCTATAGGAGCGGTGGACACCATGCGTTATGACCTCCCAGGCACCAGTCCCCGAAGAATAGAGTGACTAGAGAAGGAGGGAAGGGGAAGGCTATTCTTATAGAAATGGACCCTTTTTTTCAGGAATAGAGGACCATCCTGGTAAATGCATTGGTGTGAAGAATGAAGGGGGAAGAGGGACATGAAGTAAGATTAGAGTTAAACAATGTTTAATTTCTCTCATTTTTAATGTTTTTATGTATTTGTGTATTAGTTGACTACACTGCTTACTTCAGTAACTTTTCACTGCCACCATCTGGAAAAATAAAAGCTAGGTGGATCTCTAGGGAACATGCTTATGGAATGAAGATAAATATTTTAATTATCACATAGGAAGCAGTGGAAAAACACTGAAGGCACCTTGTGAGAAAGAGATAACTATTGCCGTAAGTAACAGCAAGGAAGTCCGCACAGCTAGAGTGTCTGTATTGGTGATTGGAAGGTAAGGACGCTACTGGTAATGAGAATTTGCCTCCTTACACAGAAACATACAAATGAAGAAAAGGTCCTCCAGAGATTGCAGTCTTTGCATACTTGTGGCCCTTGTGGTAATCCATGGGGAACTGATGGTTTTGAATAGAAGGTAGGTTAATTTGTTGGCACACTAACCTTACTACCATTAACTTTGTCTGGTTTTATAGAATGTTAACTTTCCTTCTCCTCCTTGTTATCCCATACTTCGGTGGGCTTGTACAACATCCTGGACACTCCAGGACAGACTCCTTTTATGTCCTGGTAAAGGTCAAGTGCCTGGTTACAAAGAAAGTCTACATAATTTATGTATATCATGTACTCAACTTGCTCCATGGAGAGCATGGCCACTGTTCTGTACTAGCTGATGTATTTATTCACTTCTCCCAGGTCCTTGGGTCCTGATCCATGGGACCTAGTTTAATCAGTCAGACCTTGGCTTCCCATAGAGTTCTTCCTCATGACCCATATTCTGTTTGGGATCATAATAAAGTTCCTTTTGATCTCTGCACCACCTCAGATAACAGCAGGACCCCTGTTGCCACTCAGTCTTAACCCTTCCACTTTGGGAGAGGTTTCCCCAAACCCAGTAGTTTTCAACACTTTTTCTACCCCAACATATTTGGGGGTAGAAATATACCTACCAGTAACCCACAGCTATAGCCATTGCCCGAAAATACTTTCAACAAATATTTAATGAGTACTTGCTTTGTGCCAGGCGTTACACTAAGCTCTGGGGTGAATATCCGGGGAATAAAATGCAGTCTCTGCGTTCTAGCTTCAGACCCATTCTCTTTTTCATGTCTACTCTCAGTGGGTTTTCAGGGGCTGTTTGTTTGCCTTGAGAAATAAACCTCTCTTATTGGCCTGTTTATTTGCACACTCTGATCAGGAAAGGCTGCTGGCACTGTGGTACGTTGAAAAGGTTCTTCACAGCTAGACATTAACTGTTCTGTTCACAGAGAGGTATATCCTGTTCTTTTTTTCAATATGAATTTAATTGTTAAGTTGATTATTTTACCTCCTAATTTTGCTAGTCATTAACCGCCTTGAATTAACTCTTATTTTTAATTACCAAAATACAGGTAATAAATCGGACTGACATTCTCTCTTTACCTTTTATTGCCTCATCACGTTTCATTTGCCCTTTTCTTCTCTCAGCTTGCCGTGATCATCTGGGGAAACTGCAGCCATTTCCTCAAATGTTATTATTTGTCTTTCCATTCCGTCTCTCACTTGAAACAACTTTACAGTGCAATGCTTTTGTATTTTTATGGGTAAAAAGTGTATGGCGTGATACACCAGACATGGCCACAGATCCGTTTATCTAATCAGTGTTAATCTGTTTATCACCTCATTTCCAATTCATCTTTCTTCAGGATGATCTTTGAAGTGCTATGGTTGTTTTTTTCTTGACTTTCTAACTATCTTCCTGTAATAATATATTCTACTCCCGAAGGGTTTGGTGGTTTTTTCAGGAGACCCTTCTGGGCAGCATATCCACTTTAGGCAACTTCATACCAGTTCCTTGATGATTTCAAGCAAACATTTCCATCTGGTATTAGTTTTTTACTTGGATTCTGTTCTCTGTCTCTCTCTTCTCCCCCTTCTCAGTTTTTCCTAAGGAAGCCATTTTATTAGCATTTCACTTGTAACAAATATCCCAACTTTTTGGGGGGAAAACAATGAGTAGAGGAGGCTTCCCGTAAAAATGCAAATGGAATAGGATAGTTACCATCAGAAAGTAAGACCAGCCCTCTCATAGAGGAAACGCTTTATGGAGTCTTTACAGTAAACCTCGGAAAAGCTGGCAGCCCTTACACATCAAAGGGAAGATATATGAAAGTAAAATAATACAAGAGTAGGGAAATAACCTAGGTACTGTGTAAAACAGAGGGAAGAAAAGGTACAATGGCATATAATTTTACACTTTTGTATTGTGATCTGTTGACAGAAAATTGTTTAGTATGAGTCAAGTAAAGCATTGGTAGAGGTGATGGGGAACAATGAAAGGGAAAAGTTCCAGGAAAGAAATGGATGAGGAGGGAACTAGCTATTTTCTGAAGTTGGGAAGCTATGATGCTCTGAAACTCAAAAGAATATTCAGATTTGTCGCAGTTCAACTCTGTGCTGTCCAATACCGTAGCTACTCACCGCTTGTGACTACAGCATACTTGAAATGTGGTTAGTCCAAATGGAGATGTGCTGTAAGTGAAAAATACATACCAGATTCCAATTCTTAGCATCAAATGTATATATATATTTTAATAATCTTTAATAAGATGTGAGCTATCTTCTTAAGTTTTAGATTGATTACATGTTTAAGTGATAACTTTTGATATATTGGGTTAAGTAAAACGTTATTAAAATTAGCTTCACTAGTTTTTTTATTTTTAAATAGGACTACAGAAAATTTACATATGTGGCTCATATCATGTCTCTATTGGACAGGGCTGGCCCGGCCCTATACCACGTTAGTAGGACTGTTGTATCTCTGGTATTTTAACCACAGTTTCACTTTCTTATGTGATGAATTTTGCTGCCTCCTCACATTTTCCCAGGGAATGTGTTCATTTTTTTTAAAAGTAGTTGTTTTATTTGGTTTAGAAATTTTAGTTTTCAAGTAGGTAGATATGAGTAAAGAGAATGAACAGCATAATTGGAGAATTATTTTTAGGGGCAGGCCCTGGAGACAGTTCTCTAAAATAAAGAACATTTAAGTTCTTCTTAAGTAAAAAATCCTGTCAGATTTTCATTATTGATAGATACACCACACAGAAGCACCTAGGAGAATACATGTTTTAAATTTTTCTTTTATTTATTTATTTTTATACAGCAGGTTCTTTTTTTATAGATTTATTTATTTATTTTTGGCTGTGTTGGGTCTTCATTGCTGCACGCGGGTTTTCTCTAGTTGCGGCGAACGAGAGCTACTCTTCGTTGTGGTGCGCAGGCTTCTCATGAGCACGGGCTCTAGGCACGCAGGCTTCGGTAGTTGTGGCACGTGGGCTTCAGTAGTTGTGACTTGCAGTCTCTAGAGCGCAGGGTCAGTAGTTGTGGCGCATGGGCTTAGTTGCTTCGCAGCATGTTGAATCTTCCCAGACCAGGGATCGAACCCACGTCCTCTGCATTGGCAGGCAGATTCCTAACCACTGCACCACCATGGAAGCCCCAGCAGGTTCTTATTAGTTATCAGTTTTATACATATTAGTGTATATATGTCAATCCCAAAGAATAGACTGATTTAGAATACTTCTGTCTTATTCCTACTAGTAGGAGGAGATGTTGCATCTTTCTTGAAAAAGAGAGCTGTGAATGGTTTGTTAAAGAGTGGGGAGCTGTTTTTCTGAGCATCATTCATCACCACCATGCCCCTTTCTCAAAGATTCGAGAAGCCTTGGTCAAATTGGATGTTTTTTCTTTAATTACATTTCTAACTTTGAAATTTAAATTTGCATACATTTAAAAACATATGTGTCCATATGCATGTCTTCAGTACATGGGGCTATGATGAAAGTATGACCTTTCCATCCAGGGTTGAGAATGAGGGCTTTGGCTGGCTTATAACTCATGTCCTGGGTCTGTGATCTTAGACAAGTTCCCTCTCCAACCTAATTTTTCTCAAATGTAATGTCAAGATAATTATAATAACTACTCATTGGGTTGTTGTGAGAGTTAAATGAGGTAACTGTTCAAAGTATTTAGTTACAGTGTCTGGCACATGAGTACCCAATAAATATTCACTGGTCTTATAACTTTGTGGAAACACCATCTTCATTTACCTCCCCATATTTTGGCCCTGTATTCTTCTGATGGGGTGAATCAACAGAAGGCTAAGTGATTTTTTTCCACCAACCTTAATGAGTTAGAAGCACTCCTGGCATTATAACTCAAATTTAAACTCTTCTATGCCTTGGGCCAGCAGCCAGAAATTATTGCTGGCCACAGTTCAGATTCTAGGAGAGAAGCTGGCATGACTACAGTCCTAACATCCCTGTGTTGAAGTCAGAACCTTACATGGATACTGACCTTACTGTCATTTGTATCACTTACGCCTCATAGGCACTGACAGGGCTGGAGATGACCCAGTTAAACTTAGAAGGCTAGAGAGAACTGAGAAGAACATGACCTGGTATAAGATCTTTCCCACGGTAGGGTGGAGGTGGGGATAGGAAAGGCAGGCAGAACACACATCAGAGGGTATGGCAACAAATAGACTTATATTCATCGTTCGAGGTCCAACACACGTGGCATTATAACAAGGACCTCTCTCCACCAAACCACGCCCAATCACCAGGCTTCTGGACACTGGCAGAATTTGAAGATCTTTTCATTCACATCAAGGTCATGTATTAGAAGAGCCTAGATAAAATGCCAGGACTCAGTACTGCAGAGGAGAGCTGGAAGAGACAGGAGCACCGTCCTAGGGATACTGGGCTTGCTGCTGGGGAAGAGGCTCAGGAAGGAATCCGTTTATTCACACTCATGTATGAAGAAGATGGCTACCCCAATAACAGAAGCTAGTTCAGAGGACTGAGCCTCAACGAACTTGTAGCAAGATTAGCTTGATGTTGATTTTTTTTTCCCTTAAAGAGCAAAATTGATCCAATGTTGTCCCTTAAATCTTTCTTGCCTGAGTTGCAGAACTGGACGTGAGGCTGAGTTTACAAACTAGAAAGCGGTGGGAGGGGGGGATTGGATAGGGGACTATTAAATGACTCCCTCCCCAGGAAGAGAATACAGAGAAGTAATCAAGTTATGATAATCCCAATAGTCAAGTTTGACAAATATGGGTATCCCCAAGACTGTGGGAAATCCCAGTAATACCTTTAACTGGTCTACAGGACTTGGAGCCAAAGATTCCTTTAGAAGAGAAAACCTCTTCTTATGAGATGTGTAGTACCTTAGCAGATAGATAAGTTAGTTGCAGAGTCAGACTGATGGCTCCACCATTCACTCTGTGTGCCTTTGTGCAAATTATTTTACCTTTCTAAGCCTCAGTCTATTCATCTGTAAAATGGAGGTAAATTACAGGACCCACTTTATAGGAGTTCTGTGAGGTTTAAATTAGGCAATCAACCTAGAATACCTGGCACATTGGTAAGTACTCAGTAGATGTTAATAACAATTATTATTATCTACTTTCTAATCTTAGTTTTCCTGTTGGCAGGTATTACAGTAGACAGTGTACTTCTTTGATGACTTCAGTATCGTGATCCCTTTAGCCCGGAGCTTTATCGTGACCCAAGCAAAGTGTAGGCCCAGTGTTTGCAGTCACTGGAACATACACTGACTTACTACTCATACCAATCTGTGAACAAATATCTAAGGCTCTCCTGGTCAAGGATTAAACGCTTGAGGCACTTCTGAGCAAAAGAAAAGACAGAAGAACACTGAATATGTAAAGGAGGAATCAGGCAGGATGGCTTTCTAGCAGGAGTGAGAGGCAACTCCCATACAGACAAGAATTTAACACCTTCACGTTATTGCAATAGGGGAAACATTTACCCTATTGTTTCAAGGCCATTTATTAGTTGCCTGTATTCTCCGTAATTCAGATTTCTTACTCCTCACCATTTCCGTTCATTCTCACTGCTGGCAGCATCGTCTCTTCCCTGGAGTGCCTTGGTGGCCTCCTAGCTCGCTTAGTCTCTTTGTGTCCCCTTTTGCTTCTCCTGATCCATGTTCTCCATGTCACAAGAACGCTGTCTCTCAAAACATGCAATGGACCGTGCCTCTTCTTCCTGCTTAAAATTCTCCAATGGCTTCACATTGCTCTTGGGATAAAGCATGTCAAATCTTTAACTTACAGGGCTCTCGTGCTCCATCCCCTGCCTGCCTCACCAGCTCTTCTTCTGCTCTGCTCCCTCTCCTTCAGTCCATCTCTGCATTTCTTTCCAGTCTTCAAACATCTGTGCTTCTCGCTGCCTTGAGACCCGCCAGCCAGGGGGTCCTGGGCACCAGAAGTGGATTCCCCTCACCCATCCCTTCCCTTCTCCTGTCCTTCTTCCCAAGTGAAACGTTCCTTGATTTCTTTGAGCTGGTTGTTAGCTGCTCTCTTTGCACTCGGCCCGTCTTCTTTGCAGTAAATCATCACAAATGTCTCAAATAATCACATTTGGTGTCTGCCTTCTCGACTGCAATTCCAAATTAAATTTTTAAAATTAGAATTTAAAATCTAAGATTTAGATTTTATGAGGACATACAGTTGGTCTGCCTTGTTCCCTGTGGCATCCAGAACGCCTAACATGGCACCTGGCACAGGGTGCGATGATTAAATATTTATTAAAGGAGGGACAAAAGAGTAAAGAAATAGGTCCAAGACAGAGCAAAGAGATGTGGCGATATTGTTTGCTTTTAAAAATAATCTCAAAGGGATACTAGGGTGAAGGGAGAGGAAGAGAGAGAGAGAAGTTATGCTGGAAAAGCTAGAGAGATAATGAGTAATGAGGTGATTTTATGAGGTGAGAGTGTGTAATAGAGACAGAGAGTATCCTGGGAATCACTAGAGGTGAAATAGGGGACGATTTGGAGAACCTAGAAAGGAAAGAGGCAGTCAGTCACAGTGGACTGCAACCTAGGCAGTTAAGCATCTCATGCAGCTTAGGGTAATGACTTAGGGACCTTCTGGTACCAAAGGGAAGGACACTGACCCTTGTTTAGCTCTGTGCTTAATTTAACCCACCGAGCTGCACGATCGTGGCCAATTCTTCAGACCTTAGTCTTCCTTGCTGCTTTGCAGCTGTACCTGAAAACTCCTAATGAATAGTCAGTCTGCAAACTCTGTGGAGGTTAGCGTGTTAGTGTTTCACCGCAGCGTCACAGAGACTTGAGAAGCAAGGGAAAGCCAAAGCAAGCACTGATATATATTCAATTTGAAGACTTCTTTCCCAGAAAATGCCATAATGGACCTCGTGCAACTTTGATGCATCTTTACGACACCAATTCATCTCCCTGGCAAAACTCTTTCCTGGTGTCTCCTTAAATTTTCCACGTCACTTTTTTTTCCAGGTATTTTTAGCAGCAGGTAAATATCAGTTCAGATACTTAGAATACAGTTCACCTTCTCTGCGCTTTTCCTGGGTGCCACATCGCAGGTCTGTCTCAAGAGTCCTCTTCTTCTCTAACTGTGTCATATCCTAAGGGGCGTGCTTGCTTGCTGGCAAGAGGGGAGTGAAGGGGAGAGCCTGGAGTTACTGTTTAATGCCGAAGCGTATTCTCTGGGGGATGGATTCATGCTGAAATTGATGAGAAATGGGATTATGAAAAGATTTGTCTCTCTGGAAGTCCCGCCACTTACGATCGATTGCCTCTGTCTTCCCGGAGCTTTCCTTATGTGGCCTATTTTCTCAAACCCCTTCTTGATGGTTTCTTTCCCCTGACACCTCACTTTCCCTCTTCCTGCCACCTTTGTTCTCAGGTTTTCTCCTCTCTTGTCACCTCACTTGTTTTCTTCCCCTCCTGATGCCACTTAAACTTTTTATCTTCCTACCGGGTTTGATCAGATTTTCCCCTTTGTCATAAAGGAGTCTCAGAATGACTCCAGGAAATATGGCGCAAGTCAGACATTTATATTCGGACTCTGGGCTTGTTATCCCGCCAGGGTCCCCTGTCACCACTGCCACTGGGCTACTGAGAGCTTTTATTATTGACTCCACGGTCCCTTCAAGTGACTTTGTTCCTTTAACTTATCTTTAGTCCAGAATTCTTCTTCCTTCCCAGTCCTTTTTCTATGCCTCAGAAAATTCTTATTATCGTTTCAACATTACAAACATATGGCTCTTAATATCTGTAGAGTGTCTTAAAGCCTGCCTATCCTTCTTTCATAAAACCATGGGAATCTGGTATAAGAAAGCTTACTATGCGGTAGATTTGTGCGCAACCTGGGGCAATCATGTTCTCTTAAATAGAATCAGGAAGAACGCAGGTGGGTCCACCTCTTCTTGCCCATCGTTGCTCCAAAGACAAGTATTTGCATATTTTCTCACTCCAGTTTCCATATCTGTGAAATGGGAATAATAAGTACCTACTTCCTAGGATTGTCATGAGTGTTAAATGAGTTCATAATGTAAAAATGCTATCAAAAGACCTGTCCGTAGTTAATGCTTAATACATTTTAGTTATTATATTATACTTAAGCTTATTATTATTATTGAAGCTTGACATAATATGCAGGCTTTAACATACTATCAGTCTTATAAAGAGATTTCACACTTCTTTAAGCGTCAATTCTTCTGGGGATGCTTCTTTCTAATAAAGAATCTCCTAATATCGCCTTTTTGCTGCGTTTTTTGTTTTTTTTTTCTTTTGCGGTACGTGGGCCTCTCACTGTTGTGGCCTTTTCTGTTGCAGAGCACAGGCTCTGGACGCGCAGCCTCAGCGGCCATGGCTCACGGGCCCAGCCGCTCCACGGCATGTGGGATCTTCCCAGACCGGGGCACGAACCCGCGTCCCCTGCATTGGCAGGTGGACTCCCAACCACTGCGCCACCAGGGAAGCCCCTTGCTGCGTTTTTATAACTCTCTTTCACCATTCACAAAACTTATGTGTTAATTCCTACTCATCTAGGGAGAGTTCTGTTTGTAAAGTCATTTTCTTCTCACACTGATCTGAGTTGATCCCTTCTTTAAATCTCTTGCTTATTTTGTTCCTCACAAATCATTCCATCATAGACCTGTGGACCAAGAAAATGAACACTTCTATATCATGACTCTGGTTTCCCTCTTTAAAGTACAGTTCAGAGAGGTGATTTTAATTTCAAAACACTAATCATTTTGAGCCTTTGTTACCATAGCAACCACAGTTGTTATCCTGAAACATGATAGCACTGATCACCCCTGACAGCTCACAGACCTGAATTTCAGACAATCAAAAGCAGAGTAATTTGGAGGTCTGTTCGTTTAGAATTTTCTCTTTCACAGTTTCAAGGAAACACAGCTCAGGCTCTCTTCCAATTTGTCAAAAGCAAGAAAAGGCCTGGAGATGGCCACGTTTCAGGCCAAGGTATCAGTCCCAAACACGTTTTTATTATTCTCTGGAAAATAAGGTTGTAAAAAAGTAATTGCTGACATAACCTTAATGACAGCAGTTTAAGTATCCTGTAATTAAAATAGGGATTTTATTATCCTAGACTTCTGAGAGACTAGCATATATACCATTCAGATCTCAGGATTTACAAAGCAAGCAAATTTGATTCTTGCTGTTTTGCTGTGTGGGCCACACATTTCCTTTGTGCCTCTCCGAGTTGCAGCTTGAATAGAAAACCTTGCAAATAGCAATAAGCATCTGTGTTCAGAACGATGCCCTGTGGTGACAGTGCCATGGCTTTCAACACACTAAACTCTGCAGTATCACAAAAGGAGCTACCCTATCTCCTTTGATTTCCCCTAGAATAAAATGTTTATATATTGCTCCATGAGGTTAAAACGCTACAGGATATTTTGGTTACAATTTGAAGAGGGCTCTCTTCTTTCCCCGGGATGTCGTATCCACTTTATTCCAATTTTACCTGATAGGTTAGTTAGAAATTGTGTACAGCTGCTAGTTATAAAGACCCAAAGAGAGTGGCTTTAAAAAATTAACTGATTCTTATTCTCCCATGCTGACAGTTTTTTAGACGTTGGCAATTCACATATGAAAATGCCACAGCCCACAGTGGGATCCAGGCAACTTCCATTTTTTCTGCTTGGACATCTTTACCAAGTGACTTTTGCCTGGGGCCCCAAAACAGCTACCAGAGCTTCATCCATCTCATCCAAGTTTCAGAGTAAGAGAAAGGGTCACATCCCAGCTAAGCCCCAGCCCTCTTTTTTAAGGAGTTTTCACCAGAAGTCCCATCCAAACACTATCACTCTTATCTTATTAGCCCGAACTTAGTCACATGGAAAATACATAGTTTATCAGCTGAATGTATTACCATCTCTCCAAAAAAATCAGTGTTCTGTATTAAGGAGGTAGGAGAGAATTGATATTGCTTTGGCAGTTAGCAGTCTTTGCCGCAATTGGCAATATATGAAAACAAATATAAACAACAGATTCCTCTCTCCTCATGTTGTGCTGTTTTCCACAGCAAATACTTATTTATTCAGCATGTAAATAATCAGAAAGCTATAATTCTTTTCTGTTGATAGAAAAATTACTCTTCATCATGGTAAAATTTAGCCCCAACGCAATCCTTAATGACTTCAGAATCGTCAATTTTTTTTTTTTTTTGGTGGTACGCTGGCCTCCCACTGCCGCGGCCCCTCCTGCCGTGGAGCACAGGCTCCGGACGCGCAGGCCCAGCAGCCACGGCCCACAGGCCCAGCCGCTCTGCAGCACGCGGGATCCTCCCGGACTGGGGCACGAACCCGTGCCCTCCTCATCGGCAGGCGGACCCCCAACCACTGCGCCACCAGGGAAGCCCAAGTCAAATATTTTTAAAGTATAATTTTCATGTTACCTTCGTGTTTTAAATTATTTAATAGTGGGCCATTTGGATATGACACTTTGAGTACCTGTTAAAAAGAATGTTTAATTCTCATCCACATTACATTTCGCAATCCTTTGAATTAAAGCAAGTTTCTTATAAAACTGAAGTCCAGTACACAGATGTTTAAAAACTTAGAAGTCAACACATTTCATGCATTAATACAAGTCCTGTCTCTATTGTTAACTCACCATAGTCCATTTGTGTTTTTATCTCTCTATTATGGCCTGATTATTTCCTTGTCTACCATAGTATCTGGCACAAAATAATGCACTATCGATGTTTGTTCATGCAGATGAATTTTTAGGTAACATGTTCCTACCCTATTTATTTGGAATTCCAGTGATTAAATAAAGCAGATATTTTGTACATGACCATAAACAGGTCTAAATGGACAAGGTATTACTTCACAGTGAATTTTCTATCCAAAATAGTGCATAAGTAATTTTATGCAGTTACAGCACCTTCATTCCCATGATCTCTAAAACTGAATTTAAGACATGTGAAACTCCACAGGGCTAAGATCATCTTTATGACAAGAATAATTTAAAGTCTCTTCTGAGTCCAGTGTAGTACAATACTAAATGACAGTCCAAAAATGTTTCTCACTTTTAATCTTTTTTAATGGCAATTATAACAAAGACCTCTTTTCTTTTTATATTGTTTCATTCTGTCTTGCTTTTAGCAGAATCTGTTCTTTTCTTCATTGGCAATCCAATGGTTCTCCTTCAAAAAATGAAATCCACCAGCAGAGAAAATATCTAATGAGATCTCCCTGAGGAAAAAAAAAAAAAGAAAACCTCATGGGCTCTTTCTGACCCCAGAGCTAAAAGAGTGGGCTTATAGTCTCCTTTTGCTATTTAACCAAGGATAAAAACGACTTCAATTTTTTTATTTTACCAGAACAAATTAGTGTGGTTTATTGCATTAGCACAACAGTACAGACAGAAAACTGATATCTTAAAAAATAATATCTATATTAGAATATATATAATGACTTTAATTTTAACATTAATAATCATGCTTTCCACACTTACGTAATGCCTTTTCTTCCCAAGAGTACAGAATATTGTATTTTGACATAAATTTTCAATGACAGGTAAGGCAACCAAAGACACATGGAGAAATAGAAGTTATGTACACGTTTTTTTGCACATTTGAAATAAGAAGCCACTTTCTCTGCATATCAGCTCAGTGCTGTGCTCTGGGCATGGGAAATGGGCACGGGAAATACTGCATATGTCTCTTCTTTGTTGATGATCCTTCTGGCATCTTATTCCTGGGCTAGCATCCCAGTTAGGGTCTGAGCCTCGTTGTTAAGAACAAGCATATTTTAGGTTAACGGTTTGTGTCTTCTTTAGATAACCTACTTTTGGCAAAATGATGTGTAATTTACATGTAGTTTTGAAAGTAATGAGCTTTTTTAGGACAAATGATTATAAATGTAATATCGGGAGATTGCTGCTGATCTTTAATAACAGGAATTGTAAGTATAATCATAAGCAGTAAACAATGCATGTTCCAATCATCCTTTCTTCTCCTAAAATGTTACGGCAAACTATGTACACATAGTTCAGATATTAAGACATTTGCAATTACAGCTACTTATGAAATTCTTTGCGGTATTCTAAAACGGCTACTAGCCATTAATGATAGATGATATTTTATAATAGAAATTCAGAGTGGTGAAATTGGATATGATCTTGGGAAATGTTTGTGATTTTTAAGTGTTATTACCGTAAAACAAAAACCACTAGTATGGTATATATGTATTGGAAAGCAGATGAAAAATAGAACTACTGTTAAGTATAATAGTTTCACATTTAATTCCGTCATTCCACAACTAACCTGTGGCTACTATATATGAGTTACTCTCCTGGAAGCTGCTTTTGTGATGAATTAGAGACAATTTTCTGAATATTCATTTAACTATAAGATGATAAGACAAAAAGGAAGTATAAAAATAAAGGCATATATGCAATTATCTAGTTATCTCTAAATTGTGTACCATTTTCCTTAAGATAAGTGCTGCAATAAAGCAGTGGTTAAGCTTGAGTCTTATAATCAGAGACTTAAATGTGTATCCTGGATTCACCTTCATCATTGAGTAAACCTGTGACCATAAGCTAGTTACCTATTTCAAATTTCTATTCTGTAATTTGGAAGATACAGTAGTCTCTCCTTCTAGGTTTATTTATTTTTTATAAATTTATTTATTTATTTTTGGCTGTGTTGTGTCTTAGTTGCAGTGTGCGGGCTTCTCACTGCAGTGGCTTCTCTTGTTGCGGAGCACGGGCTCTAGGCGCGCGGACTTCAGTAGTTGTAGCACACGGGCTTAGTTGTTCTGCGGCATGTGGGATCTTCCCGGACCAGGGCTCGAACCCATGTCCCCTGCATTGGCAGGCAGATTCTCAACCACTGCACCACCAGGGAAGCCCTAGGTTTATGTTTGAAAAAGGAATGAAGTGAAGTAAGTAATGTTAGGCACAGAGCATGGTACCTGGCACATAGCAAGTATTCACTACATGCTCACTTTATATTGTTACTACAGAGAAGCCATAGACTATTTATTGGAAAAAGCTCCATATACTATACATAAATAATTGTGGACATTCAAAATAAGTATTATGCAGAAAAAGATTAATGTCAATATGGTTTATCTTAATGTTAACCAAAAACCTTCTGGATAAGCAATATCAGAAGGCAAAAGGTAATAATGTGTGCCTCTTTTTCATCAAATTTAGGCCATTAATGCTAGTGATCAACATGAACATGTTTTGTCTGAAGAAACCCTTCTTTCCTTTTTTTTTCCACCTTAATTGAGGTATAACTGACATGTAAAATTGTAAGATATTTAAAGTGTACATCAAGGAAATTTGCTGTACTTATACATTGTAAAAAGATTCTTCCCTTCCAGTTAATTAATAAGTCCATCATCATCTTTGTGTGTGTGTGTGTGGTGAAAACATTTAAGTTCTACTCTCAGCACATTTCAATTATACAATTCAGTGTTATCAACTATAGTCACCGTGTTTTACACTTAATCCTCATGAAGAAAGCTTTTTCTTAATCAGTTAATCCACCAACCCTTTTTGATCTGACGGGTAAGATGTTTTGGATAATGTTAAAGATTACTGGATTTTGGATTTTAATCAGCACCAAAGAAGGGAGGGAGGGAGGAAGGAAGGAAGGAAGGAAGGAAGGGAGGAAAGACGACAGACGTCACTTGAGTTTTATGTATGTCGGGATTCTGTAAGTTAGTTAGTGTAGTTAGTGTTTTGTTTAGGTCTCAAAATGAAATGCTGTTGTTTTATTCATTTCTGTAAATTTCTGGTCTCGGTTTGCCCAGTGACTTAGGGCAGGATGTTGAAGGACTGCATGTTTCTTGCCTGTATGTTGTATGCTTGACACAATAAAAACTGTAGCAGAGGCTACTGGTCCCCTAAATCCATTCTTTCCTTCTTCATTACTAGCAGAACTCCCTGTTGTTGTTTGTTTTTAACCTGGGTGCGTTTCTTTAAAGCTACCTGTGAATCTAAGCTCCGGTTAGTTTGACAGAAGCTAAAATGCAACATGGCACATCTCGGAAGTGCCCTGCAAAGGAAGGGTATTATCTTCTTTATCTCTTCCTCTCTTCTGCTTCCTGAATATGGACGTGATGGCTGGAGAGTAGGAAGCCATCTTAGAGCTTAAAGGGGGATCTGCGCACTGAGAATTCTGGGGCAAAATCGAAAGACCCTGGGCCCAGGGCATTGTGATGAACCATTCCAGCCTTGCTTCACTGCCTCTGAACTGTTTCTTACAAGACAGAAGAAATCCTACTGTGTTCAAGCCACTATTAATTTAGATTATCTGTCACTCATTACCAAACATCATCCTAACAACGACGAGTAACATAAGGAAATTTTTATAAATTGTGAATATGAGCTGTATTAAAATCTGAATGCTCTTCCTCCATTTCATTTTTGTAACAAGTCAGCCCTCAAGTCGGATCTTTTGTCTTGGCAATGTGTCTGTTGTGGTGTTTTGATCTTTCAGGTGCCTAGTCTCTCCTACAAATTCCTAGCATCTGTGAGTATTAATCAACCTCTTTGTGGATTTACCTTAGGTCAAGATTTAGTATCATCAAGAACAGCGCTGTTTAAAAAATTAGAACTTTTCTTTCCCTTCTGTTTATACAGAATTTCCCCTGTTTTCTTTGAGTATATCAGCAGTTCCTCAGAATTTACAGGCATATATCTGTACCCATTTTATCTGTTTCAGCTTCTACGTGTTACCTTATAGATCGTCGCAAGACAACCATTCTTAATTTCCCTGGCATTTCTATTCTTTTTCTGCTTTCTTTCAAGAGTCTTCTATGTTTAAAGAGTGGAGAACTTGTAGGAGTTTTGGAAATTCTTTAAAAAGATTCTGTCTCTGTGTTTTCCTCATTTGTACCAGTTAGGTTTTTCTCCACCAACACAGCACGATAGACAACCCCAATGTTTCGGTGCTTACAACAATCCAATCTCCATTTATTTTTCTGCCTCCTGGGTCTATGAGATGGGGGGAAGCTTTACTTCTGAGGCAGATTCGGTCAGATTTGCTCCACGTGTCTCTCATTGTGCAACTGGCAACTACCTGGGTCATATTCGTCCATTGGCTGCTGGGGGAAGAGCGAGAGGACTGAGCCTCTTAAGGCCTCACCTCTGAACTGTCATCCTATCACTTCTGCCACATTCACCTGGACAAAGTCAGTGAGGCAGGGCTGTCTATCCCGCCTGATGTGCGTTGCAGTTACACGGTGAAGGGTGCAGATCTACAATCCTATTACAGAAAACTGAAAATTTGAAACTATACTGTATTCTACCATACCACTGTGAGTGAACGTACGCTTTCTCTTGATACCCACCATATGCACGTGTGCGTGCGCACGCTTACATGCAAACACACACACACAACACACATGAGCACAGAATCATCTAATTCTGACTTTAAGATCTAGATGGAGAAAAGTCCAAAAAGGCATAAATGTACTTTGGGAGGTTTGAGCTGTATCTTAGAGTATTCTTGATTTTTATTGTCTTTGGAAAGAGATTTTAGTTTTTAGTATTAAAATATAAATGGTTAAAAGATAAATGGGTTGGTCAGCTAACCAAACTACATATAGTGTATGTTTAATAAATTCTAAAGGCCAAGGCTATTATCAGCCAGTATCCTGAAGGGCACATTGGGTCTCTTGAGGAGATTTGCTTTTGCTTCTGATAACTGGTGTTGCTTCATTTTAGGATCCAGCTGATTTTACTTAATGGACAAAACGAAGCTAGTGGCTAACTTTACTGCCTTAAATTCTTCCAGCTCAGTGATGGTTTGAGAACTGTGCTAAAAATACCCTGCTCAGCAGAGTGTAGTTTCTATATATGATTGCAATATACTTTGGGGCCTCTGTGGACATAAAATATTATAGCTCCATGACAGCCTGCTTCACTGGCTGTTAGAGGTCAGGCCAATTATAAATAGGTGCTCAAGCTTTTAAAAAGTTATTGTCCATGCCCCCGGATCACAGTCTGAAAAACAGAAACACTAATCATGATGATATGTCGGGTACTACAGGTTTATCCTAGTTAGGCTGAGGAATATGCATAAATACAGCTCAATATACTTAGTTGGTTTCTAACAATTATAATATCACTCAATATAGTTAGTTGGTTTTTAAAAGTTATAATGTAGGTCAGAGTAGTTAGTTGGTTTCTGACAATTTTGGTATCATTGGCTGGGAGAGGAGAGACCTTTACTGCTATGGGTGTGTCCTTCTGTGGCCCCATGTTTTCTGGCTCCCTTGTAGTTGGGTAGGACCGTTTACTGGATCTAGACAATGATCTGTGAGTAGGTGTTATTGTGATCTGCCGGGCCAGTGGTAAGGCCCAGCACGCCACCCTCTAGCTGTCTTTTTCTCTTACTGTATTGACCTGGAAGCCACATGTGGAGATGATGGTACCGCAAGATGGAAGCAGCCTGGGTCACGGGGTTACCACAGGGAGCACAGTTACCTTGGATGCTCAGTCAGCCTGCGCTACAAACAAGGCAAACAAGAAATGAAGGTTGTTGGAGTTATGGCTTACATTCTCTCAGGTGTGCAGGGCAGTCATTTCCATTTCACAGATAAAGCAAGTGACTGAAGTTCTTAAAGTCAATATATTTTGCCAACCCATAGAGTGATAATCTTCACATTTTCTACAGCATGGTGGTTTACAGTTAACCTAACTACTGACTTGTATCTGTGATAGCTTCATTTTTAGTCAGCTGTAGAAATTTACTGGACCTGTTGCCTTAGAAAATTATAAAGCTGTGTGAGAAAATTTACTCATAAATCATGTTAGCTATTATAATAACTTTTCTTATGGAAAATGTTGAGCGTTTTTCTTTATATTTCAGTGTGCTGTGTGCTCCCCCATCATCACCTCCAACACACACACACACACACACACACACACACACACACCCAACACCCACACATATACATCTCTGTCTGTCAGTGGTTAGTGATTCACAGTGTCCAGGAGATACAGAGATGATGTGGGACAGAAACAAGAAGATCTGATCCTGCCAGTGCTGTTTATTCACTGTGTGATCTTAGGAAAACACTTAATTTCTGAGCCCCAGTTTTCTTCTTCGTAGAAGAAGGGGTTTAATTAGATAAGGGTTTTTTTTTTCCAACCTGTGAGTCCCAACCAAGTAGTGAGTTAGAAATCTGCAAAAGATCTCTGCTAGCATATTTTAAAGACTTTTCACGGCAAAATTAAGAGGAAGTTACAGAGTTCTCGTATACTCCCCTCCCCCCCCACGCACAGCCTCCCCCATTGTCAACATCCCCCACTAGAGTGGTGCATTTGTTAAAATTGAGGAACCCGCACTGACACATCATAATCAAAGTCCATAGTTTACACTAAGGTTCACTCTTGGTTGTGCACATTTTATGGGTTTGGACAAATGTGTGATTCCATGTACCTATCATTATAATATCCTACTGAGTACTTTCACTGCCCTAAAAATCCTCTGTGCTCTACCTTTTCAGCCCCCCTGCACACAACCCCTAACAAGTTTTTACTGTCTTTTAACAATCTCCATAGTTTTTTTAGGATGTTAGAGTTGGAATCATACAGTATGTAGCCTTTCAGACTGCCTTCTTTCACTTAGTAATATGCATTTAAGTTTCCTCCATGTCTCTTTATGGCTTGATAGCTCCCTTCTTTTTAGTGATGATTAATATTCCACTCTCTGGGCTTCCCTGGTGGCGCAGTGGTTGAGAGTCTGCCTGCCAATGCAAGGGACGCGGGTTTGTGCCCTGGTCCGGGAAGATCCCACATGCCGCGGAGCGGCTGGGCCCGTGAGCCATGGCTGCTGAGCCTGCGCGTCTGGAGCCTGTGCTCCGCAACGGGAGAGGCCACAACAGTGAGAGGCCTGTGTACTGGCAAAAAAAAAAAAAAAAAAAAAAAAAAATTCCACTCTCTGAATGGACCACAGTTTATTTATCCATTTACCTACAGAGGACATCTTAGTTGCTTCCAAGTTTTGGCAATTATGAACTCCATTGCTATAACATCTGCGTGCAGATTTTTGTGTGGACGTAACTTTTCAACTCCTTTCGGTAAATACCAAGGATTGCTGGATTCAGCTACATTACTGGAATATATGGGGAGAGTTTAGTTTTGTAAGAAGACATCAATCTAACTCCCAAAGTGGCTGTAATATTTTGCATTCCCACCAGCAATGAATGAGAGTTCCTGTTGCTCCATATCCTCATCAGCATTTGGTGTTGTCAATGATACATTTTTATTATTATAAAAGTGAAATAGAAATGATCAGAGTGCTTAGTAAGGGTAAATGTTATTACATAAAACTTTTGTTTCTGGTGTGTGTGTGTGTATAACAAATACGAACGTGTGTACTGAGTTGCAATGTAAAACGTATTTTTAATGTTGTGTAGTCACAGTTTGAAATAGATGATCTCTTACATCTTTTCCAACTCTAACATTTCTTGATTCTGTGAATTTTCACATGCGTACATATGCGCACACACACACAATTTAGTGATTTTAAAAGATATTCATAATATACTAAGTGAAAAAACTCATTTTTTAAAAGCAATACATATATATTTTATGTGTGTGTATAGTAAAAAAAAATGTATGTGTATAACAGAAAAGAACTGCAAAGTTAATACCAAGATTAGCTCCAGAAGATGTTTTTAAAAATTTTTATTAGTTTCTTTGCCTTTACATTATATAATATTCATGTATTACTTCTATTTTTTTAAATGTACTTTTAAAAGATTCTCTTGTTCTGAAAGGAATCCTTAATTGGTGAGCTTCCATTTTGGTGACAAAGTAGAGAGAAACAGGTGGGCAGTATGGGGAAGAGCGTCTTGCAGTCAGGGCCTGGACATGCCTGCTATCCTTCCAGTGGGTGACATAGGGTATTGGCAGGACTCTGCTTTGACAAGGTCCCTTCCACTTCTGCAGGCCAAAGTTCTCTGAACTCCCCAGAATTTTTCTTGGCACAGCAAATGGTGATGTGGGAAACCCAGGGTGGCAGTAGCTTTATTTATCTGTCCATTACAAATGGACATTGAAAGAAGAAATAACTTCTAAAGGGAAGTTCTAGGGTACAGAACACCACATGGTCACCAGTCTCAGATAGTGAAGCTACCTGTTGTTACGATTGTCCCCGGAGTCCATTTTGGACATCAGGTGACCAAAGCCCCCTGAGTGAGTGATAAAGAGATCAGTTTTTAAGGTAAACAGCTGAAGGCTGCCAGCTAACTTTTCACTGAAATGTTCTGTGCGTAAATGACAAACGTGGTGTAGGACAAGGAAGAAATTAGGAGCTGGAAGGCAGCGAATTCCTCTCTCCCTCAGTTGCCTGAAACACACAGCATAACGCTCAGTGCAGCTCAGCACCTGTGAGCCTTCTGCTGAGGCTCCAGCTGAGAAAAGGTCACCCTAGTGGCCTGTTCCATGGGTATTAGTGGCACCCCATCTGCTCCTCTTTCCTGAAAGCATCATGGGGCAATTTGCTAAGAAGTGCTGTTATGTGTAAAGAGAGGACTGCCAGCACCCTGTTCAGATGTGCCAGAAACTTCTCACTGTGGGAGAACCAGAACAAGCTTTCCAAAGAAGCTCGTTTCTGACCTAACAGAGCTCTGTACAAGCATCTTTCATTACTCAAGTGTGAATTCCCAGAGTCTCCTAAAAGTAACTATGCACAACGGGACTTCCCTGGTGGCATAGTGGTTAAGAATCTGCCCGCCAATGCACAGGACACGGGTTCGAACGCAGGTCCAGGAAGAGCCCACATGCCGTGGAGTAACTAAGCCTGTGCACCACAACTACTGAGCCTGCAGTCTAGAGCCTGCGAGCCACACCTGCTAAGCCCACACACCACAACTACTGAAGCCCATGCGCCTAGAGCCCATGCTCCGCAAAAAGAAAAGCCACTGCAATGAGAAGCCCGTGCACTGCAACAAAGAGTAGCCCATGCTTGCTGCAACTAGAGAAAGCCCGTGTGCAGCAACGAAGACCCAAGGCAGCCAAAAGTAAATAAATAAATAAATGTATTTTTTTTAAAAAGTAACTGTGCACTAATTCGACTCTGAGACTCTGATTTTGGACTGGAGGAGTGTCAAGGTGTTATGACATGTGGTCTTGATGCTCTCCTACCGTATCACTTCTACAAAGCACCATTTCCCTGCTTTATCTTGTTTCTGTTTCCTAACCCACCTTCTCCCTGCCACATCACAGCTTAATCTATAACCCACTGACCTAATAAAAGAAATGCTCAGGGCTTCCCTGGTGGCGCAGTGGTTGAGAGTCCGCCTGCCGATGCAGGGGACACGGGTTCATGCCCCCGGTCCGGGAGGATCCCACATGCCGCGGAGCGGCTGGGCCCTTGAGCCATGGCCGCTGAGCCTGCGCATCCGGAGCCTGTGCTCCACAACGGGAGAAGCCCGCATACCGCAAAAAAAAAAAAAAAAAAAAAAAAAAAAAAAAAAAAAGAAATGCTCATTTTGCTGAACCACTGTTTTCTTCATCAGGTGTGTATTTGTAAAATGACCCTTAAAATGGGTAGCTGTGCTTAATTCTTTGTGCTGAAGCTATCCTAGAAAGTTGCTAATTCTCTGTTTCTCCTACTTTTTCTCGGCATGAAACATCTCCAGTTGTTTTGCCCATAGATCCCTTGCTATTGTGTGGCTTTCTAGTGCCTCACAAAACTCCACGGTGAAGTGTGTGTGTGTGCAAAACTCTTCTTTGCATTCTCGAACCAAAAAGAAAACAAGAAACGCTTATTTGATGGAGGATTCCCATGTGTAGAAATTCAGTTGATTATGTTCTTCCATTTGCTCATTTGTTTTCCAGAAGATATGCTGCCCAGGAACCTGTGGCTCCTGTGACTTGATTTAGGGTCAATGAAGGCCTAAGGGCAAATGGGTCTTAAAAATGTAGGATTTTCTGTTTTGTTTTTCTTTATTGATTTGATGGAAGTACTTCAAAACAATGAAATATCAAAGACAGCATTGGCAAACACAAAAATTATGGGAACAGGCAGACAGAATGGAAATACTACTGTACTTGTCTTCAGGTGTCATGACTGGGGTTAGAATTCTGGTTCTTTCCATTTTAGCAGTTTGACCTTAGTCCTATCATTTACCTTCCCACCTGTACAATGGGAGCTTTTGATCCTATATTACTATTTATCACTAGTAAAGAGTAGTAAAGTTGAAATGATTAATTACTTCTGTATTACCTTTATTTTGAATTTCCTTTTCTAGGGACTAGAAGGATTAGAAATTTGTTCCAGAAACCATATAAATCAGTACCTATTTTCATAAAATGAGAGAATTCAGCACCTTGCAGTGCCTGAAAATTCATCTTAATTTGTTAATATATGCTATTTTCTTATGTGAAGATAGGTAAAATAATTTTAACTTTCCGTACATGTCCTACTCAGATCCATACCTAGATTATGATTTCAATTATGCTCCTCATTTACTGTTTGATTTGGGTAAGATGCATTATATATCCCTAGGCTTGTGTCCTTATGAGGAAACAAGCAAACTGAATTAGGATGACCTGCACGTTTCCTTCCGTTCCACATTTTGTTCATCTGTAAGTTGTACCTAAGTCTGCACCTCCCAATTCTTTATCATCACTGCCCTTGGGAATTTTCAGAGCCTTCATTTTTACATAAATGCAGTGGCTTCTTCAAGACCAAGGCCTCATGGCAAAGTGCCCAGTGTGGTTTAACTTGTGTGAAACTCAGTTTGATGATGTTTCTTTTGTTCAGTACTGTATTCTTCGTATGCCTTTGGGCAAATGGTTGAGTGGAAAAAGTTGGATGATAAGACATTTTGAGTCCTCTCTTGAAACAATCATGTTTACTTAGATTGAATTGTGGTGATGTCTCAGGACTTTGCAGTAAGTGTCCATTAGTGAAATCATAGGATTATAAAACATTAGTTGGTTCTCAGAAGTCATATACTCCATACTCAAATAGCGTCCGTCGCTCATCAACATCCAGCCTCTGTTTGAATGCCTCTAGGGAGGGGAGCAGGAGGCACATCTTCCCAAAAGAATTTATTCCCTCTTTGGATGGATCTGATTTCTAAAAATTTCCTTTTTACATTGTGTAAAAACCTTTTTCCATCTAATTTCCCCCTCCTCCTATTATTGTTGTGACTATTATCATTGTCTTCTGGAGGAAAACAGAGTAATACTTGTCTTTCCTATAAATTATAGCCTTCAAGATGGGAAACAGTATGACTGCCTTTCCGTTATCTTTAGCCCTCAGAATGTTTTGTTTTGTTTTGTTTTATGCCTCTAGGACCAGACATCCCATTCAGGATAGTCCCACTTTACACTATTTTCCCAGCATAAATATTAATGGCATCTCCTCTCACTCTCAAAATTTTCCTAATAGGGCAATAAATCATGTAGTCACTCCATGCCTCTATAATAGTGTCTACCAAAATTATTCTGCAAATTTCTAGATCTCAAGAGTGCTCTATGAGAAAAGAGGGAAAAAATATTTCGGAAACATTTGTATGTACCATCAGTCTTCCTATATGTTCACAAAGAACATCAATGAGAATTTCTGCAGGAAGGAGATCTGTTTTATTTTGCTTATCCTACTGTTTTTCAAACTTTTAAAATCATGGAAATACCCAGTGTTCCAAGGAAAACAGCTTGAAATTCTCTCTTTTGGAAAAAGAGCTTAAGTGAATTTTGAATTTTAATTCCTGTTATTTTAAGATTCTTTTCCAAATTGTTAAGCAACTTTTTCCCGGAATATTAACCACACTGGCTCTTTGTTTTCTAGCTGTAAAATGAGGGAATTAGAGTAGGCTCTGAGGCTCAACAAGTTGGAAAAACTTTGGCAACCATCACGGAAGAACCTCCCTCATCTTCTTTCTCCAGTGTTGGTAGCAGATAGTAACGCAGAATCAGCAGGACATTGGGGGTGGTGGCAATCCACTGGCATTATTGAAGGGCATCATTGCAGCCTGGGAGGACTGACCACTGTGTGAATGGTAGCTGGAAACTAGTCAGGGGATTTGAAGAAAATTGAAGAGCAGTTACCCAAGTGTGTTGTCAGAGGCAGATCTCCATGGAAACCGTGTTGCAATGACCCCATTAGCTCTGATTCGGGTGGTGATTCCATCTCCAGGAACACATCTTCCCCAGGACACAGGGTACCACCTACCTGTCGTCTCCTACACAAGAGAACCATAGATTTGTTATTGTCTAGTCCAAGAATATCTATTAACCAAAACAAAAATGGGAAATAGACTTCTTCTAGAACATCTTATTTGATTTTAAAATCAATACCTTTTAAAGTCTGCTAATTTAATTTTGTCAATTGGGTACTTTGGATTTAAGTGCAGTACCATTTATAATTAAAGAAAAGACCAACACAATTACTATTCAATATGCATCACCATTATAAGGCAGAGGCAGCCATAGAGAGTCAATTTTAAAATGATCTGCTGAAGATTACAGGTTTTAATTGTCTTTCAACTGCACTGACGTAAATCACTTTGGCAATACATTTCTTGGATTTGCATAATGACAGAGCATGACAAGATTAGTTATCATTTTTAACTACTGGGTTTTCTGGCATGATGCTTGTCATCACATCTGTGTGTATTTCCTTTCCAAGGCCATGGTGATATCACATGCATACATTTTCTGAACCAAGGAAATGAACACTTCCCTGGGCCATGTAGTGATTTTTTTTTTTTTAACGGTGAGCAAAAGTACCAGTCCACTATAAATAAACAATATTCAGAGGTTGAAAAGGACCATTACAGAAAGACATCTTAGAGCATTTTCTGTAAAGTTGACACACAGGCTTTTGCTTGTACAGTTGGACTGTGCATGCTGCCCTCTGTCTACAAAATTCAAGAAAAATAAATTTCTGTCCTAAGTTGTCTAGTAAGAACAGGCTATTACAAGTATGTGTGTCCTGTAACTTGCTGGACTTGTCTTTGTAGGGTAACAGAGACTGTTTCTGATCTAAGTATAAGTTGTGTTTCTATAAAGGTCACTGTGACTAAGGTTTTTGGAACTTGGAACATATTCTGTCTTAAAAACGGAGCTATGTAAATAGTAAATGGGCTCTCAGCAAGTTTACCAGTTTCTTGTCTAGGCTGTGTGTTTGGCTGTAAGAAGGGTTAAGGAGGGAGACTATAAAATAGTCTGAAATAGCTGAATTAGAATACTTAGGACAAGCCTGAGTTTCCTGTCCTGAGAACTGGGACTGTGGAGTTTATGAGACTGTCACTTTTCTTCCACTCCTAAGTGCCCCTCACGCCCACATCGCTACCACTCAAGCTCCCAGGATTGCAGAGTCATGAAGAGTCGGGGAGGCACATTTAGCACACAGGTCTTATTTGTCTGTCTGGGGTCCAAATACCTGTGTTCTTAATATCAATACATGTGTCCACTTTGAGGAGCGCCTTCTCAAAGGATGTGATCCTGAAACATAGATTTTTCCACCTAGTTGGTTATTGGAGTACACCAGGAGCTTTTAGCAACCTACAGATTCCTGGGCTTCTCCCTTTATAGCCCCTGACTTCCCAGATCAGAAATGGGCATGGGCATCTGTATGTCCCCAGGAGCCTCTAATGAGCAGCCAGGTCAGGGAACCAATAATCAAAACATCTGAATCCCTTCCCTCCTGATCAAAAATCCTGTTTCTTCAAATCAGTTAAACTAGAGTAAGGAAAAAAATACAAATTAGTTTTTTTCTTTTTTCTGTTTTTTTTTGGCTGCACTGCACAGCATATGGGATCTTAATTCCCTGACCAGGGATCAAACCCACACCCCTGCAGTGGAAGCGCAGAGTCTTAACCACTGGACTGCCAGGGAAGTCCCCCAAAGTACAAATTAAATGAACTCACATAAGCTGGGAGTAAAAATAATAAATTAAATGTGTTTGATATTTTTAATGCTTCTCAAAGTAGTTTCACTTCATCACATTTGAACTTTATAGCAGAGAAAAAAGGGAGGTTATTATTTTTTACATAAGGAAACTAACCTTATAAAGCAGCCATAGCAAATCTTCCTTAGTGCAAAATGAGTATCAGTCAATCTCGAAAGCATCATAAATGAGAGGAATTCTAGATGGGTGAGTGAGATCTTCATGCCAGCTGAGCAGTGTATCTTTTGGTCACAGGGGTACCCAGATACCGATGGGGCCTGATTGAGTGTTCCTCTGTGGGAAAACCCTCTTAAGTTATTCCAGATTATCACAGTTTCTTCCCTTCTGAAGCTTCTAGATCTACAGTGTCTTCATCAAAGCTCCCACAGCAGAGTCGGTGAGGACAGGCGAGGAGGAGAGACATGACTAGAGGTGGGGTGAATTAAGCTCTTTATAACTCGGCCTGTATTCCCACGTATTACTTGCTTTAATGTTTTCGTAGTTTCTAGCACGGCTCTGAGCATGACCAATCAGGCATAGGTGAAGTAGACAACTCTTCATTTATTCAACCCGCATTTACTGTCCAGGCACTCCTCTTGACATGAGGGCAACAAAGATGCAAAGAAATACTCATGACCATGAGGTGTTTAATCTAGAAGGGAGACAGACACAAAAACAAAAACTACAATTAGAAGGTTGCTGTGGTGGAATTATGCTTAAGCTCAGATGTAATGGATAAAATAAGAGTTTGTCAGTCCAATAAGTGAGAAGGTTCTAGGAACAGGGATCATGTGCATTGTCTAAGGAGGAGCAAGACCACATGACAAGTTCAAGAAAGTACGAGGAGTGCAGCGAGCATTGTCTGAGGGGCTAGAGCCAAGTATAAATATGGCCCAGGAGACAGATCATAAAAGACCCTGTGTACCTTGCTGAAGAGTTCAGGTTTTTATGCCCTTGGCAACTGAAAATAATTGAAGGCTTTTCAGCTGGGAAATTGGAAAGATCACTGGCCCCAGCTGAGGAGGGAGGAGAAAAAGCAGGCAGGAAGACCTGCACTGGAGCAACAGAAGTGGGCATAGGAAAGAGTTGGGAGTTATACGAAATATTTATGGAGTACGATCTATGGGACCTTGCTTTGACTAACAGGTGGATTGGTGGTATGGATGGATTGGATGGATGATGAGGGAAGAATCTAGGCTCACTCCCTGTTTTCTGGCTTGATCACCTGGAAGATTGGGAGCACCATTCACCAAGTGAATATAGAAGTCACTTTTGAAGAAGTCATATAGATAAATGTTCACCAAATAAAACTTAATGACACGCAGTTTTCTCATAGTATACTGAATAAGGCAATGTTCATTGTAAACCATGCATGAAAAATGCAGTGATTATTTAATAATTACCATAATTTGGGGGCTTCCCTGTTGGCGCAGTGGTTGAGAGTCCGCCTGCCGATGCAGGGGACACGGGTTTGTGCCTCGGTCCGGGAAGATCCCACATGCCGCGGAGCGGCTGGGCCCGTGAGCCATGGCCACTGAGCCTGCGCGTCTGGAGCCTGTGCTCCGCAACGGGAGAGGCCACAACAGTGAGAGGCCCACGTACCGCAAAAATAATAATAATAATAATTATTACTATAACTATAAAAGGGGTAAACATTTTATGCTGATCTCCTTTGAAGAGGTTATTAGGTACAATTACAAACAAATTAAGATTATGTGATATATTTATTTTAGATAGAGTCTGACACAAACTTTTATAGTAACAGAATAGAAAATGAAAGACTTAGAGGACACAGTTGGTAGTCAAGTTGATAATTAAGCCACTTCATATTATTTACTGATCTTCTCTGCTTATGTATTTCCCTTAATTCTTATAGCTTCTTGTGCTCATAGTATTTCAGAGAGTTAAATTATCATTTTCAATGAATATAGTGTGAATAGAAAACGTTTACTTCAAATATTTCACATCCTAAATATACAAAATCCTTAAGTTATGAGTTCGATTCTAGTTTTCTTTTCTAAAAAGTCATTAGATTTAAATCAGACAAAACTGATCTATTGGGTAGATTTAGAGAGTGAAACAAAGATATATTTTCACATTGCTTTAGAATACTAAGTCCTAAACTTAGAAATTACAACTGAAGACATCTTGTAGGAAATTTTAAAATAATAATAAAATTCTATGTCTTGTCGAAACAATCTTGCAGTTTGGGGAATTTGACTGTGCTGGGTCCCTGAGCTGGCAGTAGGATGAATTTCAATGAATGTTTTTACCCATGCCAATCTCTGACTAAGGACATTCCCAAGGTTATCTGTCAGGGAGCGTTTTCAGTTTTTCCATTTATAATTCAGTAAATGTTTCCTGACCATCCACTGCATACAGGCTCTGTGCTAGGTCCCAGGAAGCAGAGATGAATGGGGCTTAGTTTTTGTTGACAGAGCCCCTAGATCAGTAAGGGAAGCAGATGTGTAGAGTAATAAATTACATAGCAGCATGGTAAGCTTGTGATTGATAGAACGGCTCCAAGGTAAGCAAAGGGTCAGAGAAAGAAGAAGTTAACTCTATAATTAATTCTCTGGGGGACAGGGATAATTAGGAAAGGTTCCTAGAGGCAGGAGCATTGGAGTGGAACAATGAAGGGTGAGTAGGTGGGTGATAAAAGTGGAAGATATTTTGGACAAGCCTTGCAGCGCGGGCAACGGCACTGAGAGTGGGGGTTCAGGAGACAAGCTTGCTAATTTCTGGTTCCATTGTTCTGAGAGGGAACCCAAGAATCTACGTTTTTGACAAGTACCCCAGGTGACTCTTAGGCAGACTACAGTCTACCTTAGTGCATCCTTAAATTTTAAATTCCGTGAGTGGAGATTGCTTTACTTATCACTGAATCCACAGTACCTGGCACACTATCTGGCACATAGTAGGTAATTAACAAATGTATTTTGAGGAACAAGACTGGTTGCTAAACATTTGGATCTTAAGAAATAATTCCGACTCAATTTCTTAGCTATTTTCTGTTTTGGCTGTGAGTAGATGAGTGTATCACTGCCCATCCCACTAGGAGAAAGTAAGAGGGTTGACTATCATAAAGACAAAACTTAAGGAAGGAAATGTTTGATGGATGGGTATTAGGTTATTTTAGTGGAAGAAAAAAGAGGCTACTGGTTTATTTTCTGTCTTTTCTGCCTCAAAGGCTTAAAATAAAAATAAAAGAAGTGGTCTATGAAAGTACTTTCAACTTTCTGAATGTGCACTGTTCATTCAGCACCCATTAGCCATTTTTTGGACTTAGTAATCTGCTGATAAAGTCCTAGGACTATAGAGATGAAAAAGACCGTCCTCAGCAAGCACTCAACCTAGAGGTGAAGACAAAGAAGCAAAACTCCATTGCCCCACCTGGTGATACATGCTAGGACTGCAGAGTAAGTGCCGAGCACTGGGTTGAGGGCTTTCCTATCATCTCATTTAATCTACGAACCTTATAAGACAAATATTTTTCAGATGATGAAACTGTGACTTAGGAATTAAGTGATTCACCCCAGCTCACGTAATAGCAAGGGCTGAAATTTGAATTCAGTGTCTGAAAAAACATGTTGTTATTACTCACTGCATTTCTCCATCACGATACTCTCCTTTTGCTTATGTTTGGCTTTATTTGTTCACGCCCAAATAATCAGGAAACATAATGGAGCTGTATAAAATGCACTGGCGTCTTAAGTTTCCTCAAAATTCAAGTTCAAAATGGAAAGCTATCCCAGAGGAAACAGAATCCCTATGTCATATCAATATGCTCGATACGCTGTCTGACATCAATCATTCATTCAGTGTCCCTATAGTCAACGTCTGAACTTGTTTTATGCTGAGAATTAAGGTTTTGCCATTTTCCCAACTCTTATGTGATCTTAATGATTTTAGTAGGTTTTAGCCATAAATTATGTCCATTTCCTTTGACCAAAAGTACCACTTGCTGTATGATGATTTTATTAATATAAAATATTTTTCCAGTTGGTAAGTACCAAGGTTAACTTAAAATGCAAAAGCATAAATTATGGTCAGAAATCAGACTGCTTAGACACACTACATTTCATTGTGTGTGAAGTAAGAGATGTATAGGATTGTATTGAATTTCGAGGTTTGAAAGCACCCATATATATTTTTTAAATAGTTACTTTTTAAAAAAACAAAACCTGGCACTAAGATAAAAAGTAAACTACAGTTCTTGGATAACTCAATTCAGTTGATTTTTCACTGATGTGATAGTTTTACATGAATATTTATTTTTTAAAATTATGCAAGTCCTAAATCACTTGGGATTCTTTCTGTTCATACCGACTGATGGTCCACTTTTGATCTACCCATTTAGGATCTGTGACTCCATGTTCTGTATAGGTTGGCAAATAACTTTTTTGGGTGTTCTCAAACTCATTCTATAACGCAATAATGTTATTAGTCATACTTTCTCATGTATAGCCCATTGAGGCAGACCCAAATAGGCCAATTCTGTGTTCCAAAAGGGCATTTTTGGTAGGTGGATTTTTATTTTATCCATTACTTGTGTAATGCCTTTGGATTTACAGTCATTCGGTTTATAAGACATATAAATTTACCAAGGTTTGCAGCAGTGTGAACTCAATTAATGTAAGAAAAATCCCAACATTGAATACAAATATGTGTTTTACCTATCATATTTTAGGCATTTAATATCTAAGAGCACAGTGAATTTTGTTTTATTCATATATTTCAAGGCTTAGGCAAAATTTAATTTTCTTGATATCAAAACCTTTTGTTGAGCTATGGTGAGATAAAATTTACCATGCTCAGGAAAATTTCTTGATCATTTAATTATGCTCATAAATTCTTAGAAATCTCTAGATTTTTTTTGTATAAACATTTATAAAATTCTGTTTCTCAAGGACATATATTTACTAATAACAACTGAGATGCATCAATTTTGAATCCACTTTTAGGGAGTTTGCTTTTCATTTGTAAATGGAAGCTTTTAGGAATACCCTTCATTAAGATCCTGTATTCATATTTTCCTGCTAAATACATTTTTAACCAAACATTTTGAAAATACTTGTTCTTAAAGCAGGAATCAGAGCAAACAAGCTCCAAAGCAGGTTATCCAGATGATTTAGATCCATCTGAGCTCTAAATCAATACCCAAAGCTATATCTATACTGGTCTAGTAAATTAAATCACTATGTTTGAAGAATGAAGGAAAAGGTATCCTCTATGAAGTCACAACAGATTTCTTGGAGACATCTACCATATCTGTGCCAAACACACCATATTATTTAGGGTTTTCGGAAACTCATGTGCTCTGTACTACTGACGTAAACTGTGCTGAAGTGATCCAGAAGGGCAGAAACCTTTGGAAGATTCTTCTATAAATTCATTTCAGAGCTATTTAGACTCACTGACATATTGTATCCCTTCCTCTTCAGAAGCCTCACTTTGAATGCAATTTGTGGTTTTATTTTTTAAGAGAATTGCATGAATATTTAAAATGCAGTTTGGTGTACTATGTTATTGATCGTGCATTATTTATGTTAAGATTCTCTTTAATCATAAGAACTTGCAAAGTGTATGACGGGGGAATGGGGTGAATTTCTTCTTTGTATTTGGGATCATTAACTCAGGGGTTATAGCAACAGTAAATTCTCAAGGTAAGTGCTTTGGTTTCTATGCATCTTGTTTATAGAGGTGCGAAAGTTCACGTAAAGGTTTGGAAACAAATTGATCAGGCTTGGAAATACTCATCTACCACGTTCATATGTTTTAGCAAATAAATATTAACTTCCTTCAAGAATAAGATAGATTTACAAAAGATGGACAAAACATCATGGCTGACTTGCTTGTTTCCAACAAAAAGGGAAACCGTAGAGCACCTCTCAGGTGGAAATGTCTTAGGGAAGCTCTACTTATTTCCTTAAGAGACTATTTATTATTCTGAGTTCCCAGGGCTAGTTTATGGTCTTCCAAAGAGCAGAGTATATTTTGTTTATTTTATCGAACTATTTCTCTTCTCTCTTAAGACATAATTCTACCCTCTTCTACTTTTAAAAACACTTCGCAGGGGTGGAACATAAACTCCCGACTCCTTAAGTATGAACAGTCCCTTTAAATATGCTCAACATGATCTAGATTTAAGTCTCTCTTCTATCCTTTTTTTTGATGGCAGTGTAGTTATAAAGGTGCAACCTTAAAAGTCAGGGTGAATTGGGGTCAGATCCTGGTTCTGCCACATAATAGCTATGGGTTATCTTTGTATCCATTATTTGACCACACTGAGCCTCAGTTTTCTTATCTATAAAATGAGAGTAAAATTTTTACTTTACACAGTTATTGTAAAATAAGATAATTTATATAAAATGCGCAGCAAAGGGCTGGGCAGATAACAGGCATTAAAAAAAATAGCAACTCACTATAAGCTGGCTGATCTCCTTTTATTAAGGAAACTATTATGCTCCTTGTTATGCGAAGTCTCTCTTCTGCACTTGTGCTGTGGCATTTTTGATCCTTTGTGCATATTCTTATTTACCCCTTTTGGTTTAGTTTTGTTATACATTCACAATCCTTCATCAGAAACCCAGAAGGAAGATTTTTTTTTGAACTACCAGCCTTTAGAAGGTAACACAGTGGCCCCTGTATTACCTGTATGTTGCCAAATATGCCCCCTGCCCAGGATTATCCTAACAGCTGCCTGTAATCAAGTATATTAATACTTCTGCAGTGAAAAATGTGGATCTTCACATTTAGTGGTACTGATAAAGATATAGCCTCTGGTTAGCTCAGGTCAGATTCTGCCATCAAAAGGGTTAAAAACAACTCTCAGTGTTGGGTGCTTTTGGTTTGGGGACCGTAGACAAGAGATTAACTTAGGTCAATCCATGAGGCCACCCTTGAAGATCACTTTGAGTCCTGAGTCTGTCATCAACAGTATACGAGTGTTCCCTCCTCCTTCTGAGTCATCAACAATTTTATAAATATACTTTTAAAAATTTTCAAGTCACTATGATAAAAAACAAAGTGAGCAGAAACCTTTTTTCTTGTAGATCTGACCAGATCCTGAGACGTTTTGTTTTTCATTCATTTAAGAAACTTGTTTGTCCTTAACAGAAATAGACCCACAGACATAGAAAACAAACTTATGGTTACCAAAGGGGAAGTGGGGGAGGGATAAATTAGGAGGATGGGATTAAACATATACGCACTACTATATGTGAAATAGATAACCAACAAGGACGTACTGTATAGCACAGGGAATTATACTCAGTATTTTTTAATAACCTATAAGGGAAAAGAATCTGAAAAAGAATATATGTATATGTGTATATATATGTATGTACGTGAGTATATATATGTGTGTAACTGAATCACTGTGCTGTACACCTGAAACTAACACGACATTGTAAATCAACTAGACTTCAATTTTTTAAAAAGTTATTTGGCCTTTGCAGACATAGAGAATGGACTTGAGGACACGGGGAGGGGAAGGGTAAGCTAGGACAAAGTGAGAGAGTGGCATGGGCATATATACTACCAAATGTAAAATAGCTAGCTAGTGGGAAGCAGCCACATAGCACAGGGAGATCAGCTCAGTGCTTTGTGACCACCTAGAGGGGTGGGATGGGGGGGTGGGAGGGAGACGCATGAGGGAGGAGATATGGGGGTATATGTATATGTATAACTGATTCACTTTGTTATACAGCAGAAACTAACACAACATTGTAAAGCAATTATACTCCAATAAAGATGTTAAAAAAAAATACTGGAGTCAAAGCAGAAAAAAACCAAGTTATTTGTCCTTGAATATAATTACAAATACTTGGATAGACTCTAAAATTTGCTTCAAAATGCTTTGTTTTGAATATTTCCTTTTCTTTGTGTACTTAATACACCCAGGAGCTTTTTTCTTATTTTTCTTTGTGTTCTAATGTGTGGTGGTACATTATCTTTTATATTAACTTCCCTCTGCTTATAAAAATCATGTTCCAAGGTAATGGTATTAATTTGTCAGATTTTACAAATTATGTTTATATATTTCATCTGTCAAAATCTTGGCAAAAAATGCATTTTCAAAAAAAAAAATGCATTTTCACCAAAAATATCATTTTCAACCAATAGAGGGAGTCAACTACAGCTAAATGTAGTTTATGACATTCAAAGTAAAAGTATAAATTTTAATTTGTGGATTTTTAAAATGTATAATCACATACATTTTTAAGTATATACATGTAATCTAAGCATAAAAATAACCTAATTTCATGTATTTTCATCATTTTAAAGTTTGTCTTTCTCTTTCCATAAACATATTTATCTACATTCTTTTGTTCTTCTGCCTAACATTCTGTTTTAATTTTATTTTAAAACAAAGTATAAAAAAGATATGAATGTTAAATGAACATATAAAACGTGTTTATATTTGAGAGCTGTATAAAAACCAATTTCTCTTAATATTTCAAAGAAGTGATAATATTATAGTCCTAATGGTATCAAATTGTATCTTTGTATCTCTGGCTTATTGTTATCAAAGGAACTTTTAGAACTGTTACAAAATCTTAAGGTGAAACAGTATATTACTGTCAGTTTCCCTTATAAACTAATCGCAGGTCCTGCATAGACCGTGTGTGGTGACCGCAGGCTAAACCAGGAGCCCCTGCCTGCTTCCGCATCAGTGAGAAAAGCCAGCAGTTCTGCGGCATCTTCTCACTGCCCCTCTGCTACTCTCCGTTGTACCTCTTTTATTATATCACAGCCCTCTTCGGGGTTAGTTTGTTTTACTTTGCTGCATTGATGGGGGAGTATACACAGCAGTTTCACCAGCAAATCTAGTGATCAGGAAGGTGTAGGGACACAGCCCTGATTCCATGTCAAAAATCTATCCACTCCCGGGCTTCCTGGTGGCGCAGTGGTTGAGAGTCCGCCTGCCGATGCAGGGGACACGGGTTCGTGCCCCGGTCCGGGAAGATCCCACATGCCATGGAGCGGTTGGGCCCGTGAGCCATGGGCGCTTAGCCTGCGCGTCCGGAGCCCGTGCTCCGCAACGGGAAAGCCCACAACAGTCAGAGGCCCGCGTACCGCAAAAAAAAAAAACAAAAAAAAAATCTACTCCGGAGGCTTGTACAAAGGGAGCACCATTAACTGCGTGCTCCGGTGCCCACTGTCTCCATCTCCTAATCCTTCAGTGTGGTTTGGCGCACCGCACCAGACATGCTTCTATCTGACATACTGTTTTCATTGTGGTTGCTGTTGTTCGTTCAGTTTTGAGAAGAAAAAGGAGACTGAGAAATTTACTCAGTGAGAGAATCACTGAGGGGTTGGTTTTATATTTTTTAACTTTTATTTTATATTGGAGTGTAGTTGATTCACAATGCTGTGTTAGTTTCAGGTGTACAGCAAAGTGATTCAGTCATACATATACCTATTCTTTCTCAGGTTCTTTTCCCATATAGGTTATTACAGAGTATCGAGTAGAGTTCCCTGTGCTATACCAGTAGGTCCCTGTTGATTATCTATTTTAAGTGTGTATATGGATTGAGATTGACATATATACACTAATATGTATAAAATGGATAACTAATAAGAACCTGCTGTATAAAAAAATAAATACAATTCTAAAATTAAAAAAAAATGTGTGTATCTGTTAATCCCAAACTCCTAATGTATCCCTCCCCACCTTTCCCATTTGGTAACCATAAGTTTGTTTTCTAAGCCTGTGAATCTGTTTCTGTTTTGTAAATAACTTCATTTGTATCATTTTTCTTTTTTGATTATTATGTTATTCTCAATTTCCTTTTTGTTGTCATTATTTTTATTAAATCTATTTTTGCTTTTAATTTTTCAGATACTAATATAACTACATCAACCTTTTCTAGTTATTGTGTACCTGGCTTATCCTTTCTCATTCTTTTTTTTTTCTTTACATCTTTATTGGCGTGTAATTGCTTTACAGTGGTGTGTTAGTTTCTGCTTTATAACAAAGTGAATCAGTTATACATATACATATGTTCCCATATCTCTTCCCTCTTGCGTCTCCCTCCCTCCCACCCTCCCTATCCCACCCCTCTAGGTGGTCACAAAGCACCGAGCTGAATCTCCTTGTGCTATGCGGCTGCTTCCCACTAGCTATCTACCTTACTTTTGGTAGTGTATATATGTCCATGCCACTCTCTCACTTTGTCACAGCTTACCCTTCCCCCTCCCCTTATCCTCAAGTCCATTATCTAGTAAATCACTTTTTTAGATTCCCCATATAAGTGATATCGTATAATATTTGTCTTTCTCTGTCTGACTTACTTATGAGAGGTTGGTTTTCTTTTTTACTCTATCTTTTTATTTTTCTTTCTTTCTTTATTTTCTTATTAGTCATCCATTTTATACACATCAGAGTATACATGTCACTCTATCGTTAAAATAATTTATTTGATCATCACTTGGAAACACTGGATTAACATCTACTTGAGCCTGAACTGAGAAAAGAAGCATTACAAATTAAAACTTCCTGATAGAATTTAAAAGTAAGCTAACAAAACATAAATATGGTGCTGTAAATCTTTAGCATTGCCTTGAATGAATAGTCTTAAAAGATACTCTTTTCATTATAGATACCTAAGATTTAAACAAATAAAATATTAGACTGATTTTTCCTTTCTTTTTTGTGTTTTTTTAAATTACCGTTAATTTGCCCCATTCAGTTCTGTGGGGAGCTATTTTTAATTCTGTTTATCAAGTACCATGTAAAAGAGCATTCTGGATACCATTGTTACATTCCTCCCACTGGGTGCATGCGCTGTGTGTGTTCTGTGTCCCAAGACACACCCCAGTGCTACTGGGGGCTTCAGAGATTTTATGGACCAGTTCACTTTAAGTAGTCAAAAAGCAGTAACAGGGGATCCTGAAAATATGCCCTTTTAAACTATTAGCAACTTTCTTAGAGACTGTTATAAAAATAGCCATTGCTTCTCTCTGTTTCTTTGTTCTTTTCAGTTTTATTGAAGTGTAACCAACAAATAAAACAGTAAGATATTTAAATTGTACGACATGATGATTTGATATCCATGTATATTGCGAAGGGATCCCTCCATCAAGTTAATTAACACGTCTATCACCTTGAATATTTATACCCCCCCCCCGCTTTTGGGGGTAAGAACATTTAAATTCTACCCGCTCAGCAAATTTCAATTATACAATACAGTGTTATCAACTGCAGTCACCATATTAAACATTAGATCCTCAGACCTTATTTATCTTAAAACTGAAAGTTTGTACCCCTTTACCAACCTCTCCCTGTTTCCCCCACTCCAGTCCCTGGCAATCACTTTTCTACTCCCTGGTTCTATGAGTTTGACTTTTTTTTTTAAGACTTCACGTATAAGTGACATCATGCAGTGTTGGACACTGTTGGTGAGAATGTAAGCTGGTGCAGCCACTATGGAAAACGGAATGAAGTTTTCTCGAGAAATTAAAAATAAAACTAGCATATAGTCCAGCAATCCCACTTCTGGGTACATATCTAAAGGCAACAAAAACATTGTCTTAAAGAGATACCTGTACTCCTGTGTTCATTGCAGCATTACTATTCACAAGCACCAAGGTGTGGAAACAACCTAAATGTCTATCAAGGGATGAATGGATACAGAAGATATATTTTATATATATATATGTATATATACATTTATATATATATGTATATATACACAATAGAATATTATTCAGCCATGAGGAAGAAGGAAATCCTCTCATTTGTGACAACACGGATGAACCTGGAGGGCATTATGCTAAGTGAATAAGCCAGACTTAGAAAGACAAACACTATAGTATAACATTGATGTGGGACATGTTAAAACTGATGGAAGACTGTTTTAGCAAAAATGCATGGGGCCCACTCTCACCACTAGTATTCAACATAGTTTTGGAAGTTTTAGCCACAGCAATCAGAGAAGAAAAACAAATAAAAGGAATCCAAATTGGAAAAGAAGAAGTAAAACTGTCACTGTTTGCAGATGACATGATACTATACATAGAGAATCCTAAAGATGCTACCAGAAAACTACTAGAGCTAATCAATGAATTTGGCAAAGGAGCAGGATACAAAATTAATGCACAGAAATCTCTTGCACTCCTATATATTAACGATGAAAAATCTGAAAGAGAAATTAAGGAAACACTCCCATTTACCATTGCAACAAAAAGAATAAAATACTTAGGAATAAACCTACCTAAGGATACAAAAGGCCTGTATGCAGAAAACTGTAAGACAGTGATGAAAGAAATTAAAGACGATACAAACAGATGGAGTGATATACCATATTCTTGGATTGGAAAAATCAGCATTGTGAAAATGACTATACTACCGAAAGCAATCTACAGATTCAGTGCAATCCCTATGAAACTACCAATGACATTTTTCACAGACCTAGAACAAAAAAAATTCACAATTTTTATGGAAACTCAAAAGACCCCGAATAGCCAGAGCAATCTTGAGAAAGAAAAACGAGCTGGAGAAATCAGACTCCCTGACTTCAGACTATACTACAAAGCTACAGTAGTCAAGACAGTATGGTACTGGCACAAAAACAGAAATATAGATCAATGGAACAGGATAGAAAGCCCAGAGAAACCCACGCACATATGGTCACCTTATCTTTGATAAAGGAGGCAAGAATATACAGTGGAGAAAAGACAGCCTCTTCAATAGGTGGTGCTGGGAAATGACCCAACAATCCCACTACTGGGCATACGCCCTGAGAAAACCATAAATCAAAAAGAGTCATGTACCACAATGTTCATTGCAGCACTATTTTCAACAGCCAGGACATGGAAGCAACCTAATTGTCCATCGACAGATGAATGGATAAAGAAGATGTGGCACATATGGAATATTACTCAGCCATAAAAAGAAATGAAATTGAACTATTTGTAGTGAGGTGGATGGATCTAGAGTCTGTCATACAGAGTGAAGTATGTCTGAAAGAGAAAAACAAATACCATATGCTAACACATACTTATGGAATCTAAAAAAAGAAAAAATGTTTCTGATGAACCTATGGGCAGGATAGGAATGAGGATGGAGGTGTAGAGAATGGACCTGAGGACATGGGGAGGGGGAAGTGTAAGCTGGGACAAAGTGAGAGAGTAGCATTGACGTATATACACTACCAAATGTAAAACAGACAGCTAGTGGGAAGTATAAAGCAGAAACTAACACACCATTATAAAGCAGTTATACTCCAGTAAAGATGTTTAAAAAAAAATGCATGGGTTTTCAATACATAGCTTTCATTACAGGGCACTGAAAGGAATTTACGAGTGGTTGAATTATGGGCACATTCACATTGTTCCAACTTTGTAAAGGAGAAATAAACAAGAAGGACTTTAACCCACACAAAAAAACCAACCTCTTTTTAAAAGAAATATTACTTGAAGTGCCCAAGAGGGTCATTAAAGACATTTTCTATGCCTCTAAATAGGCCAGTACAAGTTTTCACACTTTTTAAAAGAAATCAGTGATTGGCTCGGCAGTAAAATCACAGAAAGCTGCTACTCAGAGAAGAAAGATTGTGTTTACTCTTTTTAATCAGACTTTAGAGACTGAGTATAAGTGAGTTTTATCCACATTGCTTATTTACATGGTATGTTTTAACTTGTCGAAATAAGTGTGTAAATTTGCAGAAGTAATAAATCGTGAGATCGGCAAATCTGGGAAAGTCTCAGAGCAGCAGCTACAGCTTAGAAACTATGGCACGAAGGCTCTAATGTTGGTCATCTCCAAGAACATGTGGATTTGGGGACAGAGTGAAGGTTCCAGAGTGGACAGAGCATGAACAGCTTCATGTATGGGAACCAGCTTGCAAGCTGAAGAATTTAAAACAAACGTGAAACAAATGTTTTTATTAGTTTTAAATTCTGTGTAGTATTTCACAGTTTATTTGCAGAGTATTAACTTTTAGTACAGTAGGCTAACTGTATGAAAGGATGCTGGTTCTTCTATCTTTTTTTGTAGTTAATCCTGAATAGAAAAATCACATAAGAGCTATTTCAAATCTTAAGGAAAAAAATAAAAGTAAAAATGATTGCAGTCCTGTTTCTCAGCAATCATACATTGATTCATTCATACAGTCATTCAACAGGGACTTTGTTAAGGACTCTATTAGGTGAATGATATATAACAGAGAAGGAGACTTTCATGGAGCTTATCATTTAGATGAGAATTCCAGGCAGAGAAAGACAACATCAACATGATGAGCTGCCTTTGAGGGATCACAGGATGCTCTCGCAATGTATAGCAGGGATAGCAATGTGGACTGGCTGCAACTTGAAGGAAAAGAGGAAATTATCTAGAGAAAGTATGGGCAAAAATGTTCCAGGCAAAGGAATCAATAAATCCTTTATTTTTAAGTAGAAAAATAGAAACTGTGATGATATGCAAAACTCTTGGCTATATTTCTGAATGTTTATTCGGGATAGATCCCGACAATGCAGTTACTTCATCAGGGCATGGGAACATTTTTTTTTTTTAACATTTTATTGGAGTATAATTGCTTTACAATGGTGCGTTAGTTTCTACTTTATAACAAAGTGAATCAGTTGATGGGAACATTTTTAAGGCTCTTGATACAAGTCATGAGGGAGCTCCCTGCAGAAGTGGTACCCAGTTGACCTCCTATCTGTGGCACATAGGGTTACATGTTCTGCAGAGTGCTTGCGAGCATTGGAGAGCTCAAGTTCATAGGTGAAAAACATGTCTCATATTTCCGTTTGGCAGCTCTGTGATTATTCGTGATGCTGAAGAGTTCTTCATTAATTTACTTGTTTGTATTTGTCCTTTAACTTACTGCTTCTTCACATCTCTTGTTCATTTTTCTGTTTAGATCTTAGTGGCCTTTTTATTGATCCTCACGTATTGTGTCAAATTCTTTACCATTCTGATTTACCTTTTATTTCTTTTAATACTAATATTTTTAAAATATGACAATTTGTTTGTTTCTTCCATTGTTTTTATGCTTTGAAAATCCTTCCCTGTCCATAGATCAAATATTAACTGAAATGTGTCTCTGGATAGTTTATGTTTACATATTATGCTTATCAAACTGTAGTGTATTTTGATATTTGTGCATGGATCTAAATTGACTGTTTTGGAGGAGCGAGCCAGTTTTACCCTCTATTTCTTTGCTACTGATGTATTATTTGTCATCTACTGCCTTCTTCTATGTACTGCTTTAGATCTATTTCCTTTCATTGTCACTTGCGTACGTCCCATGCCTTTGTCACATGGTTTTGGGTTTTTTTAACTATTTAACTCGTTTGAAGTGTACCGTTCGTTGGCGTTAAGTGCATTCACGGTGTTGTGCAACCATCACTACTGTCCATTGGCAGAACTTTTACATCATCCCAAACAGTAACTCTGTGCTTATTAAACAATAACTCCTCATTCCCTTCTCCCCCAACATGATTTTATCATAGATTTGTAATCATTTTCAATATCTGATAGGCAGAATATCACCCAGTGCATGGCTTTTCTTTGAAGTTGATGCTCTTCATTTACATATGTGTAGTGATGTTTGAGATGCTTCTCCTGGTTTATCTCCTATCCCATGAGTGGCTCCACCCTCCAACGATCATTTGGGCCAGAAATCTGGGTGTCATCCCAGGCTCTTCTTTCTTCCTCTCTCCTCACATCCATCAGTGTCCTTTTGATCCCCTACCACTGATACTCCTTGAGTCTCCACTTTGTTTCTACCCCACATGGGCCCTGCTGTTCTTCAGGTCCTCATCACCTGCCACAGGGATTAATGCCTCAGCCTCCGCTTCCTTTGCCTCCTCCCAGCCATCCTTCACACTGGTGCCGCCTGATGGTCTTTTTTTTTTTTTTTTTTTAAATTTTGATTGAGTTGGGTCTTCGTTGCTGCGCACGGGCTTTCTCTAGTTGCGGCGAGCAGGGGCCACTCTTCGTTGCAGTGCACGGGCTTCTCACTGCAGTGGCTTCTCTTGTTGCAGAGCACTGGCTCTAGGTGCGTGGGCTTCAGTAGTTGTGGCTCGTAGGCTCTAGAGCACAGGCTCAGTAGTTGTGGCGCACGGACTCAGTAGTTGTGGCTCGCAGGATCTAGAGCACAGGCTCAGTAGTTGTGGTGCACGGGCTCAGGAGTTGTGGCTTGCAGGCTCTAGAGCACAGGCTCAGTAGTTGTGGCGCACGGGCTTAGTTGCTCTGTGGCATGTGGGATCTTCCAAGACCAGGGCTTGAACCCACGTCCCCTACATTGGCAGGCGGACTCTCAACCACTGTGCCACCAGGGAAGCCATTCTACCTGATGGTATTTTTAATACAAATATGATCATGCTACAGCTCTGGCTTAAAATCTTCCTGAAGTTCATGACTTTCAGGATCAAGTTCAGATTCTTTGGCAAGGCTTTAGAAATCCACTATACCTCTTTCACCTCCGCTCCACTCTCCCCGCTACACACACACACACACACACACACACACACACACACAGCTGGCAAGCTTAAGCCTAACTGAATTGCATTCACACTCCAGGAAGGCCAACCTCTGTTTAGGTTCCGTATCTTTGCTCAAGTCCAGAAACCGCACCTGTTACTCTCTTTCTCCCTTCCTCCTCCCCTCTCCGTCCCCACCACTGGCTCCAGTCTATTAGGTCTCCTGCCCCTGAGCTTCAGGTCCTTCTACCTCCTTCCCCCTAGAAGTCACCACACTGCTATGTAATTGTCTACTCCCTAGAGGTTCCAGTTAGGATCTCCATCTCTCACGAGCTCAGTTTACAGCACAATAAATATTTATGTAACTAGAGTGAGGGTATAGGTGTATGCCTATGCTCACTTACACTTCATTCATCTCGTAATGTTTCTTTAAAATTGATTGAGGGCTTCCCTGGTGGCGCAGTGGTTGAGAGTCCGCCTGCCGATGCAGGGGACACGGGTTCGTGCCCCGGTCTGGGAAGATCCCACATGCCGCGGAGCGGTGGGGCCCGTGAGCCATGGCCGCTGAGCCTGCGCGTCCGGAGCCTGTGCTCTGCAACGGGAGAGGCCACAGCAGTGAGAGGCCCGCGTACCGCAAAAAAAAAAACCAAAAAAACCCCTGAAGTTAACAAGATTTGTCTGAAATAATTTTTCACAAGGTTACTGGGAGTTGTTTTCTTCCTTGAATTCTAACTGCCACTTCCTATTGATCACAAAAGAGACCCTCACCCTTTCTTAGTCCACCTCTTGTTAAATAGAATGATTCATTAGCTTCTACGTGAAAGAAACTTCCTTTTTCTACCACCCACTCAGTATTTAACTTCTGAATAAGGTGTTAACGTGCATTGTATTATGTCTATTTTTTTGCTGTGTTCGGTGACTTTTAATTGAGTTTGTCTTTGTTACACTGCCTCTTATGGCCACTTTGTTGTAACTCATTTCCTAGTAATTGCATATGTACCTTCTCTGAAATGTAATTTTCTTTGGGCTTGTAAAATGCACAGAGCAAGCCATATACATAAACTCCTTCATATAACTTTTGCTGTCATTAAAAATAGGATCAAAAATTACTACCCTGAAAGCAGAACTCTAGGTATTTAAACTGCGATTAGAAACTGTCAAGAGAACAAAAGAAGTGAATTTAGCCTAAGAGATCCCAAATTAGGGGAGGAAGCGTAATTCTAGAGCATTATTAGGTGCAAACATTGAATCACAGTGAAAAGAAGCATTTAGTCTTGCCCTGGAAGACTAGCTGAGATTCATAAAGAGTAAACTAAATGAGCCTGGTGGTCTCCTTTTAATGGAATATCTTGAATATAATAGAGCCAGCATTTAAAATGTAGCCTGACTGAGTATATATAGCCTGGTGTAAATAGGTAGAAATGGCAGAAATAATACCCTTGTTGGGGTACTGCTGGAGGAATCTGTACTCCCTTTCTCCCATCATTTACGACCCAGACTTCTCAAAGTGGAGTTGGAATTTGTGTTACGGGACCAGCTCTGTGACACTTGAATGTCTTGAGATTTAGATTTTGAATGACTGCATTCACTATAATGTCAGCATCCATAGTAATAATTTTTTCAAGTACTTGTACAGGTGGGGTTCTAAAAAGAGATTGATTACCAATTAAGTAGATAGCTATTGCAAAAGTAACCATGTAGCAGCTGTGTGGATGAGTTCTCTTAAAGGTTTACAGGAGATATACCATTTAAGCTAGCATGAAGTTAATTTAAGGTTTAATTAATCAGCAGGTATTTATTGAACATCTACTGTGTGTCTAACACTCTGATGTGTGTAACAGCCATTGCCCTCAAGGAGACAAAGTTAATACTTATGAAACAATTTGAGGTTAATTGTGTGCTAAACTCTGGGGCACTGCATTATGGATAATAGGAGGAATCCAGAGGAGGAAGAAAGCAGTGAAGGCAGGAGTTGGAGAAGCCTTCTTATGGGCAGCCTAAAGCACATGTATCTATTTATGTTTATACATGCCCTGTATGTCTTTCCAGAAGTATTCCATAAACTGGTAACAGTGTTATCAAACTCAGGTTTGGCTGCTCACCACTCAAAAGACAATAATTTGAGAGGAAAGTGTCAGTAGAAAGGAAAGTCGCTTTAATCAGGAAAGGCGGCAATCTGGGGAGAAGGTGGACTCGTGTCCTGAGACCAACTCCAAAGATTCTGCTCAGCCATGACATTTTTTAAAGGAAAAAATATGGAGGTCGGGGGGCAGGCAGGGAGAGTCTCAGTGAATCATCGAGGCAGGAGGATAGGTTCTGCGTCATTCTCCGTTGTGTGCAGGCTGGCTGATTCTCTCTTCATATGTTATCTTGGCTGCATTGCTACAGGGGCTGCTGGGGGTAAAGAGCTAGTTATTTTTTAACTACTTAATTCTTCATTCTTCTGTTCATCTAAGAAGAGACTAGATTAGGCAAGGCATGGTGTGCATTCAGGAGAGCATAAATTAGGAGTTAGTTTAAATTGCCTCGTGATCTCATTCCTATAATTAGGTTCTTTCAAGGTTAGAGGGGACTAGAAATGGGCAAACAGGAAAGTGGCAAAAGAGATGCTTTCACCAGTAGCTGCTTCTGCAGAAAGGACTTGGGGAAGGACTTACTCTTTTACTGTGTTCTCAATTAGATCGTTTGGCTTTCTTACCTTGTGTATATATTTACTATTCACAAAATAAAATGTGCGTTGTATAATTAAAGACGGTAGCTCAAGGAGCTACTCAATGGAAAAGCATCAATGCGCAGTCGAAAATATGGCGCAGGTCCAAGTACAACCTTGACTATTCAATAGATATTTATGTTTTAAAAACATCAGACAGCCTCATATATAAAGAACATGATGTTGTAGACAAATAAAATTTCCTTTCTAAATCATTTGCAATAATTGTGATCTTAATTACCTTTTCTCCCTCCTGGTAGTATTTTTGATGTGTGGATTCCTTCCAGTGCATATTCAAGTCCAGGTGCATGTTGATGCTATGATGAGTAACAGAAGAATTTTGACACAGATGTGACATAACCTGCATATCTGATGGCACAAGTCCCATTATCGATGTGTTTCATTCTTTTTCAAGCTCCTTTTCTATCTCTGGTTATTTTAAATATTGTAGGAACTATTGCTTGTGATCTTTTCTCTGTTTAATGCTATACATTGAAGACCTTTTTCGAGTTCTAGGATCCAGATGAATCTAGATGTTTGGTGCCGATCAATAATGAGAAGATCAATAAGCTATTATTCTTATTCCGCTTGCCTATACTGAAGGGGTCTTAATTTGCATTTGCTGATTAAAGCAGTTTGTCTGCAATGTTGACATGAGACATGTAGTTTTAAAAGGGTCAGTACTTGCTACAAAGAGAATAACCCACTTAAAATACCTTCAGACCCATTGCTTTTCACCTTCTTTACACCTCCTCTCCTGGAATTTAGTTCAAAGTCAGGGCTCTCAGCGGACAGAGAAAGATGCATTCCTTTCACCCCCCACCCCGCCCTGCCGACTTAGCTCAGTGCAGGCTGACAGTGCAACCGCACAACCTAAAGTAAGGTCTTCAATTCGTGATTGCCCCAGAAGGGCGCCCTGAGTGAGTCCAAGGCTGAGGACAAGGCTGAGGACCAGGTGGGTTTGTTTTGTTTTGTTTCCAGGTGGGTTTGTTTTGTTGACAAGTTTTCCCCATTGCCACATAGCTCATTCCCTGTTCTACTTGAAGATATTTGAGACATCATCAAAAATGGTTTGCTTAAGGGTGTGACAGCTGTATTTTCACAAGAAGCTTACAATAATGAGATAAGTACCTGTAGTGGCCCTCTTCAACAAACTCCAGAAGCTTTGCACATATTAGCATATTTACCCTTCCCACATCCCTCTGAAGTGAGAAAAGGGTCGTGTTTATGCTTCTCTTGATCCAAGGAAAGTAAGATACGGCAAAGGTGAAGTTTGAGGTAGGTGAGTAGAGAATGAAAGGCAGTCTTTATCTTCCCTTTAGAGTTTGCTCTCTTACTTCCTGATTGGTAACATTCAAACAGTTCCATCCTTGTGTTCATTAAATTTGCTTCTTCCTTCCTTCATCCACTATCAAATATTTATGAAGCACCTGTTGTACGTCAGGCGCCAGGTCAAACATGCCTACAAAGCGGCATAAACCTTCACTGTTGTACAGCAATGACTTTGGGGTTTACAGAACCCAAGCCACCTCCGAAAGGCACAGTCTGTAAACCACTGAAGTAGAATAATCGTTCATTTAATCATTCATTCAACAAGTTGTTTTTTAGCATCTGCCATGTTCTTTTAGGGTAGGCTGTCTAACATCCCTCTTAGATCTACATTTCTATAATCACTTTTTAAAATTTCTCTTTCATGTGTATTCTGCCTTTTCCTAACTTACGTTCTTTTGGCGTCTGATCTTTATGACTGTTGAGAATCAAGAACTTGTAGAATTTCTTTCCTGTTGCCCCACCCATAATAATGTTTACATTAGTACTGTGCTTTACTCAGAAAAGAAATCTTTGAAAATGACAAGGAGCATGCAGAGTTAGAGTCTTTTGTATATTTAGAAAGTTGAATGGATTGACTTGTATTTCTGTACACCCCCTGGGGCAAGGGACCATTCCTGAGGCATGGAAGTAACCTAAATTTGTAAGGAGCCCCACAGTGGGAGGTATTGTGGTGTGCTGTCCTCTTAATAAAATGGGGTTTTGAGATAACAGTAACTCTGCTTATCATTAGCTTCCCCTATATTTATTAGCTGAATTGTAATTTGGATTTGTCTTCACCCCTTCACTTAGTTCTTTAATTTCTTTCAAACTTAGTTCCCATCTGCCCCAGGTTGCTTACTGCTTCTTCTACCTGCGTCCCACATGGACGAACTCCTACTTATCCTTCAAGATCCAGCTCCAATTCCACATCCTCTGGGAAACTTTCCCCCAGTTGTCTTACTCCCTCACTTATCCATTCACCTCACCAACTTGTTCCCTCCTTTTTGCTTCTGCAACCCTCTGTTGATAATACCAATGTAACATGTATCCTGTTGAATTATTGTTACTTGTTTAAAGTGATCCTGCAAATGTAAATTACATTTCAGAAAAGATGTTCATTAAACAGCATTTCCATTCCATTCTGTCATTTTCAGTAACTCCTAAGAAACTCCCTAAAGACAAGGATCATCAGGTGCATTTTGTACCTCCAGTATCTTACCCAGCGCTCGAAACATTTGCTTTTAGACTAGTAACAGCACACAGTAGCAGTTTTGGATAGAATAACCTCCCATGTGCCTGTCAAGGTCTTTCAGATTTATGCCCATGGATCAATCCCATTAGTGGTGAACGTGGACTAGAGCCAAGAGAAGGAGTTGGATCCAAATGCTGACAAGGCGGCAGGATCTGCTCCCCACATGTGGCCCCAAGCCTGTGCTGTGTATGCCAGCCTCCGGTTAATCAGTCCGTTTCTAGAACAGGTGTTCTTTGTCCTGCATACTGTTGCTGAGAGCAGAGGGGAAGAGTTGGCCGCCTGGTCAGCATTTGTGTAAACAGATGCTATAAAGGAAAAGCTTCGATTGCCTGCTGTGAAAGCAGTTTGGGAGTGACTTGAGGAGTGTCCTCCCTTCTAAGAGCAAGGCTCGTCTTTGCATGTGCCTGCCCCCTCCTTCACCCCCAGGTGTCAGAGCCTTTTCTAGAAACCAAGGTTTTCTATGCTCCTCATTCCTCCTGTTGAGAACCTAACACCCCTCACTGTACTGGGAGCCCAGTGGTCCTTATGACTTGGATAGGTACAGATGGTTTAGAGGTGGGACTGAAAAGTGTCTCTGTCTTATTTTTAAAAGAGTTGCCATTTCCTTTATGAAATTAAAACAACAATGACGACAGTAACAACCAGTAAGACTACGTGCTCTGGAGAGGTGTCAACTCTCAGATAAGATAGAAAAGTAGAAGGTCCCTGTTAGTCTTACCCTCAGCCTGGAGCTGGATCTGCCCTTAGCTTCTGGGTGTTTCCTGGCCATTGGGATGCCGAGTGTGGTCATCCAAGAATTGGTCACCATCATCTACCTCCTGGGATATGGAAGCATCTCATTAGTAGTGATTACTTACGATTTTACACCTAGAAAACTGGAATGACAGTATGCTAGAAAACTGTGGGTGGGGGGGAACATTAGACCACAGAAATAATAACAGGTAATATCACCACCAATATCAACAATTAATGTTTCTGTATGTCAAGCACTGTGCTAAACAGTCTACATATTGGGCATTTACTATGCGCTGGCACTAAGCCCATCTGCCCAAATCTTGTCAGAATCATAATTGACACCCTGATTTGTATGGCTATAAAACCGAAACTCTTTGGGGGAGTCTGGGTAAGGGATTCATTTGTGGAAACTCTCTGTTCTATTTTTGCATCTTTTCAGGAAGTCCAAGAGTAGTTCGAAATAATGTTTTTTTCAAAACTCAGAACAGGACTTCCCTGGCAGTCCAGTGGTTAAGACTCTGCACTTCCAATACTGGGGGTGCGGGTTCCATCCCTGGTCGGGGAACTAAGATCCCACATGCTGCACAGCTCTGCCAAAAAAAAAAAAAAAAAAGAGAGAGAGAGAAAAAGAAAAGAGCAAAACCTCAGAACAACACAGCTCATCAGCACTGCTCTTTGCGGCCCCACCTGGGTAACAGACAGCCTTCTGTAGTAATAGTCAGCCCAAGTCAGGGAGGCTTACAACTCAGATCATGCTGGAAACTCTTGTGCAACTGTATGGAACTCCAGGACTCCATGTCTAGGGAGTGCCGTTCTCATCTTAGACATGGTGAATATATGTACATAGTTAGTATGGCACTTTTCCCCCAGCAGATGGCAGTCAAATGTCTTGAGCCTTTTTATAATGCTCGCCACTGTACCCTTTGGACTAGCAGTGACCCTGGCAGTGAGGAGACGAGACACGGAGAAAAGATGATGGAATTGAGAAGTGTTTAGGAGGTGAAATGAGATAGCAAGCTCATAGGATGATTTATTTTAAAGATGTCAAATTTGACTGAAACCAAATCAACCACTAAATTTATCATCGATTCAAAGCATTTAGTCTTCCTAAGCGTAGCCCTCCCATTTATGCATTGCATAACTTACCTTATTTTAATCATTTTTTCCTCCTTGCAACACACAGTAGTCATCTAAGGAAGCGTGAGGGTTAATGGAATTTTCTTGTCCATGAGTAAACCCTTAAAGCTGGGAGTTTTCCCATGAGTGGATTTTGGGGGTCCATGAACCCCCTGGAATTATCATATGCTGTGAGCACGTGAATTTATGTGTATTTTATTGGGGAGAGTTTCCCTAACTTTCATTAGATTCTCAGATGGGGTAAAGGCCCACATTCTGTCTGAGGGCATGTCACCCAAGGAGACCTAGAACAGACTCGGGAGTGGCCGAGGCAGCAGACACCAATGCACACAGGGGCCAGCCAGATAACACGGTGAGTGAAGGCAACCCGGGGGGGACTGGGGTGCACTGCGTAACGTGCACCCCAAATACCTGAGGAGGCGGCCACTGCTCAGCCCCTGGTGACAGTCACCCGGAATGCAGACCCAGTGTGGGATGACCTCTAGATTTTCCGAGAGAAGCCACAAATCCATAATTTTCATTGAACTTCAGAAATTTCTGAAGTGTACAACTCAATCAGAACATTCGTAAGCACGGTTCAGGCAAAACGGATGTACCTGTAGTTCATGTGTGACCCTTGAGTTGCCAGTTTGATAACCTGAGTTGAGACATCAGCCTTTGACTGATAAGCTGAAGACCTGATTCTCTTGGGATGTTACCATGTTAGGGAATACTAGTACTTCTACTAATTACTGTCATCATTCTAATAAAAGCATTCATAGTAGCAGTGGCTAACACTCCAGCACCTATGAGGTACCAAGCACTTACCCTGAAGACTTGATTCACAGTCACTCCTTTTACCATCTCTGAAACCTTGTGAGTTAGGCTACTGCTGGTTTTATAGACACTTGTATAGCATTTACTGTATGTCACTGTTCTAGGGACTTCTAGGTATAAGCCTTAACTCGTTTAACCCTTATAACAATCCTGTGAATAACTAGGGGCACTGAGGCATGGGGCTATTTAATAACTGGCCCTAGCCCAAGCTCTTATTCAAACCCAGGCAGACTGGTTCCAGAGCCTGCAACTCTTAACCACTATGCTGTTCTGACTGCCTCTGTGGTGCTCTGGGCACTGGCCACTCTTCAAATACCTCTCAGCTGTGGTGCCTCGTGGTCCCAGAAAAACCCTGTCCACATTAGCATGGCCATATGGCATTTCTGACTGTCTCAGCCCTGGGTCTTCTTTGAAACTCATCTCATTTTCATGCATCACCAGACATGTTTTATTCAATCTTTGGAGTTTTTAATCTCCTCTGAAACGAGCAGATCGTAAATCCTTTGCTAGATGAGATTTCCAAATAACGGTGAGAGATGGCCTTGTCTTTTGTCTCTCAACAAGTTTAGCCCCCGCTGACATCATCTGAGCAGTGGAAGGGGTGGAATGAGGGTGAGACTGCGGTGCCGGTGCAGAAAGCGCCCACTTAGCTGTCTACTCACATTCTTGTTTCATCTGAACCTCCTCAAATGAGTGAGGCTTTCTAAAGGTTTGCACAAAATAAACTCCTGAAATAGGTGAGAAATTACAGCTGTAATGACAGGGAATTGACTTTAAGTGCAGCAGCAACGTGGAATCTGTGTCTGATGTACAAGGGTGGGATTATGACATGGGAGCGTGCGCTGATTTGTGACACACACTTGTTTCCAGTTCTGTCCAAACCCTGCTGAGAGACTGATAATGGAAAACAGAGGGAGGGAGGGAGACAAAGGACAGGGTGTGAATTTACTCCAAAACGGTGATATGCCATGAATTATATCAGTGGGTCTCTAATTTCCTGCTTAGAAGATGCCCCTTAGATTTGGCTGTCGCCTTACAGCTTTGCATTTTCATCAGCTCACTGGTTTGTGGTGCTTCCTGTAAGCAGTGGGTCTTACAGGTTGGTGCACTACCTTTAGCTTATGCTTATGCGAAATATTTCCTCACCTTATGACTCCCTTTTCATCAGTTAAGCTCCTGTGATTCCCTCCTCAAGTTCAGAGGAGGATCTGCAGAAGACCTTTTGTACTGGGGACTAGTTTTACCATCAGTTCTGCAATAAAACATGAGACATGAAGCCAAAAGGAGGGTTTTAAAAGATGCCAGTAAAGAGCACTCTTACTGACAGCTGGAACTCACAACCAAAAATATGGAAGAGTGAGTGAGCAAGGGCATTCTGGGGGCATTGTAGAATTCCAGGCTTAATCATATAGCCGATCGTTAAAAACCATTCAGAGATCTATATGTTGGGAAAGGCGGAAGTTGATGGATCTAACTACCTTTTGAAAACTGGATATATTCTTTTAAATTCCGTAAGAACTTGAAAGTAAACTTTCCCCTATTTTATTTCTGATTAAATATTTGGACTATGTTTTCTTTTTTTATGAAAGAAAAATCTGGTGTGTCCATTTGTTGCTTTCTCCTATCGGGCCTAAACATAAATCACAGGATTTGCACAAACCTAATGTTTCTACTAGTTTGTGCCCTTGTCTGTCATCTAGGGCCACAGATACAAACAACTGAAAGCATGTTGCTTGAAGAGACCCCTTGCTGTGAGGAATGACATTATCAGAGTTGGTTTAGAAAAGTGCAAATTTAGTAGCAGTTGCCCTGCAGTTGAGCATGTGGAGGTAGTTCTAAAAGGTTACCAAGGGGGAAAGTGGGGGGAAGAGATAAAATTGGGAGATTGGGATTGACATATACACACTACTATACATACAATAGGTAACTAGTAAGAACCCACCGTATAGCACAGGGAACTCTGCTCAATACTCCGGAATGACCTATATGGGAATAGAATCTAAAAAAAGAGTGACTATATGTATACATATACCTGATTCACTTTGCTGTACAGCAAAAACTAACACAAGATTGTAAATCAGCTATACGCCAATAAAATTTAATTTAAAAAAAAAGAAGGAAAATAGGCAAATCTCACTAAGTAAAAATAGATTATTTTCCTTATAAGGCAAAAAAATTTTTAATTAAAAAAAATAAAGTTAGAAAGTGAGGCAAAAATCTCATAAACTACCCCTGAGCGATCCTTGTATTTCTTGGGTTGTGCAGATAGAATAGCTGGCCAAAATATAGGGGCTGGGTTATGTTCAGATACAGAATCATCTTCAGTGTGGCGAAATGCTCACCTGATGAGAATCAAGCAAGAACTGAGAACTCGTATGGAATGAGAGAGAGGGAGGGAGGGAGGGAGAGAGAGAGAGGGAACTCAAAGTTGCTGAAATCATGTAAGTTAAATCTGTATACATTGGCTCCACCATATTGCATTTTTTTAATTATAGAAGGTTCAGGTGTACAGAATTCTAATTTGAAATCTGTATACACTGCGAAGTGATGACCAGCACAAGCCTGCTTACCATCCCTCACCATACAGTTTAACTCCCTTCACCCATTTTGCCCACCCCCTGCCCCCTTTCCCTCTGGTAGCCACTAATCTGATCTCTGTATCTATGGGTTTGTTTTGTTTTATTTTGTGTGTTCGTTATTGTTTTTGTTTTATTTTTTTAGATTCTTCATATGAGGGAAATCCTATGGTATTTGTTCTTCTTCATCTGACTTATTTCACTTAGCATAGTACCCTCAAGGCCCATCCACGTTGTTGCAAATGACAGGATTTCATTCTTTTTTTATGGCTGAGTAGTATTCTGTCTTGTATATATACCATATCCTCTTTATTCATTCATCCATCCATGGGCACTAAGGTTATTTTCATATCTTGGCTATTGTAAATAATGCTGCAATGAGCATAGGGGTGTACAGGGTGCATAATTTTTCAAATTAGTGTTTTCATGTTTTTAGATAAATACTCAGAGGTGGAACAGCTGGGCCATATGGTAATTCTCTTTTTAATTTTTTGAGGGATCACCATACTCTTTTCCATGGTGGCAGCACCAATTTATGTTCCCACCAACAGTGGACATGTTCCACCATGTTCCAACATGTTCCCACCGACAGTGCACAGATTTTTCTCCAGATCCTCTCCAACATTTATTCCTTGTCTTTTCAATAATAGCCATTTTAACAGGTGTGAGGTGATAGCTCATTGTGGTTTTGATTTGAATTTCCCCGATGATTGCGATGTTGAACATCCTTTCATGTGCCTTTTGACTATCAGTACATCTTCTTTGGAAAAATGTCTATTCAGATCCTCTGCTCATGTTTTAATTGGGTTTTTGTTGTTGTTGAGTTGTATGAGTTCTTTATATATTTTGGGAATTAACCCCTTTTGGGATATATCATTTGCAAATATCTTCTCCCATTCAGTAGGTTGTCTTTTTCATTTTGAAAAATGGTTTCCTTTGCTGCATAGAAACTTTTTAGTCTGATGTGGTCACATCTGTTTATTTTTGCTTTTGTTTCCCTTGTCTGGGATTCAGATCACAAAAGATCACTAAAACCGATGTCAGTGAGGTTACTGCCGATGTTTTCTTCTAGGGATTTTATGGTTTCAGGCATTACATTCAAGCCTTTAATCCATTTTGAACTAATTTTTGTGCATATTGCAGTTTTGATGCAGCGTGTAGATTTTTTCTTTTTCTTACCACAAATCCAAACTGCATGCTCTCTTCCAAAGCTTGCTTCTTCCATGAAGCCTGCCTAAACGACCTGGAACCCCAATCGTATTTTCTTCACTTCGGATAAGTACAGCACATATACTGCTGAGAACTATTTCATGATTCATTTATTTGGGTCATGAGCTTAAGCTCTTCAAGGCAGATACCCCTGACTTCTGTCTCATTTATATCTCGAATGGTATCTAGAACGTGCTTGTCACAAGACCACGTGTGTCGTTGAATGAACGATTTTACAAAGGCTCAATACTAAACTTCTTCAGTCTTTGGCATGGATTTAAAGCTATCCCTACCTCCTGCTTCAATTAATATTTTTCACGTAGACTACATTCTGTATCTGAAAACTTCTTATTGACTTATAATTCACAGTTCACAGCTGAGAATTATATTGGGAACTCTCCTGACCCGAAGAAAATTGTCTGTAACAGATAAGGGTTCCAGATGATTAATGCTTCTTATAACTGGTGTTGATTAACTTGTTTTTGACAAATCTCAGCCTTTTTTTGGAACAAGAGGGAGAAGGGGAATGGCTTGAGAGATTTGCCTGGAGATGGAGATATATATATATATATATATATATACACATATATACACACACACACACACACACACTCATGTTTTATACATAAGTATATATAAATTATATATTATAAATATTTTACAACTTTCATATAGATTTATGTATGATGATTTATATAGCTATTTTACAAGCATGTGCAGTTTGTAGGGCAAGTATTACAATTCAGATTTTATAGGTGAGGAGAGGTTAAGTGATTTCTCTGAGGTTATCCAACTAGAAAATGAAGTCACATCTCAAGCTAAAGTTTCTTGAATTTTAATATTCATTCATCCATTCATACATGCCTTCCGTGTTCCAGTGACATGTACAGAGTCAAAGACAAACAAGACCCATCTCTTCCTTAAAGAGTTCCCAGCCCAGTAGAAGAGATTAACAGTTAAACTAATAAGAGTCCACAGCATTGCAGGCAAGAGTGGTACAGGGAGCAAAGGTGTGGATTTCAGGGTAGACTGGCGTGTTCTGATGCTCCTTGTCTCTGTACGGCTGGAGCTTTACCAGCAGGAGTGGTGAGACAGGGCTGGAGAAGCAGGCTGCGGGTCACTTCATGAAGATCCTGATGGCAATGCTACAGGGATTGAAAGAACTGGGAGAGGGATAATCAGCCTTTTTTTAAAGCAAAAGTCAGAAAGATGGATCAAAGGAGTATGAGATGAGAATAGAGAAGATTAATGCAAAGGGAACACTAAGACTAGTACAAAAGTTAGGGCAAGACATGATATGGTTGTAAAAAGGCAGTTTAGCATGTGGGGCAATTGGTGGGCAGTTGGATATGGGACTGAAGAAGCACCCAGGTGTTTGGACTGAGGATGAGGTGTCATTTAACAGGATAAGACATGCAGGGGAGGATCAGAAGAAGAATTAGTCACACGACAAAACGTTGCAACCTAGTGGAAGTTCTTTTCATAGTTGTTATAACATAGAGTACATTAGACATGTGATATGCAATATGGTAGCCGCACATGGCTAGTGAACACTTGAAATGGAGCTTCTCCAAACTGAGATGTGTTGTAAGTGTGAATACACAGCAGATTTCACTAAGTATGTGGAAAAAATGTAAAATTCTCATGGGTAATATTTTATATTGATTACATGATAATAGTACTTGGATATATTGGGTTGAATAAAATATGTTATAAATTTTTCTTAATTTATTTCATCAGTTTCTTTTTCACTTTCTTAATGTGGCTACTGGAACAAAAGAAAATATATATGGTCTTGCATGTGTAGCTTGCATTAAATTTATATTGAATAGCACTACCTTAAAAATCAGTAGATTATACATGTTCAAAAGGCTTAGGGCAGTGAGGATTTGGGAGCAGCACATTAGAATCCCTCCTGTGGACCTCATATGTGAAGCTTATTTCCCATGGTCCCTTACGATAATTTTGGGGGGGGGGGTTCTGTTGCTATTTTACCAATTTTTTTAACATCTTTATTGAAGTATAATTGCCTTACAGTGGTGTGTTAGTTTCTGCTTTCTAACAAAGTGAATCAGCTATACATATGCATATATCCTGATATCTCATCCCTCTTGCATCTCCCTCCCACCCTCCCTATCCCACCCCTCTAGGTGGACAGAAAGCACCGAGCTGATCTCCCTGTGCTATGCGGCTGCTTCCCACCAGCTATCTGTTTTACATTTGGTAGTGTATATGTGTCCATGCCACTCTCTCACTTCGTCCCAGCTCACCCTTCCCCCTCCCTGTGTCCTCGAGTCCATTCCCTATGTCTGCATCTTTATTCCTGTCCTGCCCCTTTATTCCTGTCCTGGTTCTTCAAAACCATTTTCTTTTTTAAGACTCCATATATACATGTTAGCATATGGTATTTGTTTTTCTCTTGCTGACTGCTTTACTCTGTATGACAGACTCTAGGTCCATCCACCTCACTACAAATAACTCAATTTCGTTTCTTTTTATGGCTGAGTAATATTCCATTGTATATATGTGCCACATCTTCTTTATCCATTCATCTTTCAGTGGACACTCAGGTTGCTTCCATGTCCTGGCTATTGTAAATAGAGCTGCAGTGAGCACTGTGGCACATGACTCTTTTTGAATTATGGTTTTCTCAAGATATATGCCCAGTAGTGGGATTGCTGGGTCGTATGGTAGTTCTATTTTTAGTTTTTTAAGGAAGCTCCATACTGTTCTCCATAGTGGCTGTATCAATTTACATTCCCACCAACAGTGCAAGAGGGTTCCCTTTTCTCCACACCCTCTCCAGCATTTATTGTTTGTAGATTCTTTGATGACGGCCATTCTGACCGGTGTGAGGTGATACATCCTTGTAGTTTTTTGTTTTTTGTTGTTGTTGTTGCGGTACGCGGGCCTCTCACTGCTGTGGCCTCTCCCGTTGCGGAGCACAGGCTCCAGACGCGCAGGCTCAGCGTCCATGGCCCACGGGCCCAGCCGCTCCTCGGCACGTGGGATCTTCCCGGACCGGGGCACGATCCCATGTCCCCTGCATCGGCAGGCGGACTCTCAACCACTGTGCCACCGGGGAAGCCCACTCCTTGTAGTTTTGATTTGCTTTTCTCTAATGATTAGTGATGTTGAGCATTCTTTCATGTGTTCGTTGGCAATCTGTATATCTTCATTGGAGAAATGTCTATTTAGGTCTTCTGCCCATTTTTGGATTGGGTTTTTTGTTTCTTTTGATATTGAGCTGCATGAGCTGCTTGTAAATTTTGGATATTAATCCTTTGTCAGTTGCTTCATTTGCAAGTATTTTCTCCCGTTCTGAGGTTATCTTTTAACCTTGTTTATGGTTTCCTTTGCTGTGCAGAAGCTTTTAAGTTTCATTAGGTCCCATATGTTTATTTTTGTTTTTATTTCCATTTAATGTTTCTTTCTGGTTCAGTCTTGGTAGGTTGTTCTTTTCTCAGATTTTGTCCATGTCTTCCAGGTTGTCCATTTTATTGGCATATAGTTGTTTGTATCAGTCTCTCATGAACCTTTGTATTTCTGCAGTGTCAGTTGTTACTTCTCCTTTTTCATTTCTAATTCTATTGATTTGAGTCTTCTCCCTTTTTTTTCTTGATATTACTGTCGATTTCCTGTGTTACGGCTGTTAGCATTTACCTTATGTATTGAGGTGCTCCTATGTTGGGTGCATAAATATTTACAATTGTTATATCTTCTTCTTGGATTGATCCCTTGATCATTATGTAGCGCCTTGTTTGTCTCTTGTAATAGTCTTTATTTTAAAATCTATTTTGTCTGATATGACAATTGCCACTCCAGCTTTATTTGATTTCCATTAGCATAGGATATCTTTTTCCATCCCCTCACTTTCAGTCCGTATGTGTCCCTAGGTCTGAAGTGGGTCTCTAGTAGACAGCATATATACAGGTCTTGTTTTTGTATCCATTCAGCCAGGCTGTGTCTTTTGGTTGGAGCATTTAATCCATTTACGTTTAAGGTAATTATCTCTATGTATGTTCCTTTTACCATTTTCTTAGTTGTTTTGGGTTTGTTATTGTAGGTCTTTTGCTAAAGTTCCGTTAGCATTTGTTGTGAAGCTGGTTTGGTGGTGCTGAATTCTCTTAGCTTTTGCTTGTCTTTAAAGGTTCTAATTTCTCCATCAAATCTGAATGAGATTCTTGCTGGGTAGAGTACTCTTGGTTGTGGTTTTCCCTTTCATCACTTTAAATATGTCCTGCCACTCCCTTCTGGCTTGCAGAGTTTCTGCTGAAAGATCAGCTGTTACCCTTATGGGGATTCCCTTATATGTTATTTGTTGTTTTTCCCTTGCTGCTTTTAATATTTTTTCTTTGTATTTAATTTTTGATAGTTTGATTAATATGTTTCTTCATGTGTTTCTCCTTGGATTTATCCTGTGTGGGACTCTCTGTGCTTCCTGGACTTTATTGACTATTTCCTTTCCCATATTAGGGAAGTTTTCAACTATAATCTCTTCAAGTATTTTGTCAGTCACTTTTTTTTTCTCTTCTTCCTCTGGGACCCCTATAATTCGAATGTTGGTGTATTTAATGTTTTCCCAGAGGTCTCTGAGACTGTCCTCAATTCTTTTCATTGTTTTTTCTGCTCTACGGTTAGTTATTTCCACTATTTTATCTTCCAGGTCACTTATCCATTCTTCTGCCTCAGTTATTCTGCTATTGATTCCTTCTAGAGAATTTTTAATTTCATTTATTGTGTTATTCATCATTATGTGTTTGCTCTTTAGTTCTTCTAGGTCCTTGTTAAATGTTTCTTGTATTTTCTCCATTCTATTTCCCAGATTTTGGATCATCTTTACTATCAATACTCTGAATTCTTTTACAGGTAGACTGTGTATTTCCTCTTCATTTGTTAGGTCTGGTGGGTTTTTACCTTGCTCCTTCATCTGCTCTGTTTCTGTCTTCTCATTTTGCTTAACTTACTGTGTTTGAGGTCTCTGTTTCTCAGGCTGCAGGTTCGTACTTCCCATTGTTTTTGGTGTTTGCCCCCAGTGGCTAAGGTTGGTTCAGTGAGTTGTGTAGGTTTCCTGTTGGTGGGGACTAGTGCCTGTGTTCTGGTGGATGAGGCTGGATCTTTTCTTTCTGATCCGGCCTCATCTGCTGGACTGCGTCCGGTGGTGTGTTTTGGGTTGTCTGTGACCTTATTATGATTTTAGGCAGCCTCTCTGCTAATGGGTGGGCTTGTGTTCCTGTCTTGCTAGCTGTTTGGCATAGGGTGTGCAGCACTGGAGCTTGCTGGTCGGTGAGTGGAGCTGGGTCTTAGCGTTGAGATGGAGATCTCTGGGAGACCTTTCGCCATTTGATATTACGTGGAGCTGGGAGGTCTCTGGTGGACCAATGTCCTGAACTCAGCTCTCCCACCTCAAAGGCCTGACACGCGGCCAGAGCACCAAGACCCTGTCAGTCACACGGCAGGCTCTTTTTGGCCCTCATCTTCTGGTCCTCTAGCCACCACACATCAGCCACTTCCATGCCCTCAGCGTTTCCCAGTGGTGCCCCCCTTAGGATAATTTTAAGAGCTCTTTCTGGCCAGAGTGGATGGGTGTATTTGGAACCTTCTGGCCCTCAAAGTACTTCTGCTGTGTATTCTGAAGCCAGGGCATTTAGAAAGTTTCTAAAACTTTCCAAGAAAACTCCCAAGAGACTGGGATTATACGTCCAAGAAGTGTCCTTGGAGGAGAGGCAAAGACATAGCAAGCCTTTGGGAGCACAAAGAAGACTGAGAAATGGGGAGCGGGGCCCTAGACTTGGCCCTGCTTCCTAGACCCGTCTTAGCCAAGGTCCCCCAGATGCCGCAGAAGCATCCCGACCCTTCAGGTGACCTGACATCTGAAAGCCCCAGACCATTCAGAGTGCTTCATGCCAGATACTTGCAGTGCCTGCCCCCACCTCTTGGTTAGTATGACGCTCCCTGAAATGTCTGTTGTTTCAGCTTCTCTAGTACAGGAAAGGCCCTAAGAAAGAAAGAAAGGTCCAGCAGTAGCGAGGAAAATGAAATCTGCTCTCAAGACCCCATTTCCTGGACTGAGGTGCTCCATGAGAGCTGCTCTCTGGGCACACAAGTCTGAGAGCTGAAGCTGTTTTGTGCTTAGTCCTCGGCCTCTTACAACCCAATGTATATTGGCTCTACACTTTGAAATAGGGCTTTCTGGTTCTCCCAGTCCTTTCCTCTCATGCCCCCTTCATTCATTCATTCTTTCTTTCAAGGAAAAAAGTATCAAGAATCTACTGTTCTTCAAGCCCTAGGCCTCGAGATCCTCAAAATGAAAAGACGGCCTCTGTCCTCCAAAGCTTTCAGTACCCTGGAAATTCGACCAAATTCACCAGCATTGCTCCTAAGTGTAGTGGGCAAATAGAGGAACTATTTGGAACTCCCTCAACTGCAAAATGGGGTAATCATAGTTCCCCCTGCATTGGCTTTTTGTGAGGATTCGATGAGGACATGTAAGTCTAGGCTTGGACCATGCCCAGCACACAGGGAGCTCCATGTAAGTGCTGACCTTGCTGCTGTTGCCAGTGGTAATGGCAATGATGATGGAAAAGATGACAACAGTTGACATAATGGATTCCCTGAATTTTAAGCCAGAACCCAGGTGCCCCAACCTCCTCCCCACCTTTCCTTGACTTTGCCTCCCCCAGGGCTTCTCCCTACACCCCTGGTTTCTTTGTGACTCTCTACCTATGCTCCTGTCACTGGATGCTCAGGAAAGTCCTTGCATTACTGTCAACACAGGCTTTGTCATGAGCCATAGAGAAATTTGAGGGGCCCCTGCAAGTTAATACTCCCTGCCTTATGATGGGAAGCTGGGCTGAGGTCTTCTCTAGGCTGCTGGCCTCAGTTTGGTGACCTGGTCAGTTCCAGGCAGGCCGTGCAGGCGCATTTCTGATCCTTTGCTACCCTCTAGTAGCTATGCACCCAACTGAGCAACCAGAACATAAAGCCGACCCTGCTTTTGCTGGATTGCAGGGGGCTCGCGGAATCTTTTTATTTTTTTAATTTTATGTTAATTCTATTATTTTTTATTCGTGTCCTAATGGATATTAAGATGCCTGTTGAGAGAAAGAATGACCCTCCATACTGACTTCTTTTCTCTTTTTCTTAATTTTTATGCTCCTTCCATCTTTATGGAGTCCCTTTTTTCCCTTTAGGAATTATTAGAGGGCTGCTTTCTCTTAAAGAAACACCTTGACTTTTTTCTCAGTCAGTGATCAGTGATTGAGAGTGTTTGCAAAACATCCCCAAGGAGCCCTTTAACGTTATTTTTATAAGGAAAAAAAAAAAAGTGAAAAATAACGGGCACCATTTTTTTTTTAAGTGAGAGAGGTGTGGTAATGAGCTTAGGAAGACAGGGTATAGTTCGTATAAACCTTTGAATTCGATAAAGTGTGGATTTCCTATGAGAGGAGACCTTTCTCCCCCTTGTTTTCTGAGTCTGTACTCCTTATGTAACTGTGTTACAGATGGTAGATTCCGGAGCCTCCTAATGTTTTTTCCAACACACACATGTATGCATGCACACGCACACACGCAGACACACACACACAAACACATACGCACACACACATTTGAATATTTTCAGAAACTCTCATGCTCTTTATAGAGCACTTTGACAAAATACTTTCCTATTCACTATCTCATTTGATCACGACAGCAACACTGTAAGATAGGTGAATGCAGTATTGTAATAGAATGGCAGAGCTGTAAGGGATTTTAGAGACACCCCCCCCCCTTATTTTACAGGTCAAGAATCTGAAGTTCAGAAAGATGTTTAGTTAGTCAAGATCTTTTTGATCCCAAGTGACTGTAACCCAAGCCAAACTGATTTAGCAAAAAGGAGACACTATTGACACATGTAACCAAAAAGTCCAGGGTTCATGGTTTTAGGAGGGGATGGATCCAGATGCTCCAACAACATCTCCAGGAACCTGTCACTCTCCGTCTCTTTCCTCTGTCTTGGCACAGTTCAAAGACAGCTTCTCCTGAACTCGTGATAAGATGGCAGCTCTGGGCATATAACCTTACCATTCTTGGTGCAATGAGAGTTTTCTTCTCTTTTGTAGTTCTAGCAAAAATCCTGGGATTGTATCTCATCAGCTTGGCTTGTATGACTGCCTATTTCTGGACCTGTTTGTGTGGTCAGCCCTGGAAGGGCAGTTGGAGGGAGTGCCTGCTGCACTCGCATCCCGTGGTCTGAGAGTGGGTCCTCAAAAGAAAATCAAGGTGTTAACCTTCTTCAAAGGGGGAGGGGGACCTTGATGCTGCATAGGCCTGAGCAGTTTATAAGGCTATAAGGCAATTTGTATAAAGTGGTTCCATAGTCTTTTGGTTGGCATTCTGGACTGTGTATTCTAAGTTGGAATTTATCCCCGCGAATGTACATTTGCAGCAAAGAGATTGTGTATTTTTCACCTTTGCACTTACAGGGCACATCACGGTGGCCAGCATGAAGGAGGTGCCCAGCAACTTTTATCCCAGAAATGCCCAATCTGTAACTGCACCAGAACTTCAGCCTTAGCCTCCTGACTCCTTAAGGCATCTCAGTTCTGCCATCCTATTTCCTGTGGGTTTTTTTTCATACTTTCCGCCATCATTTCCCTGTTTTTTGATTAAAATATTCTAGTGGGTGGTGGCCTTGGTCACCCAATTAATTGTATGTGTTTTAATGACCCACAATACACATTACTTGAAGGTGAGAAAACATTTGTCCATTTCATTGTGTCATATATGATAATTATATCCAGACTTACTTTACCCTCATTTTATTAAAATTATTTAGATTTTGATATATCTATAGTATGCCTTAAAATATTCAGTTCAGTTTTATTTGAATGAGTCAAGTGTCTTAGAATTGAGGAGGCTTTTGTTGTAGTTTGTTTTCAAAGTATACATTCTCACTACGGAAGGTTTTACTCCTGTATTCACAAAATGAAAGCTGTCAGAATAATTCCATACTCCTAACTTATCCTTTCCCTTTCCCCTTTGGTAACCATAGTTTATTTTCTATGTCTGTGAGCCTGTTCTTGTTTTGTATATGGATTCACTTGTATAATTTTTTAGATTCCACATATAAGGGATATCATATAATATTTGTCTTTCTCTTAGTATGATATTCTCTAGGTTCATTCATGTTGCTGCAAAATTTTCATTCTTTTTTATGGCTGAATAATATTCCGTTGTATATATATGCCACGTATTCCTTTTTTTAAAAAATTATTTATTTATTTTTGGCTGCATTGGGTCTCCATTGCTGGGAGTGGGCTTTCTCTAGTTGTGGCGAGCGGGGGCTACTGTTTGTTGCGGTGCGTGGGCTTCTCACTGTGGGGGCTTCTCTTGTTGCGGAGCACGGGCTCTAGGGGCACGGGCTTCAGTAGTTGTGGCACATGGGCTCAGTAATTGGGGCGCACGGGCTTAGCTGCTCCGTGGCATGTGGGGTCTTCCTGGACCAGGGATCGAACCCGTGTCCCCTGCATTGGCAGGTGGATTCTTAACCACTGCGCCTCCAGGGAAGTCCTATACCACATATTCTTAAACCAATCAGCTGTTGAAAGGCACTTGGGTTGTTTCCATGTCTTGGCTACTGTAAATAGTGCTACTATGAACATACAAACTACTGTACACAAAATAAATAAGCAAAAAGGATTTACTGTATAACACAGGGAACTATATTCAATATCTTATAATAATAACCTATAATGGAAAATAATCTGAAGATATATATATATATATATAAACTGTATCACTTTGCTGTACACCTGAAACTCAAAATTGTATATCAGCTATACTTCAATAAAAGGAAGAAATTAAAATAGCAGCTAAAACAGCAACAAGGTCAGTTTAGAGGTTGATTGTTAGTACAAAGGCCTGTTGAATATGGAATTTCAAAGTTTTTTAGCCGTGTGTCACTAGATATAGAAACCTTTAGACAGATAATATATCTCTAAAGTAACAGTATGTGTCTGTCTAAAAGTTTCTATGTCTAGTGACACACGGCTAAAAAACTTTGAAATTCCATCCTTGACAGGCGATAATTATGCTTGTCACACCACAATCTACTATGAGGATGAGTTTGTATTTGCTACTTTCTTTATCCACAGAGCAAGCCAAAGACAGAATTCTTTTTAATTTTAGCATTACTTTTACTTTGCCTTTTTCTTTGTTGCTCTTGCTGCCTCTGACTTCAGTGAAAAACCAGCTGTGTTGTGTGTTTCTTCATATTTGGAAAAGGACAGGGTCCTCATGAGTCACCTTGCCAGAAGTACCAGAAATAAATCTGACGTATGCTCTGAAAAGGAAGGCACATGGTGCATCCAAAGAGATGGCTTTGTGCCATTGCAATCATGCAAGGCTTCATGGAAAAGGGATCATTTTAGTTGTGAGTCCCAATGCCCATCTCGAGAATCTGGGCTCTGTAACCAACTGCCAGGTTGTAAGACTGTATCCTCTACCAAATACCTAATGACTAATAAAACCTTTTGCTATTCTGTGTTCAAGCCACTGTATACAAATAACACAGTTAATCATTAAAACAAGCCTAGAAATGATGTTCACCATTTTACAAATGAAGAACAGGAAGGGTAAGAAACTTGCTCAAGGTCACACAGCCACTTAGTGGTAAAAGCAGGATTCAAAGCCACGCAATTTGATTCTAACGCCTGGGCTTTTGGCCACTGTACCGTCTTCTCTCTACCTAACGCCCCAGTAAATAGATGGATTTAACCTGGGCTCAGGAGGACGCTTTGTGGCAGGTTTCCTCTTGTACTGCATTTCTCATTTTCTACATATTCCATGCTTTAATGTTTTTCCACCAGATGCTTTTAGCTGACAAATTTCTAAGGTCCTTACCTTGGTGGGAGATTTCCTGGCCTTCTCATGTTAAGTGGAAGCAGCCTTCCTCCCCTGGCACTGTGAAGGGCATTAGGGCCCGGACGACAGAAGCACGGAGTGTGCATTATACACTCTCTTTTATATCACAAAACACCAGAGGCTCAGAGCCACTAAGTGCTTTTTTAATCACCCCAGATTTGCAAGAGTATGTCCTAATGACACTTCCTAAAGGGCATGATTACTTCTGCAAAACCGTTTTCTCATAAAATATTTGTTAAAAATGCCTAATAAATCCTGTCTTGGGCAATTGCACCCTTACCCTTCACACTGCTGTCAGTAAATTAGGTCTTGTTCTTCCTCTTTCTCATAGTTGCTCACAGCTCCAGTTGGGCAGTGGCACGTTCTGTTTGCAGCCCGATCCGAATATTTGGCCTCCCTTTGACACACTCCATAAATTAAGTGGCAGGCAGTGGCCACAAGGGTTCTAACCTGTTTGAGGCTCATGGCTGCTTTTAACATCTTTGAAAAGGAAACTAAAAGCAGCAGATTATAATAAGCTAGTGATGAGTCAGTGAGAGTGTCCATGAGAAACCGAAAAGGGGGTTCTGGTCCCATTTTAAGACTTCCATGAACATTGCTGTGTTCTAAAACACCCTCAAGACTTAGGAAATGCCTTAAAGTTATTAACTGTGAGGGAAAAACATCAGTATACTCAATACTAGCCAATTCAGGATGTCCTGTGGTGTTTAAATAATGACCGGAACATGTTTAGCATTTTGAATCAACTGCGTTCGAAGAAAAAGAGGTCATATTTAAATAAACAATCAAATGGGGTCTGTCAAGTGTGTTTTGTAACAGAATTACAAAATCAGTTGAAACAAGGAAGAAGGTACAAATTATTTTAGTAATTTAATCAAATTGTTTCTAACGATATAAAATAGTGCGGTGTGTGTGGAGTTAACCACATTTTTATGTTTTTTATTTTTTAAATGAATTCCCCAGGTGTAGGTAGATGGCAGGAAATTTATGGTTCATGATGACTCTTTCTTGCTAAGAAGCAGGAGGATCTGCAAACAGCAGTGTTTATTTTGGACGTGGAGATATTATATAGAAGAATGTATACAATGGAGGAGAAGCAATGAGATGAGAAAAATTAGAGTGAGAATGTGTGTGTGTGTGTGTGTGCGTTTGCGCGTGTGTATTCCCACCTACTACTGATGGTGCTCTGGAATGGTTTTGAGAAGATACTGGAGTCCTTGAGCCAGTATGAAAGGTTTTTTTGTCCTCACTCCCCTCCCCCATCCTAGAATTAGTACCATACTGTCATTGGCAGTGATATTCAGAATATTTAAAAACAAGCATGACAAAGACGCCAACTAGTCAGAGCGGACAGGCTATCTAGTCAGAATGGACTCCTGTGGGAAACACTTGGTACGTAATTAATGATCTGGAGCCTGGAAGTGCCTGTCTTAACTGCCTCCGGTTTCTGGTTCCTTCTGGTCACTGTGGTTCTGGGCACATTACCTGTGCTTCAGAGGGGCATGGGCACAGGTCGGGGAGAAGGGGACGTTGAAGAAGTGATTGACTCTAGATTTGCCTCCTATTATAAAATGGAACTACACGTAAAGATTCTTTGTTAATTGGACTTTTTTCCCCCGTAACAGGGATCACGTTTTCTATCAATGAAAAAGGGACACAGTGAAAAAGCAAAGAGTAGAAAGAATATTCAGCCAGGGTGAGAAACCTTGGATTCTTTCCTTTTGTTTACCACTTACTAGCTGAATGACTGTGATGAAAAGTGCTCTCTCTGAGAAACAGTTTCCTTATCTGGAACAAAAACCCATAACAGAGTCCCTCTAATGAGACACTGTGTATAGATGTGCTTTGTAATAATGGTTTTAAAAATTTTACATACACACACACACACACACACACACACACACACACAGAATACATATACACAGTATACTTGTATTATACCTTAGCAAAATTAATAATTTTTTAAAACCCTGAAATAATTATCGTTTTAAGGGAATAACCAACCCTAAATCCAGTAAGCCCGTATTTTCATATATTGAGTTTGAAAAAAAAAAAAAAAGAGGAGTAAACTTCATGAACCAGCTCTTCTCCAGATCACCTTGGAACTTAATCAGATATATATTTTGTGTAATTCTGCCTGCTTTTCTATCTCCATAGCCCTCACCTGCTGACCTCAAAGAGCACATTGTTAAGTTTGAGCCACCATAAAGAATGCGGTTGATGGCTCCAAAGACACACGCTTGCATTAGTCTGGTGGCTGAGAAATGGAGGTTCCTCTGCCCCAGTGGTAGCTATGGTAGGCGACTGTGGTCCAGTTCCACAAGTTGCCTGTAGCTGCTTGGGACCTTTGTCCTGCATGTCAGTAAATTTTGAGATTAAAAAATTCACGCTACTGGAAGGCATTTTGCCAGCATTTGAATTCAGGATCTGAGGCTGGGCTCCGATTAGGTGACAGAAGAAGGAGGGGCTTACAGTAAGAAGGCTGAGTTGGGAACGACTCCCAGGGAAATCTCTGAGGACTAGAGAAGCCACACGTGGAAGAAGGTGGGAACACATGGCAGACTCCTTCATTTCCTGGAAAAGGGTTACTCCAGGATGGCTCCAGTTCTGTAAGATTCCTGGAGCTTTGAGCATGAGCTCAGCTGGATTAGCTGGATTAACCACGATACACAAAGAGAAAAAAAAAAGTCCCCTAATTTGAGCCCCTGGGAACCTTTAAAAAGGGCTCTAGGATGGGTTATTTCTCCTGCCAGAAAAACAGGATGTTTGGGCAGTTCTGAAGATCTTTCTAGGACCAGAGGACAGAGCCTTAAAAAATAAATGTGTTCTAGTAAAAGATGAAATATTTGATTATTTTAGCCTTAAGGAAGAAGCAAATTAGATCTGAGTAGGCATAATAGCAGGGGGCAAGAGATTTCTGTATGATCTTGAGTTTTATTTGAATAGACATTAAAAAAATGGGCTAGAGTGGTGATATTCCACTGGCAAGACTTTACTAATGCTGTTTGACAGCTGTGTATTCTGAGTGCCTGGATTTAAAGAAAGACAAATCTAGGGAAAGCTCTTTTAAAGAGCTAACTATAAATATTTATCTCATTTTCACGCATAACCCAATTCTCTACCAGTAAGGTACATCTCATTTAAAACAAAACAAAACAAAAAAAAATCAAGGAGGCTAAAATATTACTAGGGGATGACCTACTAGAGATGAAAATGAGATGACTTAAAATTCAAAAACCGATTTATGCTAATTGAAACAGTTATAAAAATTTGATTCTGCAGTACAGTCCATTTAATATACTTTCCTATTGATTAGTGGTGGCTGACAGCTCTAGCTAGACCATCCTTGGTAAGGGAATTTCATTCTTTTCAAAGACCTTTAAAGTAGATGCTTACGATATTAAACTATTTTTCCCACAGAAATTATTTTTCTATTGGATTCCAAGTAGGAAGCAAATACATTTCAGTATCAGTGGGTTGAAACTGACTTACTGTGGCAATCATGAATGGAGAGGAAAAAGCTCTATCATTAAATCTGGAATATTGGGAGTTATTTTAGAAACCAGCTTGAAAGATTTTTTTTTTTTTACAGCTTTAGAGTAGAGAATAAGACTATGAATAATTTATATAGTCCTAGAAATGTTAATCAAATAGTTTGGACAGTGATATATCTTTTTGTTTTGACTAAGTCACTGAGTTCCTGGCCAACTGTGATTTTTTTTTCCTTTAGTTTTTGGAATGTTCATCGAGGTTCTTGAATTAAAATTCCATACCAAATGTTAGTTTGTATTGACTGTATAGTGAGTAGGCTGGTGCTGGCGGATGAAGAACCTGCTCCGCCTTCTTGTCATTTTGTGAATGGATTGTGAAGAGTTTGTTCATTTGCTCTTCACTCCACTGAAGCAGATACTCCCAAATATCTATGTTGCAAGACTGTTTTATTTGCATAATGAGAAGAACGGTTTGGGGGAGGGTTGTTTGGGAAATAGGATAATAAGGTACTTTAAAAATAGAAATACTTGGCCTTGTTTTTTATTCCTGGTATCTTTAGAAACTGTCTTGACTGTGTTGCTTCCCAGCCAAGTCCGTTTTTGGAAAGGGTGATTAAAGGGGCTGGGACTCCATCTGCCTGATGATTGCCTTGCCTGCACCCTTTCCCTGAGCCCTTCTTGCATTTCCTCTCTCCATCTAGACTGGCTTGACCCTCATAGATTTGTAAAGTGCCCCATCGTGCTGTCTTTCTGACTGTCGTAGGGCTGCATCTCTTCTGTAGGCAAAAATACTATTCTCTACTGCATCCCAGAGATAGACTGCCTCCCTCCTTTACCTTTCTTTTTTTGTTTGTTTTTTTGTTTTTTTGCGGTATGCGGGCCTCTCACTGTTGTGGCCTCTCCCGTTGCGGAGCACAGGCTCCGGACGCGCAGGCTCAGCGGCCATGGCTCACGGGCCCAGCCGCTCCGCGGCACGTGGGATCTTCCTGGACCCGGGCACGAACCCGTGTCCCCTGCATCGGCAGGCGGACTCTCAACCACTGCGCCACCAGGGAAGCCCCTGCCTTTCTTTTTTGTTGTTCACAGAACATAGTATATGATACATACGGTTCCCCCTAAAGGAAGAGTGCAAGCATTTCACTTGCATTTCCAGTTAAATAAGAAGTCCTGAAGCACACTGACCTGATGCTGAGCTGGAAAGGGAAGGGGGTGGAGGGCTGAACTGACTGGAAAACATAGCCCTTTGCCTAAAACTGTAGATATTGCTCAGTGTTTAATATTAGATTTATGGAAGGGCTCCTCTCCCGGCGTTGTCCCTGCTTTCTACAATTTGGTGCTTTGTTGCTATCGAAACAGCCTCACTTTCTAAGCCGTTGTGATTGTGCAGCGGGAGGAGGCTGTGGTGGGCAGGGGTGCTAGGAGTTGTGAATGACACAGGTTTGCCAGATGACAAGTAGCGGACCTCTGCATCAGCGAAGAGGAATTAAGCTTTGTCACTCCCCGCTGGGACCACCTTTCTCCTGGTACGTGCGCAAGGAATTCATATGCTGCTGCTGCAGCCACCAGAGCAGAGCCCAGAGTACACTTGGCCACGGCAAGCAGTGAGCAAGAATGATAGCCGTCTCTTTTAAATGCCGTTGTCAAATTCTGAGGCGACTTACTAAAGGTACCGTAATTTCCTTGTTATTCACTCTGCAAGTCTGTTGCAGTAGGCTATAAACACAGTTTAATGGCTTTTACTTTCAAATATGACTGCCTTTACAATTTATTGTCAGGCAACAAAGAACTCTGAGATAGGTGTAGATAGATAGAGAGATATGGACTGGTGGACTGGGCTTTGCTTGCTGTCCTTACATCCTGATTGTATTCATGCTGAAATCATGAACCCCGTGTGTGTGTGTGTGTGTGTGTGTGTGTGTGTGTGTGCGTGTGTGTCTGTTTTCTCTTAGCAACTTCATTCATTGCTGTAAAGAAAATGCGTTTGCGTCCGGTGCTGAAGTTATCATGGGAACCTGTCATTTAGCATGCTGATTAACTGGGCAAGAAAATTCATGTGTGTGTTACTCTCCTTTCCATGATACACCTGCTAAATGCAGCTGGAAGCTTCAGGACCCGCACAGCTGACAAATGCACAGAATCATTGTTTATTCTGTTAATTTCTGACATCTCATGAGCTTTTTCCCAGGACAGCTTTAGTTTTTTGGGGGTTTTTTTAGAATTGCATGTTCAGAAATGTAGGTAATTTGAAATGCTTTGGTCTTATGTGCTGTTTGAAGAAGTTTATTTGAAAGTAAAAAACCATTGCTTTGTATCCTCCCTTCAAGAATTCCTGGCTTGTGTCTCTCTAAGCACTCTAAAATATTAATGAAATCTCTCTGTAATATTTTAAATATGCTTTTCTTTGAAATCACTCTCCGTATGCCATCCCATTTACTTCGTGAGCATTCTTTTGCAAAGTTAGTGAATGTTTTTGTTTTTTTGTGGTACGCGGGCCTCTCACTGTTGTGGCCTCTTCCGTTGCGGAACACAGGCTCCGGACGCGCAGGCTCAGCGGCCACGGCTCACGGGCCCAGCCCCTCCGCGGCATGTGGGATCTTCCCGGACCGGGGCACGAACCTGTGTCCCCTGCATCGGCAGGCGGACTCTCAATCACTACGCCACTGGGGAAGCCCCGTGAATATTGTTTTTAAAACTCTTACCTTAGGTGCGGATAGATGTGTGAGCTCTTTTGCCTTATTTCCTTTAGATAGGATCTTCTTTAGCGAGAATGTATTATTTAAAAAAACTTCACTCTGAGTAAAAGTGTGTAGCTGCAAATGCCTTTCTTTTTCAGCCTGTAACATGAGTACTGTCAAGTAATTAATGGATGTAATTACGTTCCAGAAACTCTGAACCTATAAATATGTTAATGGATGCTGTTTCTATCAGTTCAGCTTGACGTATCAGAGTTCTTTTATCACCAGCAGTACAGCTAAAAATGCAATTAATATTTTATTTGGCAGAAGAATGAGCACAAAGCAAATAGTGAGGAATAGATCTTGAGTCAATAACAGGAAAGAGAATAAATACTACAGCCAAACTTACCGAATGCATTTGCAAGTTGTTTGGATAGCAGAGCAAGTCCTTTGAAAAGGTACTTTGGGGAAAACATAGGAAAGACTATCCATTTTAAATTAGGCTGTTAGCATGGGGGTAGTAAATTCTGTTTGGACTTTATCCTCTGCACTTGGTACAAATGTATCATTTCTGTTTATGAATCACTATTAACAGACTACCTTTTATGTGATGGTTTGGGCTAAGACTTAGAAGTTCTCTTATTCTAAAAAGTTCTTAGCTGATTTTAGCATTTACTCATCTTGATGTTAAGAAGTTGATGCTTTTATTAGATTATAACCATAAAACAATTGATATTTTCTATTCATGTGTATCAGAGATTCTTTTACAAATCCTACATACTAGGATGAAAGTGAACCTAAGCAACTTTTAGTTTTTACAAATATTTTTAAACTTTGTCCAGTTTTCTGTGTCTTACGGAAGCATTGCTGTCCGTTAGTGAAAGGAGATTTAAATGTTTCCTAAGATAGTTTTAGAAATCTAGATAAATGAGGAAAGTATTGATACCTTCTTTGTCATTGCTATTTCACTTTTTTCCCCCCAAATCTTTATATCTGCCTCTTTTCTTTTTTGGCATCTGGCTGAAGACTGCCAATTGATGACTGCAGTAAAATCTCTATGTGGAATCAATCTGCCATCATTCGGTTCCTCGGTGCATTTGACTGGATGTTCAGACGTTGGCCAGGAATGTGTCTGAGTAATGCACCACCTACCTTGTCATCTCCTTACCGTCCTGTCAAACAAAGTTCAAGTCCCACCAATGCTACCTGTTGTTCCAAACTGGATACATTGAGTTCCAGCACCCCACCCCTACCTGTTGTGCTCTTTTTCTTAGGCTGTAGTAGTGAAACCAAGAACTATATGTAATTACAATCTTAAATTACCCTTCTTTGGGTTTTTTCTGGGGGGGTGAGGAGTAATGTGCAGATATGCACTTGGATGAAGCTTCTTTCCTGCCTTGTCCCCCTCCTCACACAGCTCCCACACCCTCACTCTCAACCCCCAAAGGCACATATTCCTTTATACCCATTGAAGGCTTCACCTAACACACCTCCTCCAGATATCTACCCCAGTGCCCTGCAACTTGTCTATTAAAAGGAATTAGATTTGCCTAGTTGAAAGTGGTAGGACTTTTGAAGTTTCTGTGAGTTTTTAGCAAATGCTCCCAAGTTCCTTATTGGACCCCTTGTGGCCAGAACCTTGCCCAGCACTTAGGAGGGGCAGGGAAGATTTGCTTTGTGTTTCTGAGACTACTTTGCTATTTGTGGTTGACGTCACCCACGAGAAAAAACAATATGGCAATTATAATATCTTTTTGATTCTCTTAAAGAGAAAAGGATGCAATTAAAGGTAAACTATTTTCTACACACACACACAAATTCTTAGTAGTTTACTTGTGTTTTAGGTTTCTTCATTCATGTCTTGTCCATTTAACAAATATCTGTTGAGTATCTACTATGTGTGCCAGACACTGCCATTTTTGTACTAAAATCCTGGGCTGGGACACTTTGTAAGGGTATCAAGCATTTTAAAATCAATATATTTTTAACAGTAAATAAATTGTTCTTTATTTGTGAAATGATTTTTAAAGATCTATAAAATATACACTTTACAGACAAATCCTTTGGTCACCCCGCATAGAAGCATGACCCACAGGTTTATGGCAAAACATATTTTACGTGGCCTTAGTACTTTTCAGACTTGGGAATTGAGTCTGTTTTCTTCTTAAGGCTTCAAGTGACTGTTTCAATTTGTTTGCCTTATGGACCTCCTACCAAGGTAGATCAAGAACAAGAAAATAACCTTTTCTTAAAAGGCCTGGTCCTACAGTTAAGATAGGAACTTTGGGCCACTAAGAGACCAAAATTGTCAAAAGTATTCTTTTACATCTAATAATGAAATCTAGAGAAGAGATGCTGTCTTCTGCCTCTGTTCTAACGCCACAATGAGACTGTCTACTGATTACCTAGCGTTGGAGCCAAATCCAAAAATAATATTTTCTCAGCTTTCCAGGCACATCGAACAAAGGAATTTTCTTGAGCAATTAAAGCTAGGCTTCTTGGCACCTGCCTTCACAACTGCTTACCTCTGAGAGCCTGCTTTCTTTGCCAGGAGTTACAGCACCTTAAGAGAAGTGAATGTGTTCCTGGGGAAGGGAATATATTTTCACAGCTTCTACATACATGGTTCTTTTTCTCACGTCATGTTTGTGTCATTTTATTCTCCTCGAAATTGGTTGGCGTCCTCTGCAAAGAATCATCTTCTGTGTGATAACTGGTGTGACCCCACTTCTTTCTCAGGTGCCACTGTTTTTAGTTTTATTCTTTTTTTTCGGTACGCGGGCCTCTCGCTGTTGTGGCCTCTCCCGTTGTGGAGCACAGGCTCCGGACGCGCAGGCTCAGCGGCTGTGACTCACGGGCCCAGCCGCTCTGCAGCACGTGGGATCTTCCCGGACCGGGACACGAAGCCGTGTCCCCTGCCTCGGCAGGCGGACCCTCAACCACTGCGGCACCAGAAAAGCCCGGCGCCACTGTTTTTAGTTGGGAGATCGGAACTTCCATGCTCCACTGGTAATGGCATTCTTCTTTCTCAAGCTTTCCTCTGTCTACCAAAGTCAACATCAGCCAGCTAATATTTACTGACACTCCACAGGGAGCATGCAGCTCTGGTCACCTCTTGTTTTTGGTCTCCATTCATTTTATCTCCCCATCTTCTCTTTACTGGCTCAGGACTCATGTCCAAAAATCTCTGCCTTCACTTTAGTATAGATTTCAAAATCATTTATCATAGTTCGCCTAAGTGTCATTTTATTTTTCTTTTTTAAAAAAATTTTATTTTTGGTTGCGTTGGGTCTCAGTTGCTTCACACGGGCTTTCTCTAGTTGCAGCGAGAGGGGGCTACTCTTTGTTGCGATGCGTGGGCTTCTCGTTGAGGTGGCTTCTCTTGTTGCAGAGCACAGGCTCTAGGTACGCGGGCTTCAGTAGTTGCAGCACACGAGCTCAGTAGTTGTGGCTCGCGGGCTCTAGAGTGCAGGCGCAGTAGTTGTGGCGCATGGGCTTAGTTGCTCCGCGGCATGTGGGATCTTCCCTGACAAGGGCTGGAACCCACGTCCCCTGCATTGGCAGGCGGATTCTCAACCACTGCACCACCAGAAGTCCCTCATTTTATTTTCTACTTGCCTTGTCTTCCTCTCTCTTCCCAGACACACATATGGCCTAGAATAGAATGAATGTTCCCTGTCCCTTTCCCATTAGCTTACTCCAGGCAGCCCTGTTGACCTGAGTCCCAGTGGGGCATCTGAGCTTGTGGCTGGCATCCCGCTGCCCCCTGCTGTGCACTCTTTCTTTCTCCTTCCTGATTACCCCTCCCAGCCTGGGCATCCTCTCTCCTCTCCTGCTGCCTGGGCATTCCTGGGCCTCACTTTATCCACTGGAGCTGAGCAGGATTAAAAGGCACTTCCTCTCAGTCTCTGCTCCTTACACCGCCCGCCCCCCCCAGCATGGAATCATCGTGCTTGAAAGGGAAGGTCAGACATTAATCTAGGACTTGTCTCCTGATGGAACTGCAACTCAACCATTTTAGGCAGCCAGCAATCTTATTCTTAATTCTCTTCAATAAGAACAATCTCACGATGTGTCTGATAACCTTTCAAAGGACTATTTAAGTGACCTCTGAGTCTTTTTAAACTTTTCGACACTCATCCAATGTTTAAAACTTTTTCTATTCAGAAATTCATCTTCTATGTGTAATCTCCATCAATTTCAACAGTACATTTAATTTTTTTTTTGGTCTTGATGGAAGAGGAAAAATATTTCCTATGTCTTCCCTTCTGTAATATTCTTTTAATCCAAGGAATTCTGTGTCAGCCATCGAGTTCAATGTCATTGTTCTGAATGTGATTGCTCCGCTTTTGATGGCTTCGAATTTTCTGCTCAGGTCCCTCTGCACTTCGCCATCTGTCTGTGTCTGGTCTCCCAGATCCTCTGGCATTCTCCTCTGATGAGTCCTCATCCACTCCGTGATATGATTCAGAATTGATTATCATCTGGGTTAAGAATGATCTCTCTCCCTGCTGGACCTCATTACTCGCATTTCCCCATCCCCATTTCTTCTGCTAACCCACGCTGTCCTCCTCTGTCAGATCCTGCCATCTGGAACAGCTTGACTGTATCTCTCTACCTCATTAACTTTCCATCCCTTTTCACAGCTCACCTGAAAACGTATCCTTTCTCCTTTGCCTCTACCTCTTAATTTCATCCCCTCGAAGCTAGTTTACTCATTCATCATTCCAGCCTATAAACTTTTTAAAATTCCACGCCCTTAAAAGTTGTTGCGCAAAATAAGATTGTCTTATTTTGTTGAAGTGTCATCTGTTGCTAGGACACGAGCATATTTGCCTCACAAATGGAGAGACCCCACTTGAATAGGAGAATTCTGCAACTGGATCTCAGGCAAGTCTTGCTGTTCCCCCACAAGTGCTGCTAACTGAGGGAATGGTGATGGATTTCTTGCTGTGTTCCTTGTCCAGTACTCTGAGGGAGTTTACATGGAACAGCGGCTTGGACCACATTACTCCTAGTGGTCTGAAGCTTTCCTTTTGTAAAACTGGCTAGGCTTGTCATAGTTGCAGGTTTATTTCTCCCCCATCTTCTTGGATGGGAATTGCATGCTGGAAATGCTTTTCCTCCTTCCAGAAGCCACGCATCCTTCTGATGGAGTAACTGGCTATCCTTCATATAACCTCCTATGAACAGGAGTCCAGACTCTCTGATATGATTGTGGCTGTTCAGAGAGGAAAAGCTGGTTCGTTACTGAGAAAAGGAATTCCAATTCAGGATAGGCATTCTCACTTTGGGAAAATGAGACCCAGTGTTTCATTTTTGCCCCACTTTTTCTAGAGTAGGAAAAGGGGATGGGAAGCATATATTGATACCTGCTCACCCAGAACATTAAAGGGAAATCAACCAAGGTAATACATCACTAATCCCTCAGTGTTCTACATGGTATAGGGGCAACAGAATTGACTTAGAAGTGAGACGACATGTGATCTTGTCCCAGCTCTTCTGTTTTTACCTGTGTGGCCAAAAAAAAGAACTGAACCTCCCCATTAAACCTCAGTTTCCTCATCTATAAATTAAAAATCATATGCAAAAGCTTTTATATGACTTTATGCTCATGTTAGCTATAAGAAAATTGTTTCATTCTAATTTTCTACTGCAATTGATTTGAATTTCTCCCTTAGTCAATTTACTTTATTCTGACAGAAAACATATTTTTGGTAATTCGAGAGAAGGCAAAATATGTATTCTGAAAATTTCTAGGAATATAAGGGAGCAGTCAATGGTTAGATCCTTCTCCTTTTTCTTTCTTTCATTCAGTCTCTTGGCATTATTCTGCCCATATGCATGAGAATTATATGTTTGCCTAAAAATTAATCATCTGTGCCTTCTGCATCTACAGAAGAAAATATATTGTTGCAAAATTTGTTTGGTAATTACTTTAAAGTTTCAGTACCACATGTATCTCAAAGCAAAGCCATGCACACTTAGCTTCTTGAAGGATGTTACTTCACCTTTCAAATGCAAAGAGAAACTTTGACCTTGCCATTCAAAAAGCAATTGAAACAAAATGGTCTCATATTTCTCAAGACAGTGGTAACCACCTAAATTCAGACAAACCTTCTCAGGCTATTAGAAAATGAGAAAAAGTATTAATTTCTTATTACAACAGTAAGAACTACTGTTATTAATTCTTATTAATAATTCAAACTAGATTATTAAACAGCTGAACATATGAAGAAAGCACAGTAATTAAAATTTGTACTGAGTAAATTTTCTACCCAGTTTTCAAAGCAAAGATGAATTAGGAGAAAAGGTAATATCTAACGTCATGTCACTAAAAATACATTGCTGGTGTTATAATGGAAACCTGGAACCTGGTGTGAGGGGCAAGGTGATTTGCAATTTATCCTATTCTATGTGCTTTTTATTTCTTTTTCTTTTTTAAAAAATTTTTTTACTTTATTTATTTCGTTTTGGCTGCATTGGGTCTTCGTTGCTGTGCGCGGGCTTTCTCTAGTTGTGGCGATCGGGGGCTACTCTTGGTTGCAGTGCGCGGGCTTCTCACTGCAGTGGCTTCCCTTGTTGCGGAAGACGGGCTCTAGGCACGTGGGCTTCGGCAGCTACAGCACGCGGGCTCAGCAGTTGTGGCGCACGGGCCTAGTTGCTCCGTGGCATGTGGGATCTTCCTGGACCAGGGCTTGAACCCGTGTCCCCTGCATTGGCAGGTGGATTCTTAACCACTGTGCCACCACGGAAGCCCTCTAAGTGCTTTTTAATAAGAGTTGAAGTTATACTATATGTGAACACATATCTTTGCCCTACATTTTCTTCTTAAAATTCTACCTGCTTGTGTGTGTTAGCACACTGTTGTCATAAGATGTTACTGACTCTGTAGTATTCCATTACGTGGATTACCATACTTAACATATCACCCTAGTTTGTTTCCACATTTTCACTCAAATAAATGATGGTGTTGAGTATCTTTAAAGAATTGCTTTGTACCTTTTTTTTTTTAGATTCCACATATAAGCAATATCATATGATACCTGTCTTTCTCTGTCTGGCTTACCTCAGTGTGATAATCTCTGGGTCCATCCATGCTGCTGCAAGTGGCATTATTTCATTCTTTTTTACGGCTGAGTCATATTCCACTGTATAAATATACCACATCTTCTTTATCCATTTATCTGTCAATGGACATTTAGGTTGCTTCCATGTCTTGGCTATTGTAAATAGTGCTGTAGTGAACATTGGGGTGTATATATCTTCTTGAATTACGGTTTTCTCCAGACATATGCCCAGGAGTGGGATTGCAGGATCATATGATACAAATGAAATTATATATAAAACAGAAATAGGCCCACAAACATAGAAAATAAACTTATGGTTACCAAAGGGACGGGAGAGAAAGAGAAATTAGGAGTTTGGGAGTAACATATACACACTATTATATATAAAATAGATAACCAACAAGGACCTACTGTGTAACACAGGGAACTATACTCAATATTCCATAATAACCTATAAGGGAAAAGAATCCTTTGTGTTCTAAACTGTTGCCTTGCCTCAGTATATTTTCACTTTAAAATCTCCTGACACACATCTCCTGAGAAATGTGTTCGGGATACGTACCTCACGTGTTCTCAAAGGCTTTTTAAAGCTAACAAAGGTGGCAGAAATGTGTTTGGAATACATAGCCCATATGTGTTCTCAAAGGCAGAAAGAAAAACAGTGAGGGAAGCAGCATTTGGATGCCATAATATCCAAAAAGTGAAGCAAGGATAATATTTCATACAGGAGAGAGAGAGAGAGCAGCCTTCAGTGAGAAGGAGAGTGAAAAATGAACAGCCATTCAGCTTTTTAAGTGGGTCATCATTGACCTTTGAGAGAACAGTTTCAGCAGAGTAGTGATGTCCACAACCAGATTATAAGGGCTTCAGGCACACCTGAAGGTCGTGAGTACACACCAGTCTTCCAAGGTGGACACTGAAGGTGAGTCTGTGGCCTGGGAGTAACCTCTAGGGGTGGAGGGTGGGACCACAGGGAATAGGGAAGGGTATTATGAGATAGAGATGTGGGCAGTTTTTTAGGTTTAGAGGAAAGAGCTTGTAGAGAGGTGAAACTTCAAGATGCAAATCAGAGGAGAGATGATTCCAGAGCAAGGCAAGGTGAGAGGGAGTGAGAGCCAGATGCAGATGGAGACCAGCCTGGGCCAGCAAGAGGAATGCCTTCGTCATGGAGATGGTACAGCACAGGAAGAAAGCTTTTGAGGTAGACACTAAGAAAGTTAACCTAACTCAACTTTCTTAATAAACTAGAAGGAGATTCTAAAAACTCATATTCTTATGAGCTCCTAATGTAGGGGTTTCTAAATTTGTCTATGCATTGGAATCACCTGGGAGCTTAAAAAATCACCTGTGTCAACCCCAGAGCCTGTGATTTAATTGACTGGGGCTGTGGTCTATGCTTGGGAATTTTTAAAAATTTCCCAGGTGATTCTGCTTTGCAGGTGCATTTGGGAGCCACCAACCTAACCATTTAGGGAGCCCCATGGGGACATCACACTGGTCCTTGGGAATCAGACGTGTTTCTGCCAGAGACGAGCCCGGGATTTTGTTCAACTGCCGGGAGGGAGAAATTGAGCAGATTCAACTTCCTGTGACCTTGCAGGCAGAGACCATCTGAAAATGGAAATGGAGCCAAAAGAAAGAGACACCAGGTCCCAGTATCATCACCTGAGCCTCTGGTCAAGAACTACCTTAAGTGAGCTCTGATCTCTGCCCTAGACTTCTTCCGTTATATTAGCCAATAATTTCCCCCAACACCTAAGCTAATTACAGCCAGGTTTTTTTCAGTCACTTGCAATCAAAAGAAGCCTGATATATGGGTGGTAACAGTTGAGCGTACACATTTTGATAACCAGAATCGCTCACGTTCTCCAGAATACCAGTACAGCCTCAACAAATCTTGGTCCTGCAGCTCCGTACTGAGTTATGAGCACCACTGCTCATTTAGGATTTCCTTTGGATCATTTTGTTTAGTGGACCATTGATCAAGTGCACCCCTCCCCCCACTTGGTGGTCCACATCAGCATAAACTAGAAGGAATGTCCAGATAGGGATGGAAAGGAATGTTTTATTTCCATGTGGTTTTTCTGTCTTTACTATCCCAGGAGCTAATTCCTCCCCTCCCCTCCCCACTAAGCAGAAGGTGATTGTTTAATGAATTCTGATGTAGACCTACTTACAGTAAAGGATTCCACCCTCATTTGTCACCCCAGCCCCCAGATAGGGGTAGTTGCATGCTGAAGCCAGCTTATACTAGCTTAAAAGAGCCAGTGGTTAAATTTTCAAGAGTTCTGTGAGCCATTTGTTAAACATATATGTTATTAAACATCATTTTATATAAACTTATGGTTAAATAAATTATATTAAAAACAAAGGTAATACATGCTCAAACTTCATCACTTCCCAATCATTGCCTAATTATTATTTTACAGCATCTTATTCTCTGTACTCTTAAGGTCTAGTGTATCAGTATGGTGGAAATACTATATAATGGTGTGCTACTATACATTTCTCCCCAATTCCACAGTCAGTGACATCACATTAATAGCTTGAAATTGGCTATGGTGTGTTTACACCATGGAAGTTGGCACACGCAGTAAATCAAGGCTTCCCCATAAGCCCCAGAAAGCCAGTTATTAAACATTTACCAACATACCACTGAATAGGTACCTGTGCTCTACGTATTCATAAAACATGTGTAGATGTCTTTCCTTTTGCTTTCCAAATGGAATTGTGATTGTCCGTTTATCTGTATACAACCATCAGACTGAATTCCTTGAAATTAATATACATGCTTTACTTATCATTATATCCCCAGCAAATACACAGTATTTGGTGCAAAGGAAATGCCCTGTTGAAGGGATAGTGTTAATTTCTAACGGTCTCTTGGATCAACCAATCTCACATGTTCATTTTGGACTTGGAATGTTTCAGTTAGCTCCTTCCTTTTCTCCAGAGCTCTTGATTTTTGAAAATACTCTTTGAGGTTTTCACATCACATGAGGAAGTAAGCACCAGGACTATTCCAAGGAGCTTCAGCATCCTCTAACACCTGCTGATTTCCCAGTTTCCCTCCTAACAAGAGGGGTGTTCAACATCCTCCTCCTTTCCCTCCTTCTCTGGAAGCCTGCTCTGGGCAGTCTAGAGGAAGATTCTGGCAGGAGGCCAGGAACAGCACCTAGGGGCTGGAGGCTGAAGGACAAACTGTTGTTGAATTCTGCATGACCAAATTCCCAATTGAATTCAATCTGGGGAATATTTAGGACCCCACAGAGTTTCTGATTGAATTGAATTTTTCCCATTCTATAAAGCTAGGGGACCTCATATAGATCGAAGTGAAGTTCATTTATTGCCTTTGTTTTCTAAATGCTTTGTTGGTAAGTTTGGTTCATAAACTGTGAAAATTCAGTTATAAAGTCTCAGAATCAAAAGAGTTTCCAAGAGTATTAATTCCTAATTATATTTTTATGTTGACGATGTTTATTTGTTTTAGATGTATGCCTAGATCTAAAACATAGATCAATGGAACAAGATAGAAAGCCCAGAGATAAACCCACACACCTATGGTCAACTAATCTATGACAAAGGAGGCAAGGATATACAATGGAGAAAAGACAGTCTCTTCAATAAGTGGTGCTGGGAAAACTGGACAGCTACATGTAAATGAATGAAATTAGAACACTCTCTAACACCATACACAAAAATAAACTCAAAATAGATTAGAGACCTAAATGTAAGACCGGACACTATAAAACTCTTAGAGGAAAACATAGGAAGAGCACTCTTTGACATAAGTCACAGCAAGATCTTTTTTATCCACCTCTAGAGTAATGGAAATAAAAACAAAAATAAACAAATGGTACCTAATGAAACTTAAAAGCTTTTGCACAGCAAAGGAAACTATAAACAAGATGAAAAGACAACCCTCAGAATGGGAGAAAATATTTGCAAACGAATCAACAGACAAAGGATTAATCTCCAAGATATATAAACGGCTCATGCAGCTCAATATCAAAAACACAAAGAGCCCAATCCAAAAATGGGAAGAAGACCTAAATAGACACTTCTCCAAAGAAGACGTACAGATGGCCAAGAAGCACGTGAAAAGCTGCTCAACATCACTAATCATTAGAGAAATGCAAATCAAAACTACAATGAGGTATCACCTCACACCAGTTAGAATGGGCATCATCAGAAAATCTACAAACAGCAAATGCTGGAGAGGGTGTGGAGAAAAGGGAACCCTCTTGCACTGTTGGTGGGAATGTAAATTGGTACAACCACTATGGAGAACAGTATGGAGGTTCCTTAAAAAACGAAAAATAGAACTAGCATATGACCCAGCAATCCCACTACTGGGCATATACCCAGAGAAAACCATAATTCAAAAAGAGACATGCACCCCAATGTTCATTGCAGCACTATTTACAATAACCAGATCATTGAAGCAACCTAAATGCCCATCAACAGACGAATGGATAAAGAAGATGTGGTACATATGTACAATGGAGTAATATTCAGCCATAAAAAGGAACGAAATTGGGTCATTTGTAGAGACGTGGACGGACCTAGAGACCGTCATACAGAGTGAAGAAGTCAGAAAGAGAAAAAGAAATATCGTATACTAACGCATATATGTGGAACCTAGAAAAATGGTACAGATGAACTGGTTTGCAGGGCAGAAACTGAGACACAGATGTAGAGAACAAACGTATGGACACCAAGGGGGGAAAGCGGCGGGGGGTGGTGGGGGTGGTGTTGGGATGAATTGGGCGATTGGGATTGACATGTATACACTGATGTGTATAAAATTGATGTCTAATAAGAACCTGCTGTAAAAAAAAAATAAAAGTTCATTTGGTTGAACCCTGAGTGATTGACAGCTGAAACTGAAAACAAATGTGCCATGCTTACCAATGTGAAGCTGTGTTGTCCCTCTTCACCCACTGGACTCTCACTCCCCTTCTATTCCAATTTCATCTGCTTGAAGGATAAGCAGATATTCTTCAGTGCATTTATTAGGGTGGAATTTATTAACCCAGTTATAATGATATAACCTAAGCAACAAGATACCTAATTATAATACAAAAGACATAAAACATTATTTAGAAAGAAAAATTCTCAGCAACCCAGAATATATTTGTTATAAGATTAAGGTACATATATTTGAGTTTGAGCTCCCTAGCAGTTGGGGGCAGGGGAAGCTCTTATTGTGGTTATAAGTCTCATTGCCCATTTAAAAACCTGGAGAGATAATCGGTACCTGGCAACAAATTCTGGAAGGAACATATACTATGAATGTTTGTCTAAGGTGTGATAGATGCTATAATTATGTTATGGCAAAAAGATAGAAAAGTTATGTAAAAACTCTCTTATTGACTCACTATAAAAGCCAAGAGCATCATATTATATCATAATGCAGGGAAGTAATTTCTTTAGGAAATGCAGGTAGTAGAGTCAGGACATACTGATTTCTGGAGAGTTTCCCAACCTGTGTTCTTTAGAAAACTAATTATGCTCGATGTTAATAGTTACTTCACCAAAAAATGGGTTAAATTGTCTTCGAAAATGCAGCAAACTGTAATCTCCCTTTCGTAGACTCAAAACTATCCTAGCATATTAAAGAGCCTTAGAAGTTCAATAGAAAATAAAGCTAATTAATTTCGTTTAACCCAGTTTTCCCCCCAGTTTATTTAATGATAGGACCTTTCTTCAAGTAACACTGATACTGCAGATACCAGAGTTTGGGAGACATTGGTTTACCTAGTACAGGTTGGAAGGCAGCAAGCATACAAGCACCAGTGATAATAGCTGTCAAAACTAGTTGTTTCAGGGGCTTCCCTGCTGGCGCAGTGGTTGGGAGTCCGCCTGCCGATGCAGGGGACGCGGGATCGTGCCCCGGTCCGGGAGGATTCCACATGCCGCGGAGCGGCTGGGCCCGTGAGCCATGGCCGCTGAGCCTGCACGTCCGGAGCCTGTGCTCCGCAACGGGAGAGGCCACAACAGTGAGAGGCCCGCGTACCGCAAAAAAAAAACAAAACAAAAACTAGTTGTTTCACATACACTTTTGGCAAGTACTGGAGGATGAATTTTCTGAGAATTGCCTCAAGTGCCAGTATTCTCTGGTATCATGTATAAAATTAGACCCATAGGATACAGAGTTCAAAAGTATAGAAAACAAAGTTTGTGTCCTGTTAACAGAAACTTCGGACTCTGACAAAGTCTTTCCTAGACATACTCCTCTATTTTTACCCGGAAATAAACTGCAAGGTTGTCTGCAGCTAGATGATGCACACACCCACCCCCCATTCCTCCAAAGTGCAGAGCTGTCTGCATTTTGAATCTGTCAAATCATTTCAACTCAATTCTAGGAAACCTCTAAGATCTGTGCCATGAAGCACAAAAGAAATGATTCGATTCATAACATTTAAAAGGCACTGTTACGAACTGGCCACCCAATGAAAGAGGCAGATGACCCCCAGATACTGTCTAGTTTTTACTGCAGCTACTTCCTAAGGAACCTGGCAAACTGAGTTCTCTACAAAGCATGCCCTACACCCAGAGAGCTGAATGAGTAAACTTTGGGGTGGGGTTTCAATTTTTCATTTATATATTAGAGAATGTCTGCCAAATTCTTTATAGCAGAATTAATCAGTATATCCTGATAACAATGGCATATGGTCAGCTTTCAGTGTGGTAGAATCTGTGGGCATAATTCTAATGGAGCTCAGATGTTACCAAGTTACCTTGATAAAGGTTAACAGGAAGGGAGATGCCACACCATTTAGAATTAGAATTTGATCTGTCAGACAAGCGTTCTTATCCATGCGGATTCTGACAGTGGTATTATGGTATACCCTTTGAAAAAGCATTAATAGCATGGACTTTAATCCAAGAGTGTACAGCTTGACTCATAGATAGTTCTGTTTATGGAATCAAAGGCAAAAAGATCAATGAACACGACAAAAAGTCTTACGTCGTCTCAGTGTGGTAAAGCAAGGGGAGAACAGTAATCAGCAACGGAAGAGTGATTCCTTCATGCAAGGTAGTAGATTGAGGAACCCAGACTTACCATTTTTCTTTGTTTTTATGAAGAAAATGAGTCATAGTTTTGCACTTTGTTGTTTTTTTTTTAATAAATTTATCCATTGATTTATTTTTGGCTGCGTGGGGTCTTCGTTGCTGCTCACTGGGTTTCTCTAGTTTCAGCGAGTGGGGGCTACTCTTCGTTGCGGTGCGCGGGCTTCTCACTGCAGTGGCTTCTCTTGTTGTGGAGCACGGGCTCTAGGCGCGCAGGCTTCAGTAGTTGTGGCTCGCAGGCTCAGTAGCTGTGGCGCACGGGCTTAGTTGCTCCGAGGCATGTGGGATCTTCCCGGACCAGGGCTCGAACCCATGTCCCCTGCATTGGCAGGCAGATTCCCAACCACTGCGCCACCAGGGAAGCCCTAGTTTTGCACTTTGAATGAAATATAAGATGGCTTCCTACTTTGAAAGGAGAGCCCACCAGGAAGGAATTATGTGCCAAGAAAGTCATTACAGTAAGTGGCCTGATAGAAAAGACACAGGCACATGGGACAGAACTGTAATAATTCTTGGAGGAAAAGGTATTTTTCTGAGATCTTTTTCAACATTTAGGCAAGTGATAGAAATTTTTAAAAGAGGTTTTTGGAGAAAGAAATAACAGGCGTTGGCGAGGATGTGGAGAAAAGGGATCCTTCATACCCTCTTGGTGAGAATGTTAGTTGGTGCAGCCACTATGGAGAACAGTATGGCAGTTCCTCAAAAAATTAAGCATAGAACTACCATATGACCCAGGTATCCCATTTCTGGGTATTTATCCAAAGAATATGAAAACACTAATTCGAAAAGATATATGCATCCCTATGTTCACCACAGCATTATTTATAATAGCCAAGATATGGTAACAACCTAAGTGGCCATCAGTGGATGCACGGGTAAAGAAGATGTGGAATATATATACACAATGGAATATTACTCAGTTATAAAAAAATAAAATCTTGCCATTTGCAGCAACAGAAATGGACCTTAAAGGTATTATGCTAAGTGAAGTAAGTCTGATGGAGAAAGACAAATACCATATAATTTCACTCTTATGTGGTATATAAAAAACAAACAAGAACAACAAAAAAACAGATGAACAAACCAAACCAAACCAAAACAAACATGTAGATAGAGAGAACAGAGCTGTAGTTATCAGAGGGGAAGGGGGGAGGGTGAAATGGCTAAAGGGGGTCAACTGTATGGTGATGAGTGGAAACTAACTTTTGGTAGTAAGCGTGCTGTAGTGTATTTAGAAGTCGAAATATAATGTTATGCACATAAAACATATGTTGTTATAAACCAATGTTCCCTCAATAAAAAATTAATAAAAGAGGTTTGGGTTTATTTGTTTTTTGGTTTGTTTTAACCAAATTTTAGGAAGAGACAGGCCTATAAACTATAAAATGTGGGAAAAGCATCAGGAAATAATTCACCCAACCATCTAAAGAAACATGTGCTTCTACTCTTCCTCCTGGGGACATTATAACTCAGATGACAATGCACAAGACCCTCAACTCTTGTCAGCCAAAATTGTTCACAGAAACTTACTAGGACCCTTCCCCTGCCCCCAAAGGAATATGCTGCACTGAGAAGATTTTGAAGTTAAACAGTTTATGCATGATTTCCTCCGTACTGTACAGACTTTCGGTGGGGGGGTAGAGTGGGGAAATGGGCAGGGAACCTGGTAAAGAAGAGGGAGAGGGAGGAAGCAGGATTCCTGACTTCAGCAGGCAGTGAACTGACAAATAACAAAGCGGCCATCAAGATGAGTAGATATTGGTCAGCCATGGTTAGAAGGGAAACCTCTCCGGAAGGACATTTTGCATGGAGTGAATCTGGATCTTCTCAGCCTAGCTCCTCATTTGAAACACAGAAGACAAAATATTTTGAGTGGTTATTTTCTTAATCCTTACTAGGATGATACACAATTACTGTCATTCTACATGTGCAGGGGTATGGACACCTTAGAATATTAGGGCTTAATTCTCTCACTGAACCCAGAGTGGGAAAGGCTACAGCGTTATTGATGGGGATGAAAAGGTTTTGCTTTACCTAAACCTTACATGCCCCAAATTTCACTGTTCAACTGATACATGTGGTGAAATCTTAAAATAGTTATATTAAGTGCTAAAGATTAATTTGAGGGTGAATTAATCATTTTATTTAAAATCTCTTAAGGGCAGAGATGGAAAAAAGTGGATTGGTAATTGTATAAATAGGACACTGGTCATTGTAAAGCCTTGAGAGGGTGCTTTTTAGTGATGCTTAAAATAAAACTAAATGAGGGGACTTCCCTGGTGGCACAGTGGTTGAGAATCTGCCTGCCAATGCAGGGGACACGGGTTCGAACCCTGGTCTGGGAAGATCCCACATGCCACGGGGCAACTAGGCCCGTGAGCCACAACTACTGAGCCTGCATGTCTGGAGCCTGTGCTCCGCAACAAGAGAGGCCGCAACAGTGAGAGGCCCGCGCACCACGATGAAGAGTGGCCCCCCGCTCGCTGCAACTGGAGAAAGCCCTCACACAGAAACGAAGACCCAACACAGCCAAATATAAATTAATTAATTAATTAATTAATTTAAAAAAAACCTAAATGAGGACTCAAAAATACTAGCTTGGGGAAAAGAAAATGTTTCAATTAATCTTTTTCATTACTTTGGTGAAATTCCAGACAGAACCTAAATGAGGACTCAAAAATATTAGCTTGGGGAAAAGAAAATGTTTCAATTAATCTTTTTCATTACTTTGGTGAAATTCCAGACAGTCCGGAATGTAAAATGTATATTATATGGTGTCTGATATTCAAATGAAGTCCATCTGAGATTTTAATGAAGACTGATGAATTTTCTAGACTGGACTGTCTGTCCCCAGGTCAAATTGAAAAATTGTAGTAGGTATGGTTTATTTTGGTTTCTTTGCCACCTCCCCTATTTTTCCAGAATCTAACCAGGGTTTTATTTTCACAGGACCTAGCTTTCAGAGCTAGTTTTTTTTGTTTGTTTGTTTGTTTTGGAGAGAAGTAGTCTCTGCTTTGAGAGATTAACTCCAAGGGACTTTGGTGGTTTGAACTCTCCAGCACTTGACCTTTTTCATTGGAAATTCTAGATGAGCAAAATCTCCTTAAGACTCAGATCTCTAGGGACAGAACTTTGAACTCTCTGGTGGGCTGATATTTAGCATTTTAGCATAGGAAGTTCAAATCAGCTACATAGATTGATCCCTACTCATAAAAATAATTCTGCTTTCAGATTACTCTATAGAAGGCATTTCTCCCCAAATATTCTTAATTTCTATAAGGTCATGGATCGTTCATCACAGCTGGGCACTTGAGCATATTTCTGTGTTTCTAGGAAAGCCACCATATATCTGCGTATTTTAACTTGTATTTTCCTAAAAATTATAGCATCCATTCCAACTTCAGTATTTATGTGTCTTCAGAGTATAGCTAGTGACTTACATAGATCAGAAGATATATGCATGTGTAATCTGTAATATATATTTGTATATATGTAATACATATGTATAATTTGTATACATATAACATATATACACGAATACGCATATACACACATACAAACATGCACACACAAATTTATTTGATGCTGTGCAAAAATACATTTATTTTTTTCCATACTTAAACCGTCAATACTGTAATGGGCACAGCCCATATCTTACTCCTCTCAGTATCTCCAGCACCAGGCAAAATGCCTAGACCATAGCAGGCAATCAATAACTATAAATATATAAATAAATGAAATGAAATTGATATTAAATTAGTAACTTATTTTCTGTTCACACATCTCCCCCCAAAACAGAAATGTGTTAGTGAAATGAAATAGTGGGCTGAAAATGACTTACGAGAAATGTATGTAAAAGTGCTATGTAAAATTTTATATAAATATGGTGTAGTGTTATGTTCCCATGAAATATTAACATTTGAAATGTTATAACTGTACAATATATGTAGTTTTAATAATAGACCCTGGATTAATAATAGTCAGTTGAGACTAGGTCATTAGCTGAGGAATAGATTCTTGACTTAAAACATCAATAAGAGGATAATTCATGGGTGTAATCATTTTTCTTCCTTGCCTCAAAGCATGAAATGTTGTTCTGTGACATAGAAACAATTTGATAGCTATTCTAATATTAAGATGCTGCTAATCATTTGACTGTGTAGGCACATCATTTTAATGGGTGGTATGTTACAATATTGATTTCATTATTTACTATTTAGCTTTTATTTTAGGGTATAAGTGCTAGAGATTAGTTTTTTTTTTAATTTGTTTTTAATTGAAGTATAGTTGATTTACAATTTTGTATTAGTTTCTGGTGTACAGCAAAGTGATTCAGGTGTGTGTGTGTGTGTGTGTGTGTGTGTGTGTGTGTATACTTTTTTCATATTCTTTTCCATTACAGTTTATTACAGAATACTGAATATAATTCCCTGTGCTATACAGTAGGTCCTTGTTATCCTTGTTGTTTATCTCTTTTATATATAGTAGTTTGTATCTGCTAATCCCAAACTCCTAATTTATCCCTCCCCCTTGCTTTCCCCTTTGGTAACCATAAGTTTGCTTTCTATGGAGATTTTTTTAACAGCATTAACTAAGGTTTTAAGATATATGAAGAAAATTCTAATAAGGACACATTATTGATTCCTTATCCTCAACCATGGCCAACAGTTCACCAGAGAAGAGTTGGGCTGAGGCTGTTGAATTGTATGCAGTGTGGACACCAACATGAGAATCATGGAAAACAATAGATAGTTTCATTTTCTTTCTAGAGAAGCAGGAGCATTGATTCATTTCGATGGCTATCTTTGTACAGCAAACAATCTTTTAATAGAAAAACAATCCTTTGTTTATTTTGTGTGTAGAACCTATGTGTTAACTTGAGATATATTTGGGGAGTTTGTACTGTAAGATACCATTTTTTATGGTCTAAAATCCAGGTAGAACTTCTTTTTATTTTCCACTGGAGAGAGTTTACATTACATAGCAACAATTCACCAGGAGTTAATAGTTATTGAGCCTCTAGCGGGCACATGGTACAACTGGGTCCTTCAAGAAATGTATCTTTTAAATGTCCATTTTTAGAGGACATACTAGATACACTGTCAGAATGAACAACCATTTGAAAGGGAAAAGAATTGTTCTCTTAGATTGAGTTCAGTGTATATATATAGTTTATGTTAAATTAGAATCTATACTGAGACGTGTCCTTTTTCAGTAACCTATAAAATAAAAGTAGTACATTAATAGTCACATCCTCAAGGATTGTGTGACACTATATTACATGCATGTGGAAGTGTAGCTTTGAAATGTTTTGTTTTGAAGGAAATAAAGTTGTTTTCAAAAAGGAATGTACAGTGACAGCTTCATTCATTCCTTCACAAATATTTATTGAGCACCCAAATGTCAGATAAAGCTGTGGGTGGTGGGTATTCACACCACCGTGCACAAAACAGGTGTTGCTCTTAAACTATGGAGGCTACTTTTAATGGTAAAGTCAGACAATAAACAAATACACGAATAAATGCACACTCTCGGTGTTATGCAGAAGTTAAAGGAGGACATAGGGGTAGAGAGTAAGGGGCAAGGCACTAAGTGAGGTGGGGGATGTCATCTCATCAGGGATGGCCTCTGATGAGATAATATCTGGGCCAAGACCTGAGAGCCATGTGATTATCTGGGGGAAGAATATTCTGCACAGAGGGAACAGCAAGTGCAAAGGCCCTGAGGTAGGAATGAGCTTGGCATGTGAGGCCCACCGAGAGGACAATATTGTTAGAGCAGAGTAAGAGTTGAGTAAAGTAAGCAAAGCAAAGAGTTGAGGAGCTGCTTTTTAAATAGGGATTTTAAGATGATTGCTTATCCTCTCCATATGCAGTCACACCCCTGAGATCTCTGAAAAGGTACAGATTACAAGAATACAAGGATTCAAGCTTATTTAGTACCATACTTTACTTTCTAGGCATTTCTTCATGTTTATTAGGACCGTTCCTAGCTGCAAAGACAGCCCTCATCTAGATCCACGGTCAGCGTAGACTGCATTAAGTTCTCAAAGTAATTTGCTAATTAATAGGAGCAATAATCCTGTGCATTGTTCCCATTGTTCTTATTGATTCCTTTTTCTTTTTAATTAGGATGAGCTGTGGTTTAACAACTTTTTTTTTTATACAGCAGGTTCTGATTAGTCACCAGTTTTATACACATCAGTGTATACATGTCAGTCCCCATCGCCCAATTCATCCCACCACCACCACCCCCTCCACTTTCCCCCCTTGGTGTCCATACGTTTGTTCTCTACATCTGTGTCTCTATTTCTGCCCTGCAAACCGGTTCATCTGTACCATTTTCCTAGGTTCCACATATATGCGTTAATATACGATATTTGTTTTTCTCTTTCTGACTTACCTTATTGATTCCTTTTGTCTCTACCTCTCTGGGGTTTTTCTGGCATTAACATGTCAATCGAATAAACATTCTTCATCATGTATGTTGTTTGTTAACTATTGAAATCATTGTGTACCATTAATTTCACTAATAAGTACATTTTAAACTTGAGAATTTGCCTTCCTAAGGGTTTATGAGGAAGGAATTACCTTCTAAGGGTGAGAGAAGACAGTAAACTATTCACTTACAAAATTTAAAATATCTTTGGTTCTGTAAGAACCAAAATTTAAGTTAAATCCCCCAAACAAATAACTTTTTCAAGTATTTCACATGCCATTCTTCCCCCCCACCCCCGTACGCGGGCCTCTCACTGTTGTGGCCTCTCCCGTTGCGGAGCACAGTCTCCGGACGCGCAGGCTCAGCGACCATGGCTCATGGGCCCAGCCGCTCCTCGGCATGTGGGATCTCCCCGGACCGGGGCATGAACCCACGTCCCCTGCATCGGCAGGCGGACTCTCAACCACTGCGCCACCAGGGAAGCCCACTTTTTCAAGGATTTAAGAGTAAACTTTAAAATCACTTAAAGTCCCTCCTGTTGTGTGGAAGACAATATGGCTATCATGCTTTGTGTATTGTCTTTCTCTTATCCAGCTAAGGTTTTATTAATTGTCATGGCAGTTTGGTACATGTGGGGTTGGGGGATCTTTAAATGCAGTGAAAAGGAAACCTGTTGTAGCTGGAAATAAACCAGCTCAAACCCATCTAAACAAAGGAGTGGGGATGGTGCAGCTTTTAGAATCTGCTTCTCTAACCAGAGTCAGATGTCCTCTATTTTTAAGCCTGGGAAAAATTATCTTCTAATCAAAGATCATTAGCTCAATAAAAATAATCTTCTATTGATGGGAAGGACCTAAAAGGACTTTACTTCATTTGAGCAGAAGGTTGGAGTAAAGCTTGGATTTTCAGTTTCAGATTTTCACTTAAAGACATAGCCTGCATGTCCCCACCACCTTTCCTCATGCTGTTTTCTGTCTAGCTATGAGGACTAGGCACCAAAGCAACCCCCAAAGACAGAAATGTTCAACTTTGCGTGGGGTCCTCTTGAAGTCTGAGAGGGACTTCTCCGGGGGATCACACCATATCCTGACACTTCATCATGTTTCTCCTCTCAGGACCCTTGCTGGTAATGCATCTTTGATGGAGAAATGGTCATTAGAGAGTTGTCTCACATCATTAAAAATGACAACTTGATGAGGCAAATCTAACCTTTTGATTAATTCCCTACAACTGGCAATGCTAGACTAGAGTTGAACAACTCCCATATTTTCTTATTTAAATCAAAATCAAACTATAGTTTCAACTTTTAGAAATATTGTATGTGCTGCCTGAGTCATGATTGGTGCTACTTGGGTCATTCTAGTAGAGAAAATAGAGAATAGGAAGATTTCCAGATTATTAGGATTTTCTATTGGGTTGAAAACCCCATGAGACTAAACACTAAAAAGCTAAAGAGAAAGTGTCTTTTGTAAACATTGCATTCCAAAAAGAATCTGGGAGGAGAGAACTGGGTTGCAAACTGAAATACTGACAAGAGCCAGGCGTTTCATAGCTATTTAATAAATAAATAGGACTTCCCTGGTGGCACAGTGGTTGGGAGTCCACCTGCCGATGCAGGGGACACAGGTAACAGTGAGAGGCCCGCATACAGCTAAATAAATAAATAATAAATAAATAAATATATAAGTGCCATCCTGCATGACCTAGACTGACCTGGACACACTGTTGGCGTGTTAAACACCTAAGGGCACAGTCTTTACGTTTGCAAAGAAGTATGTTCTCTCCAATCTGCATGAAACACTGGGCCCTCTCAGTCCATCTGTATTTTTCCCTTTCTTGGAGGCTAGGATACAATGAAAAATTTCCAAACAACAGTTCAAGCAGTAATCCATGTTAACTGACAGTTGACCTTGGTGTCACAGTGGCAATGGGAAGGCAGTGGTGGTGTCACCTTGGGAACATATGGCCTGTTTAAAGGTGGCTGCAGCTCCTCACCTTAATCGCTGCCAGGCAGAAGTACAAGCCTGGTATTGTCAGATATTTAGATTTTTGTGATAAAAGCCAGGAATCTGGTTTTTTAGTAGGAAACTTCCCAATTTTAAAATGTTGCTTCTGTTTAAAAAATACTGTGTTGGCAAACGAAATTCACTTCTAACTCAGATTTTGCACGTGGTTGCCAGTTTCCAAGCTGTGCATTTGTATGTTCTGTAGCAAAAACAGAAGTTGTTTATTCATCCATCCATTCCTTTATTCATTCAACAAACATTTACTGAGTATTGCATCATGATTAGTGCTATGGGGCTTTCAAAGATAAATGAAATATGGGGTCTTTGCACCAAAGAACTGAGTCTAGTGGATGCCTCCCCCCAGCCTGGAAAACCGTACTCATCATTCAGTTATTCCCTATAGTTTTATAGGCTTCAAATCAACACCTACGCTTCCAACCTCTCACCTGACCTGCAGTATATCTCTTTTCCTTCGACTATGATATATCAGTAAACCAAGACTACTTGTATCAGCATGAATACATGTTCAAAGCATAATAGTGAGAAAAAAATTTTAAGTTGCAAAGAAATATGCAGAATGATTTTATGTGATTTTTAAGGCACACAAAACAATACTATATATTATAGGAACATTCAACTGTAGGAAAAGTATAAAAACCTCCACAGCTGAAGGGTAACAACACCCACTTAAAGACAGTGGTTGCCTCTGGGGGAAGAGGGAGGGAAATGTGATGGAGATGTTGGTCTGTAGTTGTATTTGCAACACTTTGTTTCTTAAAAATTATCTAACAAATGTAAACATTTGTTAAGTCTTGATGATGGGGGACTTAGGCATCCCATGTTTTCCCCATCATCCTGCTTAGAATATTTTAAATAGGTAATAAAAATAAAATAAGAATGTAAAAACACAACGTGACTAAATTAGATTTTTTTTTTTTATTCCTGAGAGAATGCCTTTTCTAATTTTCACCATTGCTTTAGTGGCACCAGCCTCCCAGACTTAAAATATTTAACATTTCCCTCTTGTTTATCCCTGGGGGCTAATCCAGTCTGTTACTTACAAAATCTACCTACAAAACATCTTTCCAAATGAACCTATGGTTACCAGGAGGGAAGGGGGTAGGGATAGATTGGCAGTTTGGGATTGACATGTATAATACATACTGCTATATTTAAAATAGATAATCAACAAGGACCTAATGTGTAGCACAGGGAACTCTGCTCAATATTCTGTAATAACCTAAATGGGAAAACATTTTGAAAAAAAACTGAATCACTTTGCGTACACCTGAAACTAACACAACATTGTTAATCAGCTATACTCCAATATAAAATAAAAATTAAAAACAAAATCTCTTTCCATTATTATTGTATCATTATGGCACACACATCATCATTTAACACTCTCGTCACCTCCCCAAATGTCTGATGACCTCCACATTCCCTGTCTTCTCCATCGTGTGTAATGCTGTTACTTTTTTTTTTGTTTTTGCGGTACGCGGGCCTCTGACTGTTGTGGCCTCTCCCGTTGCGGAGCACAGGCTCCGGATGCGCAGGCTCAGGGGCCATGGCTCACGGGCCCAGACGCTCCGCGGCATGTGGGACCCTCCCGGACCGGGGCACGAACCTGTGTCCCCTGCATCGGCAGGCAGACTCCCAACCCCTGCGCCACCAGGGAAGCCCTACTGTTACTTTTCGTTCATCATATTGTCATCCTGCTCCCATTGTTCACAAAGCAAATTCAGCTCCTCTTCCTGGCACTTAGGCGTCACCATGGCTTGGCTCCATCTTAATTTATAAAGCCCGTCTCCCTCTCCCACGGTCCCTCTTTTCTCATCAACCCTCCAGTGCTTCCCAGAAACCAAGCACCATTCCATGTTCAACTTCCATGATTTTGCATATGTTGTTTCTCCTTTCCAAAATGCCCTCTCCTCTTCTACTGTTCCAAAACGTATTCCTGTAAGTCTGGTTCACATTCTACCTCTTCTATAGAACTTGACCTATATTTGTTGTTATTATATTTGGGGCACTGATTGCGTTCACTTTGGTACTTTATTATGCCTTTTCTTTGCAAGTTTATCTTAGGTGAAGTTTTGGTTTGGTTTTTTTTGTTGGGTTTTTGTTGTTATTTGGGGTTTCTTTTTCCATTTCCTTAAGATCACCTCTCCTTGCCACAAATGTCCTTCTGGGGTCAACCATTGAGAAGTAGGTCTTCTTATGACTGCTGGGAATTCTCTTCCTAAGTCTGAGAGTTTAAATCTAGAACTAGGTTGGGTGCCTGGCAGCTCTGCTTTGTCCCTCTTCCCCCATCAAGCAGTGATTATAGTCCTGGGCGGCGGTCACAGCATTTTCAGCCTCTGCTTGCTAACAGGGTTGGTCGTCCCAGCTGCTCTTTCATGTAGTGATCCTGCAGCCATTGACTTGTGCAAGTGAAGGGCTTTTAGTTCCTGTTCTCTCTGAGCCTGTGTACATCAGATCACTGTAGTCTGTATCTAGTCCTGAGGCCAGTAGGCCACTCCAGTCTCTACCCAGTGGTGTACATTTCAGCTCAAAATTCAGTCCACAGAGAAACTGTTTTTAAGTGTGGCTGTGCCCCCTTAATTTTGCTTTAAATTTTCATTGCTATGTGTCCAGCATGAGCCAGAGGAATGCTTCTCTTGGATAGGGTTTATGGTAGATCTGCCACGTTCTTATAGCAAATAGTTTCTTCCTTTAGGTCTAGCATGGATCAACAATTTCTTGGGTTCTATATCCTCTCAGTGACATAAATGCTGAGCTGCTAAATTGTAAGAAACTGCAGAAAGGGAATACTGGGATGAAGCTTCTACTACATTAGATTAATAAATAGAGGAATTGCTAATCCAGAGATGTTATTATTCATTGATTTTATTTCCCAAATTGGTATCAGTACTCATTCGAGGTGATACTTTCAGGAGACAGGTGGGCTAGTATAAAACGGCTAAATATTCTGCGAGAATGTGCACTGTTCAGCTTACAGGGATACCTCACGTTTATAAAGTGTCTGGTTTAAGCTATTTGGTGTTTGGCAAACAGATGCTTGGAAAGTTATAATAGGGTAGTAATTAGATCAATTATATATTCATACTTATGGGAAAGAGTTTTTTTTAATTATGCTGTTTTAAATTTAGAAACTCTGTGCAAATTGTATATGGAAACTGAGAGCCTGAGATCTAGAAATCAATGTCAAGGAATCCAAAGACTCAGCTCTTACCATTGCACCTCCATCAGCCACAACTTTTCTGGCAAAATAGAATTGTAAGCACAATAGGATTTATCACAGAACAACCAAATTAAAATACATGAGTGTGGGATGTTTTAAAGATAGCTTTCTTTACCTCTGGACTCTTTCAAGTAAAACAACTGACATTCGTATTTTATAGATCAAGCAAACTAGAGGTGAAAACTATAGCCTGTTTCATAATCCTCATGTGCTCCTTTCCACTATTTGCAAGGTACACATAGGCCCTAAAGAAAATCCCAAGTAAGCATCTCTGGGGTGGAAATCTTTCATCACATTCTAAGAATAAAAGCCAAACTTCTGGTGAGTAAAATCAGCTTTGGTTCCAGAAGGGAAAGCATATGTGTGGAGAGCACATGGGCAGGGACACCAGCTCACAGGTGAGATGCTTTCCCAGCATCCGCTATGCAAAGGCTCCACTTGTTAACTCTACTCATGGACAACTCAACACTAACTGCCCAACGTCAATTAACTTTCAAACTCATGTTTTCTCTCTCCCGCTATATTAGAATATCCATGAAGGCAAAGAACTGTATTTCCTTGATTTCCTCCATAGCTTCCACTATAGGACTTGCATGTTGGAGTAGTGGAATAAAGATTTGTTTCATATTATTTGACTTTGCATTAAGAAAATTTCTCACCTTTCCCAGAAAGCAGAGTACTTCTCTATCATTCAGTTTGAACATACTACCCAGAACCCCTTTTGCTTCCTAGTATTTTAATTTTTCCCACAATAATTCCCGGATGCCACCTCTGCTAAGAAAACTCTTAAAATACGATGCACATTATAGTGGGAAATGGATCTGGCAGCCCCATGTGCTTCTGTCCTGATTCTAATACTTTTTCTTTAATAAAAACAATGTATTCAGAAGTGATGGATGGTATTATTTAGTTTAGAGTGAGTGAGTAAAAGCTCCCCTCCCTCCTGCTTAAAATGATGTCCATAGAGATTGCCACCAAGCAAAGGAATTTTTTTGCTTATTACCCAATACTGTGAGATTCTGCTTACTGTGTTGCCAGAGTGCCAGTGAATGGTCACAGGCCTGCAGATGTGATCCTAATGTGTTTGTTTCCTGTTTCCCCAATTAGTCATGGTGTATTAAAGTGAGTAACATCTTTTAAAGTCTATTGGCAGCTATTTTTGCTGAAGCACTCATATCCGTGCTTTTTAAAAAGAACAGTAATTGTGAGCATTCTGATTTGGAAATAAAGAGAACTTGAAAATGGGGTGGTGGGGAGCTAAGTGACGTAGGGAGAAAACCGGTCCCTAGAGCAGAACACAATAGCTTTTAAACCTTAAGGTTTAGGAAATAATTTAAATTTTGCTGATGCCTCTCCTCCAGCCTCTGACTTTGCTGGGCTCTACAGAAGATTGTAGGATGTGAAATGAGTTACGTATCCGTCCTGCTTTCAGATAATCCTTACATCTATGGACTGTGAATTTAAGGAGATTAATGGATACATTGAGTGAAATTCTAGGTTTCTTATTCTGGTGCTTAATATTCCAGAGTTGCTCCGCCATTGCTTATCTGGGCAAAGTGGAATCCGATAAAGCCACAGAGTATATGCATCCCGATGGGAAATGAATGTTCTAGCAGTAGCGAGAGCACCTAACACATGTAGGTAATATATACTAACACATACTAGGCAATAATAAAAATAACTGCTAACTGTGTTTCCCGAGCACTTTCCATGGAATTAGGCATCGTTCTAAGCATTACCCGTATTATCGCCTTTAATCCCTGTAACAGTGCTGTGAGTCGGGTATTATTACCATATTTTAGAGATGAGGAAGTTTAGGGACAGAGAAGTTAAGTATTTTGCCCAAAGTCTTGTGGCTAGATTTGAAATTGGTCTGTGTGGTACCAGAGCCTGACTCCTGACCTCCACTCTGTACCACCTTCCTACATTTACATTAAATACTTGTTGAATCAACGTGAAGGAGGAGTTTGCGGAAGGCATTTAATCCTCAAGTGTATAGGGGCTTGCCAGTCGGGTTTGTAAAAGAATGTTACACAACACTGCAGTAATATGTTACTCTAAAATATTATCTACCCAAAACTAAAAGTCCCAAGAAGCACACCAGTATATGTTGCTGTTCATTACATACCATGTACCAAATTGCTAGCAGACAAATCTCAGAGTATCTTTGATCTGTAATGTCCTATATGTGTTTCAAACATTGGTTTCTTGTCGAATTCTTCCTTAATAATTAAAATCAGTCTGTGGTCTAAACTCTGAATAGGTAATAATAGTGACCAGTATGTGTAAACTATCCTTCAAAGAGGGTGTTACTTGTCATGGTGCCTGGCAACTGAGATAACGTTTGAAGTATTTCCATTAGCTTCTTTCTACTGAGAAAACTTAAGTTGCATCTCTCTGACTGTCTTTTACTAAAATTCATATTCCAAAACATAGCGTGTTCATCACTTGATCTTTGAGGGCTCAAAGTTTCCTCCGAAGCAGACTGACAATGGATATGATATCTCTCTAGTAAAATATGCTTTGATTACTAAATTTCTTGGAGGAAATCCGCAAGATTAAGGCATATTTCTGTCCGGTTGCTTCTTGTCTCCCATATCATCTTGAGACACATATTTGGACCTTGGACAGTGAGGTATCCCATTGGCCAGATGACCCAAGCAGACTTGTAAAAGCATTAGTCTATGAATGACTTAAACTGGGGTACAGATTTCTGGTTGCTGCATGGGTGGGTGGAGCGGGGTATTCTCACTTGGATGTGGAGCTGAACACCATGGGGTGCAGGAAAGGAGTGGCCAGGAACATCTGTGCTTGTTCATTCAGATGTTGGGGAAAGACAGGCAGGGAAAGGACACTGGGATGTGATGGAAAGAATATGAGCTCTGAAGCTTTAAGTCTCAGATCTATCACTCACTACATGTATTCCCTTAGAGCACTCTAAAAGCTTTCTAAGGCTCAGTTTTCCTTTTCTTTAAAATAGATATAATACTTAGCCCTAAAAGTCACAACTTTGCTCTATACGGTATGGAATAGAGTATTTCCAGCCTTTTCTGTCACTACCTGACAACGCAAGAAATTCGGATATATTCCTCCGTCTAAATTATGTATGCAGATTTTCTATTTCAATGTCTTTGATTATGTTGTTCCTTCTTCCTGGCATATCCATTCTCCTCATTTGCATGGGCCTGAAACCTACTTCTTTTGCAAGTCCTGGTTTTAAATACTCTGTCTGAAAATGAAACTTTCCCCAATTCTACGAAACAGAAGTAATTTCTCTCTTCTCTGTGTTCCAGCCACCCTTGGGGGCACTCGATGACGTTTAGCACGCCCTTCCTTGGATTATACTCATTTATATGCTGCTTTTATCTTTCCTGCTGGACTTCAAGCTCCTTGTGAGGGAGATAATGTCTAACCCATCACTGTATCCCTATCCAGTGCTAAGTGTGGCTCCTTGCACATCGGTGGTCAATAATTGTGTGTTTAATTGAGTTGAATGAGAGAGGGAAACTGAACTTTGTGCAAATCTCTGGACCTTTCTGTCTGTCCAGGCTTGAGGGACTCAGCTACTTTGACTGAGTCTGCTTTAACCTAAGGTGATAAGGGAGACGACAGAGCTGATGACTCTCTCTACTCCTCTTACCTGTATCATCTTCTCTGTTCTTCAAGTATTGGTTGCCTGCTGGTAGATGGATTTTATAGATTGAATACATTTTTTAAATACTATCGAAGAGAATCAAGCCAGACCAACTTCAAACATGAAATTGCCGGGGGAAATATCCAAACAGTCTGCATTTTATTTGATTTATGGTTAGGAAATGTATTGATTCTTTTTTCTTTTCTTAGTTACTGCATATGGCATTCTTGCTTTTTAAACTGCAAGAGTGATCATCCCTTTCTTTGCTTCTTAGCCCCCATGAGTCTATAATGATGAGAAACCAAGGGAATGAATTTGCACATTGCCATGTATTTGATAAAATGGAATTTACAAAATAAACTCAAACTTAAATAGTGTTCACTTATTAGGATCATCAACATATTTTACACATTGATTTTTTTCCTCTGTATTGTTTTAGCAATATTTAGTCATCAGGCTTCCTCTACAGTGTTATTCATGCACTTAGGTGATACAGAAAATGCCTTTAAATGTCCAGTTGAAACTGGACTTTGAGCTGTGGATGCACATTGGACAGTCTGGTGCTAAAGATTTGCCATAAGTGACCCTCCAAAATATAACCAACATGGGAGATAATCTCACCAACTCTCTCATCAACTTCTTGCTCTCCGTGCATTCAGCCCTTCTCTCATTAAATCCTTGACTTTACATTATTCTATTCACCTGTTTTATTGCATCTCAGCAGCTACTAATAAACCCAAAGGGCTCCATCTTTCAGAGCATTTTAACGACTGCAGTAATCACCCAGGAATGCTCTACAGTGAAAGGGACATTTTGGCTGAAATTCAATTCAACAAACATCTATCGGGCAGCTGCCATGGGCTGGAAGACCAGAAATACCATTCCTTATTTTGCTTGAACTTAGAGAGGGAAAAAGACACATACTCAGCTATCATATAGGTCAAACCATGATGAATGTGAGGCAAAGCACCAAGGATGAGGAAAGGAAAAACACGCACACTTGCTGCATATCACAGCTTCTCAGGGATCTATTCAAAACATTTAACAATCTGTATGCCCAGGGCTTCCCTGGTGGCTCAGTGGTTAAGAATCCTCCTGCTAATGCAGCGGACATGGGTTTGAGCCCTGGTCCGGGAAGATCCCACGTGCCGCAGAGCAACTACTGGGCCTGCTCTCTAGAGCCCGGGAGCCACAGCTACTGAGCCTGTGAGCCACAACTACTGAAGCCTGCGCACCTAGAGCCCGTGCTCCTCAACAAGAGAAGCCACTGCAATGAGAAGCCCACGCACCACAACGAAGAGTGGCCCTCGCTCGCCGCAACTAAAGAAAGACCTCGTGCAGCAATGAAGACCCGATGCAGCCAAAAATAAATAAATAAAAAATTTTTAAAAATCTGTATGTCCAGACACTAACCCAATAGATTGGGCATCGACCATAGCATGGAGCAGAGTCCTGCAGAGCCAGTCAGTAGCTCTTACGTTGCCGGATCATGGGACGGTCTGAGAGCTTCTGGGTGAAGAGGGCTAGAGCTGGAGTAGCTAGAAGGCGCTGCGGTGTGTGTTGAGCGGTATGGGTGCAAGTGAAGGGCAGCAGCTTTTTCCAGCTGTTTTCAAAGTATTTCAACATGTTACCCCTGATAGGGCCGTCCCGGTGCATAACAGCAGAAGATCAAACACAGCCACCCCAGGAGCTAAGTATTATTAAGCAGAATTTAAAATGGGGAAATCACCGTTGAGGGAGGGGATGGAGGCATAAAGCTAGTAAAGGGTAGAACTGAGACTAACACACATCTCCCTTATTCTAAAGCCCATTGTCTGTAATGGTAACTAATTCATACTGACAAATCCAGAGGAGGAGAAGAGGAAGTTGATCATGGCTGTGGTTTACAAAGAAAGTGCCTTCTGAAGCTGTACCTTTAAATTCAAAAGATATATCATCATATCTCCAAGAATGTGTGATACCAGGTGTTTGTTCCATCCCTAGTAAGGATCTTCTAATCATTCTTTTCCTAGCTATCCTTCTTTCCCTTCCTTTCTTCCCTCACCTATCACTTTCTTTACATGAAAGCTCTTAATTTAGGGTTCAGGGGGGGCCATGCATGAGCTTCAGGAATCTTAGAACCCATTGCATTTGTGTCTACTAACATACATTTTTGTGGGAAGATGATCCATAGTTTTCTTCTGGTTGTCAAAGGCTTCTGTATAACTCCATTACATTAGAGGAAACTAAAAAACATTACACAGGTGAAAACTGCAGGTATTATGATGTCACATAACGTAACATTCTGAAAATTCAGCATATCCACTTGAATTTCAAAGACCAAAAAAGTGAGTACTCTCTCTTTGACACTTGCACATATATTATTATCCAATAACTGGCATTTTCCCCTGCACACAGTAAATACTCTAAGCATTTTAGAGAAATAAGAGACCACAGAATTTAGGCACCCGACCTTGGTAGACCTTGCTGGCACATTAGACGTGGCTGACATTAAAGAAATCACCGGTTACATGGGCCGTTCCAGCACATGTGGGGTGATGGTCTAGTGCAGTGGTTAAGTTCAAGCTTGGAATCCGACCACTGAGGTTCAACCTTGGCTGTTGTTTCCCTGCTCTATAGCTTTGGACAAGTTACTTGATCTCCATGTGTCACCATATTCTCATTTTGAAGAGGAGGGCACTGTATTGCCTGTTTTTAGTAGTTAGTGTGAAGAGTTTGCCATCACTATTGTGCTGGGGTCGCCTGTTGCTGTCTTCTTGTCTTCACGTGGGGCTTTCCCTGCCCCATCAATGAGGTGGGAACAGGCATAGGGAATGAAAACTGACATGATTCTGAAGGCTTATCCTATCTTCATGTAGCAAATAAAAATATCTCGAGATTCCAGAACTACTTATTCAATTGAGGAAACCTAAAGACAAAGGAAAGCAACCCCTCAGTATTCTGCTTTACCCAACAAGGCTTCTATTCTTAGTTCCCTAATATGTTTCTAAAGCACAGTTTACAGTTGTGGCCATAGCAGTGAAACTGTCAGTCAACAAACATTGCTTGAGAGTGCAATACATAAAACACAAAGGGGAATAAAAATTTCATTTGTAAAAAAGCAAATGTATAGGATATGAAGATTAGTAAGGATTTTGTGAGTATTATCATCCATTACCTATATTAACTGAAATCATGTGTACCTTTACATGTTTAGAGTTTTTTGGACAATGAATGGACCTTGCAGCCCATTTTGAGAAAGCCATGGCAAAGTCAGTTAAGAAACGTCACTTTAGCACTTCTGAACCTTCTGTTCCAGCATCTTTAATCCTCAACAGCATCTCCTTTAATATTGATGGTTCCATCCAATACAAAGAAAAGCCATATTCCTTTGCCTCCGAAGCCCTAGAAGCTTACACTGACGATTTTCATTTAAGCTGTGAGCTTCCTGAAATTAATGATACAAAGGTTAACCTGGATCAGAGCCCTCTTGAATTTCTTGCTAAACTAAACAAGGGTAAGCTTTCATTATTCTCTGAGTTCAGTTTTTAATTATCTGTAGGAAGCCGATGCTTTGAAAAGATATATGAGATAAAAGAGTTGTTTCCTTGGGAAATAATTGTCTTAACAGTTCGTGAATCTTTTTATCAGATTGCTATGTAATTTTAAGTTTCCAAGACTTTTTCAGCAGTGGATTCCTTTGAATTGAGAGTTAGAGAAAACACATCCCAGTCTTGATTTCAGAGTGAAAAAGTTCTAGTCCTGGTATAAAGCCTTGGGCTTTGTGACTGAAAGTGTTACCGAGTCACTTAAATTCTCCAAGTGACAGTTACCCCTTTATAAAATGAGAATAATATTCATCATATAATCATACCTCACACAGTGATTGTGGGAACTAAGTGTGTGGGAGCACAGTCTGTAAATTGCTACGGCTGGGGGGTTGCTCAGGCTCTCGCTCTAGCACAGTGAGCACTTGTAATAGAGGAGGGGGACTGAGGTCTGGTTCCCATCCCGCTAATGACGCTTAAGATGTGAGGAGAGTCGCTTACTCTCCCTGTGCTTTAGTTTTCTTTGTCAATAAGACGAGGAGACCAAACTTGCCATCTCCATAATTATTAAATTATTATATTATGTAGATGGCAGAAAAATAAAATTGGTCAACTCCAGTATTACTCACTGAAAAAGCATAATTCATATTAGAAGCTGAAAAAAATACCACCATGAAAGCAGAACTGGGTGTGGCTGATTGACTGCGAAACCCTTGGGAAAATAAACTCTAATCGTAACTTCTCTTTTCTATAGAAGTAGGGATAATAATAATGATAATAATATTAAAAATGCCTGCTCCTCCACTAAACATGGTCTTTTTGAGACTACAGGTTGTGTGCAGAAAAGAATATTGGAAAACTGCTTTACAAAAGTAAGGTGGTATTTATTGGTTTTGGTCTTAGATTATTATGAAAAAGACATTTACCATATTAGTGCTTGATAAGGCAAAGTTAGAGTACATGAAACAACTTCTTATTGTTTCCTAAGTGAAAAAACAGAGAAACATGAGGATTCGTACGAATATGACACAGTCGCACACAAGAGAAAAGCATGTTCCTCAAAGCTAAGTTGTACTGTTTATGGTGTTTGACACAGTTTGATAAATGGGCAGGCATGATATGGGGATTGCATCTGAAGGTGTGGTTTGAGTGTCTGCATTATCTATGCAATTGAAGAGCAAAATATGTTGTAATTTATTCAGTAATGCTGCTGGTTTTCCTGGCAGGGATTTTCATTCTTCTTTTGAGGTTTGGTGGTAGAAGGTTTTTCTGTGTCAGTTTTTCTCCTTGAATCCAGAGAGAAGAAACTTTCTAGCTGTCGCTTGTCAATGGCTTGGAATGCGATGCAGGCACTTGCTGTTTCCTTCTGAGTTATTAACTCCACTATCAGTGCTATTCTTTTTTTTTTTTTTTTTTTTTTTTTTTTTTTTGCGGTACGCGGGCCTCTCACTGTTGTGGCCTCTCCCGTTGCGGAGCACAAGCTCCGGACGCGCAGGCTCAGCGGCCATGGCTCACGGGCCCAGCCGCTCCGCGGCATGTGGGATCTTCCCGGACCGGGGCATGAACCTGTGTCCCCTGCATCGGCAGGCGGACTCTCAACCACTGCGCCACCAGGGAAGCCCCAGTGCTATTCTTGACACTTCTTTGTAAAGGCAAATAGAGTTTGTACTTTTTTACGATTATAAAAGTAATATATACTTTTGGCAAGAAAATTTCATAAAACACCTGAGAACAGAAACCAACCATAATCGCAACACCAGAGAAGACGGCTGTTAATTGTTCTATGTACATTTCCTCTTTTTATATACAAATATATAATAGAGTTGTAATAATCCACACTGTACTACAACCTTGTTTATTCACTTGCCAATGTATTGTGAATATCTTTTCATGTCATTAAAATAATTCTTTATCTTTACATTAAATGACTCTACGGTACTTCACTGTCTCATGACACTTTAGTTATCATTAATATCTTTACTATTCAAAATGTCCCAATTGCCACCATTGTTCATATATATTTGGGTGGCTATTCAGTTATTTCCTCAGGATAAATTCTTAGGAATAGAGTTTCTTGGTCAAATGGCATAACATTTTCAAGGATTTGTTTTATATTGTTAGATTGTCTTCTGGAAAGGACATACCAATTTTATACATTCTCACCAGTAGAGTAGAAGCATCCTTATTCCCCTGTAATCTCACTGCCCATGGATATTATGAACTTTTTAAATCATTGCCAATCTGCTGGGTAAAAATTGGTATCTGTGTTTTTTTAGCATTTGCTTTTCTATTCTTTTGTGAATTGCCTAGTAATGATTTTTACCTGTTTTCTATTCTGTACATTTAAATCTTTACTTTACCTAGAATCTATTTTGTTGTTAGGTATGGTGAAAGCCTAATTATTTTTTAAAACAGTTCCACTTGCCACCTTTATCATAACCTAAATTTCCATAAATACTTGGGCTTATTTCTTGACTTTTTGTCCCACTCATCTGTCTATACCACTTCTACTCTTTTATCACTCTATTTTAATTACAGTAGTTTTTAAATGGATTTAGTGTCTTGACTAGGACAGAGGGTGGAGGGCTTAGAAGGAGCCATGCCTGTTCTCATTCATTCATTCTTCCAAATGGACTTCAAAATCATCCTTCACAATTTCCAAATGCTGGTTTTTGGATTACTTGGATTAGATTCCTAACCGCCCCCCCAGGCCTTGCCTGGTCCCCACCAGGCTGTTCTCCACTCTACGTCTAGAGGGATCTTCTAAATCACAGATCTGCTTCTGTCATGTGTGTGCTGCAGGTGCTGCAACTGCTCCTCCCTGGCCTGGAAATAAGGCTCAACCCCCTAATGTGGTCTCAAGGCCTTTTGTGATCTGGCTCCTGCTTAACAATCTAGCTTCAGTTTCTCATCTCTGATGCCACCACACTCCATACACACACACACACACACACACACCACCCCCACACCATATACACATACACACCACCACACCATGTACACACACATACCACACAACATATACACACACACCACACACACACACACACACCCCACCACCACCACACCATATACACATACACACCACCACACCATGTACACACACATACCACACAACATACACACACACACCACACACACACACACACACCCCACCACCACCACACCATATACACATACACACCACCACAGCATGTACACACACATACCACACAGCATATACACATACACACCACACACACACCCCCACACCATATACACATACACCCCACCACACCATGTACACACACATACCACACAACATATACACACACACCACACAACATATACACACACACACACCACCACACCATATACACATACACACCACCACCCCATGTACACACACATACCACACAGCATATACACATACACACCACACACACACCACCACACCATATACACATACACACCACCACACCATGTACACACACATACCACACAGCATATACACATACACACCACACACACACCACCACACCATATACACATACACACCACCACCCCATGTACACACACATACCACACAGCATATACACATACACACCACACACACACCACCACACCATATACACATACACACCACCGCACCATGTACACACACATACCACACAGCATATACACATACACACCACACACACACCACCACACCATATACACATACACACCACCACAGCATGTACACACACATACCACACAACATACACACACACACACACACCCCATCACACCATATACACACACACTCCACCGAACATATACACACCACACACACCACCACCACACCATATACACACACACCCCACCCTACATACACACACCACACCATATACACGCTACACACATACCACGCACACGCACTCGCGCACGCTTGCCCTCCCACTGCGCTGCTTGCTCCATTCTGATCTGCCTTGCTACGTCTTGCCTCTGGGCCTTTCGCATTCTGTTTCCTCTCACTGGAGTTCTCTCCTCGCCCTCCTCCTCCCCTTCTTGTGGCAGACTCTTCTTTCTACCCTCAGTTTAGGTGTCCCTTTTCTCCCTCTCCTCCTAAAGTCCAGTTTAGTTGCGCCTGTTGTGTTTTCCCTTAGCACCTGCAGTGTCCCCAGGGCGGTGTTGAACGCTGTTTTGTCAGACCCTGTTCTCTGCCTGGTCTCCCCCACTAGATTGACGAGGCCCTCTAAGCTCGAAGTCTTGTCTGCCATTGTCATATCCCCCCTTGTAACCTGGCACTGAGGGTGCACAGTCACCTCTGGTTGAAGAATGAAGCAGTGGATGAAGCATTGCTGCTATGGTCATATCGTGTATTGTCTGTGACTCCATGAGCTTTTTTCTTCAATTTTAGGCTATACCCATTCTACTGACAATATGGCCATTATAGAAATTATTGCCCTCCCCTTTTGCATCTTTACGTTGCTGTCATTAATCTAATTTATGATTTTCTTATTGAGAATAGAGAGTGGTACCACTTATTTCCCCTTCATCAGATCAACCTGAGCATGATCTGCACAGTGCCAGGGACTGGTAACACTGCGAACCTTCTAAGTGATGTCCGAAGTAAGAGAGAGAGTTGGCCCATGACATTAACACCTTTGGGAATCCTTTCAGGTCTTTACGAAATTCTCAACTGATGATTCCTTTTTTTTTTTTTTTTTTTTTTTTTTTTTTTTTTTGGGTTTTTTTTTTTTTTTTTTTGGGTTTTTTTTTTTTTTTTTTTGGTTACTTTTGTCTTTTTTTTTAACATCTTTATGGAGTATAATTGCTTTACAATGGTGTGTTGGTTTTTGCTGTATAACTAAGTGAATTAGCTATATGTATACATATATCCCCAGATCCCCTCCCTCTTGCGTCTTCCTCCCACCCTCCCTATCCCACCCCTCTAGGTGGTCACAAAGCTCCTAGCTGATCTCCCTGTGCTATGCAGCTGCTTCCCACTACCATCTATTTTACATTTGGTAGTGTATATATGTCCATGCCACTCTCTCACTTCATCTCAGCTTACCCTTCCCCCTCTCCGTGTCCTCAAGTCCATTCTCTACGTCTGCATCTTTATTCCTGTCCTGTCCCTAAGTTCTTCAGAACCATTTTTTTTTTTAGATTCCATATATATATGTTAGCATATGGTATTTGTTTTTCTCTTTCTGATTTACTTCACTCTGTATGACAGACTCTAGGTCCATCCACCTCACTACAAATAACTCAGTTTCGTTCCTTTGTATGGCTGAGTAATATTCCACTGTGTGTATGTGCCACGTCTTCTTTATCCATTCATCTGTCCATGGATACTTAGGTTGCTTCCATGCCCTGGCTATTGTAAATAGTGCTGCAGTGAACACTGGGGTGCATGTGTCTTTTTGAATTATGGTTTTCTCAGGGTATATGCCCAGTAGTGGGATTGCTGGGTCGTATGGTAGTTCTGTTTTTAGTCAACTGATGATTTCTTTGGGCCAACCTGTCAGAGACCTTCGCCCACCACCTGTTCACTCAGTGGAACTCATCTAGGCTCATCTTGTAAGACTCACCTCACATGTTAACATGTGAGACTCACCTCACATGTTTCGCATGTAAGACTCACCTCACGTTTCACATGTAAGACTCACCTCACATGTTAACATGTAAGACTCACCTCAGATGTTTCACATGTAAGAGTCACCTCACGTTTCGCATGTAAGACTCACCTCACATGTTTTGCATGTAGGACTCACCTCACATGTTAACATGTAGGACTCACCTCACATGTTTCGCAGTTTTCTCAGCCGTCACCAGCTGGTGCTCCTGAGTGGTGGTAACACCTGTGCAGATCTTCTTACCACGTCTGCCTTCATGTGTCTGTTTCTGAGTTAGTTCTGTGAGGCATCAACACTCTCGGTTATTACTGTTTCCACAGAGTCTGGCATAGTTAAGTGAACTGAACTAAACTGACAAACAACCCTAAAGGATTCCTACCTGAATGTGTCAGATAAAGCTGTATTTGTCGAAAAGGAGGGGGAAAATGTGACTGTATCTACTAGATGCACTTATACTCAGCCCACTCTAGCACATCTCAGGTATGGCACAGAAATGTGGGTGATCCTCTTTAAGAAGGGCCTAAATTGATAGACAGTTTTCATATTTTATTTCCTTGGTTCATCTTAGAAAGAACTAATTGATGAGCAGGAATAGCCCAGAAGATAGGAAAAGCCGTAAAGTTGAGGGAAAAGCTAAGAACCTGGCTAATTAACTCTTGACTTGTTAATTATTTTTGCTATCATTTAACAAAATTATATTTTAAGGCAGTCATAAGGAAACAGTATAATGGCCAAAAGTACTGAACTTTGAGTGAGACGAACTAGGTTTGGATTCCATCGCGCACTCTCTGGGAAGGTCCTCTCCCTCTCTCTCTCTCTCTCTCTCTCTCTCTCTCCTTCTCTCTCCCTCCCACAGCGCTTCCTCCCTCCTTTCCTTCCTCCCTCCCTCCCTCCCTCCCTCCATATATAAAATAGGAAAAGTAATACCTATCAAGGGTGATGTATTGAGGATTATAATGATAAATGTGAACTAAATAGTCATGTGTCACGTTTTCAGTGTACCCAGTATAATTTGTTTACCGTGGTGGAAGAAAATGTAAAATATGACGTTTCTTAGTGATTTTGATGTTGTTTTTTTAACTCTTGGTTCTCACTTTCTAACATCTTAACATCACTCCCAGCTCCAGCCATAACAAAAATAACTCTGTTTTCACATGGGCAATGACATTCTCACACCAAGGGGAAGAGGTTGCTCTTGTTGTTTGTGTATGTAGGCCTGTGACATGTATCTGAATGGCCCTCGGGCTTTACGTATATGATGTGGAGTCTTGGTTAGCAGCATACAAGCGATTTTTATACTCTTCACAGTGCACTTGGATTTTGCAGCACCTCTGGTAAAATTGTGACGTATGTAGCCCACTCTTTTAACCAGTTCAAGTAATTTATTATATCAGAGTTGTGCTTGCTTACTTATCTGTCCCAGTTATGCCCTGAAACTTGAAGTTTTATACTCTATTTATTTATGATCTTCCATTTCTGTCCTGCGTTATCATATTGTAGACATGCTGGGAAATTGTATAACAGTTTGAGATCAGTGGAGGATTTCACTTCCTTCATGACAAATTGGTTCCCAGGGGACTCAATATTTTAATGGAGAAAATAAAAAGTTGAGATCTTTAAATTGAGTAAAATTACTTTTTTAAGCTCTGTACCAGTTTTTGTAAATTAAAAAAAAAACCAAACAGCATAAGAACATAGCAAGGGGAGAGACATAAAAATTTTTAACAAAAATTTTGGACCAAAATGGTTGAAAGATAGTTAAGCTCTATGCTTTGGGTATTGCATATTGTCATTAATTTCATTCATTTAATTGTTATTAAATAGTCTATGTATGTAAAGTATGAGTATGCAGAGTGGATATTTATGTTTTAAAGAATAATAATAATAGGATATCCACATGCCCACCACCCGGCTTAAAATATAGAATATTAGTGACCATGTGAAGCCCCTATACTCCCCTGAAGGATATATTGTTCTTTGTCTTCCTAGATGTAATATTATCCTGTGTTTTTCAATTTATTATTCACCTATTTTATGTATAGTTTCTATCCTACTTTCAGTGTCCATTTTGGTTATTTCCAGATTTTCCTAATACAAAAGCTGTCCCAGTTAACTTCCATGTTTTTATCTTATCTTGCACACATGCTGGAATTTCTCTGGAGTGCACCCCAGGCAATGGAGTCACCAGGTTATGAGTGTACATCTAGACCTGGCCAGACTGTCCCTGTGTCTACTCTTATCAGTAGCATATGAGCTCCCACTGCTCCATTATTACTGTCTTAGTCTGCTTGGGCTGCCATAACAAAACATCATAGGCCGGCTGGCTTAAACAACCAAAATTTATTTTCTCACTGTTCTGGAGACTGGAAAGACCAAGATCAAGGTTCCAGCAGGGTTCAGGTTCTGGAGAGGGCTCTCTTTCTGACTTGCAGACTGTAGCCTTCTCACTGTATCCTTAAGGGTAGAGAGAGAGAGCAAGCTTTCTGATGTCTCTTCCTCTTTAATAAGGACACCAGTTCTGTTGGATCAGGACTCTACACTTATGAGTTCATTTAACCTTAATCTCCTCCTTACAGGCCTGTCTCCAATACAGTCACATGATGGGGGGCTGGGGGGGCTCAGGGCTTCAACATTTGAATTTATAGGGGTATGCCTTTTAGTCTATAGCAATTATAAATACTTGCTATTGTCAGAAGTTTTGGTTTTTATCTTTTTTGTCAGTCTAGTGTAATAAATTGATATCTCATTGTGGTTTCTTTTTCTGTGGTAAAGCATATATAACATAAAATTTACCACTTTAACCCTTTTTAAGGGTACAGTTCAGTAGCATTAAGTACATTCATATATTGTTGTTCAACCATTACCGCAGTTCATTTCCAGAGCTATTTTCATCTTCTCAAACTGAAACTTCATACCCATTGAACAATAACTTCCCATCCCCCACTTCTGCCAACCCCTGGCTATCTTCATTCTATTTCTGTTTCTATGGATTTGACGATGTACCTCACATAGTAAAATCATACAATATTTGTCTTTTTGTGCTTGACCTATTTTCACTTAGCACAATATCTTCAAGGTTCATCTGTGTTGTAGCATGTGTCAAAATTTCCTTCTTTTTAAAGGCCAAATAATATTCCATTGTTAGTATTCCATTTGTCATCAAAATACAATTTGTTTATCCACTCATCTGTCCATGGACACAGATTGCTGCCACCTTTTGGCTGTTGTGAGTAATGCTGCTATGGACATTGATATACAAATAAATGTACAAAAATGGGTGTATTGTTTGAGTTTCTGCTTTCAGGGTTTTTTTTGAGTATATATTATTGAGGTTTTTAATTTTCATTTCCCTGATTACTAAAGAGGTTGAATATTGATCTTATTTTTATTGGTCATTATTGGCCATTATTAGCCATGTGTGTTTTCTTTTCTTTAAAATGTATGCTCCTATCTTTCACCATTTTATTTTTCTAATGTGTAACTTGTATTTATTTTCCTTATTGAATTTGAGAAGTATTTGTGTATTCTAGGGTACTAATTCTTTGTTGCTTATATGTGTGGCAATTTTCTTCTTGTTTGTAGACTTGTATTGACAATCTCTTTGTGGTAGCTTTTTGTTGAATAGAAGCCCTTAATTTTAGTGTAGCACAACTTATCATTTTTTGCTTCTATGACTTCTTATTTAAGAAGTATTGTACCTTGAGGATATTAAGATTTTTTTTTTAATTTCTAGATAAAGCAAACATATTTTAGGGAATACAATATAAATTATGGGAGAAATTTAAGGCTATATTCGCAACTTCCTTTATCAGGTATTTATTGAATCCTACCATATACCAGACACCATTAGAGGCCACAGATTCTTTGTCCTCATGGAACTTACATTCTTTCTAGGAGAAAGACAATAGCCAAGTGAATATACAACATGGCGCCAGGTTGTCAGGAATGCTATGATGAGAGCCTCAAAGAAGTTCCTGTCATCAGGGCCAGAACACACTCCCAGCCATGTGAGCTATTTGCAAAACAAAAGAAGAAGGGTATAACATTCAAAGCAGAGTGAGGCTGAAAAGGTACAATGGCAGCCCATAGATAGGACTTCTAATCCAGGCTTGCTCCCTATGTGAGTTGGGTGAAACTCATCTTATTTATTAGTTAAATGTGTGGTTTGAATCACATAACTGGTATGACTCCTTTGCCCTTGAAAAATTTTCTAGAATCTAAAAGGTTTTTGCTTTAATAAACCTCCTTGGGATAAACTGTTTAGAAGGAAATAATAGGGTATTTAAAATATTCATAAAGCTAAAAGAACATGGCTCACTTCCAATCGTAATTCTTAAGTCTGTGTCCCGGGAAGACTGATTTTTCATCATTTCCAATAAAACCAACGTTAGATTCCAGCTGAACCACTGTAAATGGATAGCCATTTATAAAGGAATTTCCCTATAATTAAGATGACTCTGCAGAGAAAGCTATAAAAGTATGTCTTCCATGACTGGCTGCAAAAAGCAAAGCACTAAAATTGCTAAGTAATACTATAGATTTCAAAATTTATATGTATCTTTAGAGCTAGCCTCATAAAAGGAATGATTATTTAGCAGTCTAAATTCTTGAAAATGGTTTTCATATTGGGGAAAAAAATGTAATGCATACTGCATTACATTAAATGTAATTAAATGTAGATTTCAGGGCTTCCCTGGTGGCGCAGTGGTTGAGAGTCCGCCTGCCGATGCAGGGAACACGGGTTTGTGCCCTGGTCCGGAAAGCTCCCACATGCCGCGGAGCGGCTGGGCCCGTGAGCCATGGCCGCTGAGCCTGTGCGTCCGGAGTCTGTGCTCCGCAACGGGAGAGGCCGCAACAGTGAGAGTCCCGCGTACCGAAAAAAAAAAAAAATTGTAGATTTCACCTTGGATCATGTGGAAAATCTTTTCATGGAATGAATGCTAAATTAAGTGTACCAGGTGATTGTGATTAATCACTACTTATTACCAGGAGAGGAAAAAGAGAAACCTTTGTTGCCTAATGAAATATAACACAACACAAAAGGAAAATGCAGAGATGGACCATTTTTGAAGTAAAATATAAACCATTTCACATGTTTTTGAAATACTGAGGGAAAGCATATGCATCTCATGCTTCCCATCATCTGAAGGTTACCCTGGACTCTGACCCTCTTGAACTTGAAGGTTCAGAGTTCCTTCAAGATAATAATCCTCAAGTGTGCTTAAAGTATGTTATTTGACTGCCATTGGCAACTTTACTTTGACATGTTGCCAGTAGAGATGGATGAAGCCAGTGGTTGCTGAGGCTGTGGCCAGATGTTACATAGGGTAGATAACAGCAAAGCCTCTGGAACACAGCTTCCTGTTCAAATTTAGTTCCATCACTTGCAGCTAAGAAAACTTGAGCAAGTTGTGTAACCTCAGGTAATTTCTACCCTTCAGTAAAATGGGGATAGTGGTAAATTAATCCATGTCTTTACTAATTAAAAGAAAGTTTTGGCCATCTTTAAAGGCTCAAAAGTTATACCCATTTCCCTATTTCTCAACTCACTCCTTTTTGATTTTTTTTTTGAACTGGAGATGAAATTTTCATTTATGAAGAGTAATTTTTAAAATTGAAGGTAGTCTTATACCTACTGTAGACATTGATAAATTTCTTATTCTGTCCTTTACTGGCTGGCCTTGGAGCAAGTCACTGAACCTTCCTGAGCTTCTGTTTTCTTATTTATGAAACGGAATTGATACGAATTCATAAGGATCATAGGTGTCCTGGACTCTGAGTATTACCCTTTATCAATATGTAATGGATCAGAGCAAAAATATGCACATTTATCTTAAGCAATGATTTTTTTTTTAATTTATTTTTTTTAAACATCTTTATTGGGGTATAATTGCTTTACAATGGTGTGTTAGTTTCTGCTTTATAACAAAGTGAATCAGCTATACATATACATATGATCCCATATGTCTTCCCTCTTGCGTCTCCCTCCCTCCCACTCTCCCCATCCCACCCCTCCAGGCTGTCACAAAGCCCCGAGCTAATATCCCTGTGCCTTGCGGCTGTTAAGCAATGATTTTAAATCTTGGATTCAAGTATGAGTTTCTAGAATTCTGGAAATAATTTATATTTGTATTTGTGTACATGGCTTTTTCTGGAGAGAAACTCCTTATCTTTCAAAACATTCTTAAAGGAGTTTATGACTCAATAAAGGTTAAAAACCACTTCCTCAACATGAGACCAAATAACTGCTTAAAAAGCAAGACTTTTCTGTAGCCTGACCAAATGTATTAATATATAAGGATGTATAAATATATACCTATACAAGGAAAATAAGAACAGGATGTGGTGCTCATTGGAAGCATAGTAGAAAGGAGGATCACAGAAGTAAGTACTGGCACCATTCAGGGAGGAGAGGAAGTCTTAGCTAATGGTTTCAAGTGGTCCAACCCGAATACCTAGATGATTCCTAACGTATAGAGAGGAGTATTGTCAAGCTCTTCTTGTTGCAAATGTTCCTACTTCAATAGCGTTGCCATCCATTTAGATATAGTTCCTTTCGTTTTCATTCCCTTCTCACCCAGCAACCTTCAGAATATATCTTCCCTCCCATGTAGTTTTGCTTACAGCAAATATTCTTGTACCCATGACAACTATCTCATTATACATCCATCTCAATATACATCAGTCTCCTCAGTTTGATAACACGTTTCTTACCTCTGAGAAATGGGGCCATGCTGGGTGAGCCAACAAAGCAAGTTTCTAGACCTGCAAGGCAGACGGCTTGAAGGAGAACCAGGGTAAAATCGCCAAAGAGTTGAGTGCCACCTTGGAGGGCCTCATAGGAGACGGGAGACTGGGACCCCAGTCTACTTACTACCCCTGTGCAGTACTTCACATGTCATTTTCTATGTTGAACTTCTCCAGAAAAGAATACCTACCTCATAAGGTTATACAAGAATGAAATAAAATAATACATGTAAAATACTAACCAGCCCTGGGCACATATTCAGTGTTAATCCCTGCTCATTCCACTTTTCCTCTACTTCTATCACCTTAAAAAACTCACCTGTGACAATCCTCTGCTTTGATGGAAATTTCTGATTCAACCAGTTCACAAGGTGGGACCACCATGCTACGATTTGTCACCAGTCTCCCAGAATAATGACAAAGATAGTATCATTTGTCCCTTTTCCTGTATTATGTAGAAATCAGGTGGCTGCAGTAGATGGCATTGTAATAGGAAAGAGAGAGAAAAATCTTGCCTCTTTCTAATGCTTACTAAATGAAGGAAGACAACAACAAAAAACTGCTACACTATATATGTCTTTAGTATTGCTGTTGTAGTCATAAAAAGGTTGGGTTACAAGTACTGTTTCTTTTTCTCATTAATATGTTTTCATGTTCTATTTGAATACTACCTGTAATACCTCTTGTATCTGAGCAGTAAGCAAAAGTCAATAAACAAATACTTATTAAGCACCTAAAATGTACAAGATATTTTGTGGGGAACAAAAATGAATTTGAAAGTGGTCCCAGAGTCACTCCGAAGGGTCAGAGACACCTGAAGGGATTCTCTTAGCTCCTGCTCTGCCCCCAGCTTTCCACAGGCCCAAGGTGGTTTAAAGGGTTCCCTCTCAGCACCACTGCTCCTCTTCCCCTCCCCCACTGTCGCCCCCCAACCTCAGTCCTGCACCCCGCTGTAAAGGCAACCTCTAGCTCCTGCTTTGGAAACTGTCTCTCAGTTCACCCGCCCTGCCTCCAGTCTCCTGAATGAGCCCTTGATGAAGAACCATGGGAAAGAGTTGATAGTACAGGAGGCCTTCAAGATGGCGGTGGAGTAAAACGTGGAGATCAACTTCCTCCCCACAAATACATCAGAAATACATCTACATGTGGAACAACTATTACAGAACACTTACTGAATGCTGGCAGAAGATCTCAGACTTCCCAAAAGGCAAGACACTCCCCACATATCTGGCCATGTGGCTGACAGGGTCTTGGTGCTCCAGCTGGGTGTCAGGCCTATGCCTCTGAGGTGGGAGAATTGAGTTCAGGACATTGGTCCACCAGAGACCTCCCGGCTTCATGTAATATCAAATGGTGAAAGCTCTCCCAGAGATCACCATCTCAACGCTAAGACCCAGCTCCACTCAACGACCAGCAAGCTGCCGCGCTGGACACCCCATGCCAAACAACTAGCAAGACAGGAACACAAGCCCACCCATCAGCAGAGAGGCTGCCTAAAATTATAATAAGTTCACAGACACCACAAAACACACCACTGGATGCAGTCCTGCCCACCAGAAAGACAAGGTCCAGCCTCATCCACCAGAACACAGGCACTAGTCCCTTCCACCAGGAAGCCTACACAACCCACGAACCAACCTTAGCCACTGGGGACAAACACCAAAAACAACGGGAACTACGAACCTGCAGCCGGCGAAAAGGAGACCCCAAACACAGTAAGTTAAGCAAAATGAGAAGACAGAGAAACACAGACCAGATGAAGGAGCAAGGTAAAAACCCACCAGAACAAACAAATGAGGATGAAATAGGCAGTCTATCTGAAAAAGAATTCAGAGTAATGACAGTAAACATGATCCAAAATCTTGGAAATAGAATGGAGAAAATACAAGAAACATTTAACAATGGACTAGGAGAACTAAAGAGTGAACAAACAATGATGAGCAACACAATAAATGAAATTAAAAATTCTCTAGAAGGAGTCAGTAGCAGAATAACTGAGGCAGGAGAACGGATAAGTGACCTCAAACATAAAATACTGTAAATAACTACCATAGAGCAGAATAAAGAAAAAAGAATGAAAAGAATTGAGGACAGTCTCAGAGACCTCTGGGACAACATCAAATGTACCAACATTCGAATTATAGGGGTCCCAGAAGAAGAAGAGAAAAATAAACGGACTGAGAAAATATTTGAAGACATTATAGTTGAAAACTTCCCTAATATGAGAAAGGAAATAGTCAACTCCAGGAAGCGCAGAGTGTCCCACACAGGATAAATCCAAGGAGAAACAGGCCAAGACACATATTAATCAAACTATCAAAAATTAAATACAAAGAAAAAATATTAAAAGAAGCAAGGGAAAAACGACAAATAACACACAAGGGAATCCCCATAAGGTTAACAGCTGATCTTTCAGCAGAAATTCTGCAAGCTACAAGGGAGTGGCAGGACATATTTAAAGTGATACAAGGGAAAAACCTACAACCAACGGTACTCTACCCAGCAAGGATCGCATTCAGATTTGACAGAGAAACTAAAACTTTACAGACAAGCAAAAGCTAAGAGAATTCAGCCACCACCAAACCAGCTTTACAACAAATGCTAAAGGAACTTCTCTAGACAGGAAACGCAAGAGAAGGAAAAGACCTACAATAACAAACCCAAAACAATTAAGAAAATGGTAATAGGAACATACATATCGATAATTACCTTCAATTTAAATGGATTAAATGCTCCAACCAAAATACATAGACTGGCTGAATGGATACAAAAACAAGACTCATACAAGAGACCCACTTTAGACCTGGGGACACATATAGACTGAAAGTGAGGGGTTGGAAAAAGATATTCCATGCAAATTGAAATCAGAAGAAAGCTGGAGTAGTAATTCTCATATCAGACAAAATAGGCTTTAAAATAGACTATTACATGAGACAAAGAAGGACACTACATAGTGATCGAGGGATCAATCCAAGAAGAAGATATAACAATTGTAAATATTTATGCACCCAACATAGGAGCACCTCAATACATAAGGCAAATGCTAACAGAGCAAAAAAGGGTGAAGACTCAATAGAATTAGAAATGAAAAAGGAGAAGTGACAACTGACACTGCAGAAATACAAAGGATCATGGGAGATTACTGCAAGCAACTCTATGCCAAGAAAATGGGCAACCTGGAAGAAATGGACAAATTCTTAGAAAAGCACAACCTTCTGAGACTGAACCAGGAAGAAGTGGAAAATACAAACAGTCCAATAACAAGCACTGAAATTGAGACTGTGATTTAAAATCTTCCAACAAACAAAAGCCCAGGACTAGATGGCTTCACAGGCCAATTCTGTCAAACATTTAGAGAAGAGCTAACACCCATCCTTCTCAAACTCTTCCAAAATATAGTAGAGGGAGGAACACTCCCAAACTCATTCTCCAAGACCACCATTATCACCCTGTTACCAAAACCAGACAAAGATGTCACAAAGAAAGAAAACTACTTATGAACATAGATGCAAAAATCCTCAACAAAATACTAGCAAACAGAATCCAACAGCATATTAAAAGGATCATACACCATGATCAAGTGGAATTTATCCCAGGAATGCAAGGATTCTTTAATATACGCAAATCAATCCATGTGATAAACCATATTAACGAATTGAAGGATAAAAACCATATGAGCATCTCAATAAATGCAGAAAAAGATTTTGACAAAATTCAACACCCATTTATGATAAAAAGCCTCCAGAAAGTAGGCATAGAGGGAACTTACCTCAACATAATAAAAGCCATGTATGGCAAACCCACAGCCAGCATCGTTCTCAATGGTGAAAAACTGAAACCAATTTCACTAAGATTATGAACAAGACAAGATTGCCCACTCTCACCAATATTATTCAACATAGTTTTGGAAGTTTTGTCCACAGCAGTCAGAGAAGAAAAAGAAATAAAAGGAATCCAAATTGGAAAAGAAGAAGTAAAGCTGTCACCTTTTGCAGATGACATGATACTATACATAGAGAATCCTAAAGATGCTACCAGAAAACTACTAGAGCTAATCAATGAATTTGGTAGAGTAGCAGGATACAATATTAATGCACAGAAATCTCTTGCATTCCTATACACTAATGATGAAAAATCTGAAAGAGAAATTAAGGAAACACTCCCATTTACCACTGCAACAAAAAGAATAAAATACCTAGGAATAAACCTACCTAGGGAGACAAAAGACCTGTATGGAGAAAACTGTAAGACACTGATGAAAGAAATTAAAGTTGATACAAACAGATAAAATCAAAACTACAATGAGTTATCACCTCACACCAGTCAGAATGGCCATCATTAAAAAATCTACAAACATTAATTGCTGGAGAGGGTGTGGAGAAAAGGGAACTCCCTTGCGCTGTTGGTGGGAATGTAAATTGATATAGCCTCTATGGAGAACAGTATGGAGGTTCCTTAAAAAACTACAAATAGAACTACCATATGACCCAGCAATCCCACTACAGGGCATATACCCTGAGAAAACCATAATTCAAAAAGCGTCATGTGCCACAGTGTTCATTGCAGGACATTGAAACAACCTAAGTGTCCATCAACAGATGAATGGATAGAGATGTGGCACATATATACAATGGAATATTACTCAGCCATAAAAAGAAACGAAATTGAGTTATTTGTAGTGAGGTGGATGGACCTAGAGTCTATCATACAGAGTGAAGTAAGTCAGAAAGAGAAAAACAAATACCATATGCTAACACATATATATGGAATCTATAAAAAAGAGAAAAAAATGGTCAGGAAAAACATAGGGGCAAGACAGGAATAAAGATGCAGACCTACTAGAGAATGGACTTGAGGATATGGGGAGGGGGAAGGGTAAGCTGGGACAAAGAGTGGCATGGACATATATACACTACCAAATGTAAAATAGATAACTAGTGGGAAGCAGCTGCATAGTACAGGGAGATCAGCTCGGTGCTTTGTGACCACCTAGAGGGGTGGGATGGGGGGTGGTGGTGGGAGGGAGATGCAAGAGGGAGGAGATATGGAGATATATGTATATGTATAGCTGATTCACCTTGTTATAAAGCAGAAACTAACACACCATTGTAAAGCAACTAGTTACTTTTTATTTTTATATAGTAGTGTATTTTAGTACATTGTTTTAGATTTCCTTTAATAATTAACCGGCTCCTTTCCCCAATATTTTTACATTGTAGGTCTTCCAGAAATTGACTTCTATATAAAAATCACATTTGAATGTTCACTTGAGGTAAAGCTCTAAAGCAAATATTATGACTCAAGATTTTAATTAGAGGCTTTAGAAGAGGCACTGAGGACTCGGCTCAGTAGAATGCAAGCTTCCTCTTCTTAGGGAGCAGATGGGAAGTATAGGAGGCTGTATAGCATTTACTCAAGGGATATTTTGATGACATCACTGTGCAAACTCTGTGACATGCCAGTCATCACATGTTAGGTTTCCTGCTCTTTGTGTCATGGAGGCTTGTCAGTTCTATATACTGCAAAGTATGAGCGATTATTACTGCAGCTGGAGCCATATATTCTGTAGGTCTTGTCAACCTCCCAAGAATTTCCGAATACATTAAAACAAATATTTTCATATGGGATATTTTCATTTTGGAATGGAACCTCTTCAATTAAACTAAATTACAACCGTGCAACCGACAACTATTTTTTCTAGAAAATGATAATTGAGTACAGAGAATTACATTTGTCTTGCTAGCATACATACTTACAGTAAAGGAGAAATTGCTTGAATATTGTATTCTGTTTCAGAGAGAGTTAACATTTCTTTAAAGACAACGTTCAATAAATGATTGTCGAGTGCCTACTACTTGTAAGTCTTTGGGAATATAATGGTGCAAAACAGACTTAGTCCCTGCTTTTTTGGAACTTACGATTCAGTGGAGGAAAATACATCAATCGAATAATGACAAAAATAGATCAGTAGTTCTAAACTGTGAAGATTTGTATAAGAGTTTCTCAGCCTCAGCACTACTGACATTTGGGCCAGATAGTTCTTTGTCGTGGGGAGCTGTCTTCTTCTGTAGCATCCTTATCCTTACTCACTGTATGCCACAGGCCACCTCTCTCAGTAGTAACAATCAAAAATGTCTCCAGATGTGGTCAGATGTCCTTGGGAAGGGGAAGCAAAATCACCCCTCGTTGAGAACACTGATTTCTATAAAAGAGAAATACAAAGCATTTTGAGAACCTATAACAGGGAACCTGGACCTAAATTGGCAAAGCTTTCCGTTAAGTGACAGGGAGATACTTGTGTTAAGCTCTGATGGAAGGTTAGCTAGACCAGAATGCTGGGGGAGAGGGGGAAAAGGACATGGCGGGGGAGGGGAAAATGAGAAAAAGAATAAGTTGTCTTAGGTTTCTCTCAGAAGGCGGTTCTCCAAACATGATAGTTACCCTGGCAAATTCCGCAAGGGCGGGGCCAGCATTCTGCTCCTGTTTGAACCCCCTGCCTTCAGTATAGGGCTGGGAAAATAGAGGCACTCAAGGAATTTTCCTTGAAGGCATACTGTGTATCCAATCTAACAGGCACAGTGCTGTGCGCTGGGAGATATATATATGACCAAGCCATGTTCTCTGGTGTCTGTGAGCTCATGATCTCTTAAGAACAAAGTGAGGGTAGCAAGTAATCCTTCTGGGAGGAAGGAAAGTCTCCCCTGAAGAGGTGACATTTGAAGAACAGTGAAGAAGAGGCAGGTGCCAGGTGGCTGTGCATTTCCCCAGCTGCTCCAGTGTTGGTTACTTACCGCTTGACACTCATGTAGTGGTTTATCAGAGCTTCTATCATTGCCCTTAAAACTTTGGAGCACAAAGAGATCTAAACACTCAAATGTTGGAATTAGCAGCTAATTAGATAGATAAATAGATATAGACATATCTATTTATAAATCTATATATCCAAATCTATCTATCTATATAAAGAGGTGCTAATAAAGGGAGAAATGGTTGCTAATTAGACAAAAACATCGCTTGTTCACTACAGTCACCTACCTGATTCACCCCTTCCTGACTACACTGTGAGCCCTGCTACCGTGACATTGACACTTGTAAGACATGTGCTGGACACCTGGAAGCTTTTCAGTAAATATTGTGAATTGTTATTGAATTAATGAGTGAATAAGCAAGTCGTCTGGTAGTTTCATTTTGTTTTACATGTAGAGCTCCAATGATTGAAGAAGAGTCAGGAAAACCAGTTAGGAGCCTGGTAGTCCAAGACAGAGATTTGGTAGGCTTTGGGCATTGTGTTGAATTTCAGGGTTGCAGTTTCCTTCCTAGCTCAGTACATAACATCCTAAGGTTAGATACTGATCTCTGCCACGGAGAAACCATCTGATGAAGAGACAATAGTAATATGGTCTTCCTAAGGTGGGTGTTGACCTGCCTTGAGAGATGAACAAGAACACCTAAGTATTCTTCATCAAAGGAAAGAGTACAGCTGTCCTCATGTCTGTAGGGCGGATAATGGCTCAACAGCCAGTGGCAGATTGAGCAAGGACCTGATCTGCGGTCAGAAAATGGGAAGGCACAGTGTGCAGTGACATTTGGAGCTTAATGTCCATGCAAATGAATTACTTGGATCAAGCAGAGATGGTCAGAGAGCATAAGAGCACAAATTCTGGCAAAATAGCATCTGTGCCAAGTCCCTGGGTGTCCCCGCTCAGTGCCCTTTCTTTTTACCACCTGCAGAGTCACCTCTGTAGAAAGAAGCAGACCTCTCTCTCATCAGGATTTCATGCTCATTTCAGCACAGTGGAACGTGGAGTTGTGGTGCTGACTACCTGTTTTGAATTGAGACACGAAGGCCTTTTCACCTTCCCTAGCTCACAGGAGGGAGGGACACAATATGAGACACTGGCAGAAAGAGAGGCCAAGAGAAGTAAGGACAAGGCAGATGTATTAGGACAAACCGTAAGCAAATGTTTTCAGGATATGGGTTATCCAGCTACTCTTAGCTTCTGCTGGCTTACATTCAAAACACTTAAGAACTATATCCTCAGTTTTCTTTATAGAAATACTATTTATTTATATACATCCATTCAGTATATACATGTGTATATATATATGTATAATTATATATGTATACATATATATGTGTGCATGTATATTGTCAGAACACAATATATATGCACCTTACTTATAGATATATTAATCTGTAATTGAATTTCTGTTTAACTCTTTTACCATTTGGTTTAAAAATAAGTATACCTTTTTTTTTTTTGTGGTACGCGGGCCTCTCACTGTTGTGGCCTCTCCCGTTGCGGAGCACAGCTCCGGACGCGCAGGCTCAGCGGCCATGACTCACGGGCCCAGCCGCTCCGCGGCATGTGGGATCTTCCCAGACCGGGACACGAACCCGTGTCTCCTGCATCGGCAGGCGGATTCTCAACCACTGCGCCACCAGGGAAGCCCAAAAAATAAGTATACTTTTAATGTGCGTTTGAAACTGATGTTCTTGCTCTGGCCTCTGCCTGGGACCGTCCTCCCCAGAGGTGGGACGGTCCATGTCTTTCTTTGGGTCTCAGCATTTCCTACCTAATGGTGCATCCTCCCTCCCACTCAGGAACTCTCGGTATCTGAAATTCTTAGTAGACATGAGACAGATATTTGTTGAATCCTGTTTGGAAGACACTTGCAAATGTCTCTGTATACTCTTTATGCTATTTATATTTTTGGCAGAATTCTTATCTAAATAATGCCTGACTCCTCAAATTTGATAGGTTATCTTAAAGTTATTCCTTTCTAGAAGCTCCATTTAAAATTTATGTTAGCAAAATTATTCTACCTCAGTAACATTTTTCATTAAACTCTAACATTTAAAAAACTACTTACATGGGCTCAAACTTTAAGATTAATTGCATCATTTTGAATTTCTTCATTTTATGCATATTGTCAGAGAGTAATTATATTAAAAAATCACTAATACCACCTATGGTTTTCCTTATATAACAGTACAAATGACTATATTTCAATCTAAGTTTGTAAATATTTTATCACTTTATTGAGTCTCTTTGAAAATTAGTGTAGGTAATTTGTAATATTATAAATACTCAGAAAAGAATGTTATAAGGTCATCAGTTCATATGGGAAAGTACATATGTGAAAATCTGTCCATTTGCAAGTCTGACGCATGAGCCAGATTAAGGAGTCAGTTCAGTTTGGGCAAAACATAATGTAAGCTATCCGTAATGAACGGATTATAGAAATATAAAAGACAACATCTGAGCTATATTGGTTAACAAAAAATGAAGCTAGTATAATATAGGTGAACATGGCCGCTCATCTGGCCCTCTGAAGGCCTGTCTTCAAATCACAGATTTATAACTATAGGGTCATGACAGATATGAACATGTGTCTTCTCCTCCCTGAGACCTTTCTGCCATGTGTTTTAAACAAAGAATAACATTACAAGCTTACCACCTACACCAAACCTATTTTTCTGGACAAGGAACTGAAATACATGATCTAAAAGTAAAATATAGCCTTGCCTTGGTTTTTATTTGCATTTGGCTTTTAAACATGGCAAAAACCAATAATGGGTTTTCACTTTGAGCTGTTTCTAAGTGTTATGTTGGAAATGAGCTGCAAATGTTACATTCTCTGCAACAAGTTAAATTGGAAATGTTGTCCATGCTTAATGAAATATACCCACAGGCATTCTCCACCATGAATGAGAATTCATGAAAGAAAAATGTACTTTTCATAGAACTTTTAAACATTTACTGTGTAATATGAGAAACTGCACATGGAGAGAACCAAATAATAACCACTGTCTTTCCTTAGAGATATATTTAAAAGGGCAAGAGGTATGAAAATGAATGTATGTGCTGTTGACCGTCAGCCTAGTGCTTGCAGAGAATAATTTTGATTCTTTTACTGTATGTCCTTAGTATAAATGATTATTTATAGGCTTTATTTCTCTAATATATTCAGAGAGAATCAATAAATTATATTTATTATTCAGATGCAAGAGACATTTTACAATCTATCTAATGGTAAATTTCTAATGCATCCATCTTGCCTTAAAATGTTACTTTATTTATAATCTTTTTCTCTCCTTAAGAGGATAATTCACAACTATAGTACCTGTTATATACTTTGACTTAAAGCTGTAAATCATTTTGTTACATATTTTTGTACTTCCTGAAATGAGATGTTTTGTTTAATTATTTAAACCAAAGTAATGACATCAACCTCTATGCCACCGTATTCTAGCCCTTTGAGAGGGCAGATATGAGTATGGAAAAAGAGGAACCAATTGAAATAATTTATTTTCTTACAATTTTTTTAATATCTCAAATCATAGAATGGTTTAATTTCCACAGTATTGGACAAACCTTTTTAAATGGGAAGATACTGAGAATAAAAGTTGTATTTCCATCATCTAGCATAGTGCCTGGCACCTTGAAAATACTGAATAAATATTTAAATAAATGATTGAAAGAATGAATGAAGAAAGAAGGGAGGAAGGAAGGAGAGAAGGAAGGAACTGTGTTTAAAGAGACACCATGCTATGTAACAATAATAATGTGGCTGAAGATTACTTTTAATGAAGGCAACTGATAAATAATAATTTTAAAAGAAAATAATTCGAGCTTCCCTGGTGGCGCAGTGATTGAGAGTCCACCTGCCGATGCAAGGGACACGGGTTCGTACCCCGGTCCGGGAAGATCCCACATGCCGCGGAGCGTCTGGGCCCGTGAGCCATGGCCGCTGAGCCTGCACGTCCGGAGTTTGTGCTCCGCAACGGGAGAGGCCACAACGGTGAGAGGCCCGCATACCGCAAAAAAAAAAAAAAGAAAAGAAAAGAATTCAAATATCCCTTAGGGTAATAAACTGAGGTACTACCAGCTAAAATTGAGAAAAGGACCTAAGGGTTATTTTAGGTAGTTATTTAAATACATTGATCAAATTTAAAGTAAAGAGGTATCAGAAACCAAGTAAAAAGTTTTATTTTTTATCCTGACAATGAATATTTTTTTAAAAGCTCTGGTCTGCAGCTTTGTGAAGGTCTAATTTTTGTTCTTGCTCTCATGAAAGGCACAATATACCTGGCGTATAGGATCAGTCCTGCCGGCTCCTTAACTGTGTACTGTTCTTTGAACATGTCTAATTGTTAACATCTGTCTGGTGTTGAAGTGGGATGTCCAGGAGGTGAGAGCAGAGCTTTCCGAGGATTTCAGAGCTGACTACTCAGGAATTTAAACCAAAGGAAAATCAATTTCTTGTTCAATTCATGGCTCAAAATTATATTGGCCTTGTGGGTGAAGGGAATTTGAGGGTCCTGGATGGTGGCAGTGTATCAGTGCATCTTTGTAACTATCATTGAGCCGATTTTTGAGAACTCTCTCAGCACACCATTGGCACAGACTGTCAAAATAGCTTTAGTCCCTGGCTGGTTACTCTAGAGGAAAAACTGAATACCTTATTTTTTTTTTTAAGATTACTTGCACATATTCGTTAGGATCTATGGAGAACAGAGCACAGAATTTGTGGAGTCATGAACAGGATTTGAATCTCTGCTCCATTATTTTCTACCTGTGCTACCTTGAGCAGGTAGTTTAATGCCTCTGAGTTTTGGTGTCTATATATTATCTGTATTACAGGGATGATAATCTCAGCTCATCAAATGAAAAAATGAATCTAAAATAACACTGAAATTGTAAATGCCTTCTAAATAAGAATTTTTTCTATTAGAGGTTTGTAAGAGGCAGTAATTTCATCCCCAAACAATGAATTACTTTCAACTCTTCTTTGATAATCAAAACCATATAAGAGTAAACCAGTATTTTTTAAATCTCATTCTTTTTTAATCCTCTGTACATGTAGAATTCTCTTTGGATGTTTGCTTTCTTGCTGGAGAAGAAAATTAGGTGGACAATATGCAGTCATGCTTTTTGTAACCATTTTGAGAAAGTTGTTCCCACATAACTATCCTCAAATGTTTTTTTCTCTCTCCTTTTGGTTTCTTGTACAAGGCAGATAAAAATGAAAAGTTTAATGTTTTGGCCATTTTATTGTCTTCACTGATTTCACCTTCAGTGTTCATTTATTATTCTTTATTTTACCCAATACATGGCAAATGCTAGAAACTTACTGCTCCATTCTTTCCGAAGTGGGCCTTGAGTACAAATACTGTGAGCTGCTACTTTTGTCAAAGATGCCACCAGGGAGAAAGCAAAAATTCCCTAATGTGTTCTGTTGATTCAGGGAGGCCAAGAAAAACCATCCCTGATGGCTGCCGCTACTTACGTCCACTTTTCCTACTCCACTTGCGTATTAGGCTTGATGATCTAGTACCCAGTTCTCAGTGTGTCATTTTAAAGTTGTGAACTGTGAACATTAGGTGCCCATCTAAAAATACCTTATGTGAGTTTTTGGTTGCCTTTTAAAAGAGAAATATAACTCTTACATTGTAGTACTTCTTGCCCTGTGGCTTCTGAGCTATTTCTCTAATCACACTGTTTCCTTTGATTTTAACGTGTACATTTTAGTTTATCTTATTTTGTCTATGTCTTCATCGGGATACCTTCTTAACTATCCAGGCAAGACTTCAAATAACTGCAACAACAACAGATTTGGAGGAAATGCCGTTTATACTTTTATCTGAGTGTTTTAAATACCCTTTGTTCACCTCTGCCTGAACATCATTTTTAAGCATAATAGAGTAAGAGGATTCGTAACTTCCTCATATTAGAAACCTGTAAAAGTAAAATAAACAGATACTATATTTGTCTTAGTAAGATATGTGATAGGGATAGCTACTGAATGTTTCATTTTTTCTCTTTTACTGTAGGTGATAGTGGTGCTTGTCTTTTTTCACCATTCTCCATCTAATAAGCTTCAGATCCTAATTGTTTTACAAATATGACATTTAATCAATGCTCATTCTCAAGAAACTTCATTCACTACATGCCTCAGTGGCTCTTTATGTTTCATTATGCACATGCATTCATGTAATGCCTTTCACTGTTTATCTTTTGATACTTATTAGACTTCCTTGGCAAAGAAAGCTGTCAGAAAAAATTTTAAGTATGTTCAGTTTTAGATATATATATATCAGTAACGGTTTCGGAAATTGTGACATCCTAATCAATAATGCTTTATTTTTACTTTACTTTTTTGAAGAGGTAGATTCAAATAAGGTAGATTCTGGTACAACCAGATGGTTCAAAACACAGAATATATAAAAAGGTATGAAATAAAAAGATTAATTCTCTTCCACATCCCCCAGCCAGCCAGTTCCCACCACTGTGTACACAAAATGGAAATCACATTTATTCATTTCTTAGAATTCCTCCAGATGCTCTTTATGCAAATATAAGCAAATATAAATTCATATTCAGAACTTTCCTTTTAAAAACAAAATATAGCATTCTATGCACACTCTTCTATATTGCTTTTTTCACTGAAAAAGTAAATCTTGAAAATCACTCCATATTGGCACAAAAAGTGGTTCATCATTCTTTGTTTATAGCTGCATGGTGCTCTATTGTATGAGTACATTCTAAGTTATTTAACCAATCCCTCATTTGTGAACATGTGAGTTGTTTCCAGTCTTACGAACATTTGCGTTGTTTCCAATATCTTGCTATAATGAAATTGCTGTAATTAATATCCTTTTACATGTATTATTTTATACATGTGTAAGTATATTTGTAAGATAAATCACAGTAATGGAAATCTGGGTCAAAGATTATAGTATGAATTTATATTGTTGATAAATATTGCCAGATTGCCCTCTTTAAAGGTTATACTGGTTCATATTCCCACCTACAATGTGTGACAGTACCTGTTTCCCCATAGCCTTGCCAATATGTATGTTATCCAACTTGTAGAATTTGCTAATCTTAGAAGTGAAAAAAAAATGATATTTTGTGTGGCTTTAATTTGCATTTCTTATGAGTAAGATTGAACATCTTTTCTTACTTTTAAGAGCCATTTGTATTTCTTTTTCTGTGAATTTTTGTTAATATCACAGGCCCATTTTTCTACTGGGTTTTGGTTATAGTGTATTAAAATCAAGTATGTGTAAATATCTCAGATTTGGGCAAATGTTAGAAACTGTTTTCTAACCAAAACCTGTCTTTCTTTATCCTGTCAGACTCTTGGAATATGCCCACTTTGGGATGAAAAGTGGAATATCTAGGTCATCCCTGAGATTTTTACATTCTTTGGGAAATGATTCTAATTAATACTGAGAAAAATAAAGAGAGAATGTGATGAAGCAGTCATATTGCTAAATTAAATCACATGGTGATTCAAGTACCCCGATATCATTAGCTTCAATTAAACATCGTTCTTGTAAAACCAATTAAGAACAAAAGCTTATTAGATGGTAATGTCACTAAAGAAAGATGAATAGGACCACCCACACAGTAGTTTACCAGCATCTTTTTTTTTCCTTTGGCTATGTGGGGGAAAGAGCCAGACCTGAACTGGGGTCTCTTCGGATAGATAGAATTGAGTTATCCCCAGCCTCACCATAGCGCAGATTTTCTGAAGTTGAAACAGACCTCAGGCTATATACATCTCTTCACCTTCTCCAGAAAGACAGGCAGGCAGACGGACAGACAGACAGACACACACACACACACGCACACACACATGCACACACATTTGTACCTAAAGCTTGTCAAATTGCTCCCTAACTCCTGAGGAAATGAATTTGGTTTCCTTTCTCCTATAACTTGCCTCTCAGGACCCAACAGACCTTTCAGAACACACTTCTGCAATACCAGTAAAGCCCTTTGGGATTCATCCTAATAAATAGATATTTTGCTTTAATTGCAATTTATGCCAGGAATGCAAGTGCAAGTCAGGATATGGCCATGGCCAGAGAAGGTTGTCCTCATTCAGGATTAGGCCACAGTAACTGCTAATCCCAAACAGCTACTCACTTTCCCCCCAGAGTATCAGAGAGGCAGTGGATTGAGAGAGATAAAAAGAGTCACATCAGTTATTTTCACTTATTTGGTCGGTTGGTTTTCAAGTTCTGAGACCAGAAAGAGTCTGTCCATCCTCACTTTTTGTACACTGTATTTCAGCTGCCTTTTGGTGGCTAAGATCTCCCCCATCGCCTGCCATACTCTCCCCACATGACTTGCTTGCAGTTGGCGTGAAGGCAGAAAGAAAATCAGATACACAAGGTCTGTCCTAGGATGATGACTTGGCCCAGGTTCTACCATCATAAAGAACTGCAATCTTGGATTTTTACATTATTTTCATGTATTCATCCTAGAGATTCACAGACAGCATTGCAAGGAGTAGGCGTTCCTCTTAAATTTTTTAAATATTGTCCCTGCAGTAGATCATAGAGCCTCCAGTGCGTGATGAAGAAGCTTAAAAAAAAAAATCCTATAATAATAAGGCACTCTTTCAGGGGTTAATATGTATAATGTAAATATTTGAAATATTCCATAACTTTGTTAACTTCATCTAAATATTTCTTTATTTAAAAAAATGCCTATTGTCTCAAATATTTAAAGTGGCCCAGACCTCTCTCAGTGTCCAGGAAATTCCTGGGCACTCAAGAGGGCTATATTATATACATCATTATGTCTCTTAACTTAAGTCACCCAGATAATGAAATGCAGTTATGCAGGTTTTTGGAAGTGATGTTTATGGACATTTTTGGAGAGAAATTATAAAAGTCAGTTAAAACTTTCCTGGTTATATTTTTAAGAGACATGTGCCATTTGGTTGTCCCTGAAAAGTTTTCTAAGTTCTAACGCAAGCATACGGTTAGTTAAAAGGTTGCCATTTATTATGAACACTAGCATATTCATTTAAGATAAATCAAATTTATGACTCAAAATAATATTTTTACTTGCTGTGCATAATGAATTGCATTTTGGCGCTGGATTTGGGTTTCTTTGTATAGTCAATGAGGTCTATAAAAGCACTTATGTGTGTTGTATAATAACGGGCAACCAGCTGTATTTGATGCTGTAGTGGGGACCTGGCCAGGCCTGACTCTGCCTCTCTTTCACTTTGTGAGCTGTTTTTGGCTCACTGCCCCCCTCTAAGCCACATGACATTGTAAAATAAGAGGGTTCATTATAATTTCTAGGACCCTTCCCAGTCCTTGAACTCTATGACCGGGAGCATGACTTCATTATTTTAAATTATTATAAAGAATTTTAGTTGTTAGGTTTGACTCTAGTATATGGTGTATCTATACTACATTACACATATATGATGGTCAGGAATGCATTCAAAATATATATTCAGCAAATATTTATTGAGCATCCACTATGTGCCAAGACACATAGACTATATATACAAGGACCCTACTCTCTCGGAGTTGACATTCTAGTGGAGAAGACAGACATTAGAAAAGCAAATAAATAGACATTTCAGGTAGTTACACGTATTGGGAAGAAAGTGAAAATAAGTTAATGGATAGAGAGTGACTTGAGAATAGAGGACCTGGGAAAGGATGCTCAGGGATAAAGAGATGGCATTTTAGCAAGATCAGAATAAGAAGAGGCTGGTTGTGCAAAGGCCTGGAGGAGTAATGTTCCAGGTAGAGGGAATAGCCAAAGTAAAAGCTCTAAGGCGAGAATGACCTTAGCATGGTCAAGGAGCAGGAGAAATGCCCATGTAGCCAGAGTGGAGGGAGAAATATACAAGACAAGGTGAGGAAGTTGGGTAGAGGGCAGATTACACCTGACATTGTGGTCCAGTGTCTGGATAGTTCTCTCAGTATAGTGGGAAGCCTCTGGATAACTTTAAGCCAAAGAATAATGTGATTTTGCTGGGGGAGCGAGTTAAATGATAATTCTGGCAGTCAAGTGGGCAGTAGATAGGCAAGTTTCAGGGTCTGTTTTCATAGTGCAGAGAGGTGATGGTGGCTTAGACCAGGTTGGTAGCACAGTCGGTGGTGAGAAGTAAATGAATTGGGCAAATAGTCTAAGGAAGAACCAGCAGAATTTGCTTAGGGATTCAAGGTAGAATGTAAGGGCAAGAAAGAATCCAAGATAACTCAGAGATTTCTAGCCTGAGTAACTGGTTGGATGGGCATGTCATGGGGTTGGCATGGGGGGGGCGGAATCAAGCGTTCTGTGTTGGACATCTTAAGATTAAAATGCCATTTTAAAAAAAAATTATTATTTATGTATTTATTTATGGCTGTGTTGGGTCTTCGTTTCGGAGCGAGGGCTTTCTCTAGCTGCGGCAAGTGGGGGCCACTCTTCATTGCGGTGCACGGGCCTCACTATCGCGGCCTCTCTTGTTGCGGAGCACAGGCTCCAGACGCACAGACTCAGTAACTGTGGCTCACGGGCCTAGTTGCTCCTCCGCATGTAGGATCTTCCCAAACCAGGGCTCAAACCTGTGTCCCCTGCATTGGCAGGCAGATTCTCAACCACTGCGCCACCAGGGAAGCCCTAAAATGCCTTTTTGATGTTCAAGCAGGGATGCCAGATAGACAGTTGTATGTTGTGAGTCTGGAGCTCAGGGAGAGGTCATGGCAGCAGAGAGAAATGTGGGAGTCTTTAGCATCTTAGAAGTGGATGAGAGAAGGAGAGAGAGGTGTAGATAAGTGAAGGAGGGTCATATATGTATTTCCAGGTCTGAGAGATGGAGGAGTAAAAGAGAGGGAGGCACCAATAGAGGCTGAGAAGGTGTGGTCATCAAGGCATGGGGAAGCCAAGACCAACTACTATATCCAAAGCCAAGAGGACAGAGAGATTGATTCCAGTAATGCTGCCAAAATGCCAAGAATGAAGAGATCAGGGAATATTTTAAAAATAATAATGCTAATATGTCTTAAGACATGATTTCTAGAGAACCTTCGGACCACAAATGAGTGCTACCTATACTGAATTTTAAATGTGTGCTGTTTCTGTAGTTTTAAACTCCAGGATGCAGAAGCATTTTTCTTTAATGCTTGCACAGAATAAACCTAAATCCAATGAAAAGTAATTGCCCTCTAATAGTGATTCAGGAAAAAGAACAAATCATTGTGCCCTGGGCAGCCTTCCAGCAGATCTGTTTCTAGCTGGGAGATAAATGATTTATAATACCCAAGAGTACTCGCTTTTTGCCGTATTTCACTTTTGAAAGTAAAATTTCATGGAAAGAAATTTGAAAGTTCTTTTTTTTTCTTAGCTGTTGCCAAACTGGATAAGGATTCCATTCTGTCCTTTGTCATTATTTATCACGTGAAGCAAGGAGTCTAGTGCATATTCATTATTTAAAAGCTGTGGATGCCTTGTTATTGGATTGTTTCTCATTTATTTAATAAAAATTTGAACTGAATTGTAACATGTAGGATACTTCCTATATGTAGACAGAGTGTGCGTCCCAGAGTTGGTCTGTATACAAAACGATGTCATTGGAGGTACATAATGGAACAAATACAAACCAGATTTGTGCAATTAGTGATAATTATACATAAAGGATCAGCTGAGCAAGTCATCTCCCTCATTCTAACTTAAACCTTTACAAGGAGCATTAGTTCTAGGGCCACCAGGGTGCTATGAAAGTGGTAATTTAATAAATGATATCCTAGTACCATGAAAGAATTGGCATTTGCCCACCTGATATGTCTGGTTTAGGGGACTAAGTTATGCCTCTGGGAGGATTTACCCCATAACATTTTAAAGATATGTTTTATACTTAATAGGTTTCTTGTGTATTTTTTGGATTATTTAACTAAGCTTTTAAGGAGCCATTTTTAGCCCTCTCAGAACTCATCTCTAATCAATTCAATTATGTGTGAAGAGCAGTGGTTTTGTTTCCTGTTGTTGGGTTCTGTCTTTCCCTCATCAAAAAATTAAAACATTTGAAAAAAAATTCTAGGCTTTAAAAAATTCTCTATTTGCATGATTTTTATTTCTACCAAATATGATCAATTAACATGTATCAAATGCCCAGGAGGTCCATGAAATCATACCAGGCCAAAGTGGCATGAGAAGCTGGTATGATTGACGCTGGGCTATATACCAAGGTCTTTACATGCATTCTCCCAGTTCTCATAAATTTGAAAAATAGATATTGTTATCCCCATTTAAGAGATAAGAAAATCACAGCTTATGTAACTTGTCCAAAGTCAATGGAGAAACCGAGTTTCAAATATTTTATGAACATAAAACCTGTGTGCTTTCCGCATTACTGAATTAACTCTCTACAAAAGAACCCCCATTCCTCTGCTCGAATTGTTTGCAGTTATATTAGCCAAGAAACATTAAACGCTGCATGTGTGTACTATAAAGACAGTACACACATGCTCTGTTGCTGTAAACTTTTAAGAAGAAAACCTTTAGAAGAAAATAAAGAATTGCTTCTCTGAACACCTATTTCTAATTGGCTTATCTTTGCCGATGGCAGAAAAAACAAATGTGGTCAATGCATGCCTCCTTCTATTTATAAAATTTCTAATAGGCCCACGTGACTCACAGTCTAGATGAGAAGAGATCGTTTAGTGGATGTGCATCCAATCCTGAAGTTTGTTACTCACAGAAGAGCTTGCCCTCAAATGATTCTGAGGGCTTCTAGGATGAGTTCAGCCTTTGCTTCATACTTCATCTCAATTATGCAAAAATATGCAATACAAGAAGGAAATTCTGGGGTCAGAAGGATAAAACATAAAGGAAATGGAAAAGAAGATGGTTTAATTATGCGAATTGCTCGAGACTTTCTGGTATTTCTCCAACTAGTTTAACGTCATTTTTTTTTTCCAATTAAGTTTGTAGGTATTTAACAGAGGCGGCAAAGCTTTCTACTTGGTTTAACAAAGAATTTTTTGACCTAATAGATTTTTAGCTAAAATCTCTAATAATTGGAATTTATAAAAGTGTCCTTTGGGGCTTCCCTGGTGGCGCAGTGGTTGAGAGTCCGCCTGCCGATTTGGGGGACGCGGGTTCGTGTCCCGGTCCGGGAGGATCCCACATGCCGCGGAGCGGCTGGGCCCGTGAGCCATGGCCACTGAGCCTGCATGTCCGGAGCCTGTGCTCCGCAACGGGAGAGGCCACAACAGTGAGAAGCCCGCATACCGCAAAAAAAAGAAAAAGAAAAAAAAAGTGTCCTTTGAAATTGTTTCCTACAGGAAAGATGCTGACAGAAGTAGCACCAGCACTGCTTACATATATCAGTTTTATTAAGTCTGTTTACATAAGTGGGGTGTTTTTCAGATAATGCACAAATGCTTGCAGTACATCCCTAATTGTCAAAGAAGCAAATATCTGAGCTTTATGGTACCCAGGATAGCTATTATGTGTTGTTTACTCTTTCTATCGCAATAAATATCAAATGTTTTGTTAAGCTTGTCTTAAGCGAAATCGAAGCCAATAAAGGCTGCTGTTATACGGTGAAGAAATGTGAAGGCAGGCTACTCTTGATGTCAGAACCCAAATTGTTCAATAGATCTACACACACATGCATAACCTTGCTAAGCTACTTCTCTATGCAGTGGATGTGTGGATAGTGCATGTCAAATGGTCACCATGCCCACCTCTACAATGTCTGCTTTGCTGTGCTTGAATTATTCACTTTGGACCACTGAGATCAACTCATTTCTCACATAACTCTTTTGTGCTTCTACAAGCTGTGTCATTACATATTTATAGGCTGTCTCCAAGAGAAATTACAATTTCTCTGGAAACATCTTTTGCTAGAATGTGGCAATCCTAGGTGTAGAATTCCAAAGTCTATGAATTATATAAATTAAGGTACAAGCTTGCATATATTTTCTAAAAGTTGAAGTTTCTGGAATACTACGAAAGCTTTTCCGTCTTGGGCCTTGCCATTAGCTCTAAGCTTCTTGTTATTCTACTACAAGGCTAAATAAGACGTCACTGGGTTAAAGATGGTAGTCTCCAACTTTTCCTCATTATATTTTGCCACGCAGAATAGGAGAGGATGACTTGGGGCTGAGGGGTCCTTTTAGATCTCCTGTTCATATGTGTACTTATTCCTAGTAGTGCTCATAAATAGATACATATATATGGATGAATATATCTGTGAAATATATATGGATGTATGTATGTGCATATGTGTGTGTATATCTTTGTGTTTTTCTCATACAGCATTGATGAACTGATCTGGAAATTTTAAACAATGTTTATATTGAAAAATGCTGAGTGATTTGCGTGTCAATATTGGATTTCATAAAATATCTGTGTTTCAAAATACTGTGGCTCAGTGTTAAATGCTTATTAGGAGTGTCCTTCTAAAGCTTTGACAATGTAATTTTCAAATTTTCACCTTAAAATACCTTAAGGTGAATTACATGGCAGAAGAGAGAGAGTCAGAGAAAGTTTCAGTTTTCATAAATGAACCTCCTCTATGGTATTATTGCTAACAGAACCCAATATAGTTTTACATGATTACTTTCATGATTGAAGTATCCCAGAGCAGACCCAAAATTCAATAATGGAGCTGACAAACAGTGATGGAAGGAAAGGTTTCTTTTATTCTAGATGTTTGTAAATGTCAGTAACTCCTTAATTGGAAAACTGCAAGAGTCCTACTGAGTATAATGCTACAAAATCAGTTTAAAATTAAACATTCACATTTTGTGGAGTTGAACTGCATTTTCCTTGTTTGCCCTAATCAACTATAAAAGCTGAATCTTTGCTCAGGCAAGGTTTATGGGGAAAAGTAGTGAAGTTGATGAAGTAGACATAACCCAAGGAGAGTTAGACAAGTAAGTAATTCGTGAGGAAATTGTACATCTGAATAATGTGTCTCAGAAGCAAATGAAGATAATTTGATAATCTTTGGACTATTAAATCTAGGTTCCTGGGTTTTAATTTTTATTTTGCCACTGACAAATTGAGTCATAATAGACCATTTAATGTCAATGAATTTCTCTAACTAGAAATTCAGCAAATCGTAGCCCATAATGGGCCTTGAAAAAAAGATGTGTCAAGTGTCTGCATCTTTATTATGATAGAAAGTGGAAGGACAGGTTAGGGCAACACTCAGATTGGTCTGCAATGGCCAAATAACAGACTTTCCTCTCCACTAAGGGTTGTTTGTCCTGCAGACTCTCTTTATTGAGGCAGTGGGTCTGTATTGGGAAAAGAATGGTCTTTGCTGTCAGACAGACCTCGGTTGGAATCATGTCTCTGCCACTTATTAGCTATTTAGTCTTAGATTTTTAACCTCCCCGAGATTCAGTTTTCTCACCTGTAAAAACGGGGATAGTAATATTTGTGACTGTAGAAGTAAATTCCTGCTCAAAGGCGTTCATACCTTAAAGATAAGCAGGTTGGGCTTCCCTGGTGGCTCAGTGGTTGAGAGTCCGCCTGCCGATGCAGGGGACATGGGTTCGTGCCCCGGTCCGGGAGGATCCCACATGCCGCGGGGCGGCTGGGCCCGTGAGCCATGGCCGCTGATCCTGTGCGTCCGGAGACTGTGCTCCGCAGCGGGAGAGGCCCGCGTACCGCAAAAAAAAAAAAAAAAAAAAAAAAATGGGTTTGTGTTTTCCATACAAAAGTTATCTCTGTTCTAACACCCTGGTAAGGTTTTGTCTATATAATCACTGCCTCTCACTGTAACACCAGAGTCTCCAAAGTACGGCTTTAAATAATGAAAATCACAGGCTTCCAGCCTTCTGACAGCCGTGATAAATCCTGCTTTAATCAAGCATTAAAAACATGTCATCTGTTTGATAAGCAGTCATTCTGCTATTGCTTGACCTAGCAATGAATTAATGAAGCAAAATATGTGACAACTCAAGGCATATGTGTGAAATATGTTATTCCCAAGGCATCCAAATGTGATTCTCACACCCAATCCTGGGTGCAAAAAGGTGTTCGTTCTAAAATAGTGTATAACAACACCAGCTCACACGTGGGAATTTTCAAAACTAAAAGGAGTTAAGAGATAGGTCCTGAGATGAGCCAAGGCCAAAAGAGATGACAGTATTGGAAAGAATGGCCGATGAGCGCTCATCACCTGGTTTCCAAAAGCTCTCTGTGAAATTCTAAAGTTCAGCGAAGCGTCTGCCCCTGTCTGCCCAGTAACCCTGCCGCACAGAGCCTCTCCTGAGTCTGAGAACAGAGATTGCAGCCTCCCTACACTGGAGCCTGGCTATTTGTAGGGGTGGCTGGGAGAGCCAGAGGGAGAGGAAAGACAGATTCAATGATCTTTGCTAACCGCACAAGTCATTCACCATTTTCTTCGTTGCATTGCTCCATGTCACCTGGTCTAAGATTTCTTTTACCCCTCTAGCTGCGTGAACACTAATGAAAAGTTTGACATACTGTAAGCAGCAGGAGAAAAGAGAGGGTCCCACCATTTATTCATTTTAAGATGATAAACCACTGGTAGGAACCAGTTCATAAATGCTCTCTCGGGGACAATGGTGGGCATAGAGGAGGATTTGAGAGAGAAATTCAGCCAAATTTCATCTCCTAAAATGCTTGGAGCGTCTTGGCTAAAAGGCATTCTTCCAAGTGATTTGTTTATGTGCTGGAAAAAAAAAAACACTTGAATCTTAGAAAGTAAACCAAGAACTCATGATGAGGAGGTGAGATGTGAAAACTTGGAGAAACAATATGTTCTTTTCTCAGCTGAAATTTCAGGGAATCTTCAAATGCAGCCTCAAGTCCCTATTCTGTATCAGTGATAGATAGTCACCCAGAATACATCCAGTAGTGACTACTATATGAAAATGTGCCTTTCTTTACACACACACATACACACACACACTATAAAAAAGGATGTCAATCAAATTTGGGCAAGTAGTGTATCATAGTGGTAAAGAGCATGTAAGTTAAAGCTTTATTTCTACACTTTGCTTCCTGGGAACATTTAGGCACCTTATTTCATCTCTATAAGCCTCTGTATCCTCAGATTTTCAGAAGTGTTATTGTACCTGCAACCTGTGCAATTACATCGTCCTAAGTATTGATAATGTATGTGAAGTACTAAGCACAGTGCTAGGCACGTATGTACAGCCACACTGCTCTCAGCAGTATAGTAGTAATGCCGTTTAGAATTCACCATGGAATCTATTTAGCATGAGCAATGGCCAATTCTCCCTGAAAACCAGGACTCCTTTTGTAAAATGAAGTTATCATTTTTTACAATTTTAAATATTATTGAGTTGTTGAGAAGAAAAAAGATTATACATATAGAGGATTTGGACTCGGGCTGACACACAGTGAGTGCTCACTGTTAGCTATCATTGTGCATTGGAGTATTAGTACTACTGGCATAAAAAATCTTCTAGTTGCCTCAAGTATGCTTTATTTTTTTTTTTTTCATGTAACTTATATCCCTTACATACAACCCAGGGCTTCAACCTGAGGTTTACTTTTCCTTCTATCTACTTTGCGTTCTGATAACTTCTGGCTTAATCCATTTTCTCCGTTACCACTAAGTCTCATCTCTTGTTTCAGTGTTTTGATTAGTAATGAAAACAGACTCTCAGATAAAGCGTTGCTTTTCCTCAGCATATTGGAAACATTCTTTGGAGTATTTTTTCTAAGACCACTGCATACTTCAGCCATGAAGGAAGGAGTTGGGGGTCACAGAGTGGGTTTGGGCACATATATGGTCCTTGTTCTGCAGTCAGATCAATGACCCTGGGGAGAAGAGTCTGTGCTCCTAGCTCCAAAATGTTGCTCAAGATTATAAATGTATACTATTCATTTTGCCTTTTCTATTACGCCAGGGTGCTAGATACAGAGACCGATTTTCAGCTTGTATTTTGGAAACTGAGTCTGGACAATATTTATTTTTCCAGTTTCATTAGGAATTTGTCAGCAGTAGGGACTATCTGATCATTTATTTGTATAAAGTAATTTTTCAGCAGTTGACATTCGTTTCCATTTACACAACACTTGGTTAACAGGAAAAAGAAAGAAAGAAAAAAGAAGAAAAAATATTGAGCCACTGAACCAGGTTGGAAAGTTACCTTAGTTATAAGATTTCATCATGTCACTGATGGTCAGAGCAACAGGTGAGGGTTTAAAGGCTATTTTCACGGTAATCAAACCTAGACAAGAATGCTTCTCTCCACAGCTCAATGCTAATCATTCTTTTCTTCTAATAACACCCAGCATTAATTCACACACTGGCACAAGATTCAGATCTCTTAAAATAAAGTCATCCTGATTGCATTTTGTTTCCTCTCATTTTCCCATCAATCTTGACCCCATTCTAGAAACTACCATACTGAAATTCTCTAAATGTAGAAATCTTTGCAGTAATATCATTAAAAGAAGAGTTCTTGGAGAGCCCTGATTTTACAGAAAGCTCCATCTTTCTCTCTACAGTTTACATTAGAAATGCCAAAAAGTTCCCAGACAAGGAGCAAAAAAAAAAAGTGATTTAAGTAATCAAGAGATAAGATCATTTAAATGATCAAGTTTTGAAGCTGTGACCGTTGTTATTGGAATGTTAAAAAAAAAAAAAACAACCACTCTCAATCTTATTTTTTTTATTTTATTTATTATTTTTTCACTCTCAGTCTTTTTAATGAAAATATTTTTAACATTTTTCATTAGTTATCTCAAGAAAATCTATGTACTGTTTTATTTTCCACAAAATTTCCTTCAGTCTAAATTGTGATCAATATGTGTTCAAGTAACTTAATTTTCTATTATTCATTGGTCAGAAAATTGGGGGGAACCCTAATTGCTCCAAATGTCTTATTTATTTCTATTGATCCTACCATACAGGTCTAGTTGCTATTACATAAAATCATTGATTCATATGACCGTCCAAGAATACTCAGATATGGTATAACCTGTTTATGCCCACATGAATACTTTCTCCTGAAGAATGGTACACTTTTAAAATAGGACTTAACAGGTGTGGGTTTAAACAGTCAATGCTCACTATGCTGAAGTAATTCATATTTTTTATCAGATTATTATTCTAATGGTTAGAACTTATTGAACCTAGGCCTATTTCACAGTGTTGAGGTACAGGGAATGCCAGCTGCATAACCCGATGGTCAAACCAAAGGTTTACAGCAGATAGGCCTCCCTACGTATAGAAAATGTAGAAGCTGTACTGAAAAATAAGATTTTAAAGTTTTTAATTGGGGTCTGATATGGTAATGAAAATGAGTTTTATGGCACAGAGTCCATCCCTCTAGAAATTTTTGGTGATGAGGCCTATGACTGACTCTCGTTCATCTGTCTTTGCTGGAAACAATACTAGGAAGAAGCATCGGAGTTAGCACTTGTGATTCAGACACACAAGCAATAGGAATGCCAGAGGCAGAAAATGTGCAATTTCATGCTCATTAATTTCAGAGAGGATTTACAAATCAACCTGGCTCGGGATATTCCTCTTCCAAAAGGCCTGCAGGCACCGTGGAGCAGAACAGTTACCACAGACCACGTCCACGAGGTTGACCAGATGCTTGGGGGCCACAGTGGTCCTATTTATTCCCACGTGAAGATTATAGGTCAAGTTCTGTGCACATGCAAGGAAGCGACTTTGTGTCTGGAACAAAAGAGATAGTACCATGAGGATGCTTCCCCCATGTCCCTTCTACGAGGTAGGACATAAGTTTTCATTTTCAGCTGTTCTTTACTAGCTAGGTGGTAGTAACTCAATGCTATTTCCTCTCTCCACTTTAAAGTGTAAGTTGACTAATAGATTATTATTACAGTCAATCAAGTGCTGTAGGTAATCTGACCTTAGACGTATCCAGGTACCCCCATAAATCAGCCATGTTAGGACTGTTAAAGGGTTTAAAGTGGATCAAGAGAAGATGAAATTTACTCAAAACCATACATTGCAACAGTTTCATTTCCATTTGAGGAATTCATTCCATGAGCAACTTGATAATTCTAGTATTTGAGGTCTGGGGATAGTATTGAAGCCATTCTGCCAGCTTCTTTATGGGCTGCCACTGACACAATCGGGTGACAATCGGGACAGGTGGATCCTCACTAGTTTTGCCTTTGCTGTTGGTCAAATCAATTAGAGCAGGTCTTCAATGTGTGTGCAGATCACCTGGAGATTTTGTTAAATGTAGGCTCTGATTGCATAGGTCTGGAGTGGGGCCTGAGATTCGCCATTTCTGACAAGCTCCTAGGTGGTGCCCACGCTGCTCATCTGTGGACCTCATTTTGAGTAGCGAGGCATTAGATAATGGAGCAGTGAGGGAGAAAGATGGTCTTACAGGACAGGCCAGCAGCAATATGGGCTGTATGGTTGGCATTCTTTTCAGCTGTAATATTTAATCCCTGAAATGGTGATGTGATTGCAATTAATGTAATTTTACAGGACATTCTATCATTGTGAATAAACCACTGTACATTTGGGGTTTTTTTAATCTGTAAACATTTTTTTAAATTGTTATTTTATATTGGAGTGTATTTGATTTACAGTGTTGTTAGTTTCAGGTGTACAGGAAAGTGATTCAGTTATACATATACATATATCCATTCTTTTTCAGATTCCTTTCCCATGTAGGTTATTACAGAGTACTGAGTAGCGTTCCCTGTGCTATAGAGTAGGTCCTTGTTGATTATCTGTTGTATATATAGTAGTGTGTATATGTTAATCCCAAACTGCTAATTTATTCCTCCCCCCTACCTTTCCCCTTTGGTAACCATAAGTTTGTTTGCTAAGTCTGTGAGTCTGTTTCTGTTTTGTAAATAAGTTTATTTGTATTATTTTTTCAGATTCCACGTAAGTCATATCATATGATATTTATCTTTCTCTGACTTACTTCACTTGGTATGATAATCTCTAGGTCCATCCTTGTTGCTGAAAATGGCATTATTTCATTCATTTTTATGGCTGAGTAGTTTTCCATTGTGTGTGTGTGTGTGTGTGTGTGTGTGTGTGTGTATACTATATCTTCTTTATTTTATAAGATGGTCTTATAAGACAGGCCTGCAGCAATATGGTCTGTATGGTTGGCATTCTTTTTATTTTTTTGTTTTCCTTTTCTTTTTTTTTTTTTGACTTTTTGAATTTTATTTTATTTATTTTTTTATACAGCAGGTTCTTATTAGCTATCCATTTTATACATATTAGTGTATATATGTCAATCCCAATCTCCCAATTCATCCCAACACCACCACCCCTGCCGTTTTCCCCCCTTGGTGTCCATACGTTTGCTCTCTACATCTGTGTCTCAATTTCTGCCCTGCAAACAAGTTCATCTGTACCATTTTTGTAGGTTCCACATATATGTGTTAATATACGATATTTCTTTTTCTCTTTCTGACTTACTTCACTCTGTATGACAGTCTCTACATTCATCCATGTCTTTATAAATGACCCGATTTCATTTCTTTTTGTACCTGAGTAATATTCCATTGTATATATGTGCCACATCTTCTTTATGCATTCGTCTGTCAATGGGCATTTAGGTTGCTTCCATGACCTGGAAATAGCGCTGCAATGAACATTGGGGTGCATGTCTCTTTTTGAATTATGGTTTTCTCTGGGTATATGCCCAGTAGTGGGATTGCTGGGTCATATGGTAATTCTATTTTTAGTTTTTTTAAGGAACCTCCATACTGTTCTCCGTAGTGGCTGTATCAGTTGACATTCCCACCAATAGTGCAGAGGGTCCCCTTTCCTCCACACCCTCTCCAGCATTTGTTGTTTGTAGATATTCTGATAATGCCCATTCTAACTGGTGTGAGGTGATACCTCATTGTAGTTTTGATTTGCATTTCTCTAATAATTAGTGATGTTGAGCAGCTTTTCATGTGCTTCTTGGCCATCTGTATGTCTTCTTTGGAGAAATGTCGATTTAGGTCTTCTGTGCATTTTTGGATTGGTTTGTTTGTTTTTTTAATATTGAGCTGCATGAGCTGTTTATGTATTTTGGAGATTACTTCTTTGTCCGTTGATTTGTTTGCAAATACTTTCTTCCATTCTGAGGGTTGTCTTTTCATCTTGTTTATGGTTTCCTTTGCTTTGCAAAAGCTTTTAAGTTTCATTAGGTCCAATTTGTTTCTTTTTGTTTTTATTTCCATTACCCTAGGAGATGGATCAAAAAAGATCTTGCTGTGATTTATGTCAAACAGTATTCTTACTATGTTTTCCTCTAAGAGTTTTATAGTGTCCGGTCTTACATTTAGATCTCTAATCCATTTTGAGTTTATTTTTGTGTGTGGTGTTAGGGAGTGTTCTAAGCTGTCTAGTTTTCCCACCACCACTTATTGAAGAGACTGTCTTTCCTCTATTGTATATCCTTGCCTCCTTTGTCAAGATTAGTTGACCATAGGTGCATGGGTTTATATCTGGGCTTTCTATCCTGTTTCATTGATCTATATTTCTGTTTTTGTACCAGTACCATATTGTCTTGATTACTGTAGCTTTGTAGTACAGTCTGAACTCAGGGAGTCAGATTCCTCCAGCTCTGTTTTTTTCCCTCAAGACTGCTTTGGCTATTCGGGGTCTCTTGTGTCTACCTACAAATTTAAACATTTTTTGTTCTAGTTCTGTAAAAAATGCCATTGGTAATTTGATAGGAATTGCACTGAATCTGTAGATTGCTTTGGGTAGTAGAGTCATTTTCACAATATTGATTCTTCCAATCCAAGAACATGGTATATCTCTCCATCTGTTTGTATCATCTTGAATTTCTTTCATCAGTGTCTTATAGTTTTCTGCATACAGGTCTTTTGTCTCCCTAGGTAGATTTATTCCTAGGTATTTTATTCTTTTTGTTGCAATAGTAAATGGGAGTGTTTCCTTAATTTCTCTTTCAGATTTTTCATCATTAGTGTATAGGAATGCAAGAGATTTTTGTGCATTAATTTTGTATCCTGCAACTTTACCAAATTCATTGATTAGCTCTAGTAGTTTTCTGGTAGCATCTTTAGGATTCTCTACATATAATATCATGTCATCTGCAAACACTGACAGTTTCACTTCTTCTTTTCCAATATGTATTCCTTTTATTTCTTTTTCTGCTCTGGCTGCCTTGGCTAGGACTTCCAAAACTATGTTGAATAATAGTGGTGAGAGTGGACATCCTTGTCTTGTTCCTGGTCTTAGAGGAAATGCTTTCAGTTTTTCACCATTGAGAATGATGTTTGCTGTGGGTTTGTCATATATGGCCTTTATTATGTTGAGGTAGGTTCCCTCTATGTCCGCTTTCTGGAGAGTTTTTATCATAAATGGGTGTTGAATTTTGTCAGAAACTTTTTCTATATCTATTGAGATGATCATATGGATTTTCTTCAATTTGTTAATATGGTATATCACATTGATTGATTTGCATATATTGAAGAATCTTTGCATCCGTGGGATAAATCTCACTTGATCATGGTGTATGATCCTTTTAATGTGCTGTTGAATTCTGTTTGCTAGTATTTTGTTGAGGATTTTTGCATCTATATTCATCAAGAGTTTTTTTGTTCTTCTTTCTCTAGCTCCTTTAGGTGTAAGGATAGATTGTTTATTTCAGATTTTTCTTGTTTCTTGAGGTAGGCTTATATTGCTATAAACTTCCCTCTTAGACCTGCCATTGCTGCATCCCATAGGTTTTGGATCATCATCTTTTCATGGTCATTTGTCTCTACGTATTTTTTTGTTTTCTTTGATTTCTTCAGTGATCTCTTCGTTATTTGGTAACATATTGTTTAGCCTCCATGTGTTTGTGTTTTTTACGTTTTTTTCCCTGTAATTCATTTCTAATCTCCTAGAGTTGTGGTCAGACAAGATGCTTGATATGATTTCAATTTTCTTAAATTTACCGAGGCTTCATTTGTGATCCAAGATTTGATCTATCCTGGAGAATGTTCCGTGTGCACTTGAGAAGAAAGGGTAGTCTGCTCTTTTTGGATGGAATGTCCTATAAATATCAATTAGATCTATCTGGTCTATTGTGTCATTTAAAGCTTGTGATTCCTTATTAATTTTCTGGATGATCTGTCCATTGGTGTAAGTGAGGTGTTAAAGTCCCCCACTATTATTGTGTTACTGTCGATTTCCTCTTTTATAGCTGTTAGCAGTTGCCTTATGTTTTGAGGTGCTCTGATGTTGGGTGCATATTTATTTATAATTGTTATATCTTCTTCTTGGGTTGATCCCTTGATCATTATGTAGTGTCCTTCCTTGTCTCTTGTGACATTCTTTATTTTTAAGTCTATTTTATCTGATATGAGGATTGTTACTCCAGCTTTCTTTTGATTTCCATTTGCATGGAATATCTTTTTCCATCCCCTCACTTTCAGTCTGTATGTGTCCCTGGGTCTGAAATGGGTCTCTTGTAGACAGCATATATATGGGTCTTGCTTTTGTATCCATTCAGTAAGCCTGTGTCTTTTGGTTGGAGCATTTAATTCGTTCACGTTTAAGGTAATTATTGATATGTATGTTCCTGTTACCATTTTCTTAATTGTTTGGGGTTTGTTTTTGTAGGTCCTTTTTTTCTCTTATGTGTCCCACTTAGAGAAGTTCCTTTAGCATTTGTTGTAGAGCTGGTTTGGTGGTGCTGAATTCTCTTAGGTTTTGCTTGCCTGTAAAGCTTTTGATTTCTCCGTCGATTGTGAATGAGATCCTTGCTGCATAGAGTAATCTTGGTTGTAGGTCCTTCCCTTTCATCACTTTAAGTATGTCATGCCACTCCCCTCTGGCTTGTAGAGTTTCTGCTAAGCTATTAACCTTATGGGAGTTCCCTTGTATTTTATTTGTTGTTTTTCCCTTGCTGCTTTCAGTAATTTTTCTTTGTCTTTAATTTTTGCCAATTTGACTGCTACGTGTCCCAGCGTGTTTCTCCTTGGGTTTATCCTGTATGGGACTCTCTGCGCTTCCTGGACTTGGGTGACTATTTCCTTTCCCATGTTAGGGAAGTTTTCCACTGTGATCCCTTCAAATATTTTCTCGGGTCCTTTCTCTCTCTCTTTACCTTCTGGAACCCCTATGATGCAAATGTTTGTGTGATTGATATTGTCCCAGAGGTCTCTTAGGCTGTCTTCATTGCTTTCCATTCTTTTTCCTTTATTCTGTTCTGCAGCAGTGAATTCCACCATTCTGTCTTCCAGGTCAGTTATTCATTCTTCTGCCTCATTTATTCTGCTATTGATTCCTTCTAATGTATTTTTCATTTCAGTTTTTGTATTGTTCATCTCTGTTGAATTCTTTTTTAATTCTTCTAGGTTTTTGTTAGCTCTTCTAGGTCTTCTAGGTCTTGCATCTTCTCAATCTTTGCGTGCATCCTTTTTCCGAGGTCCTGGATCATCTTCACTCTCATTATTCTGAATTCTTTTTCTGGAAGGTTGCCTATCTCCACTTCATGTAGTTGTTTTTCTGGGGTTTTATCTTGTTCCTTCATCTGGTACATAGCCCTCTGCCTTTTCATTTTGTCTATCTTTCTGTGAATGTGGTTTTCATTCTATAGGCTGCTGGCTTGTAGTTCTTCTTGCTTCTGCTGTCTGCCCTCTGGTAGATGAGGCTACCTTAGAGGCTTGTGCAAGTTTCCTGATGGGACAGAGTGGTGGTGGGTAGAACTGGCTGTTGCTCTGGTGGGCAGAGCTAGCTCAGGACCTTCCCTCCAGTGGGTGGACTTCTGTGGTATAAGTGTTCTCCAGTTTGTGAGTCACCCACCCACCAGTTATGGGATTTGATTTCATTGTGATTGCACCCCTCCTACCGTCTCACGTGGTTTCTCCCTTGTCTTTGGATGTGGGGTATCTGTTTTGGTGAGTTCCAGTGTCTTCCTGTCTATGATTGTTCAGCTGTTTTCCTCGGTTAGCATTCATTTCAGCTGTAATATTTAATCCCTGAAATGGTGATGTGATTGTGATTAATATCATTTTAGAGGACATTCTGTCAGTGTGAAGAAACCACCATACATTCGTTTTTAAAATGAAGTTTTGCTCTGTTTGGATGTTTTTTAATGTTCAGAATCAAAAGACCTGGTCCCCTTTAAGAATATAGGGCACATCAGTGTCAGAATGAGAAAACTGTAAGGAAACCTGCAGAGTAAAGGATAGGCAATGATGCCATGCAGATGCAAAACAAATAACAAAAGAGAGGAGAGAAGTAGGTTGGAGTAGGGGGAATCATCTCTTCATAGGAAAGGGACTGTAATGGAGCAGCTCGCTGCCTCTGCCTCCTGCCTTCAAGCTCAGATCTTTCTTGCTCCCTTCTGACTTAAACCTAGTTGTGTGGCCCACTTTACCCCAGTAGGGAAGGAGATGAAATTAATTTATTCTCAAAAACTCATGCCAAAGCAATAGAGCTAAAGTCTATGTAGCACCCAGAAGCCTCTGACTCTAGGAGAGATTAAGGGTGTACTTTTCATCTGCCCTAGAGAAACAGGGTCATTTTAATCAGGAATTAAGAACTATTTTGGATTGCAGAGGAGTATTTGGCCATATCATTGAGTTTGCATTTCTTTAAATTATGCAGGGCCTTGTGCTTGTAGTTATACCTTGTCTTAATAAGTAGAGAAAGACAGAATTAAGATCTATGATCAAAAACCATGTGACAGCTAGCCTTCAGGAAATCCTGCTTAAATTTTAGAGTATGCCATCAAACCAGCAAGGCAGCAAACTGAACTGGAGGTCTAATGTCAAAACGAGAGAAACTTATCTCTGGCTGCTTTTTTGCTCCATTGTCAATCTCTGTCACTACTACAAAACTGACAGTGGAGCAAACAAGCAGGCAGAGATAATATGCAAATTAATAGCTGTAGCTCTGTGCATATGTACTCCCCTTTTCTAACAAGGACGAGTTGCATTGTCTCAGGGCTGTGGTTTGTGGTTTGTCAGCTGTTTTCAAGAGTCAAGATGCTCCTTTGCGTCCCAATTTCTGAGTTTTATATCATTAGTATATATTGAATTTATCAAATGCTTTTTTCTGAATTGTCTGTGATAATAGTTCTCTTTATCTCCTTTGTTCTGGGAATTTTTTGAATTGCAGCAACTGATTTTCAAATGTTAACAAGAATTTGAAAAAGAATAGATACATGTGTATGTATAACTGAATCACTTTGCTGTACACATGAAACTATCACAACATTGTTAACTATACTTTAATATAAAATAAAAAATTTATAAAAATAAATTCTCACTATGGCTTTTGTAAATTTATTAAAAATTAAATGTATGCCTGGAGTATAACCCAATTGAATGTGATGAATTATTTGTCTTTTTAAAAAAAATTTTAAAGATTTAGCTTTTTAAATATATTGTCAGTTCTTCTTATTTTTTGTTTCGTTTTAGATGCACTGTGCTGTAATTTTTCTTCCTTGTAATATTTTTGTCTTACTTTTCTACCAAGACCATGTTGCTCAAACTCACAAGAAAAAAAAAAAAAAAAAAAGAGAGAGAAAA
>NW_020185339.1:15727719-15824257 GCF_003031525.2 Neophocaena asiaeorientalis asiaeorientalis
AAAAAGAGAGAGAGAGAAACAGTCAATCTGTAGTATGCTCCTGCCGGGCTGGGATAAAATGTTCACAAGACCCAAGTACTGGAAAGATTATGGTCCCACACCACACAAAACTTCCAGGCTAGCTGAAAATTAACATTGCCTGTCTCTTGATTTTTCTGATTGCAAAATTCTGCATTAATTCATCACAGTGGAGCTACCTTTCTCCTACTGCGTCCCACCTCCACCAGTACCCTAAGCCTATGCTCATTTCGCCCCTCAGCTCGTGAACCACATGCTCCAGTCTCAAGCCTATGACGTAATAAGGATTCCTCCATCACCATTCATTAATGGTGAATATAAAATTGGATATAATATATGAGTCTTATTATCTTACATCCACTTTCGTAGTTTGCACATAGTAGGCGCTAAAATTTGTGGAATGTAACTGAATTCTAGGGACCGATTATTTCCTTCACAATGGATTTCATTTTGTTCATTCACGAGAAACAGTTTTCTTCTGCGTTCGTAACGATGTGCATGAAGGTTGTGGCATGAGCTTGGCTGTCTCCCTCCCTGCTGCTAGGAAATGGTCATAATGTTTAATTGCACAAAATGCCTTTTTTGGGCTTCCCTGGTGGCGCAGTGGTTGAGAGTCCGCCTGCCGATGCAGGAGCTTTTCTGGCTTAGCAGGCGCCTCCATTGTGCATAATTAGTTGCTAGGAATTGTTTAGCATAGGCTGATTAGTCTCAGCCAAAGGAAATTAAAGTTTGTTTTTTTCAATAAAGCCCTGGGCTTCCCTGGTGGCACAGTGGTTGAGAGTCCGCCTGCCGATGCAGGGCACACGGGTTCGTGCCCCGGTCCGGGAGGATCCCACATGCCACGGAGCGGCTGGGCCCGTGAGCCACGGCCGCTGAGCCTGCACGTCCGGAGCCTGTGCTCCGCAACAGGAGAGGCCGCAACAGTGAGAGGCCCGCGTACCGCAAAAAAAATAATAAAATAAAATAAAAAATAAAGCCCTGAAAACAGCTAGAGATTCTTGAAACCATAGTCATACCCGGTTTCTCTGGGAAGCCCAGACTCTGGGAATGGGAGAAGTAGAAGATGGAGACAAGGACCCGCCTGATTACACATGGATGCTATTTGATGCCAGGCAACCATTCAAGGTTAGGAGAACATGAGGAGACATGAGTCCATTCCTCAAGATGGGTTTCTCCCAACTGCAGCATGGGCTTTGGTTGTGATGCAGAATGAAACCTTGTTTCTTAGGTGCCTGCCAATTTGCTTTCCAAGTTTGTAAATACCAGCTTCACTCGGAACATGTAATCAAAACAAATGATCTGTGTTTGCCGCTCCTGTGTTTGGCACATAAGGAGAGTGGCCAAATTAGGGAAAATAAGAGGGATAGATGGGTCCCTGCCATTGTTCCACTTCTGTTTTAAGTACATGCTTGACTAAGCCCTTTCTGTGTCTCTGTCACAGTGTCGATTCTCCATTTAATGGAGGGCATTTTCCCTAGCCTTATGGGATGTCACCGTAAAGGGGACCCGTGCTCTTTCTTGTTATGACCAACGGCAATGGGCGGCCATCATGTGTGACAGTGATTATCTAGCTGCTAAGATGTCGTGTTAAAAGGCTGACAGTTCTGATACCCTGATGTGCCCTTGATGATTACTTGCAGCGTTCACTTCAGTGAGCAGTGACTCACTCGGTCAATGCCTCCTTTGCCCCTATAGTGACTTTCCATAAGGATCCCTTGTTAACATGATCCACCATCAAAGTCGAGGTTGGGCATCTGGTATGAAAATCAGAATTCTTTTGTTTAAAGGCATTATGTTAAAGGTTGTTCGATAAACCTTTCTGTAGTCTGAACGAAAATTAAAGGAAATATATTTTAATATTATTTTTATAAAGAGTCACAGATTTTGAACATACAATAGGGCAATACTTAATAGCTGTTAGGTGGTGATGTGGCTTTAAAAGCAATAGGGTGTAAACCTAGAAAATGAAATCAGAAGGAGGAGGCAGGATAGCTCATAACTAATGTTTGACTTTCTTCAGTTTGCTTATTTACAATAAATGCTGTAGTTTGAAAAGTTAAATGCAATGTAATCATGTATCAGCAAATATTTAATGAGTGCATACTATGAGTCAGGCACTGTTCTAGAGATATTATCTATAGATTGATTCCTTTCTTTGTTATTTGAGCTATTTTTTAATTCACTTACATAATTAGATGGAACTGGAAAGTCTATTTAGTGTCTTCCTGATAAAGCAAAGAAGTATTACCATAGATCTTATAATTCACTGAAACTTTTGAGGCCTTTACTGAGGAACAGTGAACTGTATCGGCATTTATTTTATTTTTTAATTGAAGTATAGTTGATTTACAATGTGCTAATTTCTGCTGTACAGCAAAGTGACTCAGTTATACACATATATACATTCTTATTTTATATTCTTTTCCATTATGGTTTATCCCAGGAGATTTGGATATAGTTCCTGGTGCTATACATTAGGACCTTGTTTATCCATTCTAAATGTAATAGTTTGCATCTACTAACCCCCAAATTCCCAGTCCATCCCTCTCCCTCCCCCCACCCCCTGGCAACCACAAGTCTGTTCTCTATGTCTGTGAGTCTGTTTCTGTTGTGTAGATAGATTCATTTGTGCCGTATTTTAGATTCCACATATAAGTGATATCATATGATATTTGTCTTTCTCTCTCTGACTTCACTCAGTATGACAATCTCTAGGTCCATCCATGTTGCTGCAAATGGCATTATTTCATTCTTTTTTACGGCTGAGTAATATTCCATTGTGTATATGCGCCACATCTTCTTTATCCATTCCTCCATCAATGGACGTTTAGGTTGCTTCCATATCCTGGCTATTGTAAATAGTGCTGCTTTGAACATTGGGATACATGTATCTTTTCGAATTATGGTTTTCTCCAGGTATATTCCCAGGAGTGGGATTGCTGGATCACATGATAGCTCTATTTTTACTTTTTTTTAAGGAACCTCCATACTGTTCTCCATAGTGGCTATACCAACAGTGTAGGAGGGGTCCCTTCTCTCCACACCTTCTCCATCATTTGTTGTTTGTAGACTTTTTGATGATGGCCATTCTGACCGGTGTGAGGTGGTACCTCATTGTACTTCTGATTTGCATTTCTCTAATAATTAGTGATGTGGAGCATCTTTTCATGTGTATTGGCATTTATTTAAAATTTTTGTCTTCAAATAAGTGACCTTAAAGGTATAAATTGGTTCTGCAGTACAATTTAAATTTACTTATTTTAGGCAAATAAGTGTATGGAAGAGAGGGAAGTGAGATTTATCTAGACACACAAAAGGAACTGGCTAAGATTGCTCATTTTTGTAGACTTCTCCAAAGTAATTGACTTACATGATGCCAGGTGTCTGCTGGAGTGGTGTGTCCAGTGTGGCCTCTGTGATGCCGAAATGTGTGATACCTGATAACCTATCAAATCTTGTTGTCTATCCAAGAGGAAATAACATAAGGAGGACAGAGCACAGAAATAGGAATAAAAGAAATTCAGTCTAGACTCATTTTAGATGCAGGTCCTTCTATAAATTTTCATCTCTGGGCCTCAAGTCCTGACTCTAAAATGAAAGAGTGGTCTAGAGCATCCCTTATAATCATGAGATTCTAGTGATATATCTACAAATGGCCATTAAAGGACTTAAGAGAAAACTACCATGGAAGACTCCACAGCTCTCCATGACTGTCTGCCCCCCAGACCTTCTTGCCCTTGAATATCCTATCATGGAACCATCAGCCACTGATTCATTCAATGTCTTCCCTCCGTTTCTATCTTCAGAGTTTGAATCAAGAATTGACTTTGTGTAAATCACATCAAGAGAATTGATGCGTATTCTCTGATGGGTAGGTTTTTACAAAAGGCCTACGATGCCTCCTGGAGGTTTAAATTAAAGATATATTGTTAGGAAAAAGTTTCTTTAAAAGCAAATGTCGAAAGGTGCCATGCTGCTCTGTTGCTATGCTCTCCTTAACTCATGGTGAATGTTGCCCAGATTCTGCCTCACTTCCATTAAGAATTATTGCTTTCACCCTGACTAACTTCAGTAAGCTATTCTCAGATAATATCAAACTTATTTCACTCTGGTCCTTTGACCAATGCAAATTTTGACTTCTAGGTAATTGTCTACTTCTGCCTGTGTGACACTCTTGATACTGGGAGTGAGGCTGGGCGCTGGGGAGTGGATAAGCAGAGGCTGGCCAGGTGGCCATCTATAATTCAGTTTCAACCTTTTAAGGATGTGTATAACTAGACTTCTCAGCTCTAAATCAAGGACATTGTTTTCAAATATAAATGAGAAAATAGTTTTACCAGGGTTGACTGCTTCTGTAATGCAAACTGGGTAAATTTCTAAAGACATGGCTCCTTAAAATAGAGCATCGAGTGCAAAACACCTCAGAGTCTCCTGGTCAAATCTCTTATTGCCCTTTAAGAAAATCCAACACTGAATTCAACCCAAGACTTTAATTGGCTGGACTCTAGACAAATTGAAAACTGAGGAAAGCCCTTAGGCTTCCAAGATGCTGTCCCCTGAAACTGGTCGTCGTGATTGGTATCTCCTGGCTCAGTGCTCTGTACTCAGAAATACACAGTTTCAAAGTTTTAGATAATAAAAGGAAATACATTTTTAAACTGGTTTTATAAAGAATCCAGATTTTAACATATAGTAAGTTTGTTTTAATGGGTGCTATATAAAGCATATTGCCTGGTTATTAAATCAACACTGTGAGAAAAGAGTTCAAATACTCAGGTGGGCATGGTATAGCAAAATGAAGACTTTTGTAGTATAATGCTTGCATTTTGTTTTGTGGTTTGTGATTCTACTCAAAATCACATTTGCAAAGGGAGGAGTCAGAGATCTAGGATACTGCTTCCTAAGCAAAAGTGACGCTGTTGAGTGTATTGGTATCTGAAAGTTGGTAGTTTATGGTTGGAAGAATTTAAAGAATCGTGTGACAAATGGAATAGAAACATGAAACAGCATGACTGCCATTTTTTAATTACAGCTTACAGCAGTGTTACTCTTTCCTTTTTGTCATTGCTTACAAAGACCTTGTTAGTTTTATGAAGAAATCGTGAATCATTTCAACCAGAAGAACGTCCTAAAGAGGAATCGAGTTCCTCAATTTTGCAACACAGACTACTGAGTTGGGAGAATTACGTTCTCAGATGACTAAGTCTTGTTGCTGAATTAAATCCTTGTTATATTTAATAGTTTGCCACGCACAATATAATGCTTTTTAATCCTTAATGATTTCCTATCACAACAATGACAACAACAGCCACAAACTAAGCTGATAGTGTGGCCAGAAGTAACCTTTGGGTCATCCAGCTTGAGTAGATCCGCTAGGTAAAATTATTTTACATTATGTCTGCTCAGGCCATATACATCCTATTCTTGAAAATGTTTAGGGTTGTCACTCAGACATCTCTTTTACTTTATACAAATGTCCCATGCAAACTAGAAAGAAGATATTTACCATCCTCGATCATTATTCCTGTATTCCAAGACAGACTAAATCCTTTCCTAGATTAAAAAAAAAAATCACTTTACTTAGAATTTGATGGATCCATCACTTGTATGATTTTGTCACCTGGTGTTTTGCTTATTCAGCTTCTTGCCTGTCACAGGTATACTAGGCTTTCGTCCTTCTGTCTCTTCAGTTGCTCTTTTTCTGGTTCTGCAAGTTATTTCCATCTCTTTCTAAAAGAGGGCACATCAACTCATTGCAATATATGTCTTCTTTCCCCAAACCATCCTTCCTTCCCTGTTCTTAACCTAACTTCTCCGGTCTTACTCTGAATGTCCCTGTCCCTTTATTTTCCACTGGATGCCAGTTCCTACTTCCAAGAGGAACCCACTAATTCTGTGTCTTTATTCCCCTGCAATACTAATACTCTGTCATCTGCTTCTCTGAAATATAGCATTTCATTTCCTTTGTTCTTCTACCTGTTTATTCTTAGTGCCCATTGAGCCGTTTTATTCCTTCTTTGTCTTCTGATTACTGATAGTCACTGACGCTTATTTATCAATGAATATAGATGACAGGCAAATGATCTGTGTGCTGGATTTACAAACTTCTTACCATTCTATGCCTTCATGTGCATTATAGCTTGATCCTGACAATCCTAAGAGGTGGATGAAAAAGTATATCCCTCTTTCATAGGAGAGGAAACATGTTCAGAGCATTTTAAATGACTTGACCTTGTCCTATGGCTAACCCAAGGTCAGGACCCAGGTCTACAGACCCTTTCTGTTGTATCATATCACCTCTCTCTGGCAGAAGGATTGCAGTCCATTGGAAAATCTTCACTACATTAGAAACTGGATGGAAATTAACCAAACCCTTCATTGTACCTTTACAGATGAGAGTCCCTACACTAAATCCGCCAGCCAGACAAAACCGCCTGATGGAGCATTGGCTGTGAGGAGACAGAGCATCCCAGGTTAGACCAGACTGCTGGATTTTTCAGCTGTTTTCCTTTTGAACCCTGTTATTTGGTGATCCTAAATAGTTCCAACTTGGTAAAAAAAAAAAAAAAAATGCTATTTCATAGGGTGGAGACTGCATTCTACACAACTTGTTCAAACAACGTTCATGAAAGCTAGACTCTGGAAAAGCTTGCAAACTTGTGAAAATTCATCTTGTGTGCAAATCCTTTGTAAAATGACTTGAATTTATATCGGCTCTCACTCATTGACTTACTTTCACCTCTGATTTCAGGGTATGATTCTCACAGCAGCATCTATCCCTTTACTGAGACATACGGGCATAACAAAGTGGTTCAGAATTGCTGTGGCAGATCATATATATGCTGAATAACAAATTACTCTTGTCTTCTTGTCTCGTTGAACTTGGATTTACTTCCATCCGACAACTCTTGTAGAATTCTGGGACTTCTGTTTCTTTAGGAAGCTGTGATTAGGTTCCTTGTAGTGCAATAAACGATACCTACTTTTTTCAGCAAAAGATTTTTCAGAAATATCTTAAAATGTCTTTATCCCAAACTTCCATATTGTGAAACTTTGAATTTGAGAATGACATAAACATTCTAAAATTAAAGGAGGAAGGAGATTCAAAATATTATTCAAACTTTATCTGAACTCGGTAATTTGTGGAAAACCTCTTATGGTAGCAACTATACTTAAGAGAAGGGTTTAAAAGCATTAATACATTTAGAAATTTATCAAAATTAACGTCTTTCCATATTATATACAAGTAAATTGAGTACAGCTAAAGCTTAGTGACAGGATTCTAGAGTACAGTAGTTTAACAATCCAGGAGAAACAAAGCAGCATTTCCAATGTTAAATTGAATGGTTTGGCAAATCTGTCAGTGAAAGGGGAATTTTCCATTTGCGTAAAGAGCAAGACGAGTCCGGTTTCTGCCCTGTCCATGATTATTATTTATTTTTATAAGAACTACATGTGGTTATTTTTATTCTTATTCTGAAGGCTTAGACTCATAGTGAAAGTACCTGGCTTAGAAAGAGGCATGTTGTGAATGTAACCTATCCTTGTTTGTGTGCTTTGAAGATTCTAAAGTAACTCGCAATGTGTAATTAGATGGTATCACCCAGTGCTGAGATTTCTTCTATTCCATCCTATAAAACGTCATTCTTAGTGCCGATCACGTTTAGAAAAACTACTGCGATCCGCTATGTGCCGTGTTCTCTGCTTTCTCCTTGTCAGCAATAAGGAAGTACCCAAAATTTGAAGCTCGAGAATGCCAGTTATCCATCAGTTCCTTCTTGGCCTCTCTAATTAGCTGGTGCTTAGTACTCTGCTGGGAAGAGTTGAAGAGACTTCCCACTGTCCTTACCACTTTATGTGGTACTAAAGAAAAGCACCGACTAGTCTCATGTTTTCCTTTCATGGGTTTTCTAGTGTTACATACTAAATTATAACACAGGTTTATGGGCCAGACTTTTCCTTAAAGTCAATAAGTGGTTTTTAACATTACATGTTAGGTACAGAGAAGTTGTTAATTATAATCCTTAGTTCATGACGTACAGTGATTCTTCGTAATAGACTTTTTCCTTTTGTTCTTCCTCAGGTCAGTTTTTAAGTCACTGGAATCAGGAACCTTTTTTGTAGGCTTCAGGGGTTATTTTCCTGGAGTTTGAACATGAACAAACACCCTTTTGTTCTCTCTTAGAAGGCAGCAGCCAGAAGGGTTGGGCGTCCTCAAAATCTTCTTAATTATTTAGAACAGCCCAAGAGAAAAGAAGAGTTCACCAGCCAGAAGGCTAAGAAACCAAAGTGATTAATAACTGATGAGGACTTACTGTTATATCTTAAGAAATAACAGTAAATTAGGGAACTTCTTGGAAACTGCGTCCTGACTGAGTTCTGACACTTGGAGTTCTGAACCTTTACTGTCTTACCTAAAAATCCCCATTAATTCTTGTTCTGACAAAAAAAAAAAGGGACTCTCCCCTGATTTTTGGCCAATTAGTTAAGTCGAAGGGAGATCTAATCCAGCATCCAGAAATCTTAACCAGTCACCTACCATGGCAACCTTTATCCCTGTGAAGTCAGAGAGAGAGAGAGGGAAATGTGCAGAGACCTGGAAAATGCACACTCTTTATTATTTGCTGGAGCTTCGGCTGAAAAATCCCAAAGTGTCCTCCCGAGGAATGAAGGTGGACCCCCGGGGAGCTGAAAGAGCAAAATCAAAGTTTACAGCCTTTTTTTCTTTCTCCTGTGCTTACCTCCCAACCTCACTTCCCTCAAAAGTATTATCACCACCCTGGTAGCAAGGAAAGATGTGTCTAAAGAAAAGATGCAACAAGGAACTGAAGAAGGCGTAAAGGAAAGTGTGGCTCCTCTACTGGCCCCTGGATCTTCTCAGTGCAAAGGCACTTCTCAGGGCAGATTTTGGTGCCCCCAATTCCTGGGCAGTAAGCAAACACCCAGAAGCTGGAATTTTAAAGGAGCTGTGGCTTTTCCTCACATCTCTCCCCGCTGATCCAATGATGGTGATTGAATTTGATGGTTCATGTGAGCACTTTCTCTGATGGAAGGGGGGCAGGTGTAAGGGAGGAAGAGTATAAAGTAGTGGAAGGCATTTTAAAGCTCTCTATACACGTTTTTATGAAAGCTTAAGCTGTTCTTTGAAACCAATTCTATAGAGACCTGATGCTTGCTGGAATAAATATTTGTACACATATACCTAGATAAGGTTTCTTAACATGGGTTCCACTATTTCCATGGCATAACAAAGAGTAACTTTTAACAATTCTGACCCAGAGAAGTAACCTTGAATGTAAACAAAAATGTAATTTGCTTTTCATTCATATCAAAATCTACTACCGCTGTCTAAACGCAAGATTGCTTTAGCAGTTATTTTATAATCACAAGTCAAATATGTGTCCTTCATGAAATGACAATTCTAACTGTAAATCCTTTCGTCCCACTCCTGTCTCTTCTCAAAAAATGGAATGGATTAAACATCTCTTAGGAGCCAAATGCATTTGATTTGGATAAAGGGGAAATGCATTTTTCTTGTTATTTGGAAACTTGTCATTTTAATCGTGTCTCTTATGGCATAATGTGTAAAAAAAAAAGGTTTTTTAGTCTTTCATAAGGTTTTGTAAAATTTTTAATAACCATGATAGTAAAAAAGAAATGACATGACTACCTATGACACTGAAGTTTAAATTTAAAGACTTTAAAACTATTAAGGAGGCATATTTCAATCTCACTTATGCTCATTTTTTTTTCAAAGAGAAGATGAATTCCAAGTACAAAGCTATTTTGAACTAACAGATTCTACTACACATCTATGATTATTAAAAAGAATCTGTTGGTCTGATCTTCCTTTATTTGAGAGATTACTGGTGAATCAGAGTTTGACCACCTGAGGGTTTGTCCAGATTATTACAGGATATCTGTATAATTCTTAGATTAGCATATTTTACAATAATTTGTGGCTTTAGCCACTTAGAGATGAGGCATTTAATCATGTCTGTCTAATGTTCATGAACGGAAAAGACAGGAATCTAGTCTTAGGCCTAGAGTTAGTGTATTATTTATTTGATTCACGTACTTTTTCCAGGTAGGATAGCTTTCTTTGTCTATGCTAGTCTTGAGAAAGAATTCTGGGCAATTCACAAAAGCAGGAAGCTGTCAAGTGTTCACACCCATTGCCATTTCCAAACTTTGGTGCCCCAGGAAAATTATCTTAACTCTGTAGCCAAACTGAGCCCTCAAAAGTTTGTGTGGGAATTTTTTTTCCCTCCTAGAATATGAGAAAAGACAGTTATCAATTTGGTCATAATTAAATGAAGATGATATATCTTTCTTGCTTCTCACATTTGAGTATTTGCAGAGAGTATACAGATACGGAGCTGAGAGTCTGAAATGCCCATTAGCCCAAGATGTATACACTCACGCTGTTTAGAATACATCCAGGAAGCCTTGACGCCTACTGAAAAGTCAAAGTGTGGAAAATAATACAGTACCCTTGGTATCACAGAGAAGCTGGCAACCTTGAATTAAGGGGGAAGGACAGGAATTTTGAAGGTTCTGCCCTCCCTGTTCAGCATTTTCCTCTTTGTTAGCACACAATTTGACACTTCATTGGTCTAAATTTTCATGATTATAGTAGATATATAGTGTGACATTTACAATAGGATTTTATGGCTCTAACACTCTTCAGGTGGATGAAGGGCATTTCCTCTGATTTTCGGGCCTGGTTCTCCTTCCTCTGTTGAGTTTCACCATTGAGCTGCTCCAAGAAATGGGCGAGTCTCACAGAGGGGAAACCAAACTCAGTTGACTCAAGCAAGTATGTCATGTCATAAAAGCACGGTGCTGCACAATGCCTACGTGTATCAAATCGTCACATTGTACACCTTAAATCGTCACATTGTACACCTTAAATGTCTTACACGTCTGTCAGTTACATAGAGAATTTCAAAGGCCAGAGGTCTCTCCCCCAATTCTCATTTGTTCCTCTAACACCTAAAGAGAACGTCTGAGCACAATTTAACAATAAAACCGACAGGATGAGAGTGATTCATTCGAGAACGTGTGCTGCTATAGAAAAAAGGCCACAAAAAAATATGCAGAAATAGCTGGAGTCTGTAAATAGAGTGATGCAAAGCAGAACTTGTTACTTCTCATGGCAGGTACGCATGAAGGATTTCCCCCGGAGAGCTGATCCACTTTGCTCTGTGGTACACCCTGAGTTCTCAAGTAGCGCTGGGCAAAACGAGCATCTTGATGCAGCCTTCATTAGCGATTCAGACAGATGACAGTCTATTATGTTTGAACTTCTCTCCTGCCTTAGTAGACACGGGTGAAACATAATGAAGTGGTACATAGGCAGCAAATGACTTTTAAACAATAGTTCTTTCAGCATGCAGCTTAGGAGAAATTATTTGTAATGAATTAGTTCTGTGCTTGGATATTCCCTGAGCCCCACTGTGTTACAGGAGTGGTGGCATTTGGTCAGTGTCGTGCTCTGGGTACACGAAGTAATAAGAATGACTCTGACGACGGCCAGCACAGCTTCCCAGTGTCTGGAAACATTTTACAAGGAGGCTCAAGGAGATGTGCACAAGAGCCACAGGAGAAAGTCTTTTCTGTCTACTACTTTGGCACAGAAGATAAATGAATTCTCCCGCTCCCCAGGTTAGGGAGACCTTCAGTTCAGGGTGTTTTAATTAAGTGACTTTAGAGAATTTGGCTGGGTGCAAGCTGTATGGATAAAATAGATAACCAACAAGGACCTTCTGTGTAGCACAGGGAACTCTACTCAATATTCTATAATAACCTATATGGGAAAAGAATCTGAAAAAGAATGAATATATGTACAGGTATAACTGAATCACTCTGCTATACACCTGAAACTAACACAACAGTGTAAATCAACTATACTTCAGTAAAATTTTTTTTAAATAGTTGCTCTGTAAAAAAAATAAAAGAGTTGTATGGATTGATTGGCACTAGGGAAAGAAAAGAACCATCCTACACAGTTTAATGTAGAATAGAGCAGTTGAGCTCATTAATACTCCTTTCTTATTAGGGCTGACATGACTTAGAACAGCCCCCCAATTTCAGTCGTGTCATCTTCATAATGTTTGTTATATATGTTTGTTCCACCTTGGCTATAATTAATATGATTTTAAGTAAATTTAAATTGATTCACTTTTTTCCTTATCTTTATCCTAAGCTTTATTATCTTGAATTTGATATGCTAATTATATTTTTCTAGTATAAGTTTTTAAAAATTATAACTGAATTTTTTTTTGTTAAGTTTTATGTGTTCCCTCAAATATATCCAATGTTTACGTACACTATACTTCGGGAAACACTGGCTTGGAGTGAGATTCTTCTCCAAAGAAATGCCTTTGAGAACCTCAGTTTGTCAGTGTATTGATGAGTAGTCGTTGATTTATAGTGCAGAAATGGGGCGTTTGGACGGGAGTGGAAGGCATTTGGAGCTTTTGCTATAAAATGGAAAGAAATGCTGATAGCGAGGAGGGAGAACAAAATTAACCCAAAGCCTAAGAAATAACAAGAATGCAATGATCACAAGAGTAACCTAATCTAGAAAGAGAGAGCGAGGGAAGCCATAGATAAATTTTAAAAATACTGGTTGTCATTCATTTCATGCTGTGTTCCAAGTATTGGCCTAGCCATTTTGATAAATAATGTTGCGTTTCTTCCACAACACCTGCAGGAACTAAGTTTTGTTCATTTCCCTCTAACAGTTGAGGGAACAAGTTCGGAGAGCTAAAGTAACATGCCAAGGTCATAGGGCTAGAAAGTAGTGGACAAAATAAAATTTTATCTGAAATGCATTTAGGTAACAATGAATTTCCACCAGAATCCTGAGCAGTGAGTGAAAGGAGAAGGTGGTGAGAATTCTTAATGAGAATGAGGTGTAAAGACTGCCTCCTAGTGGCCAATGGAGCATCTGCTTGAAGTAATGTAAGAAAATGTAAGGTGGGCAGGAGCCTCTGAGTGTGGGTGGCCTGTCCGTCCAAGTTGCAGAATCTATCTCAGTCATCACCGACTGGGCCCTTGATTACAGGTGGGTCATTGAGTAGAGGCTGCGCTCATAGGGGTCATGCCATTATTTCTCTAAGTAACTGAGGGCTAGCAGAAACTGAGGAAGCAGGCTGGTAGTTTGCTTTAGGCTGTGCTGTCATCTATTCTATACATTTGTAATTTTCAAGGAAAAAACCCGAAATTGCCAAAGCAGGCTCTTAAATACTTGTTCTTGAACAGGTAACACCATAACTCTCTGCTTCGTGTTTCGCTTCTAAAACCTTAGAATAATACAGAGTTTTAAGATAACACTGAATGAGTAAAAGGAGTCACTTTGCTCTGTGGCACCTGGCAAATAGATTTCTAAAATCAGTTCACATAGATCTCCCGTTATCCGATTCAAGGAGTAAAGACTGACTCTGGGCAATGTGCTCAGTATATACATTTTCAATTCTCTTAATATTAAACATTCTTGTACATTTCTAAGGACTCTTACTGAGCTAGATGGTAAACTGATGTTACGAAGATTTCTGCTTCAGAACTGGGGTGGGAGGGAAACTTTATAGCACCTGGAAAGTCTTTTTCTCTTTAGGAGTTTGATTGCTCCCCTGGTGCTTTCCTGCCTTCTGCATGTAAATGTAAACTGCTTACACACTGATTCCATGCATTTCACCCTTGCATATTTCACCGCATGACCTTTATTTTTCCTCCAGCCAATCCCTTCCTTGCTCCCTAAGTCCATTATAACTAAAATGATCCTCACTCATTTTTTATTTGTGCCTAGTAGTGTTCCAGAAGCTAGCAGTATCCTACAAGCCTCTGTCCTCCTGAGTTGGCATGCTAGTGGGGAGACTGACATTCAACAAGCACTGACTGCCTAACATAAGGTCAGGCTGTGCTAAGTGCAGTAAAGTGAAATAAACTAGTGTAAGGTGTAGAGAGTGGTGGGCAGAAAGACCCTGGACTCTGTGTTTGAAAAGAAAGTCAAGGATAGCCTCGATCAGGCAGTAACAACTGAGTGAGCCTAAAAAGAGGGGGTGAACCCATAATGGTCTGGGGAAAAAGGATTCTAGGCCAAAAAGAACAGCCAGTACAAAGGCCCTGAGGTCAGAACAAGCTTGGCTTGTTAAGGAAACTGAGAGAAGGCCAGCATGGCCAGAAAGGATGAAGCAATGCTGAGAGTGGCAACAGATGAGGTTGGAGAGAGGGAGGGACAAAGGTAGGTTCTGTAGAACTTGTAACCAAGGTAAGAGCTTAAGTTTTATTCTTGGTGTGACAAGAAACCATTGCAAGGATTGAACAGTTGAGGTACTGATGCATTTCTTTTTAAATCTCTCTAGCGTCTATATGGAAAATAGACTTTAAGGAGACAGGAGCAGAGACAGGGAGATCAGTTGCCATTGCACTATTTCATTCAAGAAATGATGGTGTCTTGGACTAGGATGATGGAGGTAGAGGTAGTAAAAATGGTCAAATTAGATGTGGAATGTGAGAGGAAGAGAGGAGTCTGGGTTGAGTCCAAGGGTTTTGCTCTTAACTGGGTAAGTAGTGATGCCATTTACTGAGACAGACCCTGGGGAAGAAATGGTTCAGTGGAAGGGGGGAGTAGGGAACTCAGAGGAAAGGTCAGTGGAGATATACATTTTGGAGCAATCAGTTTGTATTTACACCCTTGTGGATGAGGGATACCATCTTGGTAGTGCAGATAGATGGAGATGGGGTCCAAGGTGTGAGCCTGGGGCTTCCAGCCTTCCGAGGTCAGCCATGAAGGAAGTTTCAGCAAAAGACTTGAAGAAACGGAGGCAGTAGGAGAAGAAGCAGGAGAACGTGGTACCCTGGAATCCAAGTTAAGAACCACATGGGACCAAGGAGGGAGAGAAGAACTGAACCAAGTATTGATGATAAGATGAATAAGACGAGGACTGAGAACTGGCTAAAGGATTGTGTAAGAAGAGAGTTTGTAGTGGACCCTAACTAGAGAAGTGTCAGTCAAGTGGTGGGAGTAAAAGCCTGCTTCGAGTGGGCTGAGGTGAGAATAGGACCTAAGTAAACAGAGCCAGGGAATGTGCACAACTCTTTCAGAATTTCAAAAGACTTGGACTTCCCTGGTGGTGCAGTGGCTAAGAATCCGCCTGCCAGTGCAGGGGACACAGGTTCAAGACCCGGTCCGGGAAGATCCCACGTGCCGCGGAGCAACTAAGCCCATGCACCACAACTACTGAAGCCCACACTGCAGAGACCGCGAGCCACAACTACTGAAGCCCGCATGCCTAGAGCCCGTGCTCCGCAACAAGAGAAGCCACCACAGTGAGAGGCCCGCGCGCCGCAACGAAGAGTAGCCCCCGCTCGCCCGTGCGCAGCAGCGAAGACCCAATGCAGCCAAAAATAAATAAATTAATTTTTAAAAAAATGTTTTTTCAAAAGACTCTATCAAGAGGAGCAGAAAAATGGGACAGTAGCCGGAGGGGGCATGTGGTCTCTGGGAGACTCCCTTTTTAAATGCAGGAGAGGATACAGCCTGTTTGTGTGCTGACTTGGTTGATCTAGTGGAGTGGGAGAATTTGACGCAGGAGGGAAAGGGAATGAAAGTGAAAGCAAAACCTTTGAAGAGGCTCCATGGGGGGCATCCAGCATGCAGTGGAGGTGTCAGCAGGAGGTCAGGCAGACGAATCCAGAGGCACAGAGGCAGGAAGATTATGGTAGGTTTCCCGCTAAGCAGATAGGTGAGTCCTCTTCTGACTGCTCTGTTTTCTTCTTGAAATAATAGGTGAGGTCATCACAGAGAGGAAGGAGGGGAAGGGGATGATACAGGCTTGTAGAGTGAGGAGGAGGTGTCATTTCAAAGGCTGGGAGAGTGGATTGCCTTGGGCAACGTCCAAGGATTACCCTGCAGCCTTGTAGATCCCTAACTAAATAGAAGCCTCTTCTCTCTTAAAAACCTGACTTCTTCAGATCAAGAAGGGATGAAATGAACTTACACATCTGATGCTGCTGCCCCATGTCATCCCCACATATCATATTCCATCTCCCCTTGGAGCTCTCCTACAGCTTCTGACTTTCATGAGCATTTCTTTTTATGAACACCCAGGATATCATGTTTATTTATTAACCTTCTGGCAGGTTATCTCATCCTGTTTCAAGTGGCTCTGCAATGATTTTCCTGGGTTCTAGACTTACCTCTAATTTAAGGTTACAGTCTCTTATATTCAAGAAAATGTTTCTTTATTTAAAGTTCTCCCACCAAGCTTTGCCCAGCAGGGTTCATAACTGGGGGCGGTCCATAGTTGTTGTATTAAAGACTTCTCTCATCACCTGCTTTAGGATCTGATCACTGTTATGCACCAAACCTTACAAGACACTGAGATGGAATGATGAAGCATGGCTTGTAGTACACTTACTGGTCTTTCTCTTCCAAACACTGTCCGCGCGCGCGCGCGCACGCACACACACACACACACACACACACACACATCTTTCCTTCTGTTTTCCTCTTTCAATATAGGAAACTTCACATCTAACCTCTTCTGCTTCAATATTTTTAGAGACAAGAAAATTACTACCTTACAAGGTAACCCCTGCTTTTTAAAACCTGTGTGTGTTAGGAAGTATTCCTTATGCCAACAGGCTGAGGATTCCCACCTTATACCTCTACCCATTGGCTCTTCTAATTCTTCTGAACTTCCCCAAAGTCTTTCGAGTACTTTAATGCACCTATCAGCTCCTCCCTGAGCCGTCATTGTTGTTTAACCAGATAAAGCATGTTGCTTCCTTCAGCCTGGTCTTCTGTGACATATTTTTCACACGCTGGTAGCCTTTCTCCATTTTGTCAATGCTCTCTTGCATGTGGCAGCCAAAACCGAATCCTTCCTCCAGCTAAAGAGCGCAGGGTATAAGAAAACCAGTACCTTCCCTGATCTAGGTGTTCTACTCAATTAGTGCAGATTAAGATTGTATTTTTGAATGAAATAATGATGTTTGTTTACACTGAACTTACAGTCAATAGACCTTATTCTCATGAATATCCCTCAAGAGCTAGGCTTCCTGCCTCGAACAGTAGCACTTCGTATAACGCTAGCCAACACTGTACCCTTTGTTCTACACATGTATTTCTGTTATATTCCGCTAGGAAGATTTGAGAAGAGGAGAGGAGGAGGGGTACTAACAATTGTTGAGCATCAATTGTGTACCGGTCTTATTTATTCAAAAGAGGTATTTAATGATCCCAATTTTATGGAGGAAGAAATTAAGGCTCACTGAGGCTTAAGTAACTTGTGCAAGTTCATCCAACAACAAAGCTGATATTTGAGTTTAGATTAGTTTAATCCAAAGCCCCTCATCTTTCAGCCCTTGTTCCCAGCTCTCAAATGATTCAGCTCATCTTTCCAACATAGTGGAAATAGTCTCTGTTCCTGCACATCACATATATTTACCACTGTCTTAGCAGTGAGTTAGCCATAAATTTGACAAGCATCTAACTATGTTAAGAATTTTGAGTGTACCATGCTTTGTGACCACCTAGGCGGGTGGGATAGGGAGGGTGGGAGCGAGACACAAGAGGGAGGGGATATGAAGATATATGTATACGTAGAGCTGATTCACTTTGTTATGCAGCAGAAACTAACACCATTATAAAGCAATTATACTCCAATAAAGATGTTAAAAAATAAGAAGAAAAGAGGGCTTCCCTGGTGGCGCAGTGGTTGAGAGTCCGCCTGCCGATGCAGGCGACACGGGTTCGTGCCCCGGTCCGGGAAGATCCCACATGCCGCGGAGCGGCTGGGCCCATGAGCCATGGCCGCTGAGCCTGCGCATCCGGAGCCTGTGCTCCGCAACGGGAGAGGCCACAACAGTGAGAGGCCCGCGTTCCACATTAAAAAAAAAAAAAAAAAGACAAAGAATGATAAGAAAAGAAAAGAAAAGAATCTTGAGCATAGCAGTCAGTACCAAGGACAGAGCTCTGCGGCAGCACCACCACCACCACCACCCACCAGAAACCTTGATCCTCCCCCATCAACAATGACTTTCGGCCTTTTGGGTATCATCCTCAGTGAGCTTCAGAGCCAGCTTTTAGTTCGTGGTACTCTGTTCTGCCCACAAGTTATCATGAGAGATCTTTCTCAAATCCCACTGAAATATTCAGATATGCATTTACATTATATTGTCTTTATATAGGTATCCCTTGGAGATACTACAGGTTCAGTTCCAGACCACCACAATGAAGTGAATATCACAATAAAGCAAGTCACACAAACTCCTTGGTTTCCCATTGTATATAAAAGTTATGTTTACACTATACTGTAGTCTATTAAGTGTGCAATAGCATTATGTCTAAAAAGAACCAATGTACATATCTTAATTTAGAAATACTTTATTGCTAAAAATGCTAACCATCATCTAAACCTTCAGTGAGTTGTAATCTTTTTGCTGGTAGAGGGTCTTGCCTCAGTGCTGATGGTGGCTGACTGATCAGGGTGGTGGCTGCTGAAGGGTGGGGTGGCTGTGGCACCTTCTTAACATAAGACAACCATGACGTTTGCCGCATCGATTGGCTCTTCCCTTCATGAACAATTTCTCTGTAGTGGGCAATGATGTTTGATAACATTTTACCCACAGTAGAACTTCTTTCAAAATTGGAGTCAATCCTCTCAAACCCCGCCACTGCTTTATCAACTAAGTTTATGTAATATTCTAAATCTTTTGTTATCATTTCAACAGTCTTCACAGTGTCTTCATCAGGAAAAGATCCATCTCAAGAAACCACTTCCTTTGCTCATCCGCAAGAAACAACTCCTCATCCATGAAAGTCATATCAGAGATTATAACAACTCAGTCACATCTTCAGTCTCCACTTCTAATTGTATTTTTCTTGCTATTTCCACCACATCTGTAGTCACTTCCTCCACTAAAGTCTTGAACCCCTCAAAGTCATCCAGGAGGGTTGGAATCACCTTCTTCCGAACTCCTATTAATGTTGATATTTTGACTTCTTCCCATGAATCAGGAATGTTCTTCATGGCATCTAAGAATGGTGAATTCTTTCCAGAAGGTTTTCAAGTTACTTTGCCCAGATCCATCAAAGGAATCACCCTCTATGGCAGCTATAGCCTTATGAAATGTATTTCTTAAATAGTAAGACTTGAAAGTCAAAATTACCCCTTGATCCGTGGGCTGCAGAATGGATGCTGTGTTAGCAGGCATGAAAACAACATTAATCGCATTGTAGATCTCCATCAGAGCTCTTGGGTGACCAGGTGCTCATATTTTAAAAGAAATATTTTTTTCTGAGCAGTAGGTCTCAACAGTGGGCTTAAAATATTCAGTAACCATGTAGTCAACAAATGTGCTGTCATCCAGGCTTTGTTGTTCCATTTATAGAGTATAGGCGAAGCACATTTAGCCTAATTCTTAAGGGCCCTAGGATTTTTGGAGTAGCAAATGAGAATTGGCTTCAACTTAAAGTTACCAACTGCATTAGCTCCTAACTGACAAGAGAATCAGCCTGTCCTTTGACTCTCTGAAGCCAGGCATTGACTTCTCCTCTCCAGCTATGAAAGTCCTAGATGGCATCTTCTTCCAATACAAGGCTGCTTCATCTGCATTGAAAATCTGTTGTTTAGTGTAGCCACCTTCATGAATTATCTTAGCTGGATCTTCTGGATAACTTGCAGCAGTTTCTACACCAGCACTTGCTTCTTCACCTTGAACTTTTATGTTATGGAAATGGCTTCTTTCCTTAAACCTCATGAACCAATGTCTACTAACTTCAGACTTTTCTTCTGCAGCTTCCTTACCTCTCTAATCTTATGTAATTGAAGAGAGTTATGGCCTTGCTCTGGATTAGGCTTTGGCTTAAGGAAATGTTGTGGTTGGTTTGATCTTCTATGAAGACCACAGTCGTGTGTCCACTGGAGTAGCACCTTTAATTTCCTTCAAGAACTTTTCCTTTGCATTCTTGTTTGGCACAACAGGTCTAACGTTCGGCCTATCTCAGCTTTTGATGTCTTCCTCACTAAGCTTAATCATGTCTAGCTTTTGATTTAAAGTGAGAGATGTGTGACTCCTTTCACTTGAACACTTGGAGGCCATTGTAGGGTTATTAATTGGCCTAATTTCAGTATTATTGTGTGTTTAGGAGATAGGGAAGCCCAAACAGAGGGAGAAAGATGGGGGAAGGGCCAGTCAGTGAAGCAGAACACATGAAATGTTTATCGGTCAAGTTCACCCTCTTATATGGGTGCAGTTTGTGGTGCCCCAAAACAATGACAATAGTAACATCAAAGATCACTAATCACAGATCACCACAACAAACATAATAATAATGAAAAAGTTTGAAATATTTCGAGAATTACCAAAATATGACACAGAGACACGAAGTGAGCAAAAGCTACTGGGAAAATGGTGCTGATAAACTTGATGCAGGGTTGCCACAAACCTTCAGTTTGTAAAAAAGTGTAAAGCAAGCCACAACAAAATGGGGTATACCTGTATAATGTTGGTTTGCATGCCTTATTCTTCAGTGGTCTAATAATCCTTTCTAAAATTTTGCCAGTACATGCCATCAATCCCAGAGATCTAGGATTTCCAGAGCCCCTGATTGTAGAAATTTAGTTGCTCACTTATTCCCAGACTTTAGGCATATCTTTCTCTTTTTTTTGCGGTACGCGGGCCTCTCACTGTTGTGGCCTCTCCCGTTGCGGAGCACAGGCTCCGGACGCGCAGGCTCAGCGGCCATGGCTCACGGGCCCAGCCGCTCCGCGGCATGTGGGATCTTCCCGGACCAGGGCAGGAACCCGTGTCCCCTGCATCAGCAGGCGGACTCTCAACCACTGCGCCACCAAGGAAGCCCTCATTTTTATGTTTGTTTCATTGTTACATCTGCGTATTCTTTTCATTCTCTGGGAGGTAATTTACCTGACTCTGGAAACTCGAATATATTTTAAACAACTAAGGGATTATTTTAATATCACTTTACTTATTAACCTTTGGCATAAGTTTCCTCTTACTTTAATCTTAAATTCTGTCCTTTCTAGTTTAAGGTTATTCTCCTTGGAAGCTACTGGAGATGCATCATTGGAATAGAGTAACTCAGCATTTCACCATGCTGAAAGTAACTTGACACCAGCTTCTGTCAGAGGTAGACTTCTTCCCCAGGTTCTTCTTCTTCTGGCCTAGAGAACTTGGAAAAATTATTCTAGTTGACCTTATCATCTCCTGTTAGCTATAGTTCTCACATGATAAAAGTTGTCCGTATTTCAATAAAGCATATTCAAGAACTATTCTTTCCAGGAGGCCAGATGAAGGTGGTAGTCATTATGGTGGCAAGGACTCCTCTTCTTCTCTCCAGGCACAAGGAATAAAGGGAAGAAAATATTAGAAATTTGCAAAAAAATGAAATGGCAAATATTTAAAATGCTGATTATTATCAAGTGCTATCAAGGATACAGGAAAATAGAAACATATATTGTTGACAGGAATATAAAATTTTTGGAAGACACGTTGGTAGCATCAATCACAGTGTTTAAAAATATATGCACTTTTCCCAACATTTGTGAGAATATATTCTACAGTAATCCTCATACTTGTGCACAAAGATGTAACCATACTTGCTTACTTATAAAATGTGGTAATTTTTGAGAATCATCCGAATCTGATAAAGAAATGCTTTGAAAAAGTGCAGGTAGCCCCCAACAACCACTGTCACCATCACTCACTGCCTCTGAGGGAGAGCATCACTGACTTTGAAGGAGGGTGACTCCAAGGGTAGAAAGGGACCTCTCCCAACTCTGGTGCCTCACTGTTGAAAAGTGGGGACTGAGAATCCCTTTAGTCGTCCAGGAGTTGGACAGGCGAAGTGTGTTTGACCGTGAAAGTGGGCGGGTCTGGGAATAAAGTGTGCCAGCAAATTGGTATATACAGAGATGTTCGTTGGAGCTTTGCTTATTATTGAAGTATTGGAAACAACCTGAAGTATCCATCAGTTGAGGAATGGTCAAACAAACTAGGGTGCAGCCATTCTAAGACAGATTATAAAACTGTTAAAAAGTATGAGGTAAACCTATAGACCACATCATGAAAAGATCTCCAAGACATATTGCCATGTTGAAAGCAGCAAGTTAGGGACTTCCCTGGTGGCGCAGTGGTTGAGAGTCCACCTGCCAATGCCGGGGACACGGGTTTGAGCCCTGGTCCGGGAAGATCCCACATGCCGCGGAGCAACTAAGCCCGTGCACCACAACTACTGAGCCTGCGCTCTAGAGCCTGTGAGCCACAACTACTTAAGCCCGTGTGCCTAGAGCCCGTGCTCTGCAACAGGAGAAGCCACTGCAATGAGAAGCCCACGCACCGCAATGAAGAGTAGCCCCCGCTCTCTGCAACTAGAGAAAGCCCGCGTGCAGCAACAAAGACCCAACGCAGCCAAAAATAAATAAAGAAATAAAGAAATTTATTTTTTAAAAAAAGAAAGGAAAGAAAAGAAAACAGCAAGTTAGCATTGCGTGGTTTAACCCAATTTTGGTTAACTGTTAGTGCCTGAAAAGAGAATGGAAGTTGGGCACAAACTTTGACAGTGGTTTCCTCTGAGATGAGAGGAGGAGAAGAGGGAGAGTGTGGAAGGGCGCCCTCAGGCTTTGATCCATATACTTCTGTATCATTTGAATCTTCCACTAAAGTGTACTTGTGTAATACCTGGGTGGTTTTTTAAAAATACTATAATGACAACAAGGAATATTAGTGGATTGGAGCCACCTGGCATAACCACATCTTGGAGGACATACCAGACCCAGCCCTGCAGATGGAGAAGAAGAGGAGGAGGTATGCCTGCCAGCTGATACTACACAGAGCCAACAGACTTGTAAATATTTATCCATGTGTCAAGAAGCTCATCTGCAAGAGAGAACAACAAAAACGTGAGGGTATCGCCATTCATTTAAGTAGAAGAAAATAGAAGATTGGAAACAAAAATGATTACTGGTATGTAATATTTTCAGTCATATGGAAAAGGGGTCCATGTGTTCCCTGTGATCTCAGAAGCATAACAAGAACTTGTATGTCAGAGGTCACCAGCCAACATCATCCCGCTGGCTGCGGGCAGCCTAGATACACTTGGCCAGCAAATACCGTGAGGCGGTACCCATCGCTCTTCACTCTGTTTCATGTCCGCACCCTACTGATCAGGTCACACACGGCCTGCTTCATTCATTTAATGTATCAGATTCGTACGTGCATTTGGATTTTTCACCCATGCTGTAAGGGTAAGTTATAGGAAATCAGATCTGGAAGCAACTTAAAAGTGGAACTTTCTAAGAAGTACAGAAAGGCAACCTACCTTACTGGCTGGGAACACAGACTCTGGAGTTAGCCTGCCCCTTATTTGAATTCTGGTCCTGCCACCTACTGCTATGTGAACTTTGGCTGGTTGCTGAAGTTTCATGGTTCATGTGTCAGTTTTCCTATTGTGTGAAATGAGAGAGTAATAAGTTAGTGCCTATAAAGCGTCTGTATTAGCTATCTATTGTTGTGTGTCAATACTACTGCAGATCTCACAGCTTAAAACCAACACACGTTCATGATCTCACAGTCTCTATGGGTCAGTTATCGAGGCATAGCTTCTCTGGTTCTCTTTTTTAGGGTCTCACAAAGCTCAATCAGGGTGTGAGCCAGGGCTGCAGCCTCATCTGAGACTTGAGTGGAGAAGGATCTGCTCTTAAGCTCACTCAGAGTGTTGGCAGAATTCGGTTCAGGGCTTCGGTTTCTTGCTGGCTGTCAGCCAGAGGCCTTCAGCCCTAACGCAGTTGCCTGCTTTTCCAAAACGCACAAGGGCAGGAAAGGCTCCAGCAAGATGGCTGCTACAGTCTTACGTGCATAATCACTTACACGTCATCGCATACATGCCATCGCCTTTGCCATATTCTCCTGGCTAGAGACAAGTCACGGGTGACACCCACACTCAGAAAAAGGGGATAATACAAGGCCTCATAGTCAGAAGTTAGGCATCATGAAGGACCACCTTAGCATCTGTCTGCCACAGCATACTAACTCAGGCCCAGTACCTTTAAGTTACCTAATATATGTAGTTAGTGTTCATTTAAACTGTCTGAAGAAGACATAGGTAGCTTTTTGAGAAGATTAGTTTCTCACACTGGGGGTACTCAGACAGGACTGGATGGTGACTGTAAATAAAATCAAATGGAGGTAGGTCTTGAACCAGATGACCTTTAAGATCATCTGTGACTTAATTCAGCCACCAGACAAGGTGAAAAACTGCCCTCCTCAAAGTCTCCTGCAGCATCTTTATGTGTTTGTTGCTGCTATTCTTCTTGCGTGGTATCTTACCATAAATAGGTGTTGAATTTTATCAAAAGCTTTTTCTGCATCAATTGAGATGATCACATGGTTTTTATTCTTCACTTTGTTAATGCGGCATATCACATTGATTGATTTGTGGTTATTGACGAATCCTTACCTCCCTGGGTTAAATCCCACTTGATCATGGTCTATGATACTTTTAATGTATTGTTGGATCCGGTTTGTTAGTATTTCGTTGAGGATTTTTGCGTCTCTGTTCATCAGTGAGATTGACCTGTAGGTTTCTTTTTTGGGGGCTATCTCTGTCTGGTTTTGATATCAAGGTGATGGTGGCCTCATAGAATGAGTTTGGAGGTGTTTCTTCCTCTGTAATTTTTTGAAATAGTTTCAGAAGGATAGGTGTTTTGCAAGGTATTGTTTTTCATTTTTACCTGACTTCCCCTGTGTAAATGGGAACTAGAGCAGCCTATATGATTTTCTGTGAGAATTCTGAGAGTGACTTTGGTCCCTCTTAAAACAGCCGAGCTTTAGGGGTGGGGTGGGGAGGAAGGAAAGAAATGCATTTTACCTTGACTAAGATTTGCAGAGGTGCAAGCCCTCTTTTCCGCTTCTGGGCCTCTCAAAACCCTAATCAGGTTTGTGTACCTAGACTGCACTCAATAAAGGTCATGTAACATTACTGGGAAGAGGGCGAGATGATGGATTGGACTTCTAGACTCTCTGTAGATCTTGCTGGTGACTAACGAGGCTTTTTACCCTTCTGATTCACTCACCAGCTCAGCCTCCGCTGTTTGCACTGAAGGCTTGGTAAACATAAACTTTCTGTTTAGTAGCCCAGCCATGGAAGAGGATGAACAAGGCAGCTCCATTGTGGCAGCACAGAATCCAGAGAGCTGTTTTTTATGCCCGAGAAATCATTGATTTAAGACATACATAGCCTTGCATGTGAATTGCATCAGTGCCCACACCAGCCCTATTTCTGCATTCAGCCTCTGAGAAATGTGACCAAAGAACCACATGCACCACACGCGCCAACACCCAAATACACCCTGAGTCATGCACACACTAGCACCTGGCCCTGTTGTGCTGGGGAGGGGGGAAGGGGGGTGACTGAGGCACTCTACAGCCATGCGAGTGACTAAATATTAGCAATGCAATAACCATGATGCACCCCTGTTATTTCTTTAATTTAAGCAATTTCCCAGAAGAGTGTTGAGGTGTTAATTGCTTCTGCACTTCTTTGTTGACAGATATGTTCTTTCTCACCTGGCTAAGAGAAGCAATTACCGTAATGCTCTCCTGGGCTTGGCGAGATATTCTTTAATAGATTTTAAAGGTATTGGTAGGGCAGTGTGCTTTTAAAAAGAAACTGTTCTCTGCCCTGTTCATACTTGATAACATGGGTGGATATTGTATTCAGACCACGTGATGAACCTGTTAAAGAGAAATATGCAATGGAGGAAAAAAAAGACAGGAGTAATAATTTTTCAAGAAATATATATCGAGATTTCAGATATGAGAAAAAAATGTTCCTGTGTGTGTATATCACTGAGTGGAACAAAGATTAAACAAAACAACAACAAAAAGAAAGAGTAAGACTTTTCTTTCAGCATTCAGCCAAGATTATTTCTCATGAACTTCAACACAAAGTTGTTATTTTCTGGGACTGGTGTGGCTTTCCAAATGACGGTGTGGCAGGTCACTAACTCAATACAAATCAGTAAATATTCTTTTACCCGTTGCGTGAGAGTCACTTTCACAATCTGCTCGAACCACACGTGGTTTTGTGTTTCATACGTACGTTCAAGAAGAAAAAGAAAAACAGTCTTAGAATTTTTTGTTAGAATTTGGAGCTTTTTTTTTTTGGCGAGAGTCACTTTGGCAACCTACCAAGCCAAGGCAACCCATGTTAACCAAAGTGATGTTGTGAAAGGAAGACTGAATTCAGAGTTGAGAGCACCTGGCTTTAAGTTCTAGCAAAATGCTTTGCCTGATACAGTGTCCTTAGGCAAATCATCTAACCTTGAAAAGCTTCTGTGTTTTCATCTTTAAGATGCTGGGTTTCTGTGAGAATCAAATGAGAAAATGTGACACTGCTAGACGCCTCTTCAAGTGGTATAGAGATGTAAAATGGTGTGATCAAAGGAAAATATAGGTTTTTGTGGTACCCAAAGCTTATACAATTTGAGGGTAGGCAGCTTTTTAAGGAAAAAAATACAAAAATGTCTTTTTAAGAGTTTACAAAACCATGTGACCATGTGAACACCTTGCTAGGACCTCTACCAAGGCTTTAGAAGAAGCCTGTGGCAGTGAAGGTCCTGGAAGCTTGAGTCAGTAGCTTTAGCTGTGCATTATTATTACAGACTTACAGAATGCCAGAGCTGAGAGTGGGCTCACACCTGTTTTTTCCCAGTAGAAACGTCTTTGGAAACAAAATCTTATATGGAGAAACAGAAGAGAAAACAGATAGGAGGAGCTGAAGTTAGGACAAGGGATTTAGTTAGAACTGTGTCCATGTGACCTCCTCCTTCCTTGGGCACCTAAGAACTTCAGTTGAAAGGAGAATTTGGAGAAACACTGTATTTCATTTATTTGAAGACCACCCCCCCCCCATTTTAACTACCGTGAAACCAGGATGCACCTTACAGTCGTTCTTGAACCTGCAGTGGTTGTGATGTCATTGTTATTGCCTGTGCACGCTCTTGGTTGTAATTCCTGGTAATATGATTGGATAAATGCAACCCCTCGAAGTTTCAGGCAATAAATCATTTAAGGACCATGTGAGGCAGGAACATGCCCTGTTGTCTAAAACATTCTGTTGACACTGGGGGAAGATCAAGGAAGCATAAGCGTCACAACTTGCCAAAAGGGGTCTCAGCAGCTTGGAAGAAAGACCAAGAGACAGTAACATAGCCCTCTCTCAGAAACTGGCATCATCAGTGTTCTGGAGGTCCAGAGGACAACGTCATATGGCAAATAAAGACATCAGTGACACTGGTTCAGAAAGTGAATAGGAAGAAGATAAAGGAGTCCCTTAACTGACTTTAACTTACATCTTCTTTCTTATGTATGTACTTCGAGTTCATTTGTAAGTACAAAAAAATTTGAAACTTAGTGGTAAGAAAGCATTATGTTGTAATTTAATTGGCAGCATTTCTTAGTGGTAAATAAAACAATAGCGTTCCTTAAAAGTGCTGGTGTCTTGGAGTCAATGAAACGTGGTACTTTTTAAACCATTTAGTTCTATTCTCTCATTTTGTAGTTCAGAGATTAATACCCAGAGAGTGTTTAGTGACTTGCCCAAGGCAATATGGCTGATCTTTCCAGGGCATAATGAACTAGCTGCAAATATTTTTCAAGCAGTTGTTCCCTAGTTAGCCCCAGACTAGAACCCTCACTATTTCACTAATCATCACTAATCAGATTTGTTATTATTTTTTAATTGCTTGGGATCTGCATTTCCTACTAGAATATAAATTCCTGAGGACAACGATGAAGTCTGTCTTGTTTACTGCTAGGTAGCAAGGTGCCTACCATTCAGCAAATGATCATTAGATTTTTCCAGCAGAAGGATGGATCGATGGATGGATGGATGGATGGATGGATGGATGAAGGAGGGGTAGATGAAGAGAGGGATAGATGGATGGATGGAAAGGACTAAAACATTTCATATTCAGATTGAGGCTACAAGATAGTTGGATAAGGTGGTGTTATATATGACAATTGATGTACTAATACAAGTATGGACTGAGCAAAGGAAATAATAATGACTCTGGTTGGTCTTCTCACTTCCTTGCTGCTCACCCTAAGGGGGAGCCTTTCCCTTGAGACAAGAATATGTTGTCTCTCAAGTAGAGCAGGAAAAAAAGAGCTGGACCAGGAGAGGGACCAGGAGAGAAGGCTACCCTCCTTGTCAGGGTGGAGGAAGCTGACAGGGAGGATGTGGGTGTAGGACGGGGCAGCTGTCCTTGACGTGGACAGCACAGCCTCCTCCCGTTCTGGATTCCAGCGGTGTCTCAGCAGGGCTCTAATAAAACAGAAACTCACTGCAGCAGGCTGCTTGCCTTCTCCATGGAGAGTCCACAGGGCTCCCTTGATGCCTTGCCTTTTGGTTATCTGCAGTGGCTGCAGTTTTCCATCTGTTCCTTTGAAATGGATCAAGCCTCATAAAACAAGAGAGTCAAATAAGTGCCTCTGACATCTGTAACAAAATGATAGGGATGGATTTACTGATTTACTGTTGCCCTGGTGGCTTGGAGTTGGCCTAAGGCTGGCCTTATTTTTCAGCTCCTTTCTCAGTAGTATTTCATCTACATGTTTTTGCATCCATTGTTTAGCAATTACTTTATGACGGTCTGAACATTTATAGCGTTCAGTTATATGAGAAGGCAATCCCATGCACCGAAAACAGGTACAGATTTCTGCCTAACAAACCAATTTTCAAGTCTCAGGTTTCCTGATTTATAAAATGGAAGTGTTATCCTCTTCGCAGGGTTATGCTGAAGGTTAAATTAGATGACAGATGTGAACCATTTTGAGAGTTATTAACTGCTTTAAAAGGATGGATAATCTTAAACGGTGTCAGGGATTTCTCCCTTTTAATTTTTCTCTTCAATCCAGTTATCTCACTCATGGTAGACTCACGGGTACTTTGGTCTCCATGGAAGGAGGAGGCCAAGCAGGTGTAGCTCTAAGTCCCATTTTGTCCTGATTATTCAAGAAGTCTGATTTCCTGTTGAAGTTTATCCTCCCTTCATTTCCTTTTCAGGCAGAAAGAATGTTCCCCCCAAGCATTGTTCTTTTAATTGTCTTTGAAGACGCAACGGTCCCTAAACAGTGTTTAGCTCCCTGTCTTGGGCACTAGCTAAGCTCCTAACTCCTTGATGACACTCTCTCACTAGCTTCCAGTGCAGCCTTACCTGATGTCTGTCTGTCTCAGGGTTTTCCTTTTTCTTTTTTTTTGAATTTTTGTTTTTAAATTTTGTTGACGTATAGTGGATTTACAACGTTGTGTTAATTTCTGCTGTACAGCAAAGTGACTCAGTTATACATATATATTCTTTTTCATGTTCTTTTCCATTATGGTTTGTCACGGGATGTTGAATCTAGTTCCCTGTGCTGTACGGTAGGACCGTGTTGTTTATCCATTCTAAGTGTAATAGTTTGCATCTGCTAATCCCAAACTCCCATTCCTTCCCTTTCCTACCTCCCCCTCCCCTTGGCCACCACCAAGTCTGTTCTCTATGTCTGTGGGTCTGTTTTTGTTTCATAGATATGTTGATTTGTATCGTATTTTAGGTTCCACGTATAAGTGATATCATGTGGTGTTTGTCTATACCTCCCCCTCCCCCTTGGCCACCACCAAGTCTGTTTTCTGTCTGTGGGTCTGTTTTTGTTTCATAGATATGTTGATTTGTATCGTATTTTAGGTTCCACGTATAAGTGATATCATGTGGTGTTTGTCTTTCTCTATCTGACTGACTTCACTTAGAATGATAATCTCTAGGTCCATCCACGTTGCTGCAAATGGCATTATTTCATTCTTTTTACAGCTAATATTCCACTGTACATATATACCACATCTTCTTTATCCATTTATCTGTCGATGGACATTTAGGTTACTTCCATGTCTTGGGCTATTGTAATAGTGCTGCTATGAACATGGGGGTGCATGAATCTTTTCGGATTTCAGGGTTTTCCTTTGCTTACAGAGTGTTTTTTTTCTTCTCACTCACCCAGCTGAACAAGACGTATTTCTTTTTTTTTTTAAGACGTATTTCTCATCCCTTGTTCAGCTGAGCTCCCAGACCAGACCATCTGATCACTCTAATCCTAGCATGGGAGCTCTGCGTTTTCATATCTAAATAGTTATTTAATATAAGATACTAGCCAAAAGGATATCCTAAAAGTCATGCAAAAATAAAAGAGCCTCCCCCAGCAATATCTCATTAATTTGCTAAGCAAGTTTTGATACCTCGAATTTCTCCAACTGTTGGATGGAAATGATAGTAATATTGCAAGTAACTTTCCTACTCTCCCCTAAAGAAAGTATTTAAACCTCCAAATACACATCCGTAGCCTACAGGGGCTTTCCCAGGACCACGGATTGAACTGTTTGTTTTTCTTCAGGCTCCCAGGCCATGCTGTGCACCAACCACATTTCATTGAAAGTATAGACATTTGTCTCTTAGACATTTAGAATGCAGAAAGGTAGAGGCTGTGATTATGGGTCTTGGAAATGCTAGCCCCTAGCACAGAGTCTGACAATAACAGATGCTCACAAAATGTTTTTGGACCGAAATGATCCACAAGTAGCTGTAAGAATGCAGTTAGCTTCTCTAGGAGAACATTGAAGATCAGAGTAAATTCAAAGTTAGCTGTGCTAGTTGCTTAGTTTCACTTGTAGAATCCAGGTTTCAATCATGTCAACAACTTTAAAAATGTGAGTACAACCACCTGCGAGTAAAAAGTTGCAGATTGGGAGCCTTCCCAAAGCAAAATTGCCTGGGGCTCTTAAGACAAGTGCAATTATTGGATCTCCTGGCCAGTGCCTTTTGCTGGTCCTTATGGATTCTCAGATATAAATGTCCACCCCTTGGACGGTCCTGCTCGGGAATCGGGGGAGTTTCACCGAGGTGAGTTACTTCCTGTTTCTGATGTCTTGAATATGGTTTCATCTTGATTTTTAGATGACTGTGTAGGAACATGTCACTGATAGGTTTGACATTATTTGCTGTTTCATGACTCCCTACCTGACATGCACACAGTTTATGTCAGCCTAGCAGAGGATATACTTTGATTTTCGCATTGCTCAAATCTGATCTGACTTAAGATCTTCAGGATTTCTATGTAGAGTACATGGATAGAGTTCAGGGTATCCATGAATTCCCCTGAAACTGCATACAAAATTTTTCTGGGGAGAGGCTTTCTTTAGATTCACAAAGGAGTCTGTGATTCCACAAGTGGTTGAATACTGCTGCTAATTGTTTTGTCTTCTATTCATAACAATCAAACTACAGCAGAAGATTGGCAACTACATATCTAGAATTTTCCTATATCCAAATAATAATAATGCTGACAACCGTAATACCGTGACTAACATATATATTGAACATTTACTATGTGGCACGTGCTATAATAAGTCCCTTATGAGAATGTTATCACTTAATCTTCACAACACCCTAAAGGTAGGTACTTTTTTTAAACCATTTTTAAAAATTGAAGTATAGTTAATTTACAGTGTTGTGTTGTTTCCAGGGCCGCTCATCATGAATGTGGTGGTGTGTTGTGTGTGCTTATCTGGGCCAGGTGTGTGTGTGCCCACACACACACGTGTGCCCAGGAATACACACATCTCAGTGATTCCAGACGCCACCACATGGTTCTGTAGGAACCATACCCTTGACTCGTATTCTAAAAACAAATTCTTATGCTTGATCTAAAAACAAGAGCGGAGAGTGGTGTATGAGAAGCAGTAAATATTTTATAGCAAAAATTATACAACTTTATTTGAAGATATATATTTTTATATATGTGTTAGTTTCAGGTGTACAGCAAAGTGATTCAGTTTTATATATATATATATACACACACACACACATTCTTTTTCAGATTCTTTTCTCTTATAGGTTATTACAAAATATTGAGTATAGTTCCCTGTGCTATGCAGTGGGTCCTTGTCGGTTATCTATTTTATATATAGTAGTGTGTATATGTTAATGCTATCCTCCTAATTTATCCCTCCCCCCCATCCCCCCTGGTAACCATAGGTTTGTTTTCTACATCTGTGACTCTATTGCTGTTTTGTAAATAAGTTCATTTCTACTGTGATTTTAGACTCCACATATAAGTGATATCATGTGATATTTGTCTTTGGCTTACTTTACTTAATATCGTAATCTCTAGATTCATCCATATTGCTGCAAGTGTCATTACTGCATTCTTTTTAGGGCTGAGTAATATTCCATTGTGTGTGTGTGTGTATACATATATATATATACACACACACACATCTTCTTTATCCATTCATCTGCCAGTGGACATTTAGATTGTTGCCATGTCTAAGCTCTTGTAAATAGTGCTGCTGTAAACATTGGGATGCATATATCTTTTTGAATTAGAGCTTTTTATGAATATATGCCCAGGAGTGGGATTGCTGGGTCATATGGTAATTCTATTATTAGTTTTTTAAGGAACCTCCATAGTGTTCTCCATAGTGGCTGCACCAATTTACATTCTCACCAACAGTGTAGGAGGGTTCCTTTTTCTTCACATAAGGGTAGGCACTTTTATTATCCTTGTTTCAGATAAGGAAACTAAGATGAAAAAAAATTAAATAACTTATAAGTTGTTACACTGGGAAGCTTAATAGAAAATTTTGACAATTAAATTATTGATTTTGGAACAGTGGAAAACTGAAAGAATCCTAGTATTGCCATAATTTAAAAGCACTGATATTTCTTCTGAGTGACTCAAAAGACATAATATATCTGAGTCAATTACACCAAGAGTCCACATTTCTGCTTTATCTATTTTTTTAAATGCTGATCTATACGTCGCATACTTTCAGGGGTCTCAGATTTTTGTGGCTGGTACTGCATATTTGTGTATCCTCGTTCTCTCGAGGTGATCTGAGAAACTTACAGATATTAATCCAGCCCTCCCATCACTGTGGGAGATAAATACCTATCATAATTTTGTTTCACATGAATATTTGTGGGAGGTGATATTTATGTGCTATACATCCCTGCCACGAATCTAACTTATGTTCAGATTCCCAGGGGATGAGAAAAAACTCTGGTACATCCTTCATGTCACTATACAAAGGTGGAAAGTGCCAAAAGACCTTTCCCTGCTAGTCCGGGTGGCGAGAACTGAGACAGAAAATGCAGCCGTTCATCACAGAAACCCAGCTTTGAGCCCGACAGCTTTGCTGAAGCAGGGGATGTTAGAAGGAACCTGAAATGAGTATTGGAAAAAGCATCTGTTTATTTCCTGAGGGGGATAAACATCCTGGTGGCACCACTAAAAGTAATATACAGATAAGACTGCATTGTGAGCAATGATATTCTCTCCAAAAGTAATACACAGGAATAGCTATAGTATTCTGGTATGAGCCTCAGTCGCCCTTATGAAGGCAATGGTAAAAAATAATCAACCGAAGAAGCTTAGAGAAATAACTCTGTCTGCTCCTGTTCAAATTCTGCTGCTTTATCATTTTGCTTTGGCACCATCCAGCAAGAATTCTGTTTGCCACAAGCCGATGCTCATCTCCAGCTCATAATTCCCTGTGTTGGGACTGACGTGCCCATTCGTTCAGTAGCTCCAGGAAGCACCTACCACAGTGCCAGGTGCCATTCTAGGCACTGGAGATACAGGAGGGAACAGAACACTATCTCTGTCACTAGCATTTAAAAATCTGCGACTTACTGTATAAAGTATTTATACAATAAATATATGAATAGTATTTTTAATACTCTTGGTATTATATTTATTTAATAAAATATACTATTTATTTTTTTATTCAATAAAAGATACTGTTTTTATCAATAGTATTTCTATTTTACTGTTTATGATATACTTCTAAAAAATCTAGTGAATGGAACTTCAATAAGTAAAGAGCTCCCAGGGTCTATTTTGCTGAATGTGCCAATGGTGGTTGCTGTTACATGGCTTTTTTTTTTTTTTTGGCCCAGTTGCTCCACAGCATGTGGGATCTTCCTGGCCCAGGGATCGAACCCGTGTTCCCTGTATTGGCAGGCAGATTCTTAACCACTGCACCACCAGGGAAGTCCTGGTGGTTGCTTTTAAAATGCGTCTTTTTCTTTTTGTGATATGGCTCTAAGGTGAGGGTCTTACAGACCCTTTGGGGTGTGACAAAAACTATTCTAAGACTAGGTTTTTCCCTAGTACTTAAGTCTCATTTGGTTTCTCTCTAACTGGCATTATATCACGTGACTTTGCCCTCTCCAATCTGTCTCAACAACACAAACTTCCTCTCTTTTCTGGATTCCCTTCCTCTCTTCTCTAGATTCCTAGTCAAACAAGGTGGAAATCTTGAGATCCTCTTGTCTGTCCTAGTTCCTTACTCCCCACACACTAATTTGTCTCTAACTCAGGGAAGTCCTTCCTCGGTGTATCTGGAGTTTGGGCCATCCACATAGCTACTTATGGATTTCAGTTTTTCGTGTGTTGCCTACCTGCCCCCCCAAGTCTACACTTCCCTCATCGCCTTGGCATGTGTCCACACTGCAATTCTTAGCCTCCCTTGCAGTTAGGTGTGGACATGGAACAAGTTCTTGCCCTGGGGATGTGAACAGAAGCAGGCCAGTGGTGGCTTTTGAGAGCTTTTTCCCCTTCCCCCAGGGAAATGCAGACAAGATAAAGTCCTCAGGCAGAAGTTCTCAAACTTTCTCGGTTCACAGAGCCCTTGATGTCTCAGTAATTTTTTCACAGCACCTCTAGGTCAAGTGAAATGTCAGTAGTTCCACTTATTAAGTAGTTAGGTCCAAACAACGTAATACATATTATCTCCTAACCATTTAGTAGCCATTTGAAGAAATATAAGACGTATAAATTTAAAGAATCACAAATAGTAATGGTATGTGTGTGCTCGAGGCACTGCAGTTTCTCAAACCTTCAAATCAAATGAAATACTGACAAACTCATTTCCTGTTCCTCATTGACTTTCACACAGAACTTCCTTTTTGTCATAGAAACCACCAAAAAACCCAGCTTTGGAAAGATAGGCCATCAGCAAAAGCAGGGTTGTGTGTTCTAATGTTGAACAAAACTGCTAGTAGGTGGTGGTGTGCCCAACTGATATCACACACGGCTGTAATTCCTTCAGATTTTTAAGATACTCCACTGTGCTCCCATGAGTTCACTTTGAAACCTTGAGGCACCTTGTGCACACTTTGGGAACCAGATCCCTGGGCGACGACAGAGTCACAAAATGGAAAAGAGCAGAGATCCCTGAATCTCTGTGTGAAGGGGAGCAGACTGCTGATTGGGAACACCCACTGCAGGCTTGTAAATATATGAGTGGAATAAGCTTCTGTTGTGGTTGAGCCATTGTTCCTTTTTGAATTTGTTGACACAACCTAGCCTAACTTAATTAATACCTTATAGTACTGCAGTGACCTTCTAATGGTTCTCCTTGATCCAAATCTAATGCCTTCCTCCCCAACAGTTCATGTCATCATTACCAGATCTACTGCTTTACGCCAATAACAGGCTAAAACTTTTCTAAAACTCAAAGCTGAGCACTTCCTTTGTTTGCTTCCCAGCCTGATTTCCACCACCAATCTTTCCTCATGCACTAAGCCCTAAATCAGTGTCTCTCAATCTTGACTACATGTAAGAATCACCTGGAGAGGTTTAAAAAAATACCAATGCCGGGCTTCCCTGGTGGCGCAGTGGTTGGGAGTCCGCCTGGCGATGCAGGGGACACGGGTTCGTGCCCCGGTCTGGGAGGATCCCACATGCTGCGGAGCGGCTGGGCGCATGAGCCATGGCCGCTGAGCCTGCGCGTCCGGAGCCTGTGCTCCGCAACAGGAGAGGCCACAACAGTGAGAGGCCTGTGTACCGCAAAAAAAAAAAACAATGCCCAGTTCCCCACCTGCAAGGATTATCATCTGATTGAAATGGACCAGTTCCTTGAAGAGCACAAACTACCACAACTCACTGAACCTGAAATAGATCATTTGAATAGCCCTGTAACTATTAAGGGAAATGAATTTGTAATTTAAAAACTCCGAAAAGAAGAAATGTCCAGACCCAGATGGCTTCATTGAAAATTACACAAATATTTTTAAAAGAATAAACACCAACTCTACACAGTCTCTTCCAGAAAATAGAAGAGGAAAGGATGTGTTTCTCAGTTCATTTTATGAAGCTAGTATTATTACCCCGATACCCAAACCGAAGAAAGAAAAAAAGAAAACTACAGATGATATCCCTCATGCATATAGATGCAAAAAAAGTCCTTAACAAAATATTAGCAAATAAAATTCAGCAATGTATAAAAAGAATTATATACCATAAGCAAGTGGAGTTTATGTTAGGAATGCAAGATTGGATCAATATTAGAAGATCAGTCAATGTAATCCACTACATTTTCAGACTAAAGAAGAAAAATCACATCATCATAGGCGAAATTCAAACTCGTGATAAAAACTCTCAGAAAAATAGGAATAGAGGGGAATTTCCTCAAATTGATAATCTACAAAAAACCTACAGGTAACATAATACCTGATGAAATACTGAATGCTTTTCCCCTAGGATAGGGAAGAAACAAGGATATCCATTCTCACCACTCTTATTCAACATAGTACTGGAAGTTCTAGCCTGTGCTTTAGGCAAGAAAGGGAAATAAAAGGCATAGAGATTGGAAACAAATAAAAACTGTCCTCTCTTGCAGGTGGCATGATTGTCTACATAGAAAACCCTAAGGAATCTACAAAAAAAAAACTTCCTAGAACTGTTAAGGGAGTTCAGTGAGGCCACAATATATGAGACAAATATACAGAAATCAATTGTATCTCTGTATACTAGCAATGGACACGTGTACATCGAAATTAATAATACAGTACCATTTGCAGTTGTTCTCCCAAAAATGAAATACTTTGGTGTAAAACCAGCAAAACATGTATAGGGCTTGTATGCTGAAAACCACAAAATGCTGATGAAAGAAATCGAAGAAGTTTCTACATAATTTGAAGAGATATATTATGTTTATGGATTGGAAGACTCAACTTAGTAAAGATGTCTATTCTTTCCAAATTGACATACAGCTTTAATCCAAATCCTATCAAAATACCCATAAAAGTTTCTATAGATATAGACAAGATTATTCTAATATTTATATGGAAAGGCAAAGGAACCAAAAGAGCTGAAACAATTAAAAAAAAAAAACAATGAAGTAGGAGTAATCGGCCTACCCAATTTCAAGACTTATATAGATATAGTAATGAAGACTAAGTCTCACATCTTATGTAAACTATTAACTTAAAATGGATAACAAGACTTAAATGTAAACCATAATATTACAGAACTTTTCGAAACTGTAGAAGAAACGTGGGAGAAATTTTCCAGGATTTAAGGCTCAGCAAAGAGTTCTTAGACTTGACAACAGCATAATCCATTACAAAAAGAGATTGATCAATTGAACTTAAATGTTTGCTCTGCAGAAGACCCTGTTAGGAGGATGAAAAGAAAATCTACAGACTGGGAGAAAATATTTGCAGACCACATATTCAAACAGGGGACTAGTATCTAGAATATATAAGGAACTCAAAACTCAACAGTAGAAAAGCAAACAATCTAATTAGAAAATGGGCAGAAGACATGAAAAGACATTTCACCAAAGAGGGTTTGAAAATGACAAATAAGTACACACAAAAAAATGTTAAACATTTCCCATTAGAGAAATGGCTCAAAGTACCCAAGAATTAAAACCATAATTAGATATCACTAACACACATATCAGTATGGCTAAAATAAAAACAATGACAGTCAAGTACTGGCAAGGATGCAGAGAAACTGGATCATTCACCCGCTGGTGGGAATGTAAAATGGTACCGCTACCTTGGAAAACAATTTGACAGTTTATTAGAAAACTAAATATGCAACTACTGTATGACCTAGCACTTGTACTTCTGGGCATTTATCCCTGACAAATGAATACTTATGTTCACACAAAAACTTATTCATGAATGTTTATCGCAACTTTATTCGTAGTAGCCCCAAACTGAAGACAACCAAAATGTCCTTCAACAGGTAAATGGTGACACAAACTTTTGTATATCTATACCATGGAATACCACTCAGCAAGGAAAAGGAACTCTTGCCACACACAACTTGAATAAATCACCAGAAAGTTATCCTGAGTGTAAAGAGTCAACCATAAAGCGTTCACACTGTGTGATTGCATTTATTTAACATTCTTAAAATGGCAAAGTTATAAACACAGACAATGGGGTAAGGGTTGCCTGGAGTTTAAAGAAGGGGTTGGGGCAGGAGGGTAGTGGGTGATTTATAAAGGATAACACGAGGGATCCTTGTGGTGATGGAAATGTTCTGTATCTTGACTGCATCAAGGTCAATATCCTACTTGTACTATTGTATTACAGTCCTGCAAAACGTTACCATAGGGGAAAGACAAGGTAAAGGGAACTAGGGGGTCTCTCTGTATTATCTCTTACAACTGCGTGGGAATCTTACAATTAATATTCAATTAAGTTATCTCACAAGTAAAAGTTGCATTAAAAAAATTGCCCGTTGGGCTTCCCTGGTGGCGCAGTGGTTGGGAGTCCACCTGCCGATGCAGGGGACACGGGTTCGTGCCCAGGTCCAGGAAGATCCCACATGCCGCGGAGCGGCTGGGCCCGTGAGCCAAGGCCGCTGAGCCTGCGCGTCCGGAGCCTGTGCTCCGCAACGGGAGAGGCCACAACAGTGAGAGGCCCGCGTACCACAAAAAAAAAAAAAAAAAAATTGCCCATCGATTGGGGGTGGTATTCTGATCGACTTGATCTGGGGTGGGCTCACACATTGAAAATTTTCAAAGCTCCCCAGGTGATTCTAAAGTGCAGCCAGAACTGAGAAAGTGCAAATTGAACTGATGGACTTGCACTCCCCAGAACCTATGTAATCATCTACCATTTCTTGTTCCTCTGCCTTTAATACCTCCCCACTCTATTTGCTGAGCTGAGGCCTTCTTTATGACCTAGCTCAGGAATAACTCTGAGGAACTGTCCAGAGCACGACTTGCCCAGTCTGATGATGGATCCTCCCAGGTTGCACCATGGTGGCCCTTTCTTTACTCTAGTCATAGCTCTTATCACTCTTTGTTGTAATCATCACTTTTCGTCTGTCTCCCCGCTTTCAGCAACTGTTGTTACAATTGTTCACTTTGTAATTCCCTGATCATTTAGCCCCTGAATTTTAGGGACCTTCCAAAAATTATAGGTAACTCCCCTTTCCTGCTCTAAGCCTAATTATACTTTTTAAATAATCAATGAGGCAAGAACTTCTAGATACCAGAAGTTTCACAGAACAACATAAGGTTATTATGCTGTACCTTGATTCTATGCAAAACATTACAATCTTAGTATTACAAAGCACTAAGGTGTTCTAGTATGGGTTCTGAATACCCTATGCCTATGATACGTGTTTTCTTTTCATTCTTTCTTGCTTTTGTACATCTAAATAGATCCGGACTCTGACCAGCGTTTGGGAGGCAGACACAGAGGCTTTCCCAGCCTCCCCACTCTAGGCCCCTGCTTCCGGGGTGTCTGGTTAATTTTTTAATCTCTCTCAGGGTGGTATAGCATCCAGTCGTAGTTCATCACCTCGTTCAGGGAGGCTTCCTGGGCAGTCTCTTCCTGTTCTTTCATAGCAACATTAAACTGTCAGCTGGTAGACTTTAGGAATATAATTTTTCACAGAATCTTTGCAAGGATACATGTTCCATTTTTGCAACAATAGAAAATATAGCTGTGCCCTCCAAATCCTAGTGGCATTTTTTACTGATATTGTGAACTTTATAGATTAATTTAGGGAGAATTGTCATATTTTTACACTGGGCTATGAGCCCACTGGAATATCAGTTCCTAGATGACAGGGATTTTCTCTGTTTGGTTGAGTTCTACCTCCGAAGTCTAGAACAGTGCCTGGCACATAGTAAGTGCTAAGTTTTTATTGAATGAATGAATGGGATGCCTTTTCATTTGTTCTGGTTTTATATCCCTCAGAAGTTTTCTTCATAGAGATCTTACATATTTTTCATTAATTTTTTTTCTTAGAGATTTTAGTTTTTGGCTCTTGTAAATGGTTTTTTTTTTTCTTCTGTGATTAGCTTCTAACTAGTTGTTTGTTTATAAAAGGCTATGGTTTTCTTCATATTAATTTTTTAACCATCTGTGTTACGGAATTTTCTTATTTGTTTGCAAGAATTTTTCATACTTCTCTTGTTTCTGCCAGGTATCATTGTTACTTTTCTTAAAACTTTCTGGAGTTCAGTAATTAAGAGGATTGAATTTCAAGCCCAAATTAAAACAGCAGACAACTAAATCTCATTCTGTCAGTGAGATTCTTGTTGGTTGAGTGTGTGCTGGTACAGATGTAAACCTGCAATTTCTTTTCGAAGATAATTAAATACGGTGATTAAGGAAACCGTCAAATCCAGAACCGTCTCATTCCTTGCCAGTTGGGTATCATCTGTTCCCTGTGCTGCTTGCTAATTTGGAGAGACTGCAGTCTTTACTACAGAATCCTCTTAATTTGGGGAGGGATATTTGTAATTTAAATCACAAAGAAAGAAACTGTCAATATATATTGATTTTCCCAAGTTCCACTGTTTAACTGCGAGCTTTTTTCAGTAAGCCTTGATATACAAGCGGACTTATGCAAATGAATGCATCTGTCTTCATTTCTCCTTGCCATTAGATCATTATACAAGCATTAAACACCAGAAAAGACATAAAATGAGTGATTAGTCTAGTGGAGAGCGCAAGTTAGCAGAAAGCCAACGCCAGAAACACGTTCTTCCCTCTCCAAACTGCTTCTTTTCTCCTTTCTTCAGAAACGCCCATAAATGATTTAGTCAGTCCTTCAGGGACTAGAGATGCTTATTGGCAGTTAACATTCTTGTGATTCGGCACGTTTTCTTGCAACAATATTCTATCTTTACTCCTGAGTTTTGCCTAATTTAGATTCTGCCATAGGTCTGTTCTTCTCCACTAATCCTGATTGATAAGTACAGACAGATTAGACAGAGATAAAATTGTGAAATAGATGTGCATTTGGAACAGCAAGTTTTCATTTTACATTGTTGCCAGGACCATCTCCTCTGTGGCCGCCTTCCCCACAACCAACACTGTGGCGTGGTGCTCTGTGACTCATTTGCCTCTGTGACTGGGCTTTAAGCATCTCTGACTTTTTCCGTCTTTGAGTTTCATTGTCTGAGTCATAGTAAGCACTCAGTAAATGCTTGAATCAATGAATACACAAATTACTCAGTTAACTGGTACATTAATATTTTCTTTCTTTCGTGTTTTTAAACTAGCTCTTGGGGAAAGATTTGAAATATTTTTAAACAAGAGGGTAATTGACTATTACCAGTTTAAAAAGTAGCCCAGATGGATTTGTATTTTAACAGAGATCAAATCAAACTAATAGAATTTAGCCTTTCTAGCTTTTCAGGATTCAGCCAGAGACCTGGGAAGGACCTGGTTCCTTCTGGAGGAAACTGCATTGTCCACGTCCCATAAGGCTGCACTTATGTCCTGGTGTCCCATTCTATTCAGGAAGCGCACTCCTGAAAACCAGAGTACAAATGAAATTCTTACTAATTGAAACTTATTTCTCACTTGTCTGTTACTACTATTTTATAGTTGCTTCTTTGTGCATTTCTGATTGACCTTTACGACAGGCCCTTAAAAACCCATGCTCCCAACTCCTTAAGTAAAGCTCTATAATCAAGTGCTTAAACATACAGGGTCAATCTACATATTTAAAGAAAATGCAAATAATTTGTTGGGTAAAATTGTTGTATACATTATGCCTCTGTAATGTGGAAAGGCATCATCCATTATGTAATTTTCATTCCTTTAGTTATTAACCTTATTTTTAAAGTCATTTATGCCTAGCCTTCTGCCAAGGAGGACTGATAGGGGTTGTTTGTTAAATTGACCTCTTCAACTATCAGTTGGGCCTATGTATGTCTTTATGGGATATATAGAGGGTTGTTCTGTTCTGTGTTAAGAGAGCTTAGGTAAAATGCACACTTTGGTGGACTTTTGTTACAAATGCTCCTGGTAAATGATGTAAAGGGCCCTGTGCTTTTATGGACTTGACAAGAATTTTGCTTCTTGAATGTCTATCTTTATTTGGTCTCTCATTCAAAATGTAGTAAATGAAGCTGACATCACTCACACTCACTGACTCTTCCTTGGCTTCTATTTTAAAGAGCAGTAAGAACTCACGTATACAGTGTCATGAAACTGCCATGAAAAAGGAAGTATGCAGGGCTGCTTAGGTCACAGGATCCAGCAATCTTGAAAGTCCTGCCTAGACTGACATTATTACATCGAAATCAGTGGCCTGTCCCTCTTGCCTTCTTTCCCCAAGTACTCTGTTCTCACGAGATCAGATGAGAGATTCTTTCTTTCCCTAACATGATTTGATTTTTTTATCAACTAATGGGATAGTAGACCAGCAGCCACAATTTAAAAACCTTTATGATAAGCATTCATAAATTTTGAAATTATAATTAACTCTGTCATCTGTAATAAAGGGCAGAAGTGTGTAAGTAATCTTTTCGGTTTTTTGACTTTGAAAAAGAAAGTCTGTTCTTGAATTTTAATATGAGTGTCTCTGATGTCCTAGACTTTGAAAAAGGAAGTCTGTTCTTGAATTTTAATATGAGTGTCTCTGATGTCCTAGACTTTGAAAAAGGAAGTCTGTTCTTGAATTTTAATATGAGTGTCTCTGATGTCCTAGACTTTGAAAAAGGAAGTCTGTTCTTGAATTTTAATATGAGTGTCTCTGATGTCCTAGAAGTTCATAACCCCTGAAATTCATAACCTGATTCAAGAGGAGTTGGAAAACTGTCCAGTTTCCCCATCCCTACCCAGAAAGTGTATGCAGGGAGGGGGATAACGTAACAGAGAATTTTAAAACAATGGTTTATCATAGTTAGCCTCTGGATAGGTAAATACTGACGCATTTTTATTTCTGAAAGCAAGGATAGTCTTCAAGTTTTCTTTCTGTAGTGCCTAAAATCAAAAGATGTGGGTTCCCTCTTGGTGCGTAGACATTATCCCCACAAGATCAGTGAGATTTTAAAATTTTGAAAGTAGTGAATGGGGAGTTAACAGAAGTTCCCTGGGGATTCTGAGGACCAACCCTGCTTTAACATACTGTGACACATTTTGTAAGAAATGATGTAAGTCATAACATGAAGCTATTGTACTTTGTTTTCTGAAAGACAAAAAAAAAGTCAATAATATTTTTCTTGAACCTGTAGAAAGCTCTTCTCTTGTGTCACTTGGTTTCCTCAGCAAAAATGTATCGGGAACTTGGAGTCTGCACTATATGCTTTTGTATCATTGTTTAAAATTCCGTTCTAGCCCCTTGTCTTACGACTCTCAATTGTTCCCTTTGGAATTACAAGGAGAGACACCAGAGAAAGTCACTTCAGAATGACAGAAAACAAAGGGCGAATATTATCCTTGTACATAAGCCGTGTCAGACTATTGTGAATCTAGAGCGAACTACCCCACTGGTACCCATTTTAATAACCTGTAATGGAATATCTGCTCCACTTTACCTGTATGCTCATCTTTATGAGATACTCTGCAAGTTGCAATGGAAAAGAGACCACAGATCTTTTCCCACAAAAGAAAAAGTGCAAACAGTTTATGGGGAGGAGTCACTTCACCACCCACAAAAACAACCCCTTGTGCTTCTACTGTCATTTACTAAACCAGATGCTTTTCTTTTAACAGAGGAATTCAAGGGCTCCACCGTGGTTGAACTGATGAAGAAGGAAGGCACTACCCTTGGGCTGACGGTCTCGGGTGGAATTGACAAGGACGGCAAGCCAAGAGTATCTAATCTGCGGCAGGGAGGAATTGCTGCTAGGTAACTGCATTGTGTGGAAGCGTAGAAAAAGGAATGCATGATGTAACTAATTCAAAAGTTAAAGCTCCATCAGAAAAGGTCACTAGTAAACAAACGACACTGCTATCTGCGGGGCAGAAGCATAGGGGGGCACGTTTCAGAAGCATGGCTTTTCTGGCCTGTGCCAGAATCACCAGGGAGCTCTCATGTCTTCTCAGGAGCAGCCAGGCTCTCCTGAGATTTTAATTTTAAAGTGTCTGTATGGATCTGGTCCTCAGATTGCCACTGAACAGCAGACAGGCTGCAGTGGGAGTGAGATGGTCCGATCATCTAATGGGGAACAGATGACGCATACGCTGTGGATAAGGGGAAGCTGCCACAGAGGGATGTGACAAGCCTAGAAAATGAGGGAGGCCCAACTCCAAGTTTCTAAGTACCAATTTTGCCTCTCCTGCATATTCTCAACTTTTCTACTTGTGAGATTTTCCTTTCGTTAAGACAAAGAGGTGGTTTCCGGAAGGACAGAAGGCTTGGGTGAGGAGGTCTCCTTTTGTCCTTGTTCTGATGAACTGCAGATTGCACTGTGTCTTGCTGACAGCAGAATGTCTTGGGTGCTGGCCAGCAGTAGGTTCGCTTGGCAGACAAATTCTAAATCTACCTCGGAAAGAGGGGGTGGAATGCCCAGGTTTCATTCAGAGTGAGGTTAATGTCCCTTAAATCCTGGACACCAATATTTGTGTCCACATAAGCACAAATTAAGTTTTAGAGTTCTTAACTTATAAAGTGTCACCTGAAATAGTGATGACTTTCGATGGTCAACCTGTTGGTACAGTTTATAAGCTCAGTCCAGTTGATTGCTCCATGATCTGGGGAATTGTTTGTAAAACAGGCTGATGTCAACACCAGCACCTTAGTCTCCTTCCTTCGGGTTTTTGTTTCTTTTTTTTTTGCATTTTTATTTTTTTTGTGATTGAAGGACAGTTGATTTACAATGTTGTGTTAACTTCTGCTGTACTGCAGATTCAGTTATACATATATACATTCTTTTCCTTTATGATTTTTAAGAGATTTCTTTCCACACCATAGCCTCCTTTAACTTTTAACAGTCGTGGCCAATCCATGATGCTAGGACTTCCTGTGTCTCCAGGGCTTCTGAATATGTAGCCCCTAAAGCAAGTGTGATTGGCAGGGGAGAGGGCAAGAGTGTGGTTTTCACATGTATTGATGCTATAATTAAATGTAGCGCTGTGCCAGTTATGTTGAGTATTATCGATCACCAAATATTTATTATTTAAGCCACTACCATTTAACAGGTAGTAAACCAAAATAAGTAAAGATAAGATCCCTGCCCTAGGAGGGTTTATAATCTATTGGGGGAAATAAGGTATAAAAAACATGAAAAGTTTGGGAGCAATAATCGCATTGCATAATAGTAAAAAGCAACAACATAAGGGTTGTCACAGAGCATTAGGCAATTAAGTTGCCAAATAAGTGTCAGTCAGTAAACCTGAGTTAAGAGTGACACCACGTACTGCTGGCTAGAACGGATTACGGAGGCTTCGAAGGAAGAATGATTGGAGCTGGGTTTATGTAAAACAAATGAACTTGGTATTTTTATCTGGGGAGAAAATATTATTGAATTAAGTCCTATCATAGTTCTTGCTGCCTGCTCTTGGTTTAAAAGTAGAGTTTGACTAAAAGCCCCAGAGTAGCCAAGGTTCTATTACGATGGTGAAGGGAGGAGAATGTTACTGAAAGCCAGTACTTTCGTTGCACTTTCTTCTTCACCAATACTTTTTTTATTAGTCCCACTATGAGCAATAAATAGCAAAATAAGCTCACCCTCTGGTTGGCCCTGGACACACTCCCAGTGAAGGTACCAAAAGTGGTGAAATGTCCAAAAGGCAGGCAGCAAAAATGAGAGGGAATGAGAAGAAAGGGAAAATTCTAGTGTGTCCAGGATCTGGATAATCTGCCCCAAGAGCACCACCTCTTTATGGGCAGAGCAACTAAAGATAGCTTTCTCTTTATTTTGTTTTACGGTGCTCCTTAAAAGTAAAAGAGGTAGAGGGTTAGGAAGAAATTGGAGACAGCAGCAGACCCAGTACAGGACTTCCGAAGTGTGCAGTCAGCATGAGAAGAGGGATCCACTGAGTCCCTCTCATCCACCCTCCGCTGCTCACCCGCTCTTAGGAACCAGCCACATCCTAGGAGCCAGGACTCCAGCTGCGTCGGCATTCTGGGCTTGCATGCTTATCCATGATGGGGAAGAGGGAAGTACGGTCAGACTGGCCTGCGGAAAGGAGGGGTCCACTGAGGTGACATTCTCTGTTCTGCAGAAGTGATCAGCTGGATGTGGGTGACTATATCAAAGCAGTGAATGGCATCAACCTGGCCAAATTCCGCCACGATGAGATCATCAGCTTGCTGAAGAATGTCGGGGAAAGAGTGGTTCTTGAAGTTGAGTATGAGCTGCCGCCAGTCTGTAAGTCATCACAAGCCAGGGGCAGAACAGCTGCACCACGTTTTGGCCTAAAACTATTGGTTCCTATCTTTTTCTTTTGCCATCATTGTCTTATTACAGGAACGGTAGAGTATAGTTTCTGAATATTTAAAACTTATTTGAATTGCTATAGCCTACTCAGGAAGAATGTAAAAGAGCATAAATAATGATGAAATTATCTAGGAGTCATATTTCATTAAGGCCATCTGTGAACATCGTAATTGTACTTAAGCTATTTTAATGAACTGTCCTCATATTTATAAATTCTGTGAATTAAGTTCCATCCAGGCTTTGTACTAAGTGACTAAGTTTAGGAAAAGCACGTCTAACGTGATTTCTATTGATTCTTGTATAGTTATGTTCATTTCTGAAGCATGAAAATAGAATCAGAATACATTGTTAAGTAATAATAATAGACATAATAAAAGCGCAGCCAACATATTTTGAGAGCTTACTAAATGTCCGGCATTATAAGGAGCCCCTTTTATTGGTACGCTTAAATCCTCACCACAAAGAAAGCCAGCATAGCAGAGCTGAACTTTGATGTTAAATAGCCAGTTAAGGGCTTCCCTGGTGGCACAGTGGTTGAGAGTCCGCCTGCTGACGCAGGGGACCCGGGTTCGTGCCCCGATCCGGGAGGATCCCATGTGCCGCAGAGCGGCTGGGCCTGTGAGGCGTGGCCGCTGAGCCTGTGCGTCTGGAGCCTGTGCTCCGCAACGGGAGAGGCCACAGCAGTGACCAGTTAAATCCCAGCTCCAACTTCACTAGCTACATGCCTTTGAGAAAGTTACTTAAGCTTCTTGTGTTTCAGTTTGCACATCTGAAAACTGGGGATGATATTAGGAATCTATGGTATTACTCACAGATCTGTTATGAGGATTAAATGAGTTAGGTTTTGTATAGCATTTAGGACAGTGCCCGACACTATAAAAGTTTTTGTTAAATAATAAATATATAAATCAATCAAAACTGTAAGATAGGCATTATTTTCTTTATTATTCTCATTTTACAGAGACTTAAGTTAAATATCTTTCCGAAATTAGTAGGCATCAAAGTCAGCTCTTTGCTCTTCTGTACTACTGAGAACTCAGACTGATTATTACTAACCGATAATAATTCATTTGTTTAGCAATGACTTATTGGCATTACTATGTTCCAGTCCCCACAAAGTACATCGGTGGAATTTATATTCTAGCAGGCGAAGACAGGTATTAAAATAAAACCACAGTAAATAAGTTAATTAAAATAGACCCTTGAACAACAAGGCGGTTAGGGGTGCCAGCCCTCTGTGCAGTTGAAAATCAATGCATAACTTATAGTTGGCCCTCCATATATGTGGTTCCTCCAAAACCAAGGTTCTTCCATATCTGCAGATTCAACCAACCAGGTATAGTGCAGTACTGTGGTGTTTACTATGGAAAAAAATCCACATATACATGGACCCATGCAGGTCAAACACATGTTGTTCAAGGGTCAGCTGTGTGTCGTATGAATGTTATGGGTCATGAATGCTGTGGAAAAAAGAAAATAAGCAAGGAGGGGGGTTGGGAGTGCTGGGCTGGGGATGGGATTGCAATTTTAAATAGAGTGGTTAGGAACAGCTTCATTGAGAAAGTGACATTACTCAGCGACTTGAAGGAGGTGAGGAAGTTAGCTGTATGGATTTCTGGGGGAAAAGAGTTCCAGAAAGAAGGAAAAGCCGGTGCTAAGATCAAAAGCAGGAACATATCTGGCATTGTTCTAGAAACATTAAGAAGGGCGGCGTGCTGGAGCAGAGTAAGCATGCAGAGAAGTGGGGGGAGGTGGTCTGAAGTGTAAAGGATAGGAGCGTCTGTGTAGGCCATTGGAGGGGCCTTAAGTTCTGCTCTGAATCATGCAGGAAGGCATTGTATGATTTGGGGCAGAGGAGTGACATGATCTGATGTATGTTTTCAAAGGCTCCTCTAGCTGCTGTGTTGAGAATAGACTGCAGGGACGAGGGTAGAAGTTTGGAGGACTATTGCAGTGATTCAGATAAAAGATGGTGGTGGAGATGGTGACAAGCACTCATATCCCTCGTCTATTTTGAAGATGGAGCCAATAGGATTTCCTGATGAATTTAATGTGGGTTGTGCAGAAAGAGAGGAGTGAAGGCCCACAGCGGGTTTTGAGTCTGAGTAACTGGAAGGATGGAGTTGCCATTAACGGGGGTGGGTAAGAATGCAGGCAGAGCTGACTTGCGAGGGGAAGATCAGTAGTTTGTTGTTTGAAATGCTACAGTTAAGGGGCCTATTTGCCACGCTGAGAGAAAATGTTAAGACGAGAGCTGGAGATACGGTTTGGCGTTTGGGAGAAAGATCTGGACTAGAAATGTAAATTTGAGAGTAATGGGACTATAGATGGTGTTTGAAGCTTTGGGACCAGATGACAGCACTCAGAGTGAGTGTACATACCAATCGTAAGTTCTTATTCTTAACCTAAAATCTAACACTGAAAATCTAATGGTGATTTTACAACAAAATCCATCGGAATCTGTGTTCTGAAACCTTGCTACAATGTTCTTCATTTTCATTAAGAGCAGGCAGTAAAACAGAGTGTTGAGAGCTTGGGCTGTGTCACTAGTTAAATGTCAGTTTTGTCCCTTTCTAGCTTTGTGACTTTGGGCATTTTATTTAAGTTCTCTGAGCCGTAGGTTTCTCAGCTATGAAACAACTCTAATGGATGTAGAATTTTTGTAAGAATTCAAGGCTATAATCCTGTAAGTGTTTAGATCATAAGCACATACTCACTAAGCCATAGCGCATCTTAGCCACTATTACCATTATCATTATTACTACTACTACTACACTGAAAGTACTGTGTTTTCTTGAACTGAAAGTCAGTTTGCTTTGAAATCACTATCTCAAACCACTGCTACGGAGTTAAGAGGAGTCAAATATCTAGAGCTGATGCTCTTTGATTAAGCATTTGTATTCTAGTGGGTAGATGAATATCCATAAAACACAACCTCTTCCTAAGAGGAACTCTTAGTATAGCTCTCAGGGTGAGGCCAGTAGTGGAGATTTGCTGAGTATTATCCAGCAAATCCAGATAATCCAGAGCTGGGGATTTCGGGGTAGATTTGAAGGAGTTTATGTAGGTCCAGTAGGAAGACGAACATTCCAGGCACAGGATATGGCAAGGAGGTAAGAAGATAGTCCAGTACGTAGGTTGAACTGCAAACGGTTTGGAGTTGCTGGAACACAAAGGGAAAGAGAGGGCCTAGAGCGGTATGAGGCCAGTGAGGTAAACAGAAACCAAGTGAAGGAGGGCCCGCTCATAAGCCATGTGGGTAGAGTGTGGATGGTGTTGAGTGGGCAATAAGGAGCCTTTAAAAGCTTTTAAGGCCAAGGAACAGCATCATCAGATCAGGGTTTTTAGACTTATTTTAGGAGGTCAAATGGAGAGCAGATCAGAGGCTATAAGCCCCAAGGCTGTTATAATTTCCCAAAAGAGAGGTAATATCCTGAATAACTATAGCATTAGTAGGGTTAAAGAGGAGAGGGTGGGCATCAGAAATATTCAGGGGTTGGTGATTATACCAGCTTTTCCTCCCTCACACAGTAAAGCTGATGGAAAAAGAGAAAATATTTTTAAACACGAAAGTGTGACTTTTGTGGTAGAAATCAGATAGAAGAGGTCTATTCGCCAAGGATTATCTCTGTCTCCTTCTATTATGTTAGATAAATTGATAAGATCTGTGAGTTCAGGGAGGTTGAAGGAATTAATAAGCCTCCCTTTCAGTGAGCTTAGACAGCCCAAACAGGAGTGAGCCAGCAGCAGTGAGGGCCCGGGAGGAGAGCTGCCTGATGAAAGGTAGGCCACCCGAGACCGAGACTGGAACTCTCACAGCAATCTAAGGCTAGCCAATCCCAGAATCCAGAAAGAATTGGAGGAAGGTTTGTGTGTGTGTGTGTGTGTGTGTGTGTGTGTGTGTGAGAGAGAGAGAGAGAGAGAGAGAGAGAGAGGGTGAGAGAGAAAGAGAGAGAGAATGGTACACAGACAGAGATCTGATAGAACAAAAATGGAACATGTGTGAGAGAGAGAGAGAGAGAGAGAGAGAGAGGGTGAGAGAGAAAGAGAGAGAGAATGGTACACAGACAGAGATCTGATAGAACAAAAATGGAACTTTGACCTTGGGCAAGCCACTTACCTTTTCTGAGATTCAGTTTCTTAGTGAAAATGAAATAGTCGATCTTCATGAGCTCTAAAGTTCTTTTTGACTTTATAAAATTATGTGGTGTTTTGAGACCGTATTTAGAGAGAATGTTACCAGGCTGTATCTTGAGTATTAGTGTGTTCAAAGTTGGTCTAGAGGAGTGCCTTCAAATTTTCGGGTCGCATAACCCCTAAAGAATTTTGAAATATTACATAATTCTCATCCAATTTTTAACACCTAAAATTCTTTATGATAAACTTCAGTAGTTGGATAGGATATAATTTTTAGCATGATGTTTATTTTATACATCTTTGTATACCATTTCCATTCAAACCTTGGAGCTACAGATTTACCTCGTTTGTTTTATGGAAAACATCTGCCACAGAGTCTTATTGTCAAAGACGGTCCTCACCGTTAAACCATCAGATAAATCAGACTAGCTTTTTATTGGAAGGAATGCTTCCTTAATTCAAATAAATGTGTTAAAGCATGTTCCTGTGACAGCCTTATTACTTCTCATTTCTAATTCTAAGAAAGATAGACAGATGATAGATGATGATGGCGATGATGATGATATGGTGGGGAGGTGTGGCGTGGTGGACGTCCCAGGTCTCCTCCCCATGGTTCATTCTGGGATGTAGTCTGAAGAAGCATCAGCTACCCAGGGGAAGCTCTTCCTGTGACAGTGGCAGAGGGAAAACAAGACAAGCCCAACCACAGGAGCACATTTCCAGACTCTTCTCACGCGTCTTAACACCCCATTGGCTAAAGCAAGTCAGCTCTGCAAACCCAATGTAATGAGGTGGGAAAGTGCACAACTTCTGTTCTCCAATGGGAAATAGTATATATTGATAATTTAGAAAAACCAAATCCACCATAATAAAATAGAGAATGTCACTTTATGTTATAGAAGTATATGCATATGCGCATACAGAAACAAGGGACAACAGTACAGCTAAAATACTAGGGAGGAGTACTTTTGCATTATATAATTGGTTTCTACCTAGCCTTCCTATGTGCCCAGTTTGATTTTTTGGATAAGCCCCTTAATTGGATCTCTGTGTCCACATACACACATGTGAAGTAATGAGTAAAATTCATGTGGCCAAACAGGATGTCTGGTGCTGAATATGAAAACCTAGTCACCAAGAGCCATTCATGCAAATATAAATTATAAAGACCAAATCTATTTCATTAAATATATTAGAATGTAGTCAACATTCCCATTTATCTTTGTAAATGATGAACAGCAAGAGTGTGGATAATCTAAAGCTGTAGGTAATCCCCGAAGTCTTTATATTGACTTTGGATTTGTTTGTAAGATTTTATGATCAGCAAGATTTAGTTCAAGCAAAATTGAAATTACAGTACTTTGCATCCCCAGGACAGACACTCAGCCAACAAGGACAGGTGGCCCAGAATTAGAATTTAGTTGTATATAACTGAAAGTTGATTTAATGATTAAATGGAATAAAATTCGTAAACCACTTTGCAGAGTTCCTTGCATGCAGTAGATGCTCATTAATTACTTCTCTCCATATCTTTTCCTTAATAGAACAGAAAGATCATGTTCTTAACCAGTTTCTTCAAGTGGCTTGTTGGGTCATGGAAATAAGAAAACATTTGGTTTGAACTGAGTTTTTTACATTTAATTAAAACCCTACCTCAACACTTTCAGCTATTTGTATGCACTGTTCCTAGCTGATTAGAATAAACTGAAATTCCCCTGATAGCAAGAATATGACATTTAATTAAATCAGCAGCGTACCAAAACATTTTGTTCAGCTGTAGGTTTATGTTGTTTTTTTAGCAGATCCAAGTTCTTATTGTACTTTATGTCTCAGCTGGCTGTGTGCAGTTTTGTGAATTTAACTGTGTACTTTTCATAATCATGTCCATTCCTTTGAGGATTCAGAATTTCTGATAATTAAAAAATAATTATAATTAATGCTAATTAAAATTACTTCCTACTTCTGTCAATGGCAAGAAACGTTCTTTTCAAAGATACCTTTAAATTCTGTCTATATGTTTCTTGTTGACGGCTTGATGTAATAAGCCCTTCAGGATCTAGTAACAACGTAAAAAATGTGTCATTGATAATGAACACAGCCTTAGACAATTGAACATCACTGTACAAATTCAAGACAAGGAGCTAAGACCATCAAATTCTATAGATTGCCAACCCTTGTCTCCATGAATAAAAATATCCTTGTATCCATAATGATAAAATATTTTTTTAAATCTAGCAAGAGTATACTGTATAATCAGAATTACTCACTAGTTTCTTGAAAAAAGTCTTAAAGGGTAGTTTAGTTACTATTCATATAACTTCATATAACTTATCCCCTCGTGTATAATGTAATTAGAGATAGCAACCTGGCAATGGAATTTCATTTTGTGAAATTAGAGCAATAACCATGCAAACACAACCTAAGCATGATACTATCAAGTAAAATTAAGTAGATCTTTATTTTATTAGTCAGTAATAATATTTTGAATGTATTTTGAATTTCTTTTTCTCTCCAAGTTTCATTCAGGTTGCTGTTGTCTTTGTTTAATTGCTATGCATCATGTCAGAAAATCAATTTGCATCAGCTTAACCTGTTAATGGTAATCTGAGAGTAATACTTTTCCTTCTTGTGCTAGCTGCAAAAATAAAGACAATAATTATTTCATACGTTTTATAAAAATCATATTATTTTTGCATTATACAAAGAGAAAACAATTCTATTTATCATATGAAGATTGTCTCTCTTGTTATATAGAATTTTAACAATGTGAATATTATGCTCTAAAAACTGGCCACACGGGAGGAAAGGAAGTATCTCTGATCTTGATTCCACATGGACCTATATAAGTCATTTATGCACATGACTATTTTATGGTATTTGTATGTCATTCCAATTATTTTTTGTAACATTTTCTTTAAAAACAGACTTTTTTGCTGTTTTATTACTCAACAAGAATTATTTGCAACAAGGGATCTGTAGTATTTTATGCCTATCAAAAAATCCAGAGATGTTATTATGATGTAAGACTTATATTTCCTCTCTCTTTTCCCACATTCAGCTGTTCAAGGATCGAGTGTTATTTTCCGAACGGTGGAGGTCACGTTACATAAAGAAGGCAATACCTTTGGTTTTGTAATACGAGGTAGGTGGCGGTTAGAAAATAGAACTAACAGATATTCTTGGAGAATTTGTCAGTGAAATACTGGGAGTGAACTAGAAAGTCATCCTAAAAAAACCTGATGCTTTCAGTGCCTAAAGTCACATTATAATATTTGCACCCATTTTTCTTTAAAGAAATAAAGCAGTAATTGGGAATCAAAGTGGAATCCAAATGATGTAGCTAATTTATTCCAGTTTGTTAATACAGAACAAGAAGCCATTATTTGTAAACCTTGTGAACTTACAGTCATCCTACTGATTTGCCACTTGTCAACATGTCTTTTGTCTTCCCTTTTATACTTTTCTATATCACTGAGTCAAAAATGTTGATGAATATGGATGATTTGATTTAATGCACTAGGATTAAGTAACTTTGTTTAAATTGTTTTCTCCTAAAATACATCTTGTTACTGTAGCTTCCACCTGATGTGCATCAGCTCAGTTCATCTTATTTTGGAATGATATGAATAATAAAAATGTCAGGTGACTCCAACTTGTCTACAAAACCATTAATTCTGAGCTGTAATTCTGGCTTTTATTATTTTAGTTTTCTTATTAGTAATTTCATCCCTTAAAGATTACACATACAAGGGACTTCCCTGGTGGTGCAGTGGTTAAGAATCCACCTGCCAATGCAGGGGACATGGATTCGAGCCCTGGTCCAGGAAGATCCCACATGCCGCACAGCAGCTAAGCTTTCAAGCCACAAATACTGTGCCTGTGTGCCACAACTACTGAAGCCCACACACCCTAGAGCCCATGCTCTGCAACAAGAGAAGCCACCCCAATGAGAAGCCCGTGCACTGCAACGAAGAGTAGCCCCCACTCGCCACAACTAGAGAAAGCCCACACATAGCAACGAAGACCCAACACTGCCAAAAATAAATAAATAAATTTATTTTAAGAAGACTACACATACATTAATAACTCATAATTCCTAGTATGACAATGAGGTTCAATAGGGAGCTAGGTAAGCATCAGGAATTTTTAACATTTCTTGATTTTTTAATTTGTTTTTGCCTGTTACATTTTCTACTTCACCAGAGTCAAAATTCTATCAAAATTATTAAGACATTAATTAAAATCAACTAAGCATCTTAATAAATGTACATGCATCAAGGAATAAAACAGATGTGTTCACTTATACAGACTTGCCTTAATGGCTGAGCTTTGGGCATTAGGTTCAATTCTGTGTGAATCATTAAGAAAATCAATCAATCAAATATTCATTAAGGACATGTCAACATGTCAGCATCGGGCAGAGTACTATGGAGTCATGAGACAGGACCCCTATCTATAGGAGATTACAGTCCAGTGAATTTAAGATGTAAGTTGATAAAGTGCCCAAATGAATATTAGAGAAAACAGGCAACTAGGAACCCATGGAGTGGTTTAGACCAGTAGTTATTACACTTTTCTAACCAAGTCCTACATTTAGGTGGAGCGACAGACCCCAAGATCATTTACCTTGACCATTTTCAAATTTCTGTGCAAAAAAACTAGATGAACATAATGAAAAGTCAGTGTACAATTAATTTTAGCTTGGAGGGTGGTATATACAAATCTGGTGTTGAAATATAAATATGAAAGAGAGGCACGCTTGACTCGCATTCCTACAAGCCTGATTATTGAAATGCTTCAGTAAAATATACTGCTGGTGCAGATATTCATCACTAGCTGCTGTATGGTTAGTCAATAAAAAATCAAATTGCTAATGAAAGAGCTAAACCAACAGTAATTTATCACTTAAGAACTAAAAAGAATAGAAGCAATTGCAATCTACAGCCACCTCAAGACAACTGATGATATGATGCTAACAAATGTCCTTCCCACAGTTGGCAGGAATTTCAAATGTCCATGTGTGCATGCGTAGTAAGAATGTTTTAATATGAGCCTAGACTCCTACCTAGTACATGGTAGGCACTTAATAAATGAAAGAATGAATGAATGAGGCCTAGATTTGTGTGGACATCAGACTTCTTGGTATTATACTGGTTTTAAAACCTTAGTAATAATAAGCCAATTTTAGTTTATGAGTACCAAATTTTTGTAGGTTTTAATAACTCCCTTAGTATGTCAGTTGAACATAAAAATGTGTCAAATTTTACATAATTTTTTTTTTTTTTTTTTTTTTTTTGCGATACGCGGGCCTCTCACTGTTGCGGCCTTTCCCGTTGCGGAGCACAGGCTCCGGACGCGCAGGCTCAGCGGCCATGGCTCACGGGCCCAGCCGCTCCGCGGCATGTGGGATCTTCCCGGACCGGGGCACGAACCCGTGTCCCCTGCATCGGCAGGCGGACTCTCAACCACTGCGCCACCGGGGAAGCCCCTTACGTAATTTTTAATGAGAATAAATAAAGAACTTATATTTTCAAATCAATTTGAGGCCCATCTGGAGGGTCTTCTTGCTCCAAAAGTGGCCATTACCCATCCCTTAAGAGTTACTGGTTAATCGCAAACAGAGTTGCAGAGTGAGAAAGTACTGTGGATAAATGCTATCATGGCAGGTGAAACGTTATGGCATAGATGGGATTTGAGCTTAACTTAGATCAATGGGGAATACCAGGACATTCAGGGAAGAGGGAGGGGAAGATATTGCAGATGAAGCATATTCATTTAGTGCTGGAGAATTTCTTCTTACCCAATTAGGATGGATCTTTTAACAAAAAAACAGGCTTTTAGCTGATGAATGGAATTACGTTTCTAATGCTATATGTCACAGATCCAAACACCTTCACTGCCCAAACGATAGAAACTTGTACCCATACAATGAAAAATGATGTTCTGGCCTATATCATGGAGAGTTAAATTTCTGTTAATTCCTTTGCCACCAAGCCAGAAGATGGTTTAGGTTAACAGGAAAAATCAATGAACTTATTTATAAAACAGAAAGAGAGTCACGGATGTAGAAAACAAACTTATGGTTACTGGCGGGGGGAAGGGAGGGAGGGATAAATTGGGAGATTGGGATAGACATATACACACTACTATATATAAAATGGATAACTAATAAGGACCTACTGTAGAGCACAGGGAACTCTACTTAATACTCTGTAATGACCTATTTGGAAAGGGTATCTAAAAAAGGAGTGGAGATACTTTGCTGTAGAGCAGAAACTAACACAACATTGTAAATCAACTGTACTCCAATAAAAAAATTTTTTAAATGGATGAAAAAAATTATGATAAATTTTTTTTAAAGAAAGAAAAAAATCACTCTGCCACCAATTTGCTTTTCACTTTGGATGAGGAAATTTCTCTAATCATTCTCAACTATAAAATTGTAGGTATGTGTACTCATTTAACATATGGACCCCAATATTCAGATTTGGTCTGCATGGTGTCCCTGGCATTGATATTTTTCTAGTAGCATGCTAGGTGGGTCATGTTAATGGGCAACCAGAATTGAAAATACCACTGGTCTCTGAGTGGTCTTTATTATGCTTTACAGCTCCAAACATCTAGAACGTAAGTGAAGCACAAACTAAACTTGGCTCATTATTTCAAATAATGACAAAATGTCACATACCAATAAATTTAGAGTTATCTCTCTCACACTTTAACATGTATTCACTGTTACATACTTGTATTTGGACCTCCAAATCAATATAGTGGAAAGGGTTCTTGCTGTCTTCAGCCCCTTTCCTCTTCTAAATCAATAGCCCTCAGGGGAAAGTACACCTATCTTTTTATGATCACCTTGCAAAAAGGAAGTTACATAATGGTATTTATATAAATATGGTTAAACATGTGCTGTAACTTATCGTCATGATTTTCATTAAAAAAATTTTTTTCTGAAAAAATCCTGAATTTTCTTTTTTAATTAAGGAAGAATTTTAAAAGAATCCATCAAATTGATTGAAAGAAAATACTGAAATAGAGATTTTACCAACCAGACTGAATAAATCTCTTGTAATAGCAATGAACATAAAGGAAGCATTTGCTTTCATCAAGAACAGTGAATGCCTTTTAAATTTTCTCTTAGGTTCTTTAAGCTGACCTCTTTACCAGTGCCAAATTTGGGAAATGGCACTCTGTTCTACCAGACAAACATTAAATGTTACATGATGGTGAGAGGGTAGACAGCAGAAGCAAGAAGAACTACAATTCTGCAGCCTGTGGAATGAAAACCACATTCACAGAAAGATAGACAAAATGAAAAGGCAGAGGGCTATGTACCAGATGAAGGAACAAGATAAAACCCAGAAAAACAATGAAATGAAGTGGAGATAGGCAACCTACCAGAAAAAGAATTCAGAACTATGATAGTGAGGAGATCCAGGACCTCAGAAAAAGAATGCAGACGGAGATCAAGAAGATGCAAGAAGTGTTTAACAAAAACCTAGAAGAATTAAAGAACAAACAGATGAATAATACAATAACTGAAATGAAAAGTACACTAGAAGGAATCAATAGCAGAATAACTGATGCAGGAGAACGGATAAGTGATCTGGAAGACAGAATGGTGGAATTCACTGCCATGCAACAGAATAAAGAAAAAAAGAATGAAAAGAAGTGAAGACAGGCTAAGAGACCTCTGGGACAAAATTAAATGCACCAAAATTCGCATTATAGGGGTCCCAGAAGGAGAAGAGAGAGAGAAAGGACCTGAGAAAATATTTGAAGAGATTATAGTTGAAAACTTCCCTAACATGGGAAAGGAACTAGCCACCCAAGTCCAGGAAGCGCAGAGAGAGTCCCATACAGGATAAACCCAAGGAGAAACACGCCGAGACATATAGTAATCAAATTGGCAAAAATTAAAGACAAACAAAAATTATTAAAATCAACAAGGGAAAAACGACAAATAACATACAAGGGAACTCCCATAAGGTTAACAGCTGATTTCTCAGCAGAAACTCTACAAGCTAGGAGGGAGTGGCACAATATATTTAAAGTGATGAAAGGGAAGAATCTACAACCAAGACTACTCTAGCCGGCAAGGATCTCATTCAGATTCTATGGAGAAATCAAAAGCTTTACAGACAAGCAAAAGCTAAAAGAATTCAGCACCACCAAACCAGCTCTACAACAAATGCTAAAGGAACTTCTCTAAGTGGGAAACACAAGAGGAGAAAAGGACCTACAAAAAGAAACCCATAACAATTAAGATAATGGTTATAGGAACATACATATCGTTAATTACCTTAAAAGTGAATGGATTAAATGCTCCAACCAACAGACACAGGCTCGCTGAATGGATACAAAAACAAGACCTGTATATATGTTGTCTACAAGAGACCCACTTCAGACCTAGGGACACAGACTGAAAGTGAGGGGATGGAAAAAGATATTCCATACAAATTGAAATCAAACAAAGCTGGAGTATCAGTACTCATATCAGATGAAATAGACTTTAAAATAAAGAATGTTACAAGGGACAAGGAAGGACACTACATAATGATCAAGGGATCAATCCAAGAAGAAGATATAACAATTATAAATAAATATGCACCCAACATAGGAGCACCTCAATACATAAGGCAAATGCTAACAGCTATAAAAGAGGAAATTGACAGTAACACAGTGATAGTGGGGGACTTTAACACCTCACTTACACCAAAAGACAGATCATCCAGACAGAAAATTTATGAGGAAACACAAGCTTTAAATGACACAACAGACCAGATAGATCTAATTGATATTTATAGGACATTCAATCTGAAAACAGCAGATTACACTTTCTTCTCAAGTGCACACAGAACATTCTCCAGGATAGATCACATCTTGGGTCACAAATCAAGCCTCGGTAAATTTAAGAAAATTGAAATCGTATCAAGCATCTTTTCTGACCACAACGCTATGAGATTAGAAATAAATTACTGGGAAAAACACGTAAAAATCACAAACACATGGAGGCTAAACAATATGTTACTGAATAACCAACAGATCACTGAAGAAATCAAAGAGGAAATTTAAAAATACCTAGAGACAAATGAATATGAAAACACGATGATCCAAAACCTATGGTATGCAGCAAAAGCAGTTCTAAGAGGAAAGTTTGTAGCAATACAATCCTACCTCAAGAAACATCTCAAATAAACAATGTAACCTTACACTTAAAGGAACTAGAGAAAGAAGAACAAACAAAACCCAAAGTTAGTAGAAGGAAAGAAATCATAAAGATGAGAGCAGAAATAAATGAAATAGAAGCAAAGATCAATAAAACTAAAAGCTGGTTCTTTGAGAAGATAAATAAAATTGATAAACCTTTAGCCAGGCTCATCAAGAAAAAGAGGGAGAGGACTCCAATCAATAAAATTAGAAATAAAAAAGGAGATGTTACAATGGACACTGCAGAAATACAAAGCATCATGAGAAGGCTACAAGCAACTCTATGCCAATAAGATGGACAACCTGGAAGAAATGGACAAATTCTTAGAAAGGTATAACCTTCCTAGACTGAACCAGGAAGAAATAGAAAATATGAACAGACCAGTCACAAGTAATGAAACTGAAAATGTAATTAAAAATCTTCCAACTGCTTCCCTGGTGGTGCAGTGATTAAGAATCAGCCTGCCAATGTAGGAGACAGGGGTTCAAGCCCTGGTTTGGGAAGATCCCACATGCCACAGAGCAACTAAACCCATATGCCACAACTACTGAGCCTGCATTCTGAAGCCCACGAGCCACAACTACTGAGCCCACGTGCCACAACTACTGAAGCCCATGCGCCTAGAGCCCGTGCTCTGCAGCAAGAGCTGCCACTGCAATGAGAAGCCTGCGCACCACTACGAAGAGTAGCCCCCACTCACTGCAACTAGAGAAAGCCTGCGCACAGCAACAAAGACCCAATGCAGCCAAAAATGAATTAATTACTTAATAAAATGAACAAATTTTTTAAAAAAAATCTTCCAACAAACAAAAGTCCACTACCAGATGCCTTCACAGGTGAATTCTATCAAACATTTAGAAAAGAGCTAACACCCATCCTTTGCAAACTCCTCCAAAAAATTGCAGAGGAAGAAACACTCCCAAACTCATTCTACAATGCCACCATCACCCAGATTCCAAAACCATACAAAGATACTACAAAAAAAAGAAAATTACGGACCAATATCACTGATGAATATAGATGCAAAAGTCCTTAACAAAATACCAGCAAACAGAATCCAACAACACATTAAAAGGACCATACACCATGATCAAGTGGGATGCAAGGATTCTTCAATATACACAAATCAATCAATGTGAAATATCAGATTAACAAATTGAAGAATAAAAACCACATGATCATCTCAATAGATGCAGGAAAAGCTTTTGACAAAATTCAACACCCATTTATGATAAAAACTCTCCAGAAAATGGGCACAGAGGGAACCTACCTCAACATAATAAAGACCATATATGACAAACCTAGAGCAAACATCATTCTCGATGAAAAACTGAAACCATTACCACTAAGATCAGAAATAAGACAAGGATGTCCACTCTCGCCACTATTATTCAACATAGTTTTGGAGGTCCTAGCCATGGCAATCAGAGAAGAAAAGGAAATAAAAGGAATACAGATTTGGAAAAGAAGAAATAAAACTGTCACTGTTTTCAGATGACATGATATTCTACATAGAGAATCCTAAAGATGTTACCAGAAAACTACTAGAGCTAATCAATGAATTTGGTAAAGTTGCAGGACAGAAAGTTAACGCACAGAAATCTCTTGCATTCCTGTACACTAACAATGAAACATCAGAAAGAGAAATTAAGGAAACAATCTCATTCACTATTGCAACAAAAAGAATAAAATACCTAGGAATAAATCTACTTAAGGAGGTAAAAGACCTGTACTCAGAAAACTCTAAGATGCTGATGAAAGAAATCAAAGATGACACAAACAGATGGGGAGATATACCATGTTCTTAGACTGGAAGAATCAACATTGTGAAACTAATAACATGCTGTATAAAATATAAAATTAAAACAAACAAACAAAATATGTCGTATGATGGTAACATTCATATTTATCAAATACTGGCAAACTAGAGACCATCCAGGTGGGCAGCCAGGATGGTGATGTATGAGGAAATCAGGTCATGCAAACAATAGTTAAGAAAGTGGAAGTGGATAGAGGGTGGTTCAAGATGGCTGGGTAGGAAGATCCTGAACTCAGTTCCTCCCACAGACACAACAGACATACAGCTACACATAAAACAGTTTACTCTGAAAAGAACCCCAGAAACAGCTGAATTCCTACTCCCCAAGAAATTATGAAAGGGCCACATTGAGACTGGGACAATCTTTGAAGACTGAGAGATGGCTGTTTTGCATAATACATCAAAACAAACACAGAGAGTCAAGCAAAATGAGGAAACAGAAGAAAATGTTCCAAATAAAGGAACAAGATAAAACTTCAGGAAAAAAAAGAAAACCCTAATGAAATGGAGGTAAGTAATTTACCTGATAAAGAGTTCAAAGTAATGGTCATAAAGATGCTCACCCAACTCAGGAGAAGAATGAAGAACACAGTGAGGACTTCAACAAAGAGAAAGAACACATAAGAAAGAACCAAACAGAAGTCATAAAGCTGAAGAATACAATAACTGAACTGAAAAATCCACTAGCGGGATTCATAGAAATCATCCAAACAGAATGGCAAAAAGAATTTTAAAAAATGAGAATAACTTAAAGGACTTGTGGGACAACATGTAGCATACTAGCATTCACTTTATAATTGTCCCAGAAAGAGAAGAGAGAGAGAGAAAGGGGCAGAAAACTTATTTGAAGAAATAATGGCTGAAAACATTTCTAACCTGGGGAAGGAAATAGACATCAGGTTTGGGAAGCACAGAGAATCCCAAACAAGATGAGCCCAAAGAGATCCATACCAAGATGAGCCCAAAGAGATCCATACCAAGAATAACTTAAGGGACTTGTGGGACAACATGTAGCATACTAGCATTCACTTTATAATTGTCCCAGAAAGAGAAGAGAGAGAGAGAAAGGGGCAGAAAACTTATTTGAAGAAATAATGGCTGAAAACATTTCTAACCTGGGGAAGGAAATAGACATCAGGTTTGGGAAGCACAGAGAATCCCAAACAAGATGAGCCCAAAGAGATCCATACCAAGACATATAATTAAACTGTCAAAAGTTAAATAGAGACTCAAAGCAGAAAGAGAAAGACAATTCTTTATATACAAGGGAACTCCCATAAGACTATCAACTGATTTTTCAGCAGAAAATTTGCAGGCCAGAAGGGAGTGACGTGATATATTCAAGGTGCTAAAAGGAAAAAACTTCCAAAAATACTCTACCTGGCAAGGTTAGCTTTCAGAATTGAAGGAGAGATAGTTTTCCAGACAAGCAAAAGCAAAAGTAGTTCATTACCACTAAACTGGCCTTACAAGAAATGTCCCTTTAGGGACATCTTTAAGCTGAGAAGAAATGGCCCTAAATATAAATAAGAAAATATATGAAAGAAAAAATCTCACTGGTAAAGTCAAATATATGGTAAAGGTAGTGGATCAACCACTTATAAAGTTAGTATGAAGGTTAAAAGACAGAAGTAGTAAAATTAGCTATAACTACAAAAATTTATTAAGGGATACAAAATAAAAAGATGTAAAATGTAACATCAAAACACATCAGGGACTTCCCTGGTGGCACAGTAGTTAAGAATCCACCTGCCAATGCAGGGGACACGGATTCGAGCCCTAGTCCGGGAAGATCCCACACGCCACGGAGGAGCTAAGCCCATGCGCCACAACTACTGAGCCTGTGCTCCAGAGCCCGCGAGCCACAACTACTGAGCTCACGTGCCACAGCTACTGAAGCCCGCATGCCTAGAGCCCATGCTCCACAAGAGAAGCCACTGCAATGAGAAGACCACGCGCCACAACAAAGAGTCGCCCCAGCTCACCTCAACTAGAGAAAGCCCTCACACAGCAATGAAGACCCAACGCAGCTAAAAATAAATTAATTAATTAATTATTTGTAAAAACCCACATCAAATGTGGGGGATACTACAGTGTTCATTGCAGCTCTATTTACAATAGCCAGGACATGGAAGCAACCTAAGTGTCCATTGACAGATGAATGGATAAAGAAGGTGTGGCACATATACACAATGGAATATTACTCAGCCATAAAAAGAAACGAAATTGAGTTATTTGTAGTGAGGTGGATGGACCTAGAGTCTGTCATACAGAGTGAAGTAAGTCAGAAAGAGAAAAACAAACACCATATGCTAACACATATATATGGAATCTTAAAAAAATAACAACGGTCATGAAGAACCTCGGGGCAAGGTGGGAATAAAGACGCAGACCTACTAGAGAATGGACTTGAGGACATGGGGAGGGGGAAGGGTAAGCTGGGACAAAGTGAGAGTGTGGCACTGACATATGTACACTACCAAATGTAAAATAGATAGCTAGTGGGAAGCAGCCGCATAGCACAGGGAGATCAGCTCAGTGCTTTGTGACCACCTAGAGGGGTGGGATAGGGAGGGTGGGAGGGGGACGCAAGAGGGAAGAGATACGGAGATATATATATACGTATAACTGATTCACACTGTTACAAAGCAGTAACTAACACACCACTGTAAAGCAATTATACTTCAATAAAAATGTAAAAAAAAATGTGGTGGCCACTAAAAATGTAGTGCTTTTAGAACGCACTAATATTTTGAACACCCCGTTTTTAATGGAGGCCACTTCAGCCACTCGAATTTTTCTTTTTTTTAATATTCGGATTTTTTTTTTCCTTTAGTTTTTGCTTCATGTCATGTTGTAGACTCACCAGTATAACAGCCCAGGTTGACTGACACCAAATATACCCACCTACACTTTGTTTATAGCCAGCAGCTGTTCTCATTGGGCTAGTATTTATAATTATTTGATGCTCTTATCACAGTAGTTGTTAAACATTTTATATCTCACCCCGATTACAGCCATATATTTATTGAGAGGAGGAGAAATGTTGACTTCAACAATATATTCTGTATAAAATGAATAAGGTTTTTAAGTCTGTTCTGTGCCAGAAGGAAACATTGTAAGTATTCCTCCATATACAACAGTAACATTTGTTTCAGTTTCTCAGCGGGCATTTTGTAAGTGAATTTCTTAATGGCAGCAATGAGAGCATTTTTTGAGCCGTATTCCTTTTCTTTGCTAGGGGGAGCACACGATGATAGAAATAAATCTCGTCCGGTTGTAATAACATGTGTTCGTCCTGGAGGGCCTGCTGACAGGTAAACTTCATCTTTCTGTGTCACTATCCAAATAGATTAAATAAAGCTGGGGACTTCGGCATAGAAGTTGATGAATTAGAAATTTCACAGTAACAGATAGGTCTTAAGTAAATATGTTGGAATGTGAAAACAAAAGAGTTCAGGCTACAGAATCAAAAGAAAGTTTGACTCCAGATTCAATGCTTGCTACCCTGTGTTTTTGGCAAATGACTTAACAGTTCTAAGCTCAGTTCCCTCCAACTGTAAAATGTAGGTGATAATGCATACCTTTCAAGGTTTTTTGTTTTATCAAAGATTAGAGATTTATGGTGCCTTGCAGGAGGCCTTTCATCCTGGAAGGAAATCCAAAAAAGAGGGGATATATGTATATGTATAGCTGATTCACTTTGCTGTACAGTAGAAACTAACACAACATTGTAAAGCAACTCTACTCCAATAAAAATTAATTATAAAAAAAAAAGGCAGCTGGCCCTTTCACAGCAGGTCCTTGAAATGCATCCTCTCCAGTTGGTAATATCCTAACCTGAAAAGACAGGTGGTGGTGTTCTCTGACTCTTACTATTGCCGACGTCCTTATCACGATTATCACCCTTTGCTGATGATTATGTGTGTCAGAATAGAAGGGACTTTTAGTAAAAAGGAAGGAATATTGTCAGTGTTAGTGTTTAGAGCATTCTCTTCCTGGCTAATTTGAACATCTGATAGAAGCTCCTTCAGCTTTCCTACAATAAACCTTGCGGGTCCCAAGTAAACTCACAACTTAGATGTCTCAAGAGATGCTTATCTTTGTACTAATTTCCCACAGCGAAAAGTCTGCTCCATAATGGTAGGGAACACAATGCCTGCCACTAGATATAGTTGAAGGAGAGGAAGAAAACACACTGATTACCCCTGACTCTGCACTATGTTTCAGCCTAGGATGGATTTTTAAAAACCTTTCTTAAGCACTCGAAATAGTGATAATAATAATAAATACTGCTTGATGAGTGACCACCATGGGCCAGGAACTGTGCTCAGTACTTGGCAGACATTATCTTATCTTCACAACCACCCACTAAATCAGGTATTTTTATCCAGATTTACAGGTGACAAAACTGAGGCCCAGTACGGTTAAATGACTTGCCAGCTAGGATAGAAATTCACATTTATTTTCCTTCAAAGCTCATACTGTTAGCTCAGTTTGTTTTTTAAGTCAATGTTTAATATAAAATGAGAAAATACGGAGACACCGGGTTCTCCTCTGCACTAAAGTGTATTTGCCTTTGCAGAGGATAATACAAAGTCAAAATTTCCAAGGAAATTTTGCCAGTTTTTTTTCCTTCTCCTGCCTTTTCTTGTGAATTATTCTTCCTGAAGCAAATGAGAATATTTCTATTTCTTAATAACATTCTAGAGTTTGAGTCGACAGAAATGTCAGGAGCAGGCTACTAGTTTGTGAGCAACGTGTTACCGAATTAATGGAGGACTAAAGGAAATCTTAGAATTTAAGATAAAAATTTAGGGTCAAAATACATAGAGAGTTGCTGGATGAAAGATACTTAGGTCAGCATTTTTATTCTTTCCAAATCCTAAACTTGTGATCCCCGCATCTGATTTTCTTATCTTCGTTGACCCTCCCTGAGGCAGGAGGGCTATAATCTGGTAGCCTCTCTGGCTACATTTTAGTGGTGTCGTTACTGTCCTGAGGCATCTTCTCCCAGTGCCTTGAGTGTCTATGGGCACAGAAGGGAGAATAGTATTTGCCTGCCTTTTCCATTGAATGTGAGACTGAATCAATTTAATGATCGCCAAATGGCCTTATAAATCAGTAGGAAAATTTACAGACTAGGGAAATTTTTCACCAGCATTCCCTTGCCAGCTTGGGTTCACTGGTGATAAATTGAATGAAACCAGCAGACTTTTCTGCTCACCTGGCTTTGGGAAAATAGGTGAGTGCTATTTCTCGGGCTCTAATAAATCAATTTTAGACATTTTGGCAAAAACCTAGAAAAGAGAAAATGTGCCTTTATTACTTTTACACCCCAGGAGTTCATCGTGGGTGACCTGGTTATTTGCTAATGTGTAGTTATTTTCTTATTACTGATTTTCATACTGCAGCAACTTTCTGGTCAGGGTTACCTCTTTACTCTCTTAATGTCACACTTGATGCTTAAAAGGAAATGCGAATGGGATAGATGGTAGAATGTGTGTGAAAGAGCCTCTTTGGCTAAGTGACTATTAATGCTAAGCCCCATGGTGCTAAATTAATGACTATTTCTTTATTCTCCCTTCAGAGAGGGCACAATCAAACCTGGTGATAGGTTGCTCAGTGTGGATGGGATTCGGCTTCTTGGAACCGCACATGCTGAGGCCATGAGTATTCTCAAACAGTGTGGACAAGAAGCAACGCTGCTGATCGAATATGATGTCTCGGTCATGGGTATGTCGGATCCTGAGGTTGGGATCTCTAACTAAGCTCTACATCATGTCACTGTCCATCCCTGATAAACCACTTTGGATTAAGAAGGAACTGTTATGTCCTCCTGTAGCAGACAGAACTTCATCAATACCATATTACTCTGTTTGAGTTCAGAAAGAGGTGAGAAGTACTTCTCAGCGATTTTGAATTCTTGTGTTGATAGAGTCTATGATAACACCTCATTCTGTCAGTGTGTTTCACCTAGCAATCGGCTCTTATACGTGGATTACCCTTTGGCAGGAAAGTGTTTTCCCCCTCCAAATCACAAAAGTGGTATTATTAACTTAGGGGCTAGTACTTTTTCTTTTACTACAAGGAGACTGGAAACAGTAGGGGATTCCTTTCCTTCTTTTTACGTCACAGAGTGAAGCCAGTGATCAGAATTAATGGAAATTACCATTTTATCATCAGACTTAGGGACGAAGAAAGGAAAGGGGACAAATAGTATCATTGATTAAAATGAAAGTTGAGTACAATATTCTTTCTTGAAATAATGATTCTAACAGAAAGTAATTCTATTTCTACCCTCTCAGCTCTAGTACAACTGGAAAGATATTCTCACGTGGCTTTTCAGTGTGAAGAGAGAGCCAAAGTTTTGTGTAAAGTTGACTAAGGCAGATAAATTATGATAGAATGAACTGGAACGTGAAACTGAAACTTAAATCATGTTGTAAATACTTCTTACAATTATCAGACTTGATTGTGTGCCTGCCTTAACCAGCAAGTTTTGTCCTGGTAAAATGTAGCCAGGAAAAAAACACTTATTCTGTAACTGTAAACTCCTTTTATTTCCTGCTCTATATGATTCACGTAGAACAGTGTTGCTTGAACGTATTCTTAATCTGTCTACTGGCCTGAAATGTCTTTGAGAGGTATGAGGCTTCCTAAAAGACTTAAAGTGTGAGTTAAGGAGTTCTTAGCAGAATAAGTGGTATGATATGCCCTTAGGATGGAAAGGTCAGGAATGAATGAACTTTCCTCCCTCTATTCTTCCTTTCTCTTGTCTTCTCTTTCTCCCTTTTTTCTTTCTCTTTTTATTGTTTTGTATGGCTTTTGAGTTAGATGATTTGGGTTCTGTTTTCAATTCTACTGATTTCTAGCTATTAGTTTGCACCATGTTACTTATTTCACTGTGCCTTAGTTACCTCATTTGTCACATGGAAACCAGCAGTGCCTATTTTAAAAGGCAGTTAGGAAGATAAAATAAAATTATACAAGTAAGATATATTTTAACTGATGATCCAATTTATTATTCACATTAAAAATTGAAACAGATGTTTGACATATTTAACTCATTCAGTCTACAAATACATTTTTTTTAATATTTAAGCTAAGTGACAGGTACCAAGAGTACAGAAATGAACAACACAGACCTGGTCTCTGCTCTTATGAAGTTTGCAATTGACAAGGAGGAGAGACAGTAAACAGGAACATGACCAAACAAACAAATAAACACAAAGAAAGTGATCATTACCTACCATGAAAGGCATGAACTGGATTCTGTAATAGGGAATAAGGGCAGGCACAGGTGAGGTCTGACAGATGCCAATCAGGAGTCAGTGAAGAGGTGACAGGTAGACTAAAACCTGAAGGATGAGAAGGAACCAGTTCCCATCTAAATACAGCAACAGTTTGTAAGTTCTGAGCAGCCCACCTCAGAGAGACAAGGGCTCCCCCCCTGGGGATGGGCACCATTTCAGAGCAGAGCCCTCCATATCTCATTATTACCAGAGTCAGGAGGGGAGAGGATGACTCACCTGTCTTCCTTCTTCCCTACTCACATTCACATTCTGAATCATGCCTGACAATTTTCATGCCTCAGAGTTCTCGGATATCCCCCTAACATAGGGGAAAGTGCCATCAGGAAGGAAACTCATTAAAAGTTTCTCTAAGTTGATAGATATAAGATCAGTATACAAAAGTCAGTTACATTTCTATATACCAGCCAAAACCAGAAAGTTAATTTTTAATATACCATTTATAATAACAATAAAATAATAAGGTTCCTATAAGGAATAAATACAACAAAAGTTGTATCTTCCCATTAGATATAGATATTGATATAGATACAGATATGCATATACATAAAGAATACTTAAACAAATGAAGACCTACATCTGAACTTGGGTGGGAAGTCTTGATATCTAAAATATATCATTTCTTTCAAATGCATCCATAAATTCTACTCAGAATCCCAGAAGGATCTTTGGAGGACTTTAATAAGCTGTTTCTAAAATGTAAGAAAAGTGGGAGGGGGAAAACAGCCAAAATGTTTCTGAAACAATATGAAAGCAGAGAAATTTGTTCTATCTAATATCAAGACTCATTCTAAAATTGTGCCATTAAGTCTATGTAATATTTACATGAGGTAATAAAGAACCCAGTGGAAGAGAATTGAATGCCACAGACCACTACAGATATGTAAGCAGAGGTGTAGTCTTACATCAGTGGGGAATGGTTGAGCTAGTCAGTAAATGATACTGGGTCAATTAGTTAGCCACATGGGAAAAAATTCAATTAATCTCCTACTTTATACCACACCCAAAAATAAATTCTGTATTTACATAATCATTTCCCAACAGACTGCTATTATAGATAACTGGAGTGAATATCCTTTTAACCCAAATCTTTGTCTGTGTGTCTGACTTCATTAAGTCGAAGGGCATATTTCTTTTTTAAATATTTGGTACATAATTCCAATTGTCCTCCAGAAAGGTTATCCTACTTTATAATATATTACTACCAGCAATGTTTTAAGTGTACCTGTCTCAACAGAGCACCAGATACAACACTAAATAGTATTGGTTTTAATCTTTCTGATTTAAGTAAAAATTGCATTTATATTTTAGTTTACTTTTTAAAAAAATTTCTAGTGCAGCTAAATGCTTTTTTGTATGAACACTAGCCATTTTCATCTCCTATTGTCTGCTTATGCCCTGTATTCATTTTTCTATTGATTTGTGTAACTATTTGTATTTTAGGGATATTAGTTCTTATCAGTTTTTTGTAAAAACTCTTCTTAGTAGTTTATTTGCCCTTTCTGATGTATCAAAGTTCCTTGTTTTTTTTTTAATTTGGAACTAGTATTTTATTTTATTTTATTTTATTTTATTTTATTTTATTTGCGGTACGCGGGCCTCTCACCGTTGTGGCCTCCGCCGTTGCGGAGCACAGGCTCCGGACGCACAGGCTCAGCGGCCATGACTTCCGGGCCCAGCCGCTCCGCGGCATGTGGGATCTTCCCAGACCAAGGCACGAACCTGCGTCCTCTGCATCAGCAGGCGGACTCTCAACCACTGTGCCACCAGGGAAGCCCTGGAACTAGTATTTTTCTTAGGATATAAATATTATTTTTTTCTAAAGTTACCTAATATAATTTAATAAAGAATCTATCACATGCCTACTGATTTTTTAAATCATACCTTAAGTTGTTAAATATACTGTACTCGACATCTGGGCTAGCTAGTCTGATTGTATCTAGTTTCACACCAGATTTCAGGATAGGACTTTTGTTTTTGTTTTGTTTTCTGTTTTTAACATCTTTATTGGGGTATAATTGCTTTACAATGGTGTGTTAGTTTCTGCTTTATAACAAAGTGAATCAGTTATACATATACATATGTTCCCATATCTCTAGGATAGGACTTTTGAATTTAAAGTCTTAGTATAAGAGCTCTTATTATCATAAAAAGATGCATTTTTGGAAAATTATTTATCTGCATACTACATTTATTGTATTATTTAAGTTTTGCTAACTTTATACAGCAAATGAGCAAACTCTGATTTGGGTTTTTCATGTCTTTTTGAAGTCCTTTTTCTCTCTTTCTTCCATTCAGCTCTCTTGCACTTGGTTACTTGCTCTCAGCCTTTTCTCTCCCACTGTGTTGCTCATGCTCTGTCTTCCTTTCTTTCTCCTTCCCTTTCTAACCTCCCAATTATTGTTATTTTTGTGTGTGTGTGTGTGTGATACGTGGGCCTCTCAGTGTTGTGGCCTCTCCCATTGCGGAGCACAGGCTCCAGACGCACAGGCTCAGCGGCCATGGCTCACGGGCCCAGCCGCTCCGCCGCATGTGGGATCTTCCTGGACCGGGGCACGAACACGTGTCCCCTGCATCGGCAGGCGGACTCTCAACCACTGCGCCACCAGGGTAGCCCCCCAATTATTTTTTTATACTCTATTCTCGGTTTCTCACTTGTTAATACCCTTCTTTATTCTAATCGTCTTACTTGGATTGTTTTCAGTATTCCCCTGTAATTATTATCCTTTCTCTGTTTTGTCCTTCTTGCTTTTTTCAATCCTGTTTTTCTAAAACAGGGTTAAAATGGGATTAGGAATAGATAAGGTCAGATAATTGAGAATGACAATTTGTGGAAAGAAGTAAAAATGGTACCTTAGAAAATCAGAAGATAGGATACTTTCAATTAGAATTATTGTTCATCAAATATTAACTAACCTTTCCTTTTACCAATCTCCCTAGATATTAGACTCAATGATTTCATTTCTTCGTATCATCTTTTACTTCTATAAAATAAGAATAATGCTATTTACTCTGTCGAGCTCATTGTGATATAAAAATCCTCAATAATTAAACTTTTAAAGTAAAAAGCTATTTATCTTTAAAGGAAGCCAGGAGATATTTAGAAGTACAAAGGAAATAAAATTATGAAAGAATGTAGAAAACTTAAAGTTCATGGACCTCCATTGAGACACCTTTCTGTCACTCCTAGATAAAGCTAAATAGGTGAAAAATTGCAATAGAAAGCTTAAGGTCTTAAATTAGGAAAATGAGGAGCAATAGATCATTGGTTTATGAAGTTGCCATCAGGTACAAATGGCAGGAACCAATTTAGAATAATTTAAAGAGGGAATTGATCAGCTTGTAAAAGTGGGGAGTCAAGATACATCCTGACTTCAGAAGAAGTTCAGTAATATCACAGATGTTCTGTCTCTCAGGTCTCTTTGCCTGGGAAAGGCTCTCCTTGTGTCATGACCAGATGGTCCAAGGCAGCCACAGGTCTATATTATGTTGTGAGTTCATAATGCCAGAAAAAGAAATGAAACTGAATCTCCCCTAAAAGATGCTGAGTGACTTAGCTTGGAGCAAATGCTGACCACTGCAGTAATCACTATGTCCAGGGATATAGTGTAGCCTCTGCTCTTTGGCAGGGCAGGAAGGAATGTGTGTTGAACAGAACAAGACAAAGAATGGCACTTTCCCAAAGCAGGTGATGAAAGTAAGAGATGCCACACATACGAGAATTTTCCTTACTTCACGTCCTCACCAGCACTTGGTATTCTCAGTCTGTTTCATGTTAACTATTCTTACGGGTATGTAGTGATATCCCATGGTAAATTGAACGTACATTTCCAGGATGAATAATGATATGAAGCATCTTTTCATTTGCTACTTGGACATTCCTGTTGCATTATTTTACTTTTAATACCTTCATTTATTTACATACTATTAAAATTATGTCACATTATATCTTAGGAAGCATGTGTGTGTCTATACTCATAAATATAAATATTGAATTTCTTTATATGCTATTAAAAGTACACAAATTATTTTGTAGGAAACACGTGTGTGCCTGTGCAGAGATATTGATAGCTCATCACTGGAATGAGATATATTTTCTAGTAAATCTCAGATCACAAATTTTAGCAAATTCAGTAGTCTGGGAAAGCTATTGAAACTATCAATTTTATTAACTAAAGTTGAATTTAGTCTTCGTTAAAATTTTAAAGAAAATGTATTGAGATAAGACTGGGAGGAATAGGTCTGGGGGAAAAGTAAGAGTTCAGTTTTGGATATGTTATGTTTGAGGTGTCTATCCATCATCCAAGTGGAGGTATGGAGTATACAGATGGGTCATTAAGCCTGGAATTCAGTGCAGAGGTTAGGGAAGGAGGTACAAATTTTTGAGTCATCAGCACAGAGATGGACCTTAAAACCACGAGGCACCTTAGGGAAGTGAGCGTGGACAGAGAAAAGCAAGGCCCAAGGATGGAGCTCTGGGTCTCTCCAGTAGTGACAAATCAGAAAGGTGATGAGGAACCTTTGAAATAAATTGAGAAGGAACATCAAGTGATGGAGACAGAGAACCAAGGCAGAGTGTGGAGTCCTGGAGGCCAGGTTTTTCCTTTGTAAAATGGTGGTAATTATACTACCACACCCACAAGTTGCTGTGAGGAGAAAAAGAGTTAATGCATATGTGGTGTTTGGCCCATAATGTGTGCTCAATAAATATAAACTAATTATTTTAAATGTTTATAGGGAAAACCCCCTCCACTTCATTATTGTCAAAATGTACTACCAAATGATTGGGTCTCAGAGCCCTGATGTTAGAAGCCAGATAACATAAAATATAAGGAAAGCTTGAACATCTCGGGGCAAAAGTTCTGAAAACAATAACTTTAGTAAAATGTAGTGTCTTTTGAAGTCAGACAGACTTGGTTTTGAGTCTTGGCTGTCTGTTGATCTTGAACAAGTTACTTAGCCTCTCCAAGCTTCAAATTTCTTATCTCTAATATAAGGATGATAACAGTACTTCTTCAAAGGATTGATGAAAAGATTAAGCGAGTGAATACATGTAAAGCGTTTATCATAACTAAACTAAACTTTTGTTGACTACCAGGGAATTAAAGTTCATGGTTTCCATGCTCCACTTGCCTAAAATGAACCTCAGGTCTCCCATTACCCTGGATTAAGCAGCAGCTGAGGCTTTATTCCGTGACAACATGGAGTCCTCAGTAGAAAGAATATTTGAAAAATGATGTGTTCTGGTTGGCTTTATTTTCTAAAATTCATCAGAATACTTATTTTGCTTAAACGTTAGCTGAAAATATTTCTAAATAATGTTTTTGAGAATATATATTAAAGATACTTGGGTCTTTGGTAGAGACACATACAGTTATCAAGGACATCATTCTGAATAGCAGTCCTTAGGCCTGTGTTACAGAGTCAAGGGGTACAGATGGTACCAATCTGTGCTGACATAATTTACTCAAGATTTTTAAAACTTACACAATTCTCTAATAGTTATTTATTTTATGACTTTTCCTTCCATAGGAAGAGCGGGGGAGGGCTTTTGGTTACTACGGATTTCTTGTTGGCCGTATTAAACAAGAATGACTGTAGTGTAATTTTTTGTTTTTGTTTTGTTTTTATTTCAGCTTTATTAAGGTGTAATTGACAGATCTGTAAGATATTTAAAGTGTGCATGATGATAATTTGATATACACATACATGGTGTAAAGATGCTACACTCTTAGCATATTATACAATACAGTGTTATCAACTACAGTCACAATTTTTACATTAGATCCTCAGACTTTATTCATCTTCTAGCTGAAAGTTTGTACCCTTTATCTTTTTAACATCCTTATTGGAGTATAATTGCTTTACAATGGTGTGTTAGTTACTGCTTTATAACAAAGTGAATCAGCTATACATACACATATATCCCCATATCTCCTCCCTTTTGGATCTCCCTCCCATCTTCCCTATCACACCCCTCTAGGTGGACACAAAGCACGGAGCTGAGCTCCCTGTGCTATGCGGCTGCTTATCTGGCCTTACATTTAGGTCTTTAATCCATTTTGAGTTGATTTTTGTGTATGGTGTTAGAGAGCGTTCTAATTTCGTTCTTTTACATGTAGCTGTCCAGTTTTCCCAGCACCACTTATTGAAGAGGCTGTCTTTTCTCCATTGTATATTCTTGCCTCCTTTATCAAAGATAAGGTGACCATATGTGCGGGGGTGTATCTCTGGGCTTTCTATCCTGTTTCATTGATCTATATTTCTGTTTTTGTTCCAGTACCATACTGTCTTGATTACTGTACCTTTGTAGTATAGTCTGAAGTCAGGGAGCCTGATTCTTCCAGCTCCGTTTTTCTTTCTCAAGATTGCATTGGCTGTTTGGGGTCTTTTGTGTTTCCATACAAATTGTGAAATTTTTTATTCTGCTTCTGTGAAAAATGCCATTGGTAGTTTGATAGGGATTGCATTGAATCTATAGATTGCTTTGGGTAGTAGAGTCATTTTCACAATGTTGATTCTTCCAATCCAAGTACATGGTATATCTCTCCATCTGTTTGTACCATCTTTACTTTCTTTCATCAGTGCCTTATAGTTTTCTGCATACAGGTCTTTTGTCTCCTTAGGTAGGTTTATGCCTAGGTATTTTATTCTTTTTGTTGCAGTGGTAAATGCAACTGTTTGCTGTATTTCTCTTTCAGATTTTTCATCATGAATGTATAGGAATGCAAGAGATTTCTGTGCATTAATTATGTATCCTGCTACTTTACCAAATTCATTGACTAACTCTAGTAGTTTTCTGATAGCATCTTTAGGATTCTCTATGTATAGTATCATGTCATCTGCAAACAGTGACAGTTTTACTTCTTCTTTTACGACTTGGATTCCTTTTATTTCTTTTCCTTCTCTGATTGCTGTGGCTAAAACTTCCAAAACTATGTTGAATAACAGTGGTGAGAGTGGGCAACCTTGGCTTGTTCCTGATCTTAGTGGAAATGGTTTCAGTTCTTCACCATTGAGAACGATGTTGGTTGTGGGTTTGTCACATAAGACCTTTATTATGTTGAGGTAAGTTCCCTCTATGCCTACTTTCTGGTGGGTTTTTATCACAAATGGGTGTTGAATTTTGTCAAAAGCTTTTTCTGCAAATGTTGAAATGATCATATGGTTTTTATTCTTCAATTTGTTAATATGCTGTATCACATTGATTGATTTGTGTATATTAAAGAATCCTTGCATCCCTGGGATAAATCCCATTTGATCATGGTGTATGATCCTTTTTTTGTGTTGTTGGATTTGGTTTGCTGGTGTTTTGTTGAGGATTTTTACATCTATATACATCAGTGATATTGGTCTGTAATTTTCTTTTTTTTGTAGTATCTCTGTCTGGTTTTGGTATCAGGATGATGGTGGCTTCGTAGAATGAGTTTGGGAGCGTTCCTCCCTCTGCTATATTTTGGAAGAGTTTGAGAAGGATAGGTGTTAGCTCTTTTCTAAATGTTTGATAGAATTCGCCTGTGAAGCCATCTGGTCCTGTGCTTTTGTTTGTTGGAAGATTTTTAATCACCGTTCCAATTTCATTACTTGTGTTTGGTCTGTTCATATTTTCTGTTTCTTCCTGCTTCAGTCTTGGAAGGTTATGCCTTTCTAAAAATTTGTCCATTTCGCCCATGTGGTCCATTTTATTGGCATACAGTTGCTTGTAGTAGTCTCTTATGATGCTTTGTATTTCTGCAGTGTCCTTTGTAGCTTCTCCTTTTTCATTTCTAACTTTATTCATTTGAGCCCTCTCCCTCTTTTTCTTAATGAGTCTGGCTAATGGTTTATCAATTTTGTTTATCTTTCAAAGGACCAGCTTTTAGTTTTATTGATCTTTGCTATCATTTCCTTCATTTCTTTTTCTTTATTTCTGATCTGATCTTTATGATTTCTTTCCCTCTGCCAACTTTGGGGGTTTTTTGTTTTCTTTCTCTAATTGCTTTAGGTGTAAGATTAGCTTGTTTATTTGAGATTTTTCTTGTTTCTTGAGGTAGGATTGTATTGCTATAAAATTCCCTCTTAGTACTGCTTTTGCTGCCTCCCAAAGGTTTTGGATCATCGTGTTTTCATCTTCATTTGTCTCTAGGTATTATTTGATTTCCTCATTGATTTCTTCAGTGAGCTCTTGGTTATTTAGTAATGTATTGTTTAGCCTCCATGTGGTTGTGTTTTTTACGCTTTTTTCCCTGTAATGGATTTCTAATCTCATAGCGTTGTGGTCAGAAAAGATGATTGATATGATTTCAATTTTCTTATATTTACCGAGGCTTGATCTGTGACCCAAGATATGATCTATCCTGGAGAATGTTCCATGTGCACTTGAGAAGAAAGTGTTATCTGCTGGTTTTGTATGGAATGTCCTATAAATATCAATTAGATCTATCTGGTCTGTTGTGTCATTTAAAGCTTGTAATTCCTTATAAATTTTTTGTCTGGATGATCTGTCTTTTGGTGTAAGTGAGGTGTTAAAGTCCCCCACTATCACTGTGTTACTGTCAATTTCCTCTTTTATAGCTGTTAGCATTTGCCTTATGCATTGAGGTGCTCCTTTGTTGGGTGCATATTTATTTATAATTGTTATATCTTCTTCTTGGATTGATCCCTTCTTCATTATGTAGTGCCCTTCCATTATGTAGTGTCCTTCCTTGTCTCTGTAACATTCTTTATTTTAAAGTCTATTTCATCTGATAGAATTATTGCTACTCCAGCTTTGTTTGATATCCATTTGCATGGAATATCTTTTTTCCATTCCCTCACTTTTAGTCTGTATGTGTCCCTAGGTCTGAAGTGCGTCTCTTGTAGACAACATGTATATGTGTCTTGTTTTTGTATCCATTCAGCCAGTCTATGTCTTTTAGTTGGAGCTTTTAATCCATTCACATTTAAGGTAATTATCAATGTGTATATTCCTATTACCATTATCTTAATTGTTTTGGGTTTGTTTTTGTAGGTCCTTTTCTTCTCTTGTGTTTCCCACTTAGAGAAGTTCCTTTAGCATTTGTTATAGAGCTGGTTTGGTGGTGCTGAATTCTTTTAGCTTTTGCTTGTCTGTGAAGCTTTTGATATCTTCGTAGAATCTGAATGAAATCCTTGCTGGCTAGAGTAATCTTGGTTGTAGATTCTTCCCTTTCATCGCTTCATCTATATCGTGCCACTCCCTCCTAACCTGTAGAGTTTCTGCTTAGATATCAGCTCTTAACATTATGGGAGTTCCCTTGTATGTTATTTGTCATTTTTCCCTTGTTGCTTTTAATAATTTTTCTTTGTCTTTAATTTTTGTCAATTTGATTACTATGTGTCTCGGCATGTTTCTCCTTGGGTTTTTCCTGCCTGGGCCTCTCTGCGCTTCCTGGACTTGGGTGGCTAGTTCCTTTCCCATGTTAGGGAAGTTTTCAACTATTATCTCTTCAAATATTTTCTCAGCTCCTTTCTCTCTCTCTTCTCCTTCTGGGACCCCTATAATGCCAATGTCGGTGCGTTTAATGTTGTCCCAGAGGTCTCTTAGGCTGTCTTCATTTCTTTTCATTCATTTTTCTTTATTCTGTTGCATGGCAGTGAATTCCACCATTCTGTCTTCCAGGTCACTTATCTGTTCTTCTGCCTCAGTTATTCTGCTATTGATTCCTTCTAGTGTATTTTTCATTTCAGTTATTTTATTTTTCATCTCTGTTTGTTCTTTAATTCTTCTAGGTTTTTGTTAAACATTTCTTCCATCTTCTCAATCTTTGCCTCCATTCTTTTTCCAAGGTCCTGGATCATCTTCACTATCATTATTCTGAATTCTTTTTCTGGAAGGTTGCCTATCTCCACTTCATGTAGTTGTTTTTCTGGGTTTTATCTTGTTCCTTCCTCTGGTACATAGCCCTCTGTCTTTTCATTTTGTCTATCTTTCTGTGAATGTGGGTTTCATTCCGCAGACTGCAGAATTGTAGTTCTTCTTGCTTCTGCTGTCTACCCTCTGGTGGATGAGGCTATCTAAGAGGCTTGTGCAAGTTTCCTGATGGGAGGGACTGGTGGTGGGTAGAGCTGGCTATTGCTCTGATGGGCAGAGCTCAGTAAAACTTCAATCTGCTTGTCTGATGATGGGTGGGGCTGGGTTCCCTCCCTGTTGGTTGTTTGCCCTAAGGCGACCCAGCACTGGAGTCTACCCAGCTCTTTGGTGGGGCTAATGGTGGACTCTGGGAGAGCTCACCCCAAGGAGCCCTGGGAAACCTAGCTAGCAGCAATCTCTCTCTCCCCTTAACTCCCATAATATCTTGTTTATACACCTCATAGTCTTTACCCCATCAGTGTGGTAGTCTAGTTATTTGTGTATGTGACTATCACTCCTCTATGATGTTATAAACTCCTTGGAAACAGGGACTATTTCATACCCATACTGTATCCTTTGTAGTGCCCTATACATGGAAGACACTTATTTCTTGGTTGATTGAAGAAATGAATGAACAAGTAAATGAAGAGTATTTGACGTTGAGACTATCATTCCCCTAAATTTAATAATGTTCAAAATAATTCCTCATGTATTTAGAACTCTTTTAGCTTATAGTGTACTTCACAACTGCAATCCTATTTTATCCTTCTATTACCTGTTAAGGAAACCAAGCTTCCTCTTGTGTTTTGGGTTTTTTTTTTGAGAAAACCTGAAAGGATTATGTTGACCACAGGAGTCTGGCACTTTCTGGTTAGTATAAGGATCCACAAGACTTCTACGATAGGTCAGTTCACACAAAGCTAGTGAATTCATTCACGTTTTAATTGAGCACATCAAAATACATTCTTGAAAAACATAGAAGGCTTTATAGGCTTCATGGTCATCACACATTTAACGTTTAATGTTGAAGGTTACAGTTCAGGAATATTAGATAAGACCTTTGTTGTTAACATTTGAACATCTTAGGGAACTTTTTGTTCCTTCTCAGTGAACATACATGAGACTGACCTTCAATAAGGCCTTTCCCCCAGTTCACTCTTCTCTTCACAGTGCTGTTTTTTCACAGAGCTCCTGTAGTCACAGACTGTTAATATTCCTGCTCTTCTCTTGCTTATGGTACGAAAAAAGAATTTTTCATTCCAAGGCTTCTCATGACCTGTCAGTGGGACCTATGGGATCAAGACTAAATCAAAGATGTTAGAGTAGAAATTATTGTTTGTATATACCTTGTGATGTAGGGAAGGAGGGTATTAGGCTGTTTTAAAAATTAGAAATTTGGGCTTCCCTGGTGGCGCAGTGGTTGAGAGTCCGCCTGCTGATGCAGGGGACACGGGTTTTTGCCCCTGTCTGGAAAGGTCCCACATGCCGTGGAGCGGCTAGGCCCGTGAGCCATGGCCGCTGAGCCTGTGCATCCGGAGCCTGTGCTCCGCAACAGGAGAGACCACAACAGTGAGAGGCCCGCATACCGCAAAAAAAAAAAAAAAATTAGAAATTTAAGGTTCCTTATTTGCCTGGATGACACAGTTTATAAGTGTCAAAGTCAAAATTCATCCTTCTCTCTAACATAATATGCTGCTATTAGCAAATTACCGTAATAGTAACTGCATTTTACTAAGTACCTATTATGTGCAAGGCAATTTTATAAACATTATCTCATTGTATTCTTACCATAAGAGATAGGCATAGGTATCCCTATTTCAGGAATCAGAGGAAGTAAAAGAACTTGCCCAGGCAGAAAAGAACAGAGTCAGAATTCAAACTATTATGTCTGATTCTAGAACCTTTGCTTAAAGCAAATGAACCATCAGAGCAGTCTCTTTTTAAATTTATTTTATTGAAGTATAGTTGATTTACAGTGTTGTGTTAATTTCTGCAGTACAGCAAAGTGATTCAGTTATACATACACACACACACACACACACGTTCTTTTTTCACATTCTTTTCCATTATGGATTATCACAGGATATTGAGTATAGTTCCCTGTGCTGTACAGTAGGACCTTGTTGTTTATCCTTTCTATATATAATAGTTTGCATCTGCTAATCCCAAACTCCCAGTCAATCCCACCCCTCCTTCTCCTTGGCAACCACAGTCTGTTCCATCAGAGCCGTCTTAATGCAACATTTATATGGTAATTCTTAAAGCTAAATGTTTAGAACTGAACTTGACTTCTCCCCTTAGCCTGTTCCCCTCCCATCTTCCCCATCTCAGGCATTAGTGCCTCCATCTGAGCAGCTCTCAAATCAACAGTCTGGGTCATCCTTCATTTTCCCCCCACTCCATTTATACCTAGCTCTTCCACAGGGTCCAACTCTCCTCCTTCCAGCCACCCTCCTTGTCTCCATCTTCACTTTCCTCACACTTATCCTCGCCGCTCACCCACATACACCACCCTGTCTCTCCCAGCCACCTCCCAGCTTGTGCCCATCTCCACTCTTTACTCCCTCTTCATTCAAATCCATGCTCATACAGAAGCCCGGGAGACCTTTACATAGCATGCATGGAATCGTGTCACTCTCATTCAATTGTCATCTACTAAATTTCAGATAAAATTAAACTCTATGCCGTGCCTATGAATCCCTGCATGCTCTCCCCCATCTCAACTCTCCATGGTTTCCCAGAAGCTCTCGTCTCTGATTCCCAAGGCTCTTTTTTTTAGCTCCTCCCACATACCAGGCTCCTATCCTCAGGGACTTTGCAAGCTCGGTTCCCTCTGCCAACACCTCCCCACCCTGCACGTGAACAAACTCACATTCTTTACCCAGCTATTTTGTACATATCCTTTCATGTCACTGCCTCAGAGAAGACTTCCCTGACACCCTGTCTAAATTAGGTCTCCCTGGTTTATTTACCCAGGGAACTCTTACTTTTCCTTCACAGTAATTATCACCATTAAAATGCTAATTCGTTGGTGAGCTAACCTGCTGTCTCCTTCACTAAACTATAAGCACCATAAGGGCAGGGACAGAGACATTATATATTTTTTAACCACTGTATGCACAGTGCATGCCTGAAGCACAGAAAAGGTGCACATTAAATATTTGTTGATGGAATGAAATGCAGACAGCTTAAAACCAGCACATCCACTTATTTCACTAAGTTGAGAGTAAATATTTACTCTTCTCTGAAGGACTCCAAAAGTAGTAGTAAAAGATGCAATAAAGCTTTAAGTAACCAATTTGTATTGCTATTCTGTTAATCTTATCCATTCTTTCCTCCCCTCTCTTCTCTCTCCTCTCCCCTCCCCTCACCACCCCCTTCCCTTCCTTTCCCTTCCTTTCAAGAAGCATTTCCTCTAGGTTATCAGTGAAAACATCAGGGTACCTGAATCCCACAGAGCTACATGGAAGGGCTTTCTGTGAATCATTGGCCCATACCCACAGTTAATTTCTCTCCCAAATTTTCATTCGTTATTTTCAGTGATTCCAGAACACCATAGCTCCAGAGTCTAACAGTAAACATTCGTCTGGAGATCCAGACTTTTAGGGAATATACCAGGCCAGACTCCCCCAAAGAAGGTGCACTGATATACAAGCAATAAATTATTTCTCTCCAGTTCTTTGAAGATCGGAAAGTACTGGGATCAGAGTACAAAGTGGCCTGTATCACCCTGTGTCCAGCCCTTCTATTTTAGAAGACCCTTGTTTTCACCAAGTAGCAAATAGGAGTCTTCATGATAGAAACCCCTAATATATGGCTTTTGAAAGGTGCCCTGCTGTGGTATCATGGCTGTTTGAAACCTTGGTGTTCTGTAGGTCATTTGAGGACCCCCGTTTCTCTTTAGTTACAGCGGTTGCTGCTAATTGGGAGTGTAAATCAATTGTATTGTCCAACCCGTCATGTTCCAGACCATCCACAGAGGCCTCAGCCGTGTAGGCACTGGTACAAGTAAGATTCTCTTAGACACTCAGGTGTGGTTTCAGGTAAGCATCATAAATTTGCACCAGCAGGGTACTGAGACCTGACATTTTTAGCCCACTGGAGACTTTCATTCTGGCTTAATTTTGTGTCTCTCAAGAGGTTAAAACAAAAAACAAACTACTAAGTCACACACTCTGTCTCAGAGAGTAGGAAGGAGTAGTTACCATTAATTCATAAGAACTCAAGTAATATTTCAGCTGCACCCATGTAAAGTCCCACCAGGCTTTTTGCCTTGTATACGTTGGTTCATCACTGTTGGTTGCCTGCTTCTTAGGACCCTCTGACGTTTTGTTCCAGACTTAGATTATCTGAGATGTCTCATGTTGTGGAGACCTGCTGTGGGCGACTCTGGGACTCCCTACTTCTCAGAGATGATTTCCGTAACTTGAACACATCTTTTGAATTCCTTAAAAGACAATTTTGTGCTGAGTGGTACATTCACCAGTGGAATCGGCTTCACTTAAGCCTTACTATCCAAACAGAATTATAGTACAAGCTCGGCAGACTTTCCAGCAGAATTCGCACACTGGGGAAGGCATATGGGGTGTCTAAAACAAGTTTGAGGGTGGTCAGTCAAGCTGAAGATATCATTTGGCAGGAATATTAAACATCCCACCTGTGAAAAAATGAAAATTAGCTTAATTTTCATAATTTGTAGTTGAGAGCCTCCATGTGTAGATTTTTTTTTAGGACCTTGTCCAAGATATGGATTCATTAGCTATAGATTATAAAACTCAATCCGTAGCAGTGTAGCTAATCTGAAATTGCAGAGAGAATAATATTGAAATCATTTACAACACTTGAAACTAAGTAAGTGGAACAATGCATGAAAATCTAACTAGCGATACACTCAAAGCTCTCTGGCTCCCTAATCCTGCCCTCCTTCTCTGTTAGAAGTTCTCTTGATGGCAACATCACTGCATGTTATGTAGATGCAAACACTAAAAGTTTTGGAGGTATATAAATAATAATTTAATTTTTAAACTTTTTTATTGGAATATAGTTGATTTACAGTGTTGTGTTAGTTTCTGCTTCACAGCAAAGTGAATCAGTTATACATATATTACATATATTCACTCTTTTTTTTAGATTCTTTTCTCATATAGGCCATTACAGAGTATTGAGTAGAGTTCCCTGTGCTATACAGTAGGTCCTTATTAGTTATCTATTTTATATATAGTGGTGTGTATATGTCAATCCCAATCTCCCAATTTATCCCTACTCCCCTTACCCCTGCTAACCATAAGTTTGTTTTCTACATCCGTGACTCTACTCCTGGTTTGTAAATAAGTTCATTTGAACCCTTTTTTAGATTCCACATATAAGTGATATCATATGATATTTGTCTTTCTGTGTCTGACTTACTTCACTCAGTATGATAATCTCAGGTCCATCCATATTGCTACAAATGGCATTATTTTGTTCTTTTTTATGGCTGAGTAATATTGCATATATGTACCACATCTTCTTTATCTATTGCTCTGTTGATGGACACTTAGGTTGCTTCCATGTCCTGGCTACTGTAAATAGTGCTGCGATGAACATTAGGGTACATGTATCTTTTAGAATTATGGCTTTCTCAGGGTATATGCCCAGTAGTGGAATTGCTGGGTCGTATGGTAGTTCTATTTTTAGTTTTTTAGGGAACCTCCATACTGTTCTCCATAGTGGCTGTACCAATTTACATTCCCACCAACAGTGTAGGAGGGTTCCCTTATAATTTAATTTTTTGATTTAAGAGTCCTTTCTCTAGCTTTCTCTGGCCAAGTAAAGACAGTAACTTTTTCACCATCAACTAGGAAATTAATTAAGCAGCATAGATAACGTCAGCATGTCCTGGGTTTAACCCAAGAAATAGTAGAGAAGGAGAGAACTAACAATTGGTGTGGTTCATTTCTGCCAAGAGTTGTACAAGGTACTTTATACATTTTATTAACTCTGTCATAGCAACTCAATAGTTAATACATTATTATCCTTATTTTTCATAAATGAAGTAATGTCTCAAAGACATTACAGTAACTGCACCAAATAACACAGATAATATCATGTTAAACCTAGGCTCAACCTCACAGATCTGATATTGTGCCCACAGAAGATTGAATGTAATTAGAGCCAGTCTATGAAGCAATAAATGTTTTAAGTATGGATGAAAGTTTTGAAAGCAGCAGGAAAACTAATGGAATATGGCTTTGTTTTGTTCTACACATAAGATTCTGAAATTGAAATGTAAATTTCAGTTTATATTCTTTCAAAAATAAAAGTTTTGCAGGGACTATTTAAAAATAAAAGTGAAATCTTATTATTTAAAATATAATTGTTTAGGTTCATTATTCAATAAAAGTTCATCATTGAACGCCCCATTAAAAAATCCCAGAACATCAAATATTTAACATTAAGTACCTAAGAGTGTTCTCAGTATGAAGGAAGAAAGTGAGACAATGAATTAATTATGTACTGGTGTTTAATCATTCAGGCATTTTTATTGATTCAAATTATGGAAAAGTTACTCAGACTAAAGGAGTGAGGCATAATTTTCCAGGAATGCTCCTACTTCTTTTTTTTTTTCATTTCAGACATATAGTGTTCATTGTTTTGTTGTGTTTTGTTTTTGGATATAGTTGATTATATATATAGTGTTAGTTTCAGGTGTACAGCAAAGTGAATCTGTTATACATATAGCCACTTTTTTTATATTCATTTCCCATATAGGTCATTACAGAGTACTGAGTAGAGTTCCCTGTTCTATACAGTAGGTCCTTATTAGTTATGTGTCTTACATATAGTAGTGTATATATGTCAATCCCAATCTCCCAATTTATCCCTCCTTTCCATCCCTCCTGGTAACCATAGGTTTGTTTTCTGCATCTGTGACTCTATTTCTGTTTTGTAAATAAGTTCATCTGTACCAGTGTTTAGATTCCGCTCCTACTTCTTTTTTCTTTTCTCTCTTAATATCTCAAGTATACTCAGAGACATCTTCACAGATTCCTGGGCACTACATCTGCAGCCCAGATTTCCATAGTGAAACAGAAGTGTTAGGATCTAGCTTGTCTTCCAAGTGAGGGGAGGAATAGATAGATCAGGAAAAGGCCACAGGTGTGGCCCAAAGCAGAGTCTATGTTCACTTCTTAACGTAATAAAGTTACCATGAATGATACAGCACCATCATCAAAGTCGGGGTTCCATGATGAAGGGTTTAAAATGGAACAGTCTGTTAGCTCTTGCCCTTTGGCAAAAACTGTCACCTTTTTTAATTCTACAGGCGTGTCCAGAATGTCCTTGGGCTCCCTTAAATCCTCAATTTCCCACCAAAAAGAGTTGGCTCTACTTTCTGCTGTTTCTACTGGTTTAGAGAAGTTTTCTACTTTCGTATTTTGAAGCATTTCAGGAGTTGTTTCAATTTCTGTTAGTGGGAGTATATCTTATAGTGGCGTGAAGTGCTGTTTATCACTTTCCAATGCCCTTGTCAAGAAGCAGTTGCCTACAGATGATCCTATCTAATCCAATAGGTGAAAAGGTGATGTTCAAAACATGTTTCTGAAGACGTGTAAGGGTCCTGGGAGACAATGTTCTTTAAAGTTGATAACACCACAGTAATTGAATCTCAGCATCATTTGCTTGAACCACTATCTAATGCTGGAATTTCTTCAGAACTTTTCTTACCAAGCTCTATTTGAACACCTGTAATAACTGACATCTTCCTGCCGACCAAGCCTACAGCCCAAAGCAACAGCCCTGCACCTTCACTGCATGATGGAATCACCTGGAGGGTGTTTAAAATGCCCGGGCCCATCCCAGAGGGTTGTTGTGAGAAAAAAAGCAAGATGAAATATGTGAAAGCACTTTGTAAACTGTAACTTACAGTAAAAATGTAAGGCACATCATCATGCATCCTGTTAAAAATAATTTCTAAATATTCACCCATCATTCCAACCTATCTAAACTTTTTTAGATCCTGATTCTGACATCCAACTTATTTTCTATCCCTTCCAGCTGTATGTCAAACTTTTCTATTTAAAATTTCATTTGTCATATTCATAAATGAGTATTATTGAGGACCTACAGAATTCAAGACACTGGACAGTGTGCCTAGTATTCCTAGCCACTGGTCACATTGGCCCAAGTGGGGGCCCTCTTAGTGCCCTCGTTCTGTTGATGCCTTGGTCAGGCTTTCTTTGCTTTTTCATTGACAAGGGATTGGTGGTTTTAATACATAGTGGTCAAATAGTTTCTCTTTTTTTTATCTAACCATGTCTTTAGACCTGTACATTTGCCCCATGTTGTTTTTTTTCAATATTGCATTTACCCCCTGTAAAAGCCCAAGGTCAGTCAGAAATATAGATGCTTTAAGTATTTCTAAGTATATTTTTGGCACCTTATAAGTAAATTGGCTTTTAGGATGTCTGCGTGGTTGGTATTCATTTGTCTTATTTCAGATCTGTTCCTAGAGAACTAGGGTACTTTCTTTTAATGTAACCATAAAGCTAAACCTAGCACAAGATGCCAGAGTCTGTGTCTTGCCATTAAGCCATTAACTCTTCCTGACTGAACGTTCCCTTCCAGTTTGGGGATGTTACGAACCCTAAGTAGTAAGAATTCTTTTTCTATCTGGCAGACCCTTACTCCTACTTAAGTAGTTTCTCTGCCTCAGCAGAACCTGATGGAGATTCATTCCACTTTCTGTGTGGATCACTTATCCAACTCAGAAAAACCTGACACTGACTATTTTTAGATGGAGGAGGAATCAGGCTTTCTGGAAAATAATGATATGGAATATGATGATTGTACAATAGTCATGTATATGCCAAATCTTCTTAATAACCAGGCGAAAGCATTTCTCACTTTGTGGCTAATATTTCTACTTTCTCATTGGTATCGGTCACTTAAATGCCAGATTCATTTACACTTATTACAGCAAGTAGGACATGAACCTTGTGAGTTTCCTGAAAGCTTGCTGCTAGTAGACAGAATTATGCCCTTTTTGTTAAGTCCTTACATTGGTACTGACAATGGAAACGCAAGCTTCCGGAGCTTGTACAGTAAGGGACACACACAGCCTTATCTACGAAGTGTGCCCAGGTCACTCTGCCTGAGCTCAGAAATCTCTGTAAGGAATTGTGTGACCTGACTTTTCTCACTCGCTCTTTTAAAAGTTTAAAAGCTCTTTATCATTTTTCTACGGGGGACAAGACGAGAACCCTAGAAATTTAAATTGCAAGATTTTTATTAGCATTCTAAAAAACACATTTAAATATCTATAAAAACTGTCAGTCTATCGAATTTAATACTGAAACCCACCATGTAGATCCTAACAATTATTAATCATTAGGATTAATTATTATAATTATTAATAATTAGGATTATTAATAATCCTAATGATTATTTCATATGTTATTATTCCCTTAGCCAGGAGACTCAACTCCCTCACTGATTTAGTTAATGGGTTCCAGTTTCCCCTGAAGTAAATACACAATAAAACATCACTCTACAAAGGGCCAAGAAAAACCAAGGCAGGCTTAAAGAATAATAACAAAACCAGAGAACTTATACTACAAGGTACCCAGATCTATTAACAAGCTACAGTAATTAAGACAGAATCATAAGAGGCACAGACCGATTGAGCAGTGGAACAGAGAAGAGAGTCTAGAAACAGAAGTGTACATATATGGTCATCTAATTTATGACACAAGTGACATTGCAATGCACTGAGGAAAAATGATCTTTTCAAAAAATGGCGATGGGTCAGCTATTTCCATGTGGAGAAAATATATGGTGACCCTCCTTATCCCACACCATACATAGAAATCAATTCCAGATGGACTACTGATCTAAATGTGAAAATTAAATAGTAAATCCTGTAGAAAAAGCATAGGAGAACATCGTCATGACTTCACAGTAAACAAAGATTTCTTAAAGAGAACACAAAGTATAACCATTAAAAAAAAGAATAATTAAGAACTTCTCTTTATCAAAAGATACCTTTAACAGTCTGAAATAGTAAGCCATAGAGGGGGAAAATATATTTCCACACCACATATCCAATAAAGGACTCATATCAGAATATGGTTTTTTTTTTTCAGTTCCCAGCAAACAATAAGCCAGATAGCCTAATAGAAAGTTGTGGGCAGGGAGATGTGAACAGACAGTTTTGTAAAAAAAAGATATCCAAGTAGCCAGTGAGCCATGAAAGATTGCTCAACACCTTAGCTGCCAGGGAAATGCACATTGAAACCACAAGGCAATACTACTACACACCCACCTAAATGGTTATGATGGAAAAGACTGACCACAGCAAGAGCTGACAAACTTGTGGAGCAACTGGAACTCTCATTCCCTGTTGCTGAGATGGTAAATTTATACAACTCTTTTGAAAAACTCTTTGACAGGATCTCCTTAAACTGAACATATTCATACCCTACAGTCCAACAATTCCACTTCGAGTTACGACTCCCACAGGAATGCATACCTGCGTTCACCAAAAGACATACTAGAATGTTCCTAGGAGCAATATTTGTATTAGCTCCAAACCAGACAAAAGCTAAATGGGAAAATGAATAAATTATGGCTTATTTATACAATGGAATATTGTTTAGCAATGAGAAGGAATGATCTAAAAATGATCCCCAACAATATGCATGAGTCTCAGAAACGTAATGTTAAGCAAAGGAAGCCAGAGACAGAAGAGTACAGGCAGAGTCTTTTTTTAAAAGTACAAAAGTAAACAATACTAAGCTAGGCTGCTAGATGTTAAGATGGTGGTTACCTGTGTGTCAGGGGAGTGAATCAAAGGAGCATGTGTTGTGGGAGTTCTTTGATGCTGGTATTGTTCTATTTCTAGGTCTGGGTATGGTTACACAGATCAGTTTATGAAAACCTATCGAGCTCCAACCTTAGGATTTATGCATTGATCCATATGTTTGTTATACTTCAGTAAAAATTTTAAAGACACGTAAGCTAATACTCAGGGTACAAAAGAAAAATCAGTCCTGTAAAACGGAGGTGGCAATGTCAAAATATTCCAAAGTTAATAAAATTACTAGGTTGAGGCTGCCACAGAGAATGAAAGCTAGTCACCAGTCATGCTTTAGCTAAACTCAAGGTAACATGGGGTGTGTTATTTAATTTCACTTGCATTGTTTGAACTCTTCTTCTGATATAGTAACTGTTCAACTGGACCCCTTTAACTCCCCAAGAAAAACTTAGGATTTCAGATAAAGCTCATTGGAATATGGAAGGTACATGTTTTGTTGTATGGGAATATTTTCCAAGTAGTGTATTGCAATAGACAAAAATAAGTCAGCAATTTTTTTAAGTTAAAAAAATTTTATTAGAGTTTAACTCGTCTGAAAAGGGTTGAAATCATTAGTAGCATTATTTGAATAGGATGTCACTGATAAAAATACTTTTAACTAATGGGTAAGTTGAAAAGCCCCCAAAGGTACTTTTTATCTGCAGGAAGGTAGAGCGGGCAAAGCTGCTGTTACCAAGCACAGTCTTTTGCCTCCCCTGGGAGGTTCTAATCAAGCCTCCTGCTCTGATTGAAATGCAGGGCTCAAAATGGGAAAACTGATTAACAAAATAAAAAACCTAAAGTGTTTCCCATGCAAACAGTCATCAGCGTATCTTATGTAATTATGTAGCCCATAAATCAACACAGCGTGCAAGGACTTCAGTGAGAGTGTAAATATCTTAATGACCGAGACATCTTTAACCATGAATAATTTATATCTGCATGATCCATTTTTCTCAGCCATACTTCACTTCAGCAGAATAAACTAATCTTCTGTCAGCGGGTGGGCTCTGCATTATTTCTTCCTGATTTTTCTTCTGTTTGTTTTTCTCATTTTGACACGGTCCATTTTTTTCTCTTGCACTTTCTTAAATAAGGGTTCCGCATTCATCCACCCTGTCTGCTTGCTTTTATTTTTCCTACGCATCTTATTAGACATTTTGGAATTAAGCCAGAGCTTTTGGACTCCGGCTTTTCATAAGTCCCACTGTGGATGGAATTGGTTGGCAGCTTAGGGAAATAGGCTTAATACCACAAGGCAGTATGAACTTCCCGATGTTGCTGTGTGGAAACATTTATTATGGAAAGCAGTTGCCAGAAAAGGCTAATGATCAATTAAACGTGAGCATTTGTAGATCCCCTTCTGTGATGCGGAGAGGAACTGCCACGTGGTAATGCTGGAACGCAGTACTTGCTAAAATTGTTTGTTTTCCTAGAGCGCATTAAAATAAAGGCAGCTGAGAAGCATTCAGTTTAAATTCTCTCATCTAAGAAGCTCACCCCGAGCATCCCAGCTCACCATGCTCAGCCTCCTCTGACCCCCATAGGTCTCACATCACTGCCATTCCCTTGACATGTGCCATAGATACTTGGTAATAATAATTGCGCTGGTGGTCCAGTGGTTAAGACTCCGCGCTTCCACTGCAGGGGACACGGGTTCGATCTCCGGTCGAGGAACTAAGATTCCCACATGCTGAGTGGCACGGCCAAAAAAACAAAAAACAAAACAAAATAAAAATAACTGCCCTGGGCTTCCCTGGTGGCGCAGTGGTTGAGAGTCTGCCTGCTGATGCAGGGGACATGGGTTCGTGCCCCGGTCCAGGAAGATCCGACGTGCCGCGGAGCGGCTGGGCCCGTGAGCCATGGCCGCTGAGCCTGCGAGTCCGGAGCCTGTGCTCCGCAACGGGAGAGGCCACAACAGTGAGAAGCCCGCGGGGGAAAAAAAAAAATTGCCTTTCCCTAGACAGCCCTATGGACAGGGAGCTTGAGTCACCTTCTGTGGATGATGACATATTTGACATACTTTTTGACATACTTGAGTAATCTTCCTAGAAAGCTGGAAATCATATCCCATTAGATAACCCAATATTTTTATAAGCACTTTGACACTACTGTATTAAAGATTTCATAGCGGGTGGAGGGATTGCAAACATTACGTGTCCTGCAGTTTTTTTTTTTTAAAGTAACTAGACACTTCATGAGGTTCAACAGAATAAATTTCCATAGTGGAATCCAAGAGTTCTATCCCATCCCCCTGCTTTTTTGGCAAGGGATCCCAAGGGGTTATGAGAAAGAATGGATAATACATTTTCATCTTTGAGTCCCCAGTACCTTCTGAGGTTCCTGGAATATAGTTAGCACTCAATAAATGTATTTTAAAATTCGTGTTGTTGGGACTTCCCTGGTGGTGCAGTGGCTAAGAATTCGCCTGCCAATGCAGAGGACACGGGTTCGAGCCCTGGTCTGGGAAGATCCCACACACCACGGGGCAACTAAGCCCGTGCGCCACAACTACTGAGCCTGTGCTCTAGAGCCTGTAAGCCACAACTTCTGAAGCCTGAGTGCCACAACTACTGAAGCCCATGTGCCTAGAGCCCATGCTCTGCAACAAGAGAAGCCACCGCACTGAGAAGCCTGCACACCGCAATGAAGAGTGGTAGTGCCACCGCAATGAGAAGCTCGCCGCAAGTAGAGAAAGCCCACATGCAGCAACAAAGACCCAACGCAGCCATAAATAAATAAATAAATTTATAAGAAACAAATTCATGTTGTTGCAGGAATGATGACTTAGCCTGCAGACTTAGAAAGCCCAGTGTGCTGGAATGTGAGATGGGTGATCTTCTATCCTGGCAAGAATCTAGTTAGGCTTCTCTAGCCTTCTGGCCAAAGCATTTGGATTTGGTCTTAGTCATATATATAAAATGCTAACAGAGCAGGGTCTCCTCACAGAGGACCTTCTTGAATTATCTAACATCCAGCTTCTGCTGGAAACCTAAGTAAGGGAAAAGATTGCTATCTAGGAAGATCCCCAGAGAGACATCCAGTCTGTCTACCCAGGGATCTGTCTTTAGATCAAGTTGACCATCACATTAGCTTGTCACATTTAGAGACACCAGCATTGATTTGCTTTTTAATCTTATGCCTCAGCTTTGATCAAGGAGTAGTCATTATGAAAATGCACTGAGGCCATTACCCATTATATCAGTTTGCACCATCTGTATACAAAACTCCATGGGAGAGAGAGCTCTTAGAACTCCCTGCTACAAGAAAATTTCCACTGTAGGGATGAGAAGACTTCCTCTTCTCCAACAGTGAGAACTGCATAATTGACAATGTTCCTGTAACCGTTGTAGTTTCCAGGAAGTATCATCATATTTTTTTAATTGTAACAGAATTCACCTAACATATAATTAACCACTTTAAAGTATAAAATTCAGTAGCATTTAGTACATTCCGTGTTGTGCTACCATCACCTCTGCCTGGTTCTAAAACTGAAGCAGTCACTCTTTCTTCCCCTCTGCCCCCAACCCCTGGCAACTACTAATCTACTTGCTGTCTCTGTGGATTTACCTACAATTTAGAGTCATTTTTGCAATTCAGTCAAAGCCTCTCTATTAACCCTTGTAGGCAAGCATTCGTAGGTCTTTTTATTCTTCCTGATTGCTTCTTTATATTACATATTTTGTTTAAAGCAAGCAGCCTCCAGACTTCTGTGGAAAGAAGTTGAGTGGAGATATGTACAAATAAGGATATCCTCCTTCTTACCTCCAGAACTACTCATGACCCTTCTCCATGCTACTCTGTACTGTGACCTGTGTGGACTGCATTATGGGCTCCCATGTCCTCTGGCTCCAGTTGGGTTTAGCTAACAGGGAATCATGGCCAGAGATCAGAGGGAGGGAGGACAGTGAGGTCCAGTGTTATTCCCTGGCTTCACCCTGTGGATTCACTGGGGATGGCTGCATCCTTTGACTGAAGGTCCCAGCTCCTGTCAGCTAGGCCTGTCCATACATTCCTTTCTGAATCCTGGTTTCGCTAACAGCTCTATCCTTTGCCTTTTTGGGCCTAGTAGAGTATGGTGCCCTGTTGCTTCTAACCCCAGAGTATTGCGTTATCCCTTGTGGTTTCCCTATAACCTGCCCACACATTTCTAAATAAGTAAGTCCCCTACATACGAGCGAATTCCATTCCAAGAATGCGTTCATTAGTCCAATTTGTTCTTAAGTCCAACAAAGTTAGCCTAGGTACCCAACTAACACAATCAGCTGTATATCGCTGCTTTTACGCTTGCTTCCAGACATCCTGGGCCTGCAATAAAGATACTGTCCTAGTGTACTCTATACAGTAATGTACAGTAAAGTACACAAAAGCACAACCACTTGTAGAGGATGCACGCATGTGACAATGTACGCCAGACACATGAACTAATATATGTGACTGGACATATGAATGCATATTTGCAACTTTGAAAGTTCACAACTTGAAGGTTCATATGTAAGGGACTTACTGTACTTCCTTCATTAAAATCTCATCAAATTATCCTAATTTGAGTATATCATGTTTTTTGCTAGGACCTTGACTTAGTAAGCTTCTGCTACTCCATGTTTCTGTTCAGCTGTCAGTCAACATGATTCGCTCAGAGTCCTCTGCAGACCATCTGGTCTGGCAGATTCTCCCATGGCCAGACAGTGTCCTTTCCCAGGCATCCAGGGCATTCACATCTCTTCATACTGTTAGGGTACAGAACCTTTGTTCAGTCTCTGAGTGATGCCAGTCTTTTCAAGAGCTCATAATCCTGGAAGTAGCTTATTTACCTGACCATTTCCAGCTATTAGAATACCCATTTATAGAAGGGAAATGACCAATGAGTTCAAGTTCCTTTCGTGGAATGGATTGTGCCCTGATGATTTTGCCATCAGATAAACTCAAACACTTCTCAGTCTGGTATTATGAGGCATTGAATAGAATTCCTTATGCAGGCTTAGAATTTAGACAAAGGAAAAATATCCCTCATCATCAACATCACCTGGGTATGCATATGCCCCCTGTTGCAAGAACAGCCATTCAAAGGATTTAAACATGGGGTTAACATGATTTCAACTACACTAGGAACTCTTAAGCATTACAATATGGCTTAAATGTCTGCATCATCACTACTGTTAGCATAACCTTGAATAAAATAATAGGTCTTCGTTCATTCCATCAGCAAATAACATTGAGCACCTAGTGTGTACACAGATGCTGTGTAGACAATATGGAGAGTCACTGTCATGAGCAGGACGTACACAGTCCCTGCAGCATGGAGCTTATTACATTTTTTTTTTTAATTTTTTAATTTTTTTTTTTTTTTTTTTTTTTTTTTTTTTAGACTCTCAACCACTGCGCCACCAGGGAAGCCTCGGAGCTTACATTATTAATCAAAGAACAATTAAAGAGGTAATTGAATAACTAATTGTTGAATTACGTTTATTAGAAGTGCTGTGAAGGGAAAGCATAGGGTTCTGTTAAAGCATATAGCAGACAGGTTGACGTGGTTTGCAGGGCAGGGCAGGAGTCCCTGCAGAAGTGACATTTGAGCAGAGAGCAGCGGTGAAGGAGGGACCAGGGGAGAGTTAGAACATTCCAGGTAGACAGAACAGTATATATAAGGGGCCAGAGACAGGAAGGCACACAGTGTTTTTGAAGAATTGAAAGAGGAATAGGAAGCTGGGGCAGAGAGAACAAGGGCAGAATGGTGGTAAAGGAAACTGGTGAGGTAAGCAGGAACCAGATCATGTAGGTCCTTGAAGACTCCGATAATACATTTTACCCTGTTACAAGAACAGCTGTTGAAAGGTTTTTTTTTTTTTTTTGCGGTATGCGGGCCTCTCACTGTTGTGGCCTCTCCCGTTGGGGAGCACAGGCTCCGGACACTCAGGCTCAGCGACCATGGCTCGCGGGCCCAGCCGCTCCGCGGCATGTGGGATCCTCCCGGACCGGGGCACGAACCCGCGTCCCCTGCATCGGCAGGCGGACTCTCAACCACTGCACCACCAGGGAAGCCCTGTTGAAAGGTTTTAAGCCTGGGGTTAACATCATGAGATCTGCACTTTTAAAAAAGTCGGTATGGATTGGGGAAGTTGGGAGCCGTGAGAAGATGAGGGATATATCAGTTGATGGAAGCTTGGACTAAAATGGTGATGATGGATTTGGAAATTGAATGAAATTGAGAACTCTTTAGAAATTAGAATCAAGAGGAATTTGTGAGAGTGAGGGAGAAGATGGAGTTGGGGATGACTCCTGGGTTTCTGGTTTGCCTGACAGAATAAAACGTGAGCCATTCACTAGGAGGAGACATGGAGAAGGATCAGTGGAGTGGGTGGCCTCGCCATTCGCTTTGGGCATGTTGTGTTTGATGGGCTTATGAGATATTCAGGAATTGTGCAAGGCAGCATTGAAGGATGTGTGCAGGACACATGCATTTGAGAGTGCACATGGTGAGGTGAAACTCTTGGCTGCTAAGGAGAGAGAACAAAGGACTGAGCTCATACGCTGTAAGCTGTTGTCAACAATCCCTGATCAGCTTTACATGAGATAAGCGCCTTCTTTTCCTCATCATTTTTTTCTGCATAAGTTAGGACCTCATTATGACACAGTCTTGTTGGAAAGTTAAAATTGTGCCCTAGAAAGTTCTTAATGTGAATGCTTCATGTTGTGGGATGAATGTACAACGGTGGGGGACCATCCCTCAAACTCAGCCTTTAAAGGATGTTAGCGTTGACATCAAAATATTTAAAGGTCTGAGGGTTTTCATCCCATCTTTATTTATTTATATATATATATATATATATATATATATATATATAT
>NW_020185339.1:15824473-15883413 GCF_003031525.2 Neophocaena asiaeorientalis asiaeorientalis
AGTCGTTGTGGCTCGCGGGCTCTAGAGCACAGGCTCAATAGTTGTGGTGCACGGGCTTAGTTGCTCCACAGCATGTGGCATCTTCCCGGACCAGGGCTCGAACCTGTATCCCCTGCATTGGCAGGTGGATTCTCAACTACTGCACCACCAGGGAAGACCCTGCATCCCATTTTGATAAACAGTAATTGTCTAGAATCACTTTTATATCTAGCAGCTCCCCTCTTCTACCCAATAGTAGGATACTGGAATTTAAATTCAGCTATTGTGTATTTTCATAAAGTTTATTAACCTTCTCTAATTTTCCAATTCCCACTAGGCTCTTCCTTACTGACATTGCTTTCTCTTTGCAGAGTCATAGATTATCAGAGTTAGAGATCTTTTATTGAAGTCCCCTAACTTTACAGGTTAAGAAAATGAGGTCCAGGGGAGATGATGGCTTGGGCCACATGGTAAGTTGGTGGCATAGCTAGGACCACCCTCCAGACCTCCAGATCTGAGCCCAGCTTAGAATCACACTGTGTCTTCTCTTAACCATGAGTTTACCTTTCTCTTTCCAGAGTTCTGAAGCTTTCCAGAGTTCTGAAGCTTTCCAGAGTTCTGAAGCTTTCCAGAGTTCTGAAGCTTTTCAGAGTTCTGAAGCTTTCCAGAGTTCTGAAGCTTTCCACTTTAAATTGTAAAAGAAACTCATTAATTGCACATTAGGCTCCCCCACGTGTAAATGTTGCATTTGTTGTTCCTTCAAAGCTTTCATGGGGAAAGTACTGCTTAAAGAGAGACTGTTACCCTAGTTTTCCATTCCAGAGGTGCACCAGAGCGGCTCTGAGTACACTCTCTCTCTCCCTCTAAATTAATGGTAGCAGAAAATATGATACCCTTTTTCTATGGTTCTTAGTGTTCCTATCATTTCTTTCTACAAGAAAAATGTTAATATTAATTCTTCACTATAACTGGAACATTAGAACCAAACATAAGAATATAATTTTTAATACCTTGACAAACATATAGGCCAGGAAAAAAAGCATAGCAATGTAAGAGTTTATATTTAAACAACTTTCACATATGCCGGTAACCTCTTTATAAACTCTGATCTTTAATCCTGATGTAATGCTTTTAAGAAACATGAAAACCTAGTGTGTGTACTGGGTGATGGTTGATGGTGGCTTTATAAAATTTACATCTGCAAATAACTATAAATAGCTGCTTCTTAGAATAAAAGTTCAAGAAAGTTATGTTGGAGGCATAAACTCAAGTGAAAAGGCCTGTCATAGTACAGATTCAACTGGCAACAAAAACTCAAACTTACACTACTAGCTTAAATGTGGTAGAAGTTTATTTTTGGGAGAGCAAGCAGTCTCTGGAGATACAGTTTCAGGAATCTAAGCATCCCCTATCTGGGAGTGCCATGCCCTTGTCTGCATGGTGGGAGATGGCTCACCATTTCTGGGCCCACAGTGCAACATCAAGAAAAGGGAAAATGAGGTAGGGGAGGGCACAGCCATTCTTTTTAAGAATGTGTCACATCTCACTTCTACTCACTTCCCATTGGCTGGAACTTAGTCACATGTCTACACCTCACTGCAGAGGACGCTGGGAAATGTTGTCCTTAGCTGGGCAGCCATTCACTCAGCTAAAACTTAGAAAGCTTATTACTAAGAAAGAAGGAAAGATGGGATGGCAAGGAACAACTCTATTTCTGTCATTTGTAAGAGGTTAAGTTATAAGAAACAAAAAACTTTATTACTTTCATCTGTTAAGCCCAATAAATTTATCTTTAGACAGAAAACCATGTGGAAGAATACATGTGATTGTCACCTCACAAACCTGTCTGTTAAAACTCCAACAAGTCTATGAGAAATGATTTTGGAAATTAGTCCTTCTAAAATTAGCACTAAAGTTCTATAAAAATAATGTGAGAAAAGGCTCCACTAGGCCAGAGCTCACATGAGGTTCAACCTGAACAGAAAAAGACATTGCAAGGGAGCAAACTCCAGCAAGAGGAGGACAACAGACTTCTGGGGATGGAGCTATAGGCATCAGATTATGTGCACTTGGCTTAGCAGAACTTTGACTGTCAGAGTTGAAAGGGGGAAAGAATCAGCTACCCTTGTGATGGAAGGACAGCTCACACAGGGGCTGGAAAGACAGCTCACACAGGGACTACAGGACTGACCAGAATTCTTTACTAGGAGGTCCCAGTGAGACAGATGATGTGCAAACCACCATTGCAGATAGGCCTGGGACCACTCACTTATAAACTCCAAGGTAAGGGTAAGGCAGGACCCTGGGCAGCACATGACCAAGGGAAGAACTGGAGAGAAACAAAGCAGGAAACGAGGGAGAAAGAAGAGAAGCCAGATGATGTCAATGGCCTGAGATCAGGGTGTTAACACAGCAGGGTGAGCAGGACCAGAGAGTTAGGTTTATGGGAAAATTGTAGCCATAACACCCGAGAATCAAAAAATCCTCTTAGTGGACTAAGACCTTTGGCTCCTCCCAGCTTTTATTAATGGGACCCTGCCCTGAAATTGACAGGAAGAGGTACAGGCCTTTTAACCTTTTTTAGGACTAAATATTACCGATCATTTAAGAAACATAGTGCATACAATAATCCTTAGCCCTGGAATATGAATGCGGTTGGCATGACTGTGCTCATCTTTACCTTATTTAAGAAGAATCTTGCTTCATCTGGGACTGAAGCTGGCTCTCTCCCAGGGGACTTTTAGCTTCAGGAGTCAGTGCATATTGCCTGAGCTTCAGCGATAGGAATACAGATTTCCTAGTTCACCATATGTGAGTGGTGGCTTGGTGATAAAGATGTACTTGCAGGAAGACAAAATGGTATTAATGAAGTCTTAAACACCAGAGCAGTAGAAAGTCATAAAAATACTACCTAGAGGACCTTCACGATGGTGGAGGAGTAAGACGTGGAGATCACCTTCCTCCCCACAAATACATCAGAAATACATCTACATGTGGAACAACTCCTACAGAACACCTACTGAACGCTGGCAGAAGACCTCAGACCCCCCAAAAGGCAAGAAACTCCCCACGTACCTGCATCGGGCAAAAGAAAAAAAGAATAAACAGAGACAAAAGAAAAGGGATGGGACCTGCCCCTCTGGGAGGGACCTGTGAAGGAGTGAAAGTTTCCACACAATAGGAAGCCCCTTCGCGGGTGGAAACGGGTTGGGCGGGGGGGAAGCTTCAGAGCCACAGAGGAGAGCGCAGCAACAGGGGTGCAGAGGGCAAAGCAGAGAGATTCCCACAAAGAGGATCGGTGCCGACCGGCACTCACCAGCCCGAGAGGCTTGTCTGCTCACCCGCCGGGGCCGGCGGGGGCTGGGAGCTGAGGCTCGGGCTTTGGAGGTCAGACCCCAGGGAGAGGACTGGGGTTGGCTGCATGAACGCAGCCTGAAGGGGGCTAAGTGCACCACAGCTAGCCGGGAGGGAGTCTGGGAAAAAGTCTGGACTTGCCTAAGAGGCAAGAGACCATTGTTTCGAGGTGCCTGAAGAGAGGAGATTCAGAGCACCGCCTAAACGAGCTCCAGAGACAGGCACGAGGCGCGGCTATCCGCGCGGACCCCAGAGACGGGCATGAGACCCTAAGGCTGCTGCTGCAGCCACCAAGAAGCCTGTGTGCAAGCACAGGTCACTGTCCACACCTCCCCTCCCAGGAACCTGTGCAGCCCGCACTGCCAGGGTCCGGTGATCCAGGGACAACTTCCCCAGGAGAACACACAGCGCACCGCAGGCTGGTGCAGTGTCATGTTGGCCTCTGCGGCCGCAGGCTCACCCCACATCCGTACCCCTCCTTCCACCTAGCCTGAGTGAGCCAGAGCCCCATAATCAGCTGCTTCTTTAACCCCGCCTTGTCTGGGCAGGAACAGATGCCCTCAGGCAACCTGCATGCAGAGGAGGGGCCAAATCCAAAGCTGAGCCCTGGGAGCTGTGAGAACAAAGAAAAGAAAGGGAAATCTCTCCCAGCAGCCTCAGGAGCATCAGATTAAATCTCCACAATCAACTTGATGTACGCTGCATCTCTGGAATACCTGAATAGACAACGAATCATCCCAAAACTGAGGCAGTGGTCTTTGGGAACAACTGTAGACTTGGGGTTTGCTTTCTGCATCTAATTTGAATCTAGTTTTATGTTTATCTTAGTTTAGTATTTAGAGCTTATTATCATTGGTAGATTTGTTTCTTGATTTGGTTGCTCTCTTCCTTTTTATTTATATATTTTTTATTTTTCCTTTTTCTCTTTTTGTGAGTGTGTATGTGTATGCTTCTTTCTGTGATTTTGTCTGTATAGGTTTGCTTTCACCATTTGTACTAGGGCTCTATCTGACCTTTTTTTTTTAGTGTAGTTTTTAGCACTTGTTATCATTCATGGATTTGTTTATTGGTTTGGTTACTCTTTTCCTTTTTATTTTTTTGCATTACTTTTTTTTTTTTTTAATAATTTTTTATGTTTTTTTTTCTTTCTTTTTTCTTTTCCATTTCTCCCTTTCTGCTGAGCTGTGTGGCTGACAGGGCCTTGATGCTCCAGCTGGGTGTCAGGCCTGAGCCTCTGAGGTGGGACAGCCAAGATCAGGACATTGGTCCACCAGGGACCTCACGGCCTCTCGTAATATCAATCGGTGAGAGCTCTCCCAGAGATCTCCGTCTCAATGCTAAGACCCAGTTCCACTCAACGACCAGCAAGCTCCAGTGCTGGACACCCCATGCCAGACAACTAGCAAGACAGGAACACAACACCACCCATTAGTAGAGAGGCTGTCTAAAATCATACTAAGTTCACAGACACCACAAAACACACCACTGGACGCGCCAATCCCCTCCACCAGGAAGCCTACACAACCCACTGAACCAACCTTAGCCACTGGGGAAAGAGACCAAAAACAACAGGAAGTACGAACCTGCAGCCTATGAAAAGGACACTCTAAACACAGTAAGTTAAGCAAAATGAGAAGACAGAGAAACACACAGCAGATGAAGGAGCAAGGTAAAAACCCACCAGACTGAACAAATGAAGTGGAAATAGGGAGTCTACCTGAAAAAGAATTCAGAGAAATGATAGTGGAGATAATCCAAAATCTTTGAAATAGAATGGAGAAAATACAAGAAACGTTTAACAAGGACCTAGAAGAACTAAAGAGCAAACAAAGAATGATGAACAACAAAATAAATGAAATTAAAAATTCTCTAGAAGGAATCAAGAGCAGAATAACTGAGGCAGAAGAACAGATAAGTGACCTGGAAGATAAAATAGTGGATATAACTACTGCAGAGCAGAATAAAGAAAAAAGAATGAAAAGAATTGAGAACAGTCTCAGAGAGCCCTGGGACAACATTAAATGTACCAACATTCAAATTATAGGGGTCCCAGAAGAAGAAGAGAAAAAAAAAAGGGACTGAGAAAATATTTGAAGAGGTTATAGTTGAAAAATTCCTTAATAAAGGAAAGGAAATAGTCAGTCAAGTCCAGGAAGCAGAGAGAGTCCCATATAGGATAAATCCAAGGAGAAACAGGCCAAGACACATACTAATCAAACTATCAAAAATTAAATACAAAGAAAAAATAGTAAAAGCAGCAAGGGAAAAGCAACACATAACATACAGGGGAATCCCCATAAGGTTAACAGCTGATCTTTCAGCACAAACTCTGCAAGCCAGAAGGGAGTGGCAGGACATATTTAAAGTGATGAAATGGAAAAACCTACGACAAAGATTACTCTACCCAGCAAGGATCTCATTCAGATTTGATGGAGAAATCAAAACCTTTACAGACAAGCAAAAGCTAAGAGAATTCAGCGCCTCCAAACCAGCTTTACAACAAATGCTAAAGGAACTTCTCTAGGCAGAAATCACAAGAGAAGGAAAAAACCTACAATAACAAACCCAAAACAATTAAGAAAATGCTAATAGGAACATACATATCGGTAATTACCTTCAATGTAAATGGATTAAATGCTCCAACCAAATGACTAGACTGGCTGCATGGATACAAAAACAAGACCCATATATATGCTGTCTACAAGAAACCCACTTCAGACCTAGAGACAAATACAGACTGAAAGTGAGGGGATGGAAAAAGATATTCCATGCAAATGGAAATCAAAAGAAAGCTGCAGTAGCAATTCTCCTATCAGAAAAAATGACTTTAAAATACAGACTATTACAAGAGACAAAGAAGGACACTACATAATGATCAAGGAATCAGTCCAAGAACAAGATATAACAATTGTAAATATTTATGCACCCAACACAGGATCACCTCAATACATAAGGCAAATGCTAGCAGCCATAAAAGGGGAAATCGACAGTAACACATTCATAGTAGGGGACTTTAACACCCCACTTTCACCAATGGACAGATAATCCAAAATGAAAATAAACAAACACAAGCCTAAAAAGACATATTAAACAAGATGGACTTAATTGATATTTATAGGATATTCCATCCAAAAACAACAGAATACACTTTCTTCTCAAGTGCTCATGGAACATTTTCCAGGAGAGACCATATCTTGGGTCACAAGTCAAGCCTTGGTAAATTTAAGAAAATTGAAATCGTATCAAGTGTCTTTTCTGACCACAACGTTATAAGACTAGAAATCAAAAAATACCTAGAAACAATGAAAACACAATGACCCAAAACCAATGGGATGCAGCAAAAGCAATTCTAAGAGGGAAGTTTATAGCAATACAATACTACCTCAAGAAACATCTCAAATAAACAACCCAACCTTACACCTAAAGCAATTAGAGAAAGAAGAACAAAAAAAAATCCAAAGTTAGCAGAAGGAAAGAAATCATAAAGATCAGATCAGAAATAAATGAAAATGAAATGAAGGAAACATTAGCCAAGATAAATACAACTAAAAGCTGGTTCTTTGAGAATATAAACAAAACTTATAAACCATTAGCCAGCCTCATCCAGAAAAAAGGGAAAAGACTCAAATCAATAGAATTAGAAATGAATAAGGGGAAGTGACAACTGACACTGCAGAAATACAAAGGATCATGAGAGATTACTACAAGCAACTATATGCCAATAAAATGGACAACCTGGAAGAAATGGACAAATTCTTAGAAAAGAACAACCTTCTGAGACTGAACCAGGAAGAAATAGAAAATATAAACAGACCAGTCACAAGCACTGAAATTGAAACTGTGATTAAAAATCTTCCAACAAACAAAAGCCGAGGACCAGATGGCTTCACAGGCGAATTCTATCAAATATTTAGAAAAGAGCTAACACCTATCCTTCTCAAAATCTTCCAAAATATAGCAGAGGGAGGAACACTCCCAAACTCATTCTACGAGACCACCATCACCCAGATACCAAAACCAAAGATGTCACACAAAAAAGAAAACAACAGGCCAATATCACTGATGAACATAGATGCAAAAATCCTCAACAAAATACTAGCAAACAGAATCCAACAGCACATTAAAAGGATCATACACCATGATCAAGTGGGGTTTATCCCAGGAATGCAAGGATTCTTCAATATACGCAAATCAATCAGTGTGATACACCGTATTAACAAATTGAAGGAGAAAAACCATATGATCATCTCAGTAGATGCAGAAAAAGCTTTTGACAAAATTCAACACCCATTTATGATAAAAACCCTTCAGAAAGTAGGCATAGAGGGAACCTACCTCAACATAATAAAGGCCATATATGACAAACCTACAGCCAACATCGTTCTCAGTGGTGAAAAACTGAAACCATTTTCACTATGATCAGGAGCAAGACAAGGTTGCCCACTCTCACCACTATTATTCAACATAGTTTTGGAAGTTTTGGCCACAGCAATCAGAGACAAAAAATAAATAAAAGGAATCCAAATTGTAAAAGAAGAAGTAAAACTGTCACCTTTTGCAGGTGACGTGATACTATACATAGAGAATCCTAAAAATGCTACCAGAAAACTACTAGAGCTAATCAATGAATTTGGTGAAGTGACAGGATATAAAATTAATGCACACAAATCTCTTGCATTCCTATACACTAATGATGACAAATCTGAAAGAGAAATTAAGGAAACAGTCCCATTTACCATTGCAAAAAAAAGAATAAAATACCTAGGAATAAACCTATCAAAGGGGACGAAAGACCTGTATACAGAAAACTATAAGACACTGATGAAAGAAATTAAAGATGATACAAACAGATGGAGAGATATACCATGTTCTTGAATTGGAAGAATCAACGTTGTGAAAATGACTGTACTACCCAAAGCAACCTACAGATTCAGTGCAATCCCTATCAAACTACCAATGACATTTTTCACAGAACTAGAACAAAAAATTGCACAATTTGTATGGAAACACAAAAGACCCCGAATATCCAAACAATCTTGAGAAAGAAAAATGGAGCTGGAGGAATCAGGCTCCCTGACTTGAGACTATACTACAAATCTACAGTAATCAAGACAGTATGGTACTGGCACAAAAAACAAGAAAACATATATATGGAATCTAAAAAAGAAGAAAAGGTTCTGAAGAACCTAGGGGCAGGACAGGAATAAAGACGCAGACATAGAGAATGGACTTGAGGACACAGGAAGGGGGAAGGGTAGACTGGGACGAAGTGAGAAAGAGGCATGGACATATATACACTACCAAATGTAAAATAGATAGATAGTGGGAAGCAGCTGCATAGCACAGGGAGATCAGCTCGGTGCTTTGTGACCACCTAGAGGGGTGGGATAGGGAGGGTGGAAGGGAGACGCAAGAAGAAGGGGATATGGGGATATGTATACATATAGCTGATTCACTTTGTTATACAGCAGAAACTAACACAACATTGTAAAGCAATTATACTACAATAAAGATGTTAAAAAAAATAACTACCAAAAATATACAGTCTTGAAAAGTGAGATAACTCAAAGACTTGAGGTCATAATATATCAATAATAATAATAATCTATGTGTATAGCACTATATAAATTACAAAATGCTTTAACTATACATTGATTTCCATTGTAGTAAATGCTGAGGGAAAGGTACCATTTTCTAGGTAAGCAAGCAGACTTAGAAAATGTTAGTAACTAGTCTACGATACCATGATATCTTCTTTTACACAAAATATTGAGAAAAGAAGAAATAAGTGCAGGTGTTATAAATCCATGTCCAGGCCTCTTTCCCGTGTGACCTCTGCCTCTTCTAAGCTTTAAATGACGTAATGAGTTTTTTCATTTATTCATACATTCATTCAACAACTATTTATTGCACAACCTCTGTGTGCCAGTCATTATGCTGGGCACTGTGGATGCTGTGATGGACCAGACATATGCTCTGCCTTCACAGCAAGCTTGCCATCTGGCAAAGGACAGAGGTACGTCATCCACACTAGTCATTAAGAATGAGTGAGGTGTGTGCGACAACAGCAGGATAATAGCAGGCTGTGGGAGCACAGCAGAAAAGGATCTCACCAAATCACAGGTCAGGGAGGCTTCCCAGAGGAATTGATGTTTACATCCCCAAGGGTAAGTACCAGTTGATGGAATGAAGAGAGTTCCAAGCTAAAAATAAAGCATGTGTGGAGATGCTTCTGAGGGAGAGGTGACCCTAGATCAGATCCAGAATAGGGATAACCCAGAGGATTTACATATTTAAGTTAGTGTATGCCTTCCTACTATTGGCCTACTTAGAGACATCATCAATTCACCCTTCCTTCCCATCCATCCATCCATCCATCCGTCCATCCATCCATCCATCCACAGTAGGTGCTAAGATGTTTATTGAGTTAATTAATTTTTTAAACTTTTCTCAAGAGACCCAGTATGTGCCAGGCACTGTGCCTAGTGATGGAGAGGGCATAAAGGTACACAAGGCATCATCCCAGCTGACGTGAAGCTTAAGTGTTAATTGAAGAGATAAACCTGTGCACATATTACCGTAATACAAGCTCGATGGAACGGGTGTCCTAAAAGATGCCCTAAGAAGTTACCACGCACTGGACGTGGGGATAGTACACGGAGGGAAATCTAAGTTTCGGTGATAACGTTAACAGATCAACATCAGACTCAACATTCTCCACCTCTTTCATGTGTCTGTTTGATTATTTATTCTGTTTTTTTTTATTTTCTGAAATTTGTTCTTCCATAGATTCTGTGGCGACAGCATCCGGACCACTACTAGTTGAAGTTGCCAAAACTCCTGGTGCCAGCCTTGGTGTGGCCCTGACTACCTCGATGTGCTGTAACAAACAGGTCATTGTCATAGACAAAATCAAATCTGCAAGTATCGCAGACAGGTGAGTGTCGTAGAAAGTGCCTACTCTTCAAAACTGCATGTGTGTTAAAATATGTAGAGATATATTTATATGTGTATATACATGCACATATGTAATACCTACACATATACACACACAGTAAAAAAAGAGCTCTTCTTCCAGTTTATACAAGCTTCATATACAAAACAAGTTACTGTTCTAGCACTTAAAAATTCACCTACCTTATCAGCCACCCCATCATGTAATGTTGCTTCACCCAAATGTTTGGTGTGGCCTTTAGAAATGGGAAAAAAAGTCAAGCAACTCAGCATATTTACCTACTGTGTCCTAGGGTAATAGCCCGTTTTTGGTTTAGGGTAGCTAAGCAGATCTTTATTATGTGAACAGTTAATCCTGCCACCATACAATCTTATTCCTTTTTTCTGAAATAAATAAAACAACATTTTTTAAATGATACAATCTTGAAAGAAAGGCCCTCTACCGTCATAGTGTGTTAGTCTCACGGTTTCACCATTTTCAAGGGTCCCCGACAACATCATTCATTCCCATGACAATAAAAACGCAAGACTTTTATCCTGAACTCTTCTTCCTAATTAGTATTTTAGACTTACAAGAAGGGGAAAAAAAGACTACCTTACCACCTTATAAATTATTTCACAGCTTCTGGTAAGAAAACCCCCAGCTCATAGCTGAAGCACTCCAAGTGCATCCACGTGGAATTTTATTTTTAGATGACTTGAAATGCTTTTGTCTTGAGAAGTAGACTCTGGTCACCTTGGAAATGTTTAAATCTATTGGGTTGGCCGAAACATTCATCTGGGTTTTTCCATAAGATCTTACAAAAAAGCCTGAACGGACTTTTTGGCCAACCCAATACTTGACTACCCAATCTCCCTTCATGTTTCCAACCCTCTTCTGCCCAGGCCCTGGCCCTGCCTGGGGAACCTCTGACTCCGATGCACCTGTGGCCACCCCTGTAGTGGTCAATCTACAGCTCCACTGTGCTGTTACCTACATTCAGCCCTTTAACAGTAATGGCCATTGACCCACGGGTACTCTCCCATTCAAAGGTGCAGAATGCTTTCATTTTCTCCCTGTTTCTTTCCCGTTTCGCAGCAGGTAAGCAGTTTAAGCAGCTGTCCACTTGACTGGTACCTCGGGATGCTGACTGCTGTGTTTGCTGTTCTCAACTCACCCAGTAGCCAGTCTCTTGAGTTCAGCAAGATGTAGCAGCCAGCCCCTCCCCCATCCCAGCTACTCCCGTGCTCCACTCCCCACGAAGGCCTCCTCTGACTACTCTTTGACTTCTGCATAATTTCCATCATCATCAAGAGCTTTTGTACTAATAATTGTTTTGTTTAACTCCAGAAAAACAAAATAAAACAGAGTAATCAAGCACTGATGATCTGGGAGCTTGAGTGAGACAATTCTGAGCAAGCACTGGCTGAATCTTTCCCCAAGTTATTGCCATTAACACAGAAAATAGTTGTAAATGACCCTATTCCCATTCTGTGAGTCACATCTTAACATTCTGAATGTTTACCAACTCACAGATATAAAAACCTATAAGGAAGAATCACAGAAAAAAGTCAAGGGGAAACATTTTCCTGTTCTTCCCTCCTTCCTGCTCACTTTCCCTCAACTTGCAGCATCACCACCCCCCAAATGATATATTTTTTATGAAGGACAAAAGAAAAACATCTCCTTGAGTTTTTCTCTATATTCTACAGGGTTTTACATTCCTCTTCATATCCAAGGAACTTAACATCTGAGAGGCGGTGTTTCCCATAACATCCAAACGATTTCTTTTTTTCTCTTAAGCAAGTGAAAACTGTGTGAAGTTTTAACTATTAGGACATGAAAGTTGGAATCCAGGGAGGACGGCACGCCATTGTAGTGAGACTTTCTCCCTTCCGTAGATGTGGTGCTCTGCATGTGGGCGATCACATCCTGTCCATCGACGGGACCAGCATGGAGTACTGTACGCTCGCAGAAGCAACCCAGTTCCTGGCCAACGCCACCGACCAGGTCAAGCTTGAGATTCTTCCCCATCATCAGACCCGCCTGGCCCTGAAGGGACCCGACCATGGTGAGAGGATCCATCCGGATAAATCTCTGTTATCCTCCCCTTGCAATCATTGCTTCTCCAGCAGAGTTAGAAAGCAGGGAGACGCTGAGTTTAATTCTGCCTCTGTCATTTCTTTTCAAAACAACAGGTGATCTTTGTTTACTCTTCATCTTCCAAATCCCTTTTCCTAAGCCACAGGTATTTTACTTGAAACCCCCAAATTGAGGAAAGAAACGTTGTTTGAAATAGAATTTCAGGCTTGTACTATTTGATTTTTTTTTTTAAAGCCTTTGGTGCAAATTGAGTGTGGAGAGAAGGGAAATAATTTGACTTCTTGTTATTCATATTGAATTTCCACTCTGCTTAAAGGACAGTAAAGGCAAATAGTAAAACTCCCAGTTTTCAAAAATAAAGTGGGTATCATGCCAGACCCTTCAAATATTGGGGGAGGTGGGTGGGAAGAGTTGCATGAGGGATGGCTTTCTCTAGATTTTGTCTGTTCGCCAGAGTAGTTTTTTTCTTAGGATGGAGAACAACCTTTCTGACCAAATATTTCTCCTGGGAGTATCAGAATATTTCACTACAGTTATGCAGTAACAAGTGTCAACTGAGGGAATCTGCATTTTCACTGTCTTGAAGCTCACAGATCTGTTCGCTGAGCATTTATATACCATCCCACCTAGGCATCTTTAAATAAAACCCAGTGCAAGAAAAAGGACTTTGAGCCCAAAATCAAATGAAGAAAGACTCTCCAGTGAGGTCTTTGTTCCAACCCTCCTCCCTCCTTTTCCTTAAACCAAGCACCCTCCATTTTTATTCTTTGAAACCAATTCCTCGAAGCCTCACTAGTACTATCAGGGCTCCCTAAAGGCGAAGAACACATTTCTGTATGTTTAGTTAGCAAGAGAAGAATTTTCTCTGGAACTGCAATTTTGCTTATGAGGAGGTCATTTGTATCCTATGTCTCCAACCTTCTAAAACACACTGCACTTTTCCACAGTTTAGAAAAAAAAGAGGTACCAAATAATTTTCATACTGAATGAGTCAGCTGGATGCAACCTTTTTTAATTAAATGGAGCTTAGACAGCCCTGGAGCTAATGAAAATCTCCAGTACAGCATTCCCTTTATCAGATTTTAATTTTACACATTGGAGTTGGAGAAATGAGGCAGCCGAGGCAGTTTATGAAATTCTGCCTCATATGAATGGAAATGATAAGGGGGTGCAGTTCATGGGAACGTTCCCTTCCCGTCAAGGGGCCATGCGGGCCTTTCCCGCTCACTGGCTGAGAAGGGAGATTTCTAAAATCATTAAGCTTCTTCTAAATTAATCTGAAGTCGCCACTGGATTTGGAGCACAGTGGGCACAACAGTGCACACTGCCTAGTGCTTTTTCAGCATGAGATTTTGCTTGGTAAATTCTGGTATCAGTGAATCAGGAAAGTGAACAGACCCTATGAAAATGTCATTGTCTTCAGCAACCTCATTTTTCCCACCTTTTATTTGCCCTGTATACAAATCATAAATAGTTCAAATAGTTTCCACTCATGAAATATTAAATATTTTTACCTGCCAAGACAGTCTGAGAAGATGAATTTATATACTAAAATGGATGGAGACCAAAAATTAATTTTTCTTTTCTTCACTGTGGAAAACCTGACATCATTTGTGATTTTTCACGGGGGTAGAGGGCTGGTCATTTTAGTAATTCTAGCTTCTGTTTTTGACCCTGTCATCCACTTTTGTTGAAAATTGTTCACCATCTTCTTTATCTAACATACAGACATCTCCCTACATTTTACATTAAAATCAGACTTGTATTTCCAAGAAGAAATTTAATTAAACATAATTAAATCCCCGTTAATCCTCAAAAATGTGATTGTGTTTATAATTCTCAAACTTCTGTTTTGGTATGTAGTGGTGTTGTTTTGCATAGGTTTACCCTTTTACTACAAGAAAGTTCTGGTTATTTTTTCAAAATCTCTGATCCCTAAATAGCATGTCTCTCATCCCATAGGTGGATGGAGATATACCATTTCCCAGATTTTGCTTAGCAACAAAGCATTCAGGAAAATATAGCATTCAGGGAAATATAGAAATGGGCACATCAACCAGGAATAGATTAACTGTGCCTTTTTCTGGGAAGTAGCAACATTCAAAAAGCCAACAAGAATGAGTTTTTTAAAGAGCTCAGAAATTGTTCCCACTGAGGGTCTTTAGGAGATAGTCATGACTGGAGGAAACTTTGTAAAAGAGTTTGGAAAAAAAATGTGAGCAGAGTCATGAGGTTCTATATACATTCAGTACCAGGAGGACTTCCATTTCTGAGGCCCAGGAGCAACCACCAGCGTAGCTGTTGCCTACACCCTTGGACTCCTGGACAGGACAAGAGGGTACAGTTAGAGAAGTGAACAAACAGAAGTACCTTCCATATCAGATACCTCAAGATTTCAACAGCGATGTCACCTTGGAATGATAGGAAAAACATTATATTTTCCTTGCTGTTTATCTGTAACAAAGGACTTAGGAACACACATAGGAAGAGGCAGTAGAGTATGGTGGCTGAGGGCAGCAACTCAGAGTCAGACTTTCAGCACTTTAATTCTGGCTCCACCACTTGGGAACTTAGCAAGTTACCCAACTTTTCTATACCTCAGTTTCTTCATCTGTAAAATGGGTATTATAATAATACCTACCTCATAGGTATATCGTGAGTATTATCTGAGATAATCCATGTAAAAGCACTTAGCACAGTGCCTGGTATATAGCGAGTACTCAGTGAAAGCTGACTGTTATTATGGGGACCATTAAATGGGAGAATATAAATGAATGTTTTTTGCAAAATGAAAGAGCATGCCAAAAATGTACCATCTAGGGCTTCCCTGGTGGCGCAGTGGTTGGGAGTCCGCCTGCCGATGCAGGGGACACGGGTTCGTGCCCCGGTCCAGGAGGATCCCACATGCTGCAGAGCAGCTGGGCCTGTGAGCCAGAGCCGCTGAGCCTACACGTCCGGAGCCTGTGCTCCGCAGCGGGAGAGGCCACAACGGTGAGAGGCCCGCATACCACACACACACAAAACAGTACCATCTAATTTTTAAACTAAAATACTTGCCTAACATATGAGTATTAAGTACACCACCATAAAACAGAAGAGATTTAGAGCGCACGTTCAAAATAGGCTATAGCTGTCTTCTCTGGCCTACATTGTTTGTTGAACGCCTTTTGCATTCATTATCCATGGCATGCAGTTTTTTGCATTATCGAATATAATTTTTGTCTCAATTATTTTATGTATATGAAGATTTAGTCCCCAGTAGTAGTTCAAAGTAAATGTTATGACCTACATTTAACCTGCCTGCGACAAATGGCACAGTGCCAGGCATACAATAGGTGCTCAGTAGCTTTCTTATTGTGTTATCAATTGGGCTTGACGGTAATCAGAAATGCCCAGTAATTTTCAAAGCACTCCATAAAGAACTGGGTTGAAAAGTGAGTGTAGAATTCTGAAGTTCACTCACTGTACCTCATCTGACAATATTTTACAGAGCTCAATAGAATGGCTGTGGGTAGATTAGCCAGACCCAGCAATGACTGCATCTTGCTAAAAAGTCTTCTGGTACACCCTAAAGTGGAATGCGGACGGTGAAAGAGAATCCATCAGGGACTTCCTGGGCAGTGCTCTTTATCCCAAGGAAACTGCTGCTGCAGTGTGGACAGTGTGGACATGGACCTCCTGTTCATTCATGCATGCATCCATTCACTCATTCATTCACTCATTCATCAGTCATTATATACCAGACACTGTTCTAGTTGCCATGATACATCTAGTGAGCAAGACAAGCAAAGTGATTCCTAGTCTCATGGAATTTACATTCCAGTATAGAGGGACAAACGTTAAAAGTATATTAAATAAATAAAGCCATTTCAGACAGTAATAAGTGGTATGAAGAACATAAAACAGCAGTGGGATAGCATGGATGGGAGAGGGCAGCCACTTCATCCAAGGAGGTCAGAACAACTCTGAGGTGGTGGTACCTGAGCTGAGACCTGAATGATAGCAAGAAGCCAGCCATGAAAACAAGGGGGAGAAGAGTATTAGAGGTAGGAAAACAGGAAGTGCAAATGCCCTGAGGCAGGAAGCAGCCTGGCTTGTTCTAAGACAGACAAAAGACCAACATGGCTGAAACAGGCAGTGATGAGGAGAGTGCTAGGGGATGAAGCTGGAGAGATAAGTAGAACTCACTTTTTTTTTTTTTTTTTTTTGCGGTACACGGGCCTCTCACTGTTGTGGCCTCTCCCGTTGCGGAGCACAGGCTCCGGACGCGCAGGCTCAGCGGCCATGGCTCACGGGCCCAGACGCTCTGCGGTATGTGGGATCTTCGTGCCCCCTGCACCGGCAGGCGGACTCTCAACCACTGCGCCACCAGGGAAGCCCAGGACTCACTTTTGATTCTGTTTGTAATTGTAACCCATTGAAGTACCTTAAATGGGAGTTACATGATCTAACATATATTTGAAAGATCATTCCGTATTGTGGATACAGAGATGAACCAGGGAGCCAAGTCTGAAGATGAGGAAGTGATCTAGGTGAAGGAGATGGTGGCTTGAAAGTAGAATAGCGGAGAGGGAGATGGAACCCAGACTAGAAACAGCAGTGGATAGAAGGAAAGGGCCAGATGGTTTAGGGTTACAAAATTGTGGTGGCCAGAAAAGTGTGCTGCAGTTTCCTGAAATATTCTCTAAACCTAAGTGCCCGATGAGTGAAATTTGTTGAGTGAGAGATACATCTATTTCCTTTAAAAATGATTCATTGGCAAGTAGATAGAAAGTAGACATAATCAATGCTGTTAATAAAGGGTCATTGGATTTTATTCTGTGTACGAGCGTCATGCTAAGCACCTTACGCACATAATTCTCGCAGCTGGCCTGTGCAATAGATGCTTTCATGATCTCCACTCGACATATGAGGAAACTGAGGCCTAGAGAGGTTGAGTAACTGGCCAGGGTCACATACAGAAGATGGGCTGGAGCCGGAACAGAAACTCAGCTTGGCCTCAGCCCATGGTGATCTGTCCACACTAGTGCTTTTGTTCCATTTACTGTCTCATTCCAGAAAGGCTGTGAAGTGGCCAGTGAGACTGATATCACGGATGGTATAATCTAAACTCTTATGTAAATAACCCTCCTTTAAATACTTACAGAGTATTTGACCTCACTACATGAATAGATACTGCAAAGTCATTCACATGTAAGGCATCTAACCTTAGAATCATAACAGTAGGAGATAAAAGTTCATATTTTATTTTTCATTTTTTAAGATACTTAAATGAAAAATTTCATGTCAATATAGTAACAAACATAAACGTGCTCGTATTTCAGAACACTGGGTAGAAAATCAAATCTAAGCAATATTGAAATTAGAATGGAAATATGATATACAATTTTTTGAAAATAAAGGGGACACCAGAATTTTGAAATTGACTTTATTAAAATTTCATGGCATCTTAAGGAAATATAAAGTATTTGAAATACTTTAATAATTAAATATCTCTTTCAAATGTAAATACATCTTTTAAAAATACCCCCAAAATTATAAAATACATTGAGACTTTTATCTTCTGATTAGAGTATAAATAAGATCCTGATAAGGATAGATGATTAGAGTGGTTTATTGTTGAGAAAAATCAAGTTTAAGTGATGAATAGTAGTGTAATTAAAATGTCACAGCAGTAAATTGTGATGTGTGACTAGTAAACCCCTTGAATCAGGAGCCAGTGTGATTTATCGTTCCTTCTTTCCTTTTTCTCAAAACAAGTGCTACTAACTGGCCAAGATTTGCAAATCTTTAATCACTAATCTTGTGCCATAGATCTTTGTGGGGTTGACTTTTAAGTAAAAAAAAAATGTTTTTAATCTCTGCTGTGAAGCACAGATTAGAAATGGATTCAATAGTCATCTTAAAAGGAGAAAAAATGGGCTGGGGATAGACATGCATTATTCTTGCAAAGATGAAAAGTTACCATCCCTGATGTTAATCATCAGTTTTGCTGACCACTAAGAAAAGGGCAAAGTCAATATTTTTTTTTCTTTTTGCAAGCAGCTTTCATTTTTTTGTTACACTTTTTATTTGTGCAATTCAAGTTACGTTTTCCTCTTTTTTTTTTTTTTTTTGGTTCTTTGTTTGTTTTTATTTCTCATCATCACTTCATATGGGCAGTGAAAATTCAGAGGAGCGACAGGCAACCTCCCTGGGATTCCTGGGCCAGCGACCACTGCAGTCTTCACACCTACCATCACTATAATACGTACCACCCAGACCATTGCAGAGCGCCAGCCCTGACATTCACGAAAGCACCTCCTCCAAACAGCCCTCGTAATGTTCCAGGCTTTCGCCTCCTGGTCTTTTACTTAAATTATATTCTTCTCACCCCTTCCTCAACTGATTCATACCATTTTTGGTTTCACGGGTGTGGTGTGCTTTTCTTTATGTAGTAGCAACTTAACATTTCTGTCATCTCTTAAGTCCTTCTTTTCCATCAGAAAGCATTTGTTGTTAGGAAAGGACGTAAAGGTTCCGAATGCTTTATGTGTGGTCAGGAAATACCAATGCAGAATAGTATATACAGTACAGTATTCTCAGACCTTATTTGTGTATGTGGAACCACTTGTGAAATTCATGTCAGAAAATATCTGAAAATGAGGTTATGTATTTGGGGCATTGAGTTGTTGTTTATGGAGAAACTTGTTTTAATGTTTACTTTTTTGTCTAAAGCAAAATTCATAGAGCTCTCCGTGTTGCATTATACTTAATGAAGATCAGTGCTGCTCCTCAGGCATTTCCGGGCCCTTGTAACTCAGATTCTAAAACGCTGTCTCCATGGCTCCTGAGATCTGGTCTCTTATTGGTTGGGGTACCTACTAGCCATTGCTGTGCCTCTTGTGTGTCTTTCTATATTGTTGCTGGTTGGCAGGTGTGGCAGGCTCACACCCCACCTGAGAATGCTCTGTGCCAAGTCCTCACTCTTTTACAGCAGCTTTGTCTTCATCCTTCTCTCCTACCTCCACGAGTGCATACAGCCTGAGTTCCCTGAACATGGGGACTTTGCCTCGAAGCCTCTACTCCACTAGCCCACGTGGAACCATGATGAGGAGGAGGTTGAAAAAGAAAGACTTCAAAAGCTCACGTAAGTGAAATGTTAGCCAATGACTTTTGGCCTGGAGGAAACGGGTGGGTCTGTTGGAGTCTTGGATATAAGGAAACCTTCGGGAAGAGTGTTTCACAGGTAGACGCTAAGCAGCTCGCAGCCCTGCGCCAAAGACCGTTGAAATGATCTCTCTTATCGACAAGGTAATGATTGCACCAAATACGGTTTCAGACTGAATTTGTTAGTTCATTCTACCTTTGCCTACAACTTTTGTTTTTGAGATCTTTTTCTTGCTCTTTTGATCTGATAAGATAACCAAAGATGGGATTTTTTTTCTTTAAGACTCCTTCCTTATATCCTGGGTAGTTTTGGACATGAAATCTTTGTTCTTAGTTTCTTATTCACTCTAAATCAGTTTTTTAAAACTGGGTCCCCCTTTTGATAAATATAAGAGTTCCATGCAGTTGTTTAATATTATTATAAATTTCATACTAAATTATATTTCATGAACCTCCCCCTGCAAGAAAGGCAATGATAAGTTTAAACATGCGTTTTCAAACTATATCTCATTCCCCTTGAATGTGCCTTTTCAAACTGTATTTCACTCCCCAAGATTCTAATACTTTCCCCAGGAACGTGCCGCACTGAAAATCTCTGCCCTAACATATATCTCTGTTACTCACTCCAGCATCAGGAAGATTGAAGGATGCTGGTCTTTACAACAAGCATCCTAGGGTCCAGGAATTTCGACCGTGATTCTTAGAAATACGATCTTCTGGGACAGCCAAGCACATTATAGATTAGGCGAGACTAGGAAAATGTGGTTGGCTGCTTGTTTCTGGATAGCTGGTTGTACGTGTAAACAAGAAAAGGGTGGTTGAATGTCTTAGGGAAGAAGGGAAGAAACACATCACTCCTAAATTTTTCTTTTGTGGTGACGGGAGGGCAGAATATAATCTCTCATCATAATCACATAAGTTTTAAAGGAAGAGCACACCTATCTCTCCAACCAGATCTAATCATAGTCTAGAGAGGTGTGAGTATTTCTTGGTTTTTTTGGTGGCCATGATTGTGATTCCTGTAAAGAAGCTCAAAGAAGATGGGATCTCTTCCTGTGCTTACCATGGGGATAAAGTAAGGACCACTCTTAAGTTACCTAAACAAAACCAAACCCAGGTACTTCAAGACTGGTGTTAAAGAGAAAATGTTCTTGTGAGGAAGGGTGGTTGGATCTATTGGCTCTGCAGCTGGTTTGCCAGAGATTCGTCTTCAGAGGTGGGTCTGTGGCCAGGCCTACCAATGCCACCATCAGTGTAGGAGACAAGCCATCACCCACACTGGGACATGGTCTCTTCATGTTATAAGAACCTGAGGTTTCCTTACAAGGAAAACCATCGCAAACCTCCACTGTGGTGTATTCATGATATTGACGTGCATATCCCTTCAAATAGAAGATTTGTCATCTTTAGTATAGGTAAATAGAAGGAAGACTGAGAACAAGGAACTTCTAGAGCCTCATATGTTTCTTAGCTGACTCGAGAGAGCAAATTATTTACTCATGGAAGAAATGAGTTGAAGGCAACAGAGTGAACTGGTTATGAGCATAGCCTCTGGAACCAGGTTGTGTGGGTTCTCATCCCAGTGTCATTAATTTCTAGCTCTAGGACCTTGAGCAGATTTTCTAAGCTCTCTGTACCTTGGCATTCTTAGCTACAAAGTGGGGCTAATTATAGTATTTACCGTATTGGGTAATTGTGAAGATTATATGAAAATGTGTATATGTGTGTGTGTGTGTGTGTGTGTGTGTGTATTCTCATCACTGAAAGGAACATGCAGGACAAGAAATACATTCTAGACTATATATTCATATATATGTATGATATGTTCATATATATGTATGAACAATGATATATTCTCATATAATCTTCACAGTTACCCAATGAAATAAGAACTATAATTATAAATATACTATATGCTAGAACAATACTTATTAAATAGTAAAAGCACTACTGAAGTAAGCACTAGTGTTTGCTGTTATGATGCCCGTATCTGAGATGTTAACACTGCTTTCAAACTTAGGCATTTTTCACATGGTTCCACTTTGACATAATACATAGGTTGAGTCTTCCATTTAATGCCTCAGGATTTGTGGTGGATATTTTTATACGAGATTTTTTACATAAAATGTCTTCTTGTGCAACACTGCTTACTGAGAGAAAACGGGCTAACAGCCCTCAGCAGGGAAGAGCAATTAAAACAGATGCATTCATGTTCATACTTCTGCTTTAATGGGCAAACATTTGTGTGAGGTAAGACTGCTGTCTTGATCAAGGATATTAGTGACTACAGATAAATGATAATCTGTTTGGCTATCTCAGGTGGATGTTTACACATCTTAAAGTTTTTTGGTTTTGGGGTGTTTTTTTTTTTTTTGGCTGCGTTGGGTCTTTGTTGCTGCACACAGGCTTTCTCTAGTTGCAGCGAGCAGGGGCTACTCTTCATTGCGGTGTGTGGGCATCTCATTGCGATGGCCTCTCTTTGTTGTGGAGCACGGGCTCTAGGCACACGGGCTTCAGTAGTTGTGGCACGTGGGCTCAGTAGTTGTGGCTCGCGGGCTTTAGAGCTCGGTTTCAGTAGTTGTGGCACACGGGCTTAGTTGCTCCTGAGTCATGTTCTCCAGGCCTGCTCTCATGCCTCTGCACCTCTGTATGTGCTGTGCCCTCTGCCACTTTAGCCCTTCCCTTGTTTTTTTTTTGATATTTATTTATTTGGTTGCACTGGATCTTAGTTGCTGCAGGTGGGCTCCTTGTTTGCAGCACATGGGTTCCTTAGTTGCAGCAGGTGAAATGGGGATGGAGGGGGAGAGTAAATGATGATACTGAGAAGCTGAGGTTGAGAAGCCTGTTGTTTAAGGAATTCTTGTCAAATGGCTGGATCTTTTCAGTCTTGTAGGAAAGGAAGTAAAGTTTGACCCTTAAAAGAGTAGAAATATTTCTGAAAAATCCCATGAGGAATCAAATAAGGTGACAAAATATTACACCACAAAAGATTCCAGGACCCCATAGAGAATAATGTGAATTCGTCATGACTTTCTGTAGCACCCTTCAGCACCTCAGTAACAGCAGTGGAGTGTCTGGCTGTTACCAAAGAGTACGGTGTGTGAGAGTAGACAAAATCACATGAGGTGTAAGAATAGTAGCAGAGGCATCATTGAAATGGTCATCGGAGGTCCAGGTGGAGTGTGGAGGAAAGTGATGTTAGAAAAGGCAACGAGGAAAGATGATGGCTTGCAAACCAGATTCTCACGTGAGGGAGGCAGAAGTTTCTGGAGTGTTCTGCTCCTACCTCACTACCTGCAGTAGCTGTGTTCTTATCTGGAATACAAGGGCATCTCTTACGTGCTTTCATATGAAGGGGGGGAAATATCCGTTGCTAAAAATACTGTTTGAAAGCCATTAGACTCGGAGACAAGTGGGAGAAAATGGGACTAGACGTCATAAAGAGGAGAAAGTCAGATCGTAGGGACTTGAGAAGATGGCTCATAAGGACGTGTGATCAATAAGGAGGATTCAGATATTGAGATCCTGGAGCTCTATCCACTTTGAAGGAAGATGGGGTCCAGCATAGGGCTCTGCTGGCAGAGAACTGGAGGAGGATGGAACTTCTAGTAACTGGCATTGAGAGAGATGAAGAACCGTCAAGCCAGCATGTTAGGAGATTACGGCCGTGATGTCAAAGGTACCGAGGACGACGAAGGTTTAGAGGAGGTAGGTTCACAGCCAAGTCCTGAAGTCAGTGAGGAAATGGAGGGACTTCGCAAAAACAGAAAACTATGGGTTTGAAGATGAGACAAAGCAGAAATGAATACAGAATATGGAACTTGAAATAGGAGTGATTTGAGATAAACAGCACTGCATACGGGCAGCAAGGAGTATTCTAAACCCTTCTCTCTCCTTGCCCCAGGCAGGGAGCGTAAGGAAAAATAGCTTGTGATTGGGGAGTGTCCTGAGGTGTATGGTGTCATCAGGTTTCAGTTGGAGGAAGGAGGCCAGAGACCTTTATTGGAGGAAGTGGCAGTCAAACGCAGGACCCTACAGGCAGACAGCTTGCTCACAGAGAGCAAAGGAGGCACGGGTGCCAGTGAGCAGCGCTGCGAGGAAGGCTTTCCTGGAGGATGCTTCTTCACCACCTAGGTCGGGAATGGGAACTAGACAGCTTTGTGCCTGGGGCCTTGGATGAATATCAGAGAAATGAATGAAATAAGAGATAACAAAACAGGCTGGCGAGCCAGTGGAAAGATCAAGAGCGGAAGAGACCAAATTTGCGGGTAGGAGGAATGTAGGGTTTAAAGGACTCCATTGTGGCAGCCCAGCGCCACGTTTAGGCTGATGACCAGAACATCCTCATCACCCCAGGAGCCAGACTTGGATCAGTTGTTTCTTCAAAACTGAAGGTCAAGTTGTTTGTAAAAGCTGGAACCTTAGGTACAAATGGCTAAAGTGGGGGGGAAAAAAAACCACATTAGACCAGTTAAGCCCAACCCCCATTTTCCTAGATAGGAAGGAGATAGATGACTTACCCCAAGGTCACCCAACTGGTTGCTTAGTGGTCGAGCCAGGACTAGACCCCAGGTACCCTGACCCCAAGACCATCCTCTTCCTACAGCTCCCACAACTGTCCCTGCTATTAGGGGTGGGCCTGAGGAGGGGGCTACACTGATGCTGTAACTTAGATGTGACAAATATTGGGAGATTCGTCTATCCTGCTCAGCTCTGGTGAAACTTTTTATGCTAAAAGAGCAAAACCTCACATCCCACCATTGCCAATGAGTTTTTGTTCCGGAGACATGATCTGTTTCAGAAACGCTGGCGTTCCTGGTGCCTGTTCCAATCTAAAGTCATTTCTTGTGTGTGTGTTTGTTCCTCTAGTGTCATTAGCCTCCAGTACGGTGGGCTTGGCTGGGCAGGTTGTTCACACAGAAACCACAGAGGTTGTGCTCACAGCAGATCCTGTCACAGGATTTGGGATTCAACTGCAGGGCAGTGTGTTTGCCACCGAGACCCTCTCCTCTCCACCTCTGATTTCCTATATTGAAGCTGACAGCCCGGCAGAGAGGTGAGACATTTTCTTTCACGGCATCGTTGTCTGCCCTGCATTTCTCGCTGGCTATCTTTGACTAGCTAATAAATTATGGAACAGTGCTCAACGCAGGAAATGCAAGACGTGATGAACTCTGTTCTGACAATAAAATTTTACGTTCTTGATCAGGTTTGAGACAGAATAGCGAGCGTGAGTGCCTTCAGCAGATTTTTGTCCATTGGCGACTAGAGGCTAAATTAATTAAAAAGGGGGAAAAATCCATTAAAAAAATCTCTGAAGTCCAAACTTCATAATAATTTCTGTGCCATGGGGGAATGCACATTCATCATTACTATATATTGGTTCAGATCAGGTTATAACAATACCATGGTGCTGAATTATTAATTACTTTTCTGGGATACTTCAAGATTCCCTTGCTCACATTTGTAGCCAAGAAATGCAAGAATGTAGGACATTGCATATAACCGAATCACTTTGCTGTACACCGGAAACTAACACAATATTGTAAATCAGCTACACTTTTATTAAAAAAAAAAAAAGGAATGTGGGATATTGCAGTTGACCTAATAGGATGCCCACAGCATTAAATAAATGAGACCAAATGCTATTTGCCAGGATCTTGGCAACTTCAAGTGGATAATTATTTACTCCATCTGTGACCTGTAACGTGTGGTTCTAAATTCAGATGTGGGGTGCTACAGATTGGAGACAGAGTGTTGGCCATTAATGGAATTCCAACTGAAGACAGCACCTTTGAGGAAGCCAGCCAGCTCCTCCGAGACTCTTCAATCACAAGCAAGGTCACACTGGAAATTGAGTTCGATGTTGCAGGTACGATCATATAATCTCAAGTCAGCTGCGTAGTCAGGAGTGGACCCCATGTGAATTATGTGGGTTATGTGGCAGGGGATGGGGGAGGAACGACAAATTGTTTTTATGTAACAAACGTGTTTTTGCTTCGGAGGTTCAAGGTGTCATTTTGAACTGAGCATCGCTTTTGTATTATTCATTAAAATGTCACCACAAGAACAATTGAAAATTAATGTGACAAAATGAATAAGTAATAGCTGCTATAGAAGTGATTTAAAAAATCATGTAGCCTTTATTCTTCCTGACTTTTCCCCTATATGCTAGAGAAACCATATTCTTCAGTCACAGGGGCAAGAAATGCCTCTCTTTGACTCTTCCCACTGCAAAAAAAAAATATGAAAGTTCTGTGGGGAACAATGAAAATTCATTGGGTGGATTTATTCAAGCCCAGTAGGTAAATATTTGGTCTCTAGCGTTAAAGAGAAATCGTACCAGACACTTGTTAAAAATGACAAGGGAGACTTTATTCAAGGCTATTTCAGTAGCGATCAAGACTTGCAATAGGAAAGAGATTGAACTCAGCGTCAGTAACAGCAAGTGCATTTGTATGACTTAAGTTTGACCATGGAAGGAGTCCTTGTCAGTAGCTAATAGGTGTACAGGGTTTAGAGGTCTATGCTAGTTCCCATTTAAGAAAGTTGTCTTCTCTTAATGAAATACTATCTCACAGACCCAATAACCTTTACCAATCAATAAAGATATGCCTTTGGACCTAGGGGTCACATTATCCCAACAAATATTTGCTGAATGTTTACTGTGGGCCAGTTACTATTCTATACAGTGGAGGTGCAACAGTGGACAGGAGAGGGGAAAAAAAAAATCCCTGTCTTCATGACGCTTATATTATAGCAGTACAGAAAGTTAATTTAAAAATTAGTAAATATAAATTTAGGCAGTAATAGTGCTCTGAGGAAAATAAAACCGAATGGGGGTTAGAGAATGACTGTAGGGATTTTTTTTTTTTTTCCATAGGATAACTCTCTAAGGAAGAGACATTTCAGCAGAGATTTAAAGGTTGAGAAGGAGCCAGCCATGTCAGAATCTGGGAGGAGAGCATTCCAGGCAGAGGGAGCAGCCAGTGTAATAAGCTTGGTGGATTTGAGGAACAGCAAAAAGGGCTCTTGCTGGAGCATATAAGGGAGCTGGGGATAGGAGTCAGGTTTGGATTTGGAGGTGGGGTGGGAGAGGTTGGAACAGGCCAGTGCAGTGCCTTGGTACAATTTTACAAGGGTAACGAAGTCATGGAGCCTGTTACGGAGGGGAGTGAGATAACCTGATGGATGTTTTGGAGAGATCCCTGTGAAGTGTAGGGGGACAGTAGCAAACTTAGAGAAGAACAGAAGATCGTAGCAGAAGATTGGTGGCTTGGACAAGGCGGTAGTGCTAGAGATGGTGACAGAGAGCGAAGTTTAGGATGCGGCTTGAAGCAGAGCTAACATAACTTGCTTATGGGTCGGATATGGAAGATGAGAGAAAGGGGAGATCCTAATGATCCTGAGTTATGAAGGTGAGTGGTTGAGCAGATAGCCGTATCTTTAACTGAGAAGAAGACCTGAAGCGTAGAAATTTGGGGATAACAAAAAGAGTTCTGTTTTAAACATGAGTAGGCAAATCCACTGTCAATACTAGGGAAAAAAGGACAAGTACATCCATTCCTTACTCAAGAGACTCTTCCCAAGTACCAGTTACTAAGTGCTAGGTGCTGCACTATGTTCAGATCATTGAAAGAAAGAATAGAAAGGATCGACATCTTCAAGGACTTTGTATCCAATTAGACACAAGAAAGAACTGCTGAAAGATAAGAATAGACTTGCTGAAAGTGTGTTGCCACTGGAATGCAGAAGGAAGTGCCCGGGAGACTGCAGGCTACCTCCTGGAGCCTGGGATTGGGGTCTCTGCTGGAGAGCAGGACTGAGGAGTGACCAACATGGCGGTGATGGTTAAAGTCATGGAATAAAGGACACCACTAGGGAAAGAGTAGTGTTAAGAAGGGGACTGAGGAGGGGACTTTGCCTGAGGAATACTAAGATTTAAAGGGAAAGGACGCTAGTAAAGGAGACGATGAAGATGCTATAGGAGAAGTGGGAGGAGAACCAAAACTCTTTGGAAGCCAAAGCAAGAGTTTCAAGGCAAAAGTCGCCATCAATAGCATAAAAGTGCTGTGGAGAATTCAAGTAAGGAAGGCGGGAAAGGAAATGTCCACTGGATTCAGCAATTAGGAAGAAAGACATCGTAGAGAAGTTTCGAGCAACTGAGGGACAGAAGTCAGATTGCAGGGAGCTGAGGGGTGAGGGAAGAAAGTGTGGAGAAGTACAGACAATCTATGCTTGTTGTCTGTCTGCCAAGGGGTCTTGGAAGACAGTTTGGCAGGAAAAATGCAGGGAGTAGATGAAAAGGACTGGAGGCCACCATGGGCTCCTCTTTTGAGAACTTCTGCAACATTTAGTTACATACTTGGTGCTCTGTCTTATACTGTCCTATCTTCTTCTTTTTAATATACTGTCCTATCTTCTTTTTTTTAATTTATTTATTTTATTTATTTATTTTTGGCTGTGTTGGGTCTTTGTTGCTGCGCACAGGCTTTCTCTAGTTGCGACGAGCGGGGGCTGCTCTTCGTTGCTGTGCGCGGGCTTCTCATCGCAGTGGCTTCTCTTGTTGTGGATCACAGGCTCTAGGCGGGAGGGCTCAGTAGTTGTGGCTCATGGGCTTAGTTGCTCCGAGGCATGTGGGATCTTCCCGGATCAGGGCTCCAACCCATGTCCCCTGCACTGGCAGGCGGATTCTTAACCACTGCGCCCCACCAGGGAAGTCCTATACCACCCTATCTTCTAATCAGTGGTTCTCAACCAAGGTCAGTTTTGCCCCAGAGGACATTTGGCAGTGTCAAGACATTTAGCTGTAGATGAAAGGAGATGGGACAACAGATAGAAGGGGATTCCACATTCAGAGAGGTGTTATTTTGTTTGGTTAAGACTGGAGAGATTTGAGCATGTTTGGGGCCCAAAATAAATGAAAGAGAAAAGAGATAATTGGTAGATACGGGTTTCCAAAGGGATGAGAAGGGAAGTTATCTAGAACATAGGTAGATAACTCGTCTAAGACAGAAACTAGCAGACCTCTCCCTAGGAGTCTGAAGAGAAAGATGTGAGAATGTAATTACATTTTTAGCTGTGTTTAGGAAGATCATGTAAGAACTGTCAAGCAAGGGTGAAAGGGTAAGCACCTTGGGGAGTTGAAAAGAATGGTGAAGGTTTAGAAGAGCTAATGGGGAAATGAATGAGATAACCAACCAGACTCACGTAAAGGGATTTTCAAGCTGGGTGGTAGACCAAGCAGAGTCCAGAAGCTCTAAGTCTATAGCAACATCAAACTGCATGGTCAAGTCGTTTTTTGTCAGGAGACCTCAACTGCCAAAGAATAAAAGCAAAGACAGTAGATGATTAGATTGATCCAGAGACTGAGATTTCCAGAGAAGTTTCAAAGAAGGAGCACGTAAGTCATAGAGGTTCAAATCGTCACAGGAAGAGCAGAGGAATGATTATGATAATAGCATCAAAATTATCATGATATTTATCAAATGCTTACTCTATGGCATGTTACTTTCCTAAGCCCTGCCTGTACATTAGCTCATTTAGTCCTTAAAACAGCAATGGAGAAAGTTACTATTATTATGTCCCCAGAAAACGGAGATTCCCATTAATGGTAGGTCTGGGATTTTAACACAGACAGTGCGGCTCCAAAGGCCACACTCTAAGCACTACGCATACTGCCTGTGCTTGAAAGAATCTAGCTTAGAGAGGGACGGAAATCAATAAAGGATCAGCATGAGAGACCAAAAGGAAAGGGAGCACTTAAGGAATTAGGAGTCTTCAGGAAGGAAAATGGGGGGAGTGAGAGGAAGGGAATGTGAAGGCTAACAGCCAGGAGACTGAGGTCAAAGTGGCATGTTAGAGTTTAAGATTTCAGAGGTCAAGTAAGGCTCAGGGTAGTGAGCTGCCGAAGTGAAGCGGAGTGGAGGCAAGTATCATTCAACCAGGGGTCTGGAAGTGGGGGATGCAGAGTGATGGGCGGAGCATCAACGTGGAGAAGTCTCTCAGGAGGAGGGCGGGACTTGGAATGAGGAGGGCGGGACTTAGAATGAGGAGGGAGTATGAACTAGCTGCTCCTGCCATGCACAATCCCATCAAAGTCTGTCTGCAGTTGCTGTTCCCTCTGCCTGGGCAGCTCTTCCCCAACATGTCTGGGTGGTTTGCTCACTTCATTCAGATCTTTGCTCAGATTGCTCAAAGGAGCCTTCCACGACATCTATCACTGTCTGTCCCCTTGCCCAGATTTATAGCTCTTCTTGTCCCTTCTTATGCCATGATGTTATGGGGTATATTTATTTGTCCATTGTCTTGTCTTCTCCAGTAGGAAAATCTATGATGTCAGGGACTTTGTGCCTTTTGTTCAAGAATGTACCCCAGCACCCAGAATAGTGCTTGGAATACAGGAGGCTCTCAGCCAATACTTGGTGAATGAATGAATGAATGAATGAATGAGGTACAATTGGCACTCCTGAGAGACTAGGATCAGGAAGTTCAGTCTGCACCAAGAATTGATTTCATACCCATTGCTTCTCTGAGGTTCCTCGTCTCTTGGTACTGCTTGTTTCTTCACATCTGCTCCCTTTGTCCCTGTACAAGTTTTCTGTGACTTCTGACTGTACATGATCGCCCCATCCTTGCTAACATGCCCAACCAGGACTAGCCATTTTTAACTTCTAATTCCCAAGAAAAAGCACCTAAGTGGCCCAGCTTAGGTGTAGCATCTTCCCCTTCCCGTCAGCTGTGGCCAAGCAGAAGCCAGTAAAAGACCTCTTAAGGATCAGTCAGATGGCACTGAGAGTATACCTTTCAAATAAGGCTGTCCTGTGGCCCCAGAATGTACTTATTATAATTGTAGAACATTCATGGCGGGAGGACTGTTATAATCCAATACCTTCATTTATTTGTGAATGGGAAAACTGAGGTTCAGGTGGGGAAACTCAAGGTCATACAGCAAAGTGAACGGTAGATCCCGGGTCTGTTGACTTGCACCTGTCTTTTCCATATCGTATTACACTCCCTCTTCAAGACGATATTAGGGTTCCCAGCGTGAAACAGCAGGATTTCTGAGCTTCTGCCCTACTGACATTGTTTGTTGAGGGGAGGTGTCTCTCCTATGCACTGTAGGATCTCGGGGAGCATCTACTCACTACATCCCAGTAGTGGAATAGCCAGCACGATTGACCTTCTCCATAGCAGTGTCTACTAAGTATTTACTTGTGCTATACATGCATTTTTATTTTATGTGTATCACTCCTAATTGTCTGGATATGAACCACCATTCATTTCCAATTCTTCCTCAGAAATATATAATACCCAGACACTAATTCTCAAACTATTGGATCTTAGAGATTACCTATCTCTATTTTATAAACATTCTAAGTGACACAGACAGTGGTTAAAAAGCTTGACGGTGAGTACACTTTTGCCTAAATCTATCTCTTTTTACATGGGTACCACTGTCCAAACAAATTGTAGTAATGTTAAAGGGATTTTTCTTATGCTGAAGTTACTTATAACCCCATCATTCTAATAAACAAAAGTTTATTTTTTATATATTTCTTTACCAAAGTCCTTTACCATACATATAATTTTGTAAAGCTATAATCATAACATATGCACAGTTTACATTCTGCCTTTTTCAATACTGTCTTTTAAATACCAGTGTACAATATCATGAATGCTTAAAGTTTCTACTTTAATGCTGAAGTTACTTTGTTGGAAAAAATACAGCTTTGTCCTGGCAAGAAGCCTCCGTGAAAAATCCTATCAAATGTTGTTTGCCATCATTACTAGAATCCCCCGTGTTTTCCTCTGTGTGAGTGGGAGTTAAACATTTACATTTGCCCCCATTATAATTCCTTAATTTTTTCAAATCTCACAAGGGTGTCCAGGTTGATGAATTGTGATGTGGTGGTTATCTTACTGTGCCAACAATGAATGCTTTGGGCAGAAAAAGCAGACCAGTTGGAAAGAAAGAGGACTTTGTTTACCCAAATGTGTTTTTAATTACAGTATTAACAAAGATAAAGCAAAACCAGGGAAGCACAAAATAATCACATGGGAGTGTAAGAAAATAAATGTTCTGTTTACTTACTCTAAACCTGTTGTTTCTCCAAATATTGGCTCTTTTTCCTCTTTATTATCATTTCCTTAAGAAACCCCAAATTAAACGTGCCTTGGCTTTAACAACCAAGTCATTGTATGGGGGGAAAAATTACCAAATAGAAAATAAATCATGTTGACATTTAAGATTAAAATGAAGCCACAGCTTGATCAAAGAGATTCATATGTTGATATTTATTCATCATTATAAATATTTCAAATCTTATGTAGTCAAAAGTGATCTATTACTGTTTTCCAGGAAGTGATAATGTCTCCTTCAGTGTCATTAACAATGTTAATCTTGGTCAAGATTCCCTACATTAAAAATGTAAAGCAAGGGCTTCCCTGGTGGCACAGTGGTTAAGAATCCGCCTACCAATGCAGGGGACACGGGTTCGAGCCCTGGTCAGGGAAGATCCCACCTGCCGCAGAGCAACTAAGCCCGTGCGCCACAACTACTGAGCCTGCGCTCTAGAGCCCGCGAGCCACAACTACTGAGCTTGTGTGCCACAACTACTGAAGCCTGCGCGCCTAGAGCCTGTGCTCCGCAACAAGAGAAGCCACTGCAATGAGAAGCCCGCGCACTGCAACGAAGAGTAGCCCGGCTCGCCGCAACTAGAGAAAGCCCACACGCAGCAAAGACCCAACACAGCCAAAAATAACAAATAATTTTTTTTTAATGTAAAGCAAAATGTTTCTATAGTAACTATTTTAGATCTGTGTTTTCCAGGCCCTTATGAATCAAAGACTCACTTGTATAGCATCTTGGGCAAGATGTCATATACATACGTGGATACACATATACATACATTATGCTCCCCTCCCCTTTCACAGAGAACGTTTTCGTAAAACGGATAACACTAAAACAAACATACATGAAATGAGTTCTCTAAATAGCAAAGCTATTTAGTTGCAAGCCACAGAAATGCACTCAAGCTAATTTAGACAGGAAAGGCATTTCCTGGAAGCACACTGGTGTTTCACAGCCTTTGAGGACAGGGAATAGGCAGCCCCTGGAAGAGCTAGACCCAGGGGCTGTCAAGGCTAACCACTGGCTCTCTCCAAGACCTCACACTGTCCTCAAGTACACTTGTTTCTTTCTGCCTTCTCTCTGCAGCCTGGCTATTGGTGCGGATGGGCCAAACTAGCCTCTTCCAAATACCCTGTCTGCCCCCAGTCTGCATGCTAATTCCAAATTCCTAAACTTTCTCTTTTGGTGGTGGGAAGCAGGTAGTAATTAGCCTTCACAAAGATTCAGAGAAGAGATGAAAGGAAGGATTTGAGAGATCTTTTAGAAGTAAATATTTGTGATACTTGGAGCACCTGAAGTAAAGAAGTAAAGCATACCGAGGTGGTTATTACTTAACCTCATTTCTCTTTTTCTGCCCCAATATATTAAAATTAGCCAGTCTTTTTGAAATCTACTGGGGGAAATAACTAATTTTATCTATCTCAAGTTCCGATTGGGAAATGGGAAGGATACAAATTCTTCATGAATAAATAAACAAATAAATATATGTTGTTACTTCCTGGCACATCTTAGATTAGTCTTAGTTGAGGACAACATCTGTGACACTCAAGGGGCCACACCTGACAGGACAGGAGAATTAAGAAGAGAGGGAGGAAGTGGGAGAAGGCGACAGATTCCCTCACGCCCCAGCGAAATGAGGAAAAAACTGGGAAGAAGGAAGAAGCCAGAGGGGACAGACTTGCCTTTACCCAGCAGCCCCGGCTGAAACTTACCAGGGCAGTTTGGGGAACCTTCTTTACAGATGACTTTCTAGAAGCCTGGAGGGCCCAGGAAAATCAAAATTTTACTGTGTGCTCCTGTTTGTCTATGCCAGTTACTCTGAGTTGGAAGATCAGGTTCTGGTCTTATTATTATTATTACTTTTTTTTTTTTTTTTTTTTCGGTACGCGGGCCTCTCACTGCCGTGGCCTTTCCCGTTGCGGAGCACAGGCTCCGGACGCGCAGGCTCAGCGGCCATGGCTCACGGGCCTAGCCTCTCCGCGGCATGTGGGATTTTCCCGGACCGGAACACGAACCCGTGTCCCCTGCATCGGCAGGCGGACCCTCAACCACTGCACCACCAGGGAAGCCCAGGTTCTGGTCTTACAAAAGGTTTACTGCCTAAATTCTTCATGGGCAAGTAGAAAAGGCCAGGAAGAGCAGGTTAAGACAGATGAAGGAAGGAAGTACTCTGCTTCCATGAGGCCACCCCACCTTTCACCTCTGCTTTGCAGAGACTCAAAACATGTTAAAAATGTGATTAACAAATTGGACTAGGGGCCTGAGGACTGAATAGTTCTACCCACATCACAGCAGCTGTAGTTAATTCTTTGTGGCGGTTTGGGAGCTAGCTTGGCACAAAATGAAGCAGAAAAAGTGGTTTCATTCCAACATCCCACAAGCCTCCCCTTATGCTAATGTTTCCTTTGTTTCTTGCCAACCCTTCCCACCCCTTTCTAAAACCTTCAAGAAAGGATTATAGTCATTAGCTACTTAGTGTGAATAGATGTTATCTCTTAAGAGGATATTTCCATTTTAACCTTGTCTCCAATTGAACGCCTCCCAGACTGTTAGAGGAATTTTAAGAATATATTTAAGAATATGTAGCAATTCTTTCTTTCTCGGATACTGGTCACGCCCTGGTAAAATCACAGTAGATTTATCCAAGGTTGAGAGTCGAGCAGTACACACCGCTTCCCTCTCTGTTCCTACATTAGCTTACTTCTCTACTGGTTGGCCAACATTTGAGCCCAACTTCGCTCTGTTCCAGTGACCCCTGCCCTCGTGCTCCTCCCTGAAACGTCCCCATGATCCAGAGACTAGAGGGTCATCCTTGGTGCAGTGGGACCTCCTGGGTCCCTTTGTTCCACCTCTGCTCAGCACTCAGTCTGGGTGGCTGTGGTCAGGACCATTCTGGTTGTGAGATATTTTGACTATCACTGCTGCTTCTACATCTTTAAGTGTACTTTTCCACATTTACCTTACAAATTCAGGCACACCTCTCCTCCTCCAAATCAACGACCGTCACAGCTAACTGAAATCTTTTCCGAAATCGATCTCCCCCAGCTATGAATGAAAAAAAGAAAGCACTGCTGAATAATAAACTCTGCAAAAAATATGGTTGGGGGAGAAAAGAATATAGCTACTTTTGGTTCTTCAACTTTAGTATACCTAAGAATCACCTGGAGAATATGTTTAAAATGCAGATTTCTAGGCCTTGTCTTCAGAGATTCGGATCCCACAGATCTGGGATGATTCGGGAATCTATATTTTTCACTTGCATCCTAGGTAAATTTGATGGAGATGCTGTCTGAATCACACTTTAAAAACGTGGAACTCGACTGTTGCTGTGAATTATGCACTGTTGCCTGTGGGTAGGACGTCTGTTCTTCACAAGGAGCTTAGTTTATCAGGATTTCATGTCAGTTCCTACAGCTTTAACTACGGACGATGATGATGATACAAGTACTCCTGATGCGTTTTCATTGATTGGTGCTCCAATCTTCCTAGTCTTCTCTAAACACATTCTTTTTTGTTTTGAAATTACAGAGTCTGTCATCCCGAGTAGTGGAACATTTCATGTAAAGCTCCCTAAGAAACACAGTGTGGAACTTGGAATAACCATAAGTTGTAAGTACAAGTGATATCTTTTAAAATGCAGAGTTTTAGGAAGACATTACAAAAGTGTACTCTCAAATGGTTTACAGGCATGGCAAATGTTTTAAGTTTCATTGCCAAGTTTCTACCTAATGGTACAAAAATGTGGAGCCAGTCACCCTCCAGCACTGAATAGCTGTGTGAATGGAGCAAGTTACTGGAACTCTCTTCAGTTTCAGGTTTCTTCACCTATAAAATGGAAATAAGGGTATCTGCAAAATATCCTCATTTTGTAGGTTATTCAGAGTATTAAATAAAATAACATATTTATATACCTAGTATAGTCCCTGGCAAATAATGAGTAAGTACTCAATAAATACGTCTCACACACCCCACATGAATAATTAGGTGGCATATGAAGGAATAGAGGTTCTTTACATTTTAACATACTATAGATTAAGTTTTCACAATAATCTGTTGAGACCATCTTCCCATCTGTCCACTATGCATCTATAATTCATTTTGCAAGAGTGAAATTATGTCTTTTTCTTTAGTAACTTCCTGAATTCCTCCATGGTACAAGGTGCCTGGGTAATCAAGCCAAAAAGAAAAGGAGGACATATAAATGTGTTTAATTCCCTCTTTTCCTCAGGCTCTAGATTTATAACTGCTTTGGTAACACAGCTTTGAAACTTTGAGCCCCAGTGGAAATTTATAGAATGGAAAGTGAGGTCTCTATGCTTTTCATATCCATAAACTAAGTTCGTCCATAAATGCTCCAAGAAAATGAAGCAAATGATTAATGCATGAAGACCAAAGGAGACCTAGAAGCAACATCTGTGACCAAGGTGTGGTCCCTTCCAGAGAGTGATGAGGCTACTACACTCTGTCGGATAGCGTTTACATCAGTGGCTAAGGCAAAAACAAAGAGTTCTCAAGTGGGTGTATGAAATGGGAGCTGTTCAATTCAACTTTGACAATATACATTTAACATCGAAAATGAAGTTCTATTAATAACCAATAAATCACATATATCTAATGTAACACCAAAAATAGTGGTACTACAATATGGAATAAATGTTAAGAACAAGAAGCCAGGGCTTCCCTGGTGGCGCAGTGGTTGAGAATCCGCCTGCTGATGCAGGGGACACGGGTTCGTGCCCCGGTCCAGGAGGGTCCCACATGCCACGGAGCGGCTGGGCCCGTGAGCCGTGGCCGCTGAGCCTGCGCGTCTGGAGCCTGTGCGCCGCAACGGGAGAGGCCACAGCAATGAGAGGCCCGCGTACTGCAAAAAAAAAGAACAAGAAGCCATATGTATGAGAGCCTGTATCTCCCCCAACCCCCAGTACTGGAAGAAAAGTAGGACTGATGGATCTGACGTTCCTCTATAGAGTAAGTAGAAAGATGAAATGGGACTTTGGAGACTCCAGACCTATTCTAGTTGCTACTACAGTCATTTACGCCTTTAAGTGGGTCGCTTCCCCTTTCAGTTTGTTCATTACGAAGCAAAGATGGTATGCCACTGTTCTGTCACCAGCTGTGCTTGCTGAGATTAAGGGAGAGCTCATCAGCACTTACTATTCTAAAAGTATTTGGGGCTCTACGTGGCTTCTGCAACCCCCATGTAACTTTAACCCTGCTCTCATTTATCCTGTCTATTCCATTCCATTCATTTATTCCATCAGAATTGGCCGTGAATGTGGTACCTCTTGGAGTTGCGCAGTGTGGAGCCTGCTTGCTGGCTGCACGCAGAGACCCTGCTTCCACCCCATTCTTTCTTCCTCCTGCCTCCATTCAGTAAAGACACTCTGAGTGCCACGGCCCAATACTAATGGACATTTAGGTTGTTTCCACACTTTGGTTATTGTAAATAGTGCTTCTATGAACCTAGGGGTGCATGTATCTTTGTGAATTATAGCTTTGCCCAGATATATGCTCAGGAGTGGGATTGCAGGATCATATGGCAACTCGCAATAGATTTATTCTTAAAGATTAATATACATAAGAATGTAATTTAACTATAAAGGAGAGTACCCCTTTAAAAACTAATCCTGTGATAGATTCCTTTTTCAAAGTCAGTATTTATATGTTCAGTTTGTTTCAAGTGTGGCCATGTATACACAACTGCAAAATATTTTATTCACATAAAGAATCATATAAAATTATGCTTTATGATGATGTTACATAGGTACTAAAACTGATTTTAATACCAATCATGGAAACTATCCCAAAACCCCACAAAACTGCTTGAATTTTAGCCAGCTGTAAACTAAAGCTTTTCATGGAAGCTAAAAGTTTTGTGCCATACCTAGATGGAGAAATGATACGTAAGCTCATCAAACGTGCCTGTTGGTCCTTCTAGAGCTCCAGCTCCATGTACACAACTAATCATCACCTTCCTGAGTTTGTGTCTCCTCGTGGAAAATACTCATATTTTGCCGGTTGAGAAAGCAGAATTTGCTAAAGAAAGAAAAAAAAACAGAATCCATTTTCATTGTTACAAAACAGTAAGTTCCTGAGGTTTAGCACGGTTCCTGGCACATACAAGATGCTTGTTTAATCCCTGTCTTTGTGGAAGGAGTGAATGAGGAGTCTGTAAACAATGTTCTTCTAACCAGTGTGCCCTCCAGGAAATGAGCCTCTGAGGGCGATGAGGAATATAGATGCTTGTGCAAAGTCTATTGCATGAACTGAAGAAGGATGAACTTGGAAAATGATGAAGAGCAAGGACTCAGAGCCCAGACTGCCCCACTTCCCAACTCTCTTGACCGCTCTGTACTGAGTTTCCTTGTCTATAAAATGGCGTGCTCATTACCTTCTTTGTAACATTGTTGAGAAAATTAAATGAGTTAGTGTATGTAAGGTGCCCAGAACACATTATGAACCGTAATGAATGCTAATTATTATAATGATCGATATTTATTTTCCACATAGAGCCTCATGAAATATTTTAAGCAAGGCTCTACCCCACAAAATTTAGTGCCAATCGTAATTATCAAAGGACCCTCTTCTCACTCATACACACACAAGTACTGTTAGGGAAACTGAGGCACTACAGGGGTTTATGAATGTTTCTTTTTTTTGATGTAGATTTTTTGATGGTGGCCATTCTGACCGGTGTGAGATGATATCTCATTGTAGTTTTGATTTGCATCTCTCTAATGATCTCACTATCTTTATACAAAGTCCTCTTTCTGTATCTTCATCTTGTGAAAGCTCTGAATAGTGAGAAATAGGCCTCCATCTCGGGAAGCGTACCATCAGAGCCTTCACGCTTGGCTTAAGGCTCACTCTTCATACCTAATTGACTGAGAAATGAGTTCCTCTGATTTGGGATGTGGTGAGCAGTTTTAGACTAATTTTCATAAGTTCCTGATGAGACATTCATAGCACATTAGCATCAGGCATTACTTTTATAGATTTTATTGCTATGATATGGAGTAATTTATTATAGCAAATAAAGTAGAACAGCCTAGCAGAAGGATGCAGTTTGGGACAAGAAGCAGCATCCTGAAGCTCTGACACCTCAGCCAATCAGAAACCAGAGCCCATACCCTCCAATGCAGCTCACCTGCCTTTCAAGTCAGAGGACTGTGGTTGTCTCTGCAATGTGTAGTTGTCAGTAAAGATCTTTTGGTATCGAAGTTTTCTTTGGAGGTTTTATTATAAGGGAGTTTTTATCTACTTTGTACCGTGCATGGCACTAAGCAGTTTATATGTGTTTTCTCATTTAATCCTGAAAGTGGCCCTATAACATCTGTGTCCATTTTACACAGCTGGATAAGCTGCCCAAAGACCCAGAACTAATAAAAGGCCGTGCAGGGATTCAAACCCTTTCTGTCCGATTTAACACTGGCTGTGTTCGTGTTAACAGTCATCCCTGTCACCATCTGATTGATGAATCTTCCCAGATCCTATATTAAAAAAGCAAGAGACAGCATCTTGTGAGTGCAGTTAATTTATTGGCTTTCCTTTTTAGTTGTGACTGAATTGTCTTCAGGAACAAAGGCCTGCTTTGTTTTTTGTAAAATCATAAAGCATTCTTTATAACAAGAACAACAAATCTGTCATTTTCGCCTTAAGTCTTAAACGTATTTAGAAGAGAAATGTGTTCATGGTTTTTTGCCAACTTTGCAATAAAAACTCTACTCACTGGTCCATTTCAAATCAAATAACCAGTTTTACTTGCCAGGTAGTATATATATATATACATGTGCATGTGTGTGTGTGTGTGTGTGTGTGTGTATATATATATATATATATATATATATACATGCACATATTTATATGGTTACAATGAAAGTAAAACTGAATGATTGTGTGAGTGAGTGAATGTGTGTGTGTGTGTGTGTGTGTGTGTGTGTGTGTGCGTGCTTCTCCAGTGTAGTTTGGACAGTTTATCAGGCCCTTTGAGCAAAGTACCTTGACTAGCAGAGTAAGTTCCATGAACGGCTAGACATTATAGAATGTTCTTGGAATGATTCACATTTAATTAGCTTCACACTGCAGAAGATTTCACCCATCTTCAGATACAGAAAAAGTGTTTTAAACAAAAGATAGGGACTGTCATTTTCTACCTCTTCCAACAACTGTTTGAGAAGAAAAGAATCCAAATTCACTGTGAGAACCAGTTTCTGACAGTGACAGACGACCAGTGATTTTAAAGCTTCGTTGAGTCAAAAGATGCTAGCTTGAAAACATGCCTTTAGCCCTGCTCCCACCCCAAACCCCCATTTTAAAATGACAGTATAAGATTTTTCAGGAGGCAGAAACTCATAAGGAGAAGAGGAAAAGAAAAATAGATAACAACAACCAAATTTGGAAGTGGCAAAGAAGATGGAGAAAGATTAATTTAAAGAAGCAGAGCGGAAAGCTGACAGTGAGCCTGAGCTGCATCCTAAACTCCCAGCGAGTCAGAGAGGTGGAATCAGGAACTTCTGGAAGCAAGAGTGATGGGAGAGGGCTTCCCTGGTGGCGCAGTGGTTGAGAGTCCGCCCACCGATGCAGGGAACACGGGTTCGTGCTCCGGTCCGGGAGGATCCCACATGCCGCGGAGCGGTTGGGCCCGTGAGCCATGGCCGCTGAGCCTGCGCGTCCGGAGCCTGTGCTCCGCAACGGGAGAGGCCACAACAGTGAGAGGCCCGCGTCCCGCAAAAAAAAAAAAAAAAAGAGTGATGGGAGAGTACGAACACAGGGGGATTGGTTGAAAGTCTGTTAAGAATGAATGAGTCCCTCAGATGCCTTCCCCAACTCAGAACCGCCAAGCACCCCTCCCCTTCCTGGCAGAGCCTAGTTTTATCCTCTGGAAAACGTGAAAGGGAGGGTCTCTGGATTGGGAGGGCACAGCTGAGTGTACCAGTCCAGCTCTGAAAGCAGAGATTCAGTGAAACACTGAATGAGGAGGCTGCTGGTCTTTTCACAGAAGCTCAAAGAAGCCAGGTATCCAGGCTTAATCCCCTCCGAGCTGGAGGAAGAATCAGCGCCATCTGACCCAAAGAAGCAGTCTGGCCTGAACTATACAGTGACGACCGTAATCCAGGAGCCCCACTCAGGGGCACCAAGCTTTCAAACAGCTACTTTGCAGAGCCATCTTTGATGTGAACAGACAGCTAAGAAAAACACAGGCACTTGGAGGAAAGAATCTAAGATGCAAGACTATCACCAAAAACAAAGAAAAAAACAGAAACAGCACATGCATGAAGAAGAAAACTTTAAAAAGAAAAAAAATGATCATTACCATCATTTGTATCCCTGGGTGGGAGGCCCTGAATACTATTACACAGTAGCCTCCAGAGGGGAACAAAGAGCTCTTGAAAAGTAAGAATATGGCAGAAATGAAGGAGTTCAACAGAAATACTGGAAAAAATGTTGAGGAAGATTTCTAGAAATTAGGACAAAACGACAAATAAATAAATGAAGAATCTAGACTAAATAGGAAAATTATACGCGTCCAAATAACACAATATCCAAATAATAGACGTTACAAAAAGAAAGAGGAGAGAAAAGCATCAAGGATATATTTTCATAAATTTCCTAGAATTGATGGATATAAGTTTCCAGATGTATGGGTCCATGAGCTGTGGATGAAAACAGACCCACACCAAGGCATGTCATCATGAGATTTGAAAGCTGGGAGAAAAAGACAATCCTACAGGCTTCCAGTGGGGGTGGGCAGTTTTCACACAGTGTATCAGATAATAAATAATAACCGAGTAATCAGAGTGGCGTCAGGCTTCTCAACGAATAGCAGTTCTGGAGTCTAGAAACCAATGGAAGAGTGCCTTCAAAATTCTGAGGGAAAAGAAATTTCCAGCCTAGAATTCTCCATGTAGCAAAGGTGGAAGTAAAAAAAAGACAACTATGCAAGAATCCAGAATACTCTCCTCCCATGCACTCTTCCTCAGGAAGCTGTCAGAGAACGTGTACCAACCACCAAAAGAGAGTAAAGCCAGGAAGAGGGAGAATTGGATTCAGGATGCAAGGGCTCCAAGGATGCAAGAGAGAGTGTTAAAAGGTAAACTGAGGCATATTAAACATTTTAAGAGCTTATTTGAGCAAAAAAATGGATTCAAATCTGGCAGCACCAAACCAGAAGTAGTTAGGAATGCTCCCCCAACAGGAGTCTGGGGAAAGACAGATATAGGAAGAGCAGAGGCAAAGAAAGGAAATTATTTAACTCACTGTAACTTAAAGCCTAGTTGGCTGTTTGTGACTGGTTGTCGTTAGTATTTTGATTTCATAACCTTGTAAAAGCTTAGATTTTGCTTGGCTTCCTTGGGCTACCACAGCATTAGAGCCACCTCAGTCTAATGGCCTCCTTCTTTAATTAATTTAACAGAAATGAAAAGAAACTCTGGGTTCCCAGGGTCTGTGGGAAGGAAATTCCCAAGGTCTGTGTAGTAACCCTAGAAAGCAAACGTTCCAGATGGGTTGGAAACCTCTAATAGAATTCTTGATATGATATAACATGTTGAGAGATTACAGATCTGAGGAGTTGAATTCATGGTAAACACAAGAAAATTAAGCCAACAAAGACATCAAGACAACAGAAAATATATCCTGTAGAAAAGGCAGGTAATCATGCCATGCAACATGGCTTGTCTTCTAATACTGTTTGCAGTCATACTAAAGTAAATGCTAAATATCGATTTTACAAAAAAATGACAAAACTGTATTGGAAGAATGGGGGAACAAGAACTGTGTCTGAATATGGTGGTGATGTAGAGGCGGAAGAGAACTGAATTCTCATCTTTCGTAACAGAAAGAGGCAGCAGGCGAGATTTTTTCTTTTTCTAGTTGCGGCATGCAAACTCTTAGTTGCGGCATGTGGGATCTAGTTCCCTGACCAGGGATCGAACCCGGGCCCCCTGCACTGGGAGTGTGGAGTCTTAGCCACTGGACCACCAGGGAAGTCCCCCCATCTCCCCTTTTTATCCAGCTTTTCTCCAGGATTTCATGGCCAGTGCCCAGAGCAGACGTGCCTAGCTCATAGTTGGTGTTCAATGAGTATGTGTTCGATGGATGACTCTGTGAACTTCAATTCAATGGATTTCACAGAATTGTTCAATGGAGAACTCCAAACAAATTCAAAGCACTGAGCGAGTGCTAATGTATTCTCGCTCAAAGGGTCACAAAGCCCTCGGAGGTGAGGCAAGTCAGGAAGTGAGATCCTTCCAATGAGGACAGTGGCAAATGAGAGACGGAAGGCTCCATCTGAAGGAGAGAGTGGGAAAGTGAGTCCACTGTTGCTGGATAATCATCATAATAAACACTCCTGTGCTGCATTGTATGCGCGCTGCTCCAGTCACTTTACATAGAAAAATTCAATCCTTACAACACAAACTGTATGAGATCAGCACTGTTGTTCTTTACCACCGTTCCACAGACCAGGAAACTAAGGTGTCTGAACACTGTGTGCTCAGGCATACACGGCTTATATGTGGAAGAGGCAGGATTTGGAACCCAAGCATTCTGGCTGCCAAATCTTGCCTCTTCATCACTATACCATATTGCCTCTCTAATTTTTTAAAAGAAGCTGTACATCTGTATGAAATCTACTACTTTTTAAATGTTGGCAACTAATTTTTTAAAGCACTACAAGTCAAGCAAAGCATGCTTGGTTTGTACCTTCCTCAGAGAAGAATCAAAACATGGTGCTAAACCAAGTGTCCATCGACAAATGAATGGATAAAGATGTGGCACATATATACAGTGGAATATTACTCAGCCATAAAAAGGAACGAAATTGAGCTATTTGTAGTGAGGTGGATGGACCTAGAGCCTGTCATACAGAGTGAAGTAAGTCAGAAAGAGAAAAACAAATACTGTATGCTAACACATATATATGGAATCTAAAAAATAAAAAGGTCATGAAGAACCTAGGGGCAAGACGGGAATAAAGATGCAGACCTACTAGAGAATGGACTTGAGGACACGGGGAGGGGGAAGGGTAAGCTGGGACAAAGTGAGAGAGTGGCATGGACGTATATACACTACCAAATGTAAAACAGAGAGCTAGTGGGAAGCAACCACACAGCACAGGGAGATCAGCTTGGTGCTTTGTGTCCACCTAGAGGGGTGGGATAGGGAGGGTGGGAGGGAAACGCAAGAGGGAGGAGATATGGGGATATATGTATAGCTGATTCACTTTGTTATACAGCAGAAACTAACACACTATTGTAAAGCAATTATACTCCAATAAATATGTTAATAAATAAATTAATAATATAGGCTAAAAAAAACATGGTGCTAGGTCTATTCACAATAGCCAAGACATGGAAACAATCTAAATGTCCATCGACAAATGAATGAATAAAGAAGATGTGGTAAAAAAAAAGAAGGTGTGGTACATATATACAATGAAATACTACTCGGCCATAAAAAAGAATGAAATAATGCCATTTGCAGCAACGTGGATGGACCTAGAGATTATCATACTAAATGAAGTAAGTCAGAAAGAGAAAGACAAATAGCATATAATATCACTTATGTGTGGAATCTAAAGTATGACACAAATGCACTTATTTATGAAACAGAAACGACTCAGATATAGAGAACAGACTTGTGGTTGTCAAGGGGAAGGGGAGTGGGGGAGGGATGGATTGGGAAGTTGGGGTTAGCAGATGTAAACTGTTATATATAGAATGGATAACCCCAAGTTCCTACTGTATAGCACAGAGAACTATATTCAATATCCTATGATAATCCATAATGGAAAAGAATATAAAGAAAGAATGTATATATATGTATAACTGAGTCACTTTGCTGTACAGCAGAAATTAACATAACATTGTAACTCAACTATACTTCAATTAAAACTTTTTTTAAAAGAAAAATAAAATAAAACATGGTGCCAGGGTGTGCAAACCATGACTGAGCCCTCGAAGCCCCAAAGGCATGGCCACATTTAATGTGCTTGGTAAGCATGGTAGTGATAGCGTCAGGAGCTCAACTTCTGGGCTCAACTTCATCACTCCAGTGGGCATCCACCCTGATGAACCTTTCAGACCTCAAGTATGGACTTGATTAAAGGAGAAAGAGAAGAATGTAGTAAACATGAAATGGGCACCATACATGTCTGTAGACCATTAGAAGTTTCACACCCCTCTGCAAAGCTGTGTGGGTTTGTCCAGAGGTCACAGTGTTATTTTCCTCTGTTAGAAGGATGACAGAGATGGGTTTGATGTATTTCGTTGCCTATACTGTTTTGTTTTAGTCCATTTCAATGGAAAATGAATGTTTTTAAAAACCAAGGGAAACATTGAGTGCTCTGTGATGGTTACTAAAGCTTGGAAAAATATTGTGTAAAGTTATTGGCAGATGCTAGGAAAGTTGTATTTGCTGATTATAACAAAGTTTTTGTTTTTGTGCCCTGTGCCCAGAACGATTTGCTGTTCTGAAATGTAATATGAGTAAAACCGCTGGATGTTTATATTTCTGTAGCGGAATTATATCAAATCACTGAGTGGAGGTTTAAATTATGAATTAATTGTAGTGAACAGAATGTTTTGCATTCTTTGCTAGAAGCTAAGAATAGTGATTGGATGAAGTCCCATTAACATTTACTGTGGACTAACTCGGTGGGTAAGGTATTGATATATGTGTTTGCTTTTTCTTTCAAAGATGTGTTGCGATATTAAGCCATCTGTTCTTGTGCATAAACATTTTCCTGGGATTCAAATGGGATTATGGGATATGATATAGTTCTATGATTATTATGGGGTGATCAGACTGTTTATAATAAAATCTTACATTAGGCGCCTTTTAATGATCCTTAAAAAGAAATCACCCCAGGCTTCAGGTTGGTAAAACATCTCCTATTGGAGGCAAATTGTTGTTTATAAATGTTGGTATGTTCATTTTAATTATCGAACTCCTAAATTAAATGTAAACTTTCTAGGTCAAGATGATATTTTTGTACTTAAATATGGACTATAGTTCATTTTGAGGATTAAGTCTAAGTAGACTCATTCCTAATGGCTTTTCATTATTATTATTCCATTATCACCAAAGGGAAATATTCCTAAGAAAATTTATAAAGCCCAAAACTGACCACTGTGCAGGATAATAGATTTATCTATAAACTCAATAAAAGTTGCATGTACATGTTTAAATATAAATATAAATATAAATATATATATAAGTATAAATAAATAGCATCAGTCAGATTTCTGAACATTTCAGAGCATTCTAGGTATGAATTTGTGAGCAAAATTTTAATATTTGCAGTCTATCTAGCAAAAGATATCCTTCTGGGGAAAAAAAAAAACTTACATTAGTGATTCTCATCCACTTTCCCACCCAGTACACTTGAGTAATATGGCAGGATCCCATGAAGAGTGGTGTCTCCTCACTGGTAAGGAGTGAAAGAATGGGTAGGAGAAGGGATCACATGTAAGTACCACTAAGGGGAGCCCCTAATTGCTTTTAATACACTTTTCTGTTGGACTCTTCACTCTTCACCTCCCTCTCTTGAGAATCACAGATTGAAATAGATTTAATCCAGATGGGCAGCTTTTCAATTGCTTTCTCCAATTGCAGATTTAAAATAACTGCTTTAGTTTTCAAGTTTATGAGTACTTTAACACAAACATATTTTTATATCAAGAAGGGGTAATATGCGCATTTTTAAATTCATTTGCTGATTCTCTTTGCTTTGCATACAAACTGTACTTGCATTAATGGCTGCTATACAGTGAGACCTGTACAGTAGTGGGTGAATCGTGGATATAAAGATGTGACTATTCTATCTTCATTATTACAGCACCATCCAGTAGAAAACCGGGAGACCCCCTGGTCATATCAGATATCAAGAAAGGCAGTGTGGCACACAGGTAAGAAAGATGGATTTACTGATTCATCCCAAGGTATTTCTTAATCACAGCAGAAATGACTTCTTCCACACCCAAGACAACCTTGCTAATAGGTCGTGGTATTCTCAATATTTTCCAGGCAACCACGATTAATCGATTATATTTTTGACATCCCTAATGTCAATGACTATGTAGAGCTCTCCCCCGGTGTCAGTTTATTTCTGCACCCAGTGCAGACAACAATCACATGAAAATGTTTTTTAGGGTCATTCATGAGTCCAACATAGCCTCTCCTTCACTGATCATCTTCCATCCTTCATTTTTCCCGCTAAAAAACTGAAAGTGGCCCCAATGATGAGAGTCACCCCACATGGAGATAATAGCTTAGGGGAGAGTTTTGCTAGATGCCAGGATGTCCTCCCTAGTCAAGCCAGGTCCTTGAGCCTTAAACAGTGTTTATGTATCCTATTTGGTTCATAGACCACAAAAATCAGGGAGCCTCAAACTTTCAATTTCACAGATCAAAAATATTTTTAAGTGATTAGGAATATTGATGTAAGACTGTTAACTTTCTTTTTATTTTCCAGTTAAGAACTTAAAAAATCCCATCTGTTATCACAGTCATTTCATTAAAGAAATATTTTAACACTCAAAAAGTAGGAAGGACATTGTACGAACTTAGGTATATAGGTATAGGCTCAGATACTGTGACAAGGAGACATAAACGGAGTGGATCCAACAAGACAGAAATTTGTCTTTCATACAGCAGTTGGGAGGTAGACAGGCAACGCAGGGCTGGAGAAGCAGCTCTGCCGTCCTCTCCATCTTCTCCAGTCATTGTGATTTTCCAGCCATAGAAGGGAGGTGGGGTGGTGCAGAAAGAGTCTGGGGTGTGTGTCTTTAGGGGATGACCCAGAAGAAGGAAGGGAGAATGGATTCTGGGAAGCAATTAGCAATCTCGGTAACAGACATAATGCACAAAGGATGGTTCTTACCAAAACATAACCTTCCTTACAGATACGTGTGCATATACATACAGAAGCACCTGCAAGCACATATACCTTCTCATTGTTTTTCTCATTTCATGATGGACCTTTAAAAACTTTCAAGACCTGAAGCAGTCCGTAACCAGTGTTAGACTCTCAATGGCCACCTTCCAGATAGCATCCAATTCCCCTTTTCTCCCTACTGCAGCCATAGTGAGTTCCCCAGTGCAGGTGGAAATAGCAGAGACACCAGGACTCAGACCTCCCCTAAGGCCATCCCACCTTGACTCGCCTCACTCCCTGTATCCTCTCCTAGTATCTGGACTGCCAAGGACCAAAAGTGGTGCAACAATCTGCAGAAGCATAAGGACACCTGGGCTGTGTACACCTGGGCCCATTACCCCCCTTCCTGGAAACCTTAGAATTCCTGAGTGACACTTATATGGTTGTCCTGGTCTAATTGAAGAAAGCAGAAGAAAATTAAGACTGGAGAAAGGGTATTTGTCAATAAAATGCAGTCTTAAAAGTTGAAGAATCTTATTTCTTCTAAAGACTACCATAATGCTGCTTTGTGCTAAATGCCTCTTAAATGGCCTGGTTAAGTGCTCATCATTAATCATGCATTTGCTATGCCTTTACTATCAGAACGGGAACCCTGGAGCTTGGGGATAAATTACTTGCCATAGATAACATCAGGCTGGACAACTGTTCCATGGAAGATGCAGTCCAGATCCTTCAGCAGTGTGAAGACTTGGTGAAGCTGAAAATCCGCAAAGATGAAGATAATTCAGGTATTGATAACCTCCTTAGTTAAGACTGATTTCTCTAACTGCCCATCTGTCACCAAAGATATTAGATCTTGGTGTTTTACATACAACAGCTGGCTAGTGACATTGCAGCAGTGTTTTTTGTAGTTAAGAGGGTCTTTAAATTGGGCGTTGAGAGTGTAGTATGAATTTTAAATAATGGTGCTTTTAAATGGTATAATTAAGATATTTTCATTATATAAACATTATAGCTACATTAAAATAACTTTAAAGATGAAAACTTAATCATCACCTGATACCACCCTAATACAATAGAACTGGTCATTTTCTAGTTGATATTATGTTACATAATTATAACCACAGTGCGTGTTCTCTTTTTTCCTGAGCTTTATAAAGATGTTACCATTTTACAAACCCTTAATAGCTATCATTTGAATTTACTGCCCGTAATGTATTTACCATTCTTTTCTTCTTACTTAGATTGCTCCCTGTTGTCTTATTACTATAGGTGGCACAATAACCGATATTTTTTATGCGTGGATATCTTTATTCAACGTTTTTTCTTTTGAATTATTTCCTTAGGAAATATTCCTAAAAGTAGGGTGACTGAGTCAAAATAAAAAGGGAATTTTTATGATTTCGGATGAGTCTTGTACCATGTTGCTTTCTAAAAGGGCTGTATCCATTGTTAGTGCTTCCAGTAATGTGCAAATACAGGAGAGCGGTGCCTCTCAAACTTGAGAAGGCCTCAGAATCACCGGAAGAGCTCAGTTAAAACACAGTTCCTGAGCGCTCACCCTAGGTGGGGCCTGAGACTGTCATTTCTAACAAACTTCATCGTGATGCTGCTGTGGGCCAAGACCCAGCAATCGGAGTCGCCCCGCAGCAGACGCCCTTTTATCTGATTTTGATAAGAACCCAAGCTAACTGAAAAAAGTTCATGAATTGAAAGAGTCAGCTAATGTGGGGATTTATAGAAAGTGACATATATCTATAACATAAACATTTAACTTAAAAATGTGCCGATCTTATGGGTGAAGCCAATACTTTCTGCTGATTGTAGTTACAAGCCTTTTGACTTGTTTGCCTAAGTCATACCCATAATATACAGTTTATGACTTCCAGGTTTGGTTTTTGTGTGTTGTTTTGCTTTAATGCAGTGAGAATTTAAATAATTTAAAGCAATCTGAATGCTTACTCCATCTAGATTTTTATTTCCCCAATGTTTTCAAGTTTTTCCCTATGTAATTAACTGTTGATTTCTTGCCTAATAATCCCCCTTATTGAATCTTTCCAAAGCATTTGATTTTTTCATAGATCCAATATACTCATATTTCATAGGTTATGTAAGATTCATTAAATTACGTCGTTACAATAACAAGTACAACTGGCATAAACAGGATTGGGAATAATCATAATTGACTCTAAACTTTTAAGCTTTTGACTCAATTGGTAGCAGGAACAGAGGTACATGGGTTACTGCAGAGGGAAAGCTATTATTCTGGAACATTCAGTGGCATTGGTCAGTATATTTTACAAAGAGGATGGAGAGTCACAATTAATCCAGTAAATTGGTTAAAGGGAGATTGATTAAGAGAGTTTCTACTGAATATAGTTTCATCCCAACCAATAATGAGCAGTTGTCAATGTCCTGGAATCTCCTGGAATCTAATCCTCTAGATCCAGAGTTCGTGGTCATGTCAAGCCTTGTGTTTGATTCCTATTCAAAGTCAAAACAAGTTGGTAGTTACATCCATCAGTACAGCTGGTAAAGATGATTATATCCAAGTATACTTTATAATGAACGTTTAAAAATATGCATAGATTTCTACTAGTTATTTCCCAAGCAACTGATTTTCCACACCAACACTTGGCATTTCTCTCCTAAAAAGCATGCATTTTCTTTGGGGGATTTATTTTAAAAGAAGGATAAAGCCTCTAGCGTCAGACTGGGTTCTGTCCTAGTAAAGAGGCAAAGCCCCGTGGAGAAACCCATTTTGCATGATTTGCCAAGCTAAGCAGATCTCAGCTATCTTCCTTGCAGAGTGAAGAAGCCAAGCCAGAGATGAATATGTATGGTGCTTGTGGTTGGCGATGTTCCCAGTTCCAAAGCCAGGCTGTGCAGACACACTGGGGGGAGTTTCAGAAACAACAACTGAGCACTTGGAGAGCCAGATCTTACTTTCAGTTGCTTCTTTCCTTTGGTTCATTTTTCCCCTTTAGACCCTTCCCCCTACAATCCTTATGCCTAATACTATGGTAATGATCATGCTTGTTAGGGTTTTTTTTTCTAATTTTAAGAGGTCTAATTTTTAAAATCCTAAATCCTTCCATTGAAAACCATGCATCTACCCAAAATAAGACTGTAAATATAGGTGCAAGAGACATATTTACCCAAACCAGATTTTCTCAAGTTGTCATATTAAAATATACACCCACTTAGACACATTATTATAACAGACCATTATTTGAAAATTATCATCTGATCATCGATTTGGAAGAATTTGAGTGTTTCTGTATCCTCTTCCCCCATGAGAATATAAGTATAATTTGAGTAACTGAATCCTTTCTTATTCAGAGCGAAGCAAGGGGAGGGACTATTCAAAATGTAAAACCTGGATATAGACTAGTTCAAGGCCAACTATGTAGACATAAAGAGAACACACTTTTTTTTTTTTTTTTTTTTTTGCGGTACGCGGGCCTCTCACTGCTGTGGCCTCTCCCGCTGCGGAGCACAGGCTCCGGACGCGCAGGCCCAGCGGCATGGCTCACGGGCCCAGCTGCTCCGCGGCATGTGGGATCTCCCCGGACCGGGGCACGAACCCGTGTCCCCTGCATCGGCAGGCGGACTCTCAACCACTGCGCCACCAGGGAAGCCCAGAGCACACACTTTTAAATCCAGCTCTACCACATTTGAGCTGTGTCAGTTTGGGCAAGTTACTTAACCTGCCTGAGATTCAGTACCATTTTCAGTAATGTGCACAAAATAATACCCACCTCGGGGAGCTGTTGTAGCTTGTTCAGAGAGAGATTTCCTGGCACAATCGGTATTCAATAACTGGGGACTATTTTTATTATTATTGCATCCTGAAACCCCTTTCCCCACATTAGTTCTGATCCTTGGTCAAGATATAAATGAGTGGGAAATAAGCATTATTCATGACAACAGTCACTGATTTTGGAAGTTTGATACCTTGCTTAATCTGAAATTAAGCTGGTGATTTCAATTGTTGCCATCCTTTGTCTCTGTATTTTAGAATGGTAATACTCGGTATATATGCTTCACTCCCTAAAATATTGCTGATACTAATATTGGACTTTCTGTACCAGTAGACTTCAGGAGTCTTCCAGTTCTTTCCTTAAGTGTCTGCTCCTCTCCATCCTTGGTGCTCTGATCAGTTACAGAAAGTTTATAACCATACTTGATATAACTTGGTTTCCTAAGCTAGTAATACTGCAGTTGAGTTTAACAGATGTTGCTTCAAAATGTAAGCCTGTCTTCCAGCTACAATAATTTTATTGCTCTGCCTTGTACTTTAAGGAGATGGTAGAACTATTCTCAAACGTTGTTAAAGTCTTTGTTTTTCATTCAGTCATGCCATCAGCATTTATTTAGTGTCTGGAAGGTACTAGGGACTGCCAGTTCTTAGATTAAAAAGGACACACAATCTGTGCCCTTAAATCAGTCACCATGTTCTAGGAGAAACGGAAGAAAATAAGCAACAGTATTATGAATGTTCTAGGTGTGTGCATAAAACGTTAAGAGGACGTGAAGGCACCCATTTGAGAATGGGGAGCTCAAGGAAATGCTTCTAACAACCTTGGTCTTGAAAGTATTTGGGAGGCGTTGTTAAAATTAACCAGAGGAAAAGTATGAGCGAAAGGAAGTCAGAGAGAGCGGCACATCCTAGTAGCAGGTATAGCTGAAGCAAAAAGTTTGTGTAAGGACTCAGTAGTGGGTGAATAGATGGATACACTGAAGCCGGATCATTATGGTCCTTCTAACTATGTTAAAAAATTTGAACTTTACCCCAGAAGCCAATGAGGAGCCATTAAAAGATAAAAAGCAGGGGAATGAGGCCAGGGTATTTGGTCTGTGACCACTGGTTGCGGTGACTTACTGAAGTAATGAAGAGGCATTCAAGAGAGTCTGCATTAACTCTGTTTCTAGCGCTGGCTGGGGGAAGCAGTAAAATAAAATGACTAAGAACACTAGGCTGACTTCACAACTGACAAGCTGGGAAACTTCGGAAAATTAACTTCTCTGGGCACCAGTGCCCTCATCCGCAATGTCCATTGAATGCGTCCTGAACGCGGCAGTTTTAAGGATCAAAGGAGGCAATATATTGATATTTAAGCACTCAGCGATAATGAATGGCACCAAGTAAGGCCCAGTGAATGCAGACTATCAACAGCCATTATTAGGATGCTTTTTAAATTAACTTTAGGGCTTCCCTGGTGGCGCAGTGGTTGAGAGTCCGCCTGCCGATACAGGGGACACGGGTTCGTACCCCGGTCCGGGAAGATCCCACATGCCGCGGAGCGGCTGGGCCCGTGAGCCATGGCCGCTGAGCCTGCGCGTCCGGAGCCTGTGCTCCATGACAGGAGAGGCCACAGCAGTGAGAGGCCCGCGTACCGCAAAAAAATAAAATAAAATTAATTTTAGCTTTATTTTACTATGGCCAAATCTTTTGGAACACCTGGGATTGTAGGGAAACCCCCACCCCCCATAGCCAGTGGCCATTCTCTCTAGAGGAGCTTTTACGTCTGTCATCTTTCGTTACCACGGGAACATAAATCGAGTACAGCCAGTGGGTGCTTGTCTGGGTCCAAGCCTCTAGAACCATGGCTGTTACCTAATCCCCAGGCCCTCAGAGATGCAAGTAAGATCTATTGCTTGAAATAAGATCTTGACTGCATCTAGATCCAACGTAGCTGAAGAGGGGAGGGTTTGGAGATCTGAGAAAGAACCCTGAAGCAAAGGAGAGAATTTGGGGGAATTGTGGGAAGAAATACATGGAAGCTTCCAAATCTGTCCCAAATAATTTCTAAGGGTCCGCTTTGTATCACTGCCTTTGTGCCAGTCACGTATACAGATGCTAATGGCCTCTCTCTTGATTTAGAGCACCTCACTTCTAATACGTAGCATGTTTGTAGAGACTAAAAATTCAGTATTTTCCCTTCACCGGCTCTGATCTGCGTTGGGAAACATTTCCAGGCGGCAACTTGTCCCATCTGAAGCAAATTACCTTTTCACAATTTCAAATAGAGTCTTATGCAAATATAGCCTTATTAGTACCAGTTAAATCATCTGCCCTTCAAAGATTTGGGCTTTCATCCTTTTTTTTTTTTTTTCACTTCATCAGTGTTAAGCCGGCTAAGTAATTTGCAGCAGCTTTTTTCCCCTCAAATCTAGGTTGAAGTAGCAGAAATGCCCCATCGAAGCAACCAAGAATGATCCTGGCTGTGCGAAGAACAGTGATAGGGGTTGTTTTCGCAAGAGGCTGGCTGCAAGAAGAAACTCTGATAGATTTTTTTTTTAAAGTACTCTTCCCTTTTTTCTGCTCTATCTCAAAGTAGTAATGATTTTCAAACTCAAGTCAGCATCACAGTCACCCAGAGGGCTTGTTAAAACACTGGTGACTGGGCTCTTCCTCCAGAGTTTCAGATTCCTACGGGTCTGGGATAGAGCTGAGAATTGGTATTTCTAACAAGTTCTCAGATACTGCTAAAATTTCTCATCCCAGAACTACACTTGAAGAAACACTTGTCACAAGGCAACCTAATTTGGAGACTTATAAATGATCACTTACATAAGGAAATTCAAATTCTACTCTTAAACACTCAGCAACTCCTTGGAACGTGACTTTGGTAAGGCCAGTAAGGTTGGCCTTACTGGCACAACAGTAAGGCAGTTGTAGAGAGTATTGTTCTCAATGGTTCATTTCTCAGGTCTGTCCACCTCCAAGAAATGTAGCCATACTCTGTGAAATGAATTCCATCACTTTTAGTTGAAGTGAACTTTGATTGACCTGTACATTTATGCATTCCAAAGGCCCTCTCCCAAATCCAAGCCTCCCAAATCCAGCTGCCATTATGGATTCAAGCCAGATAGCGTTCATTTTGTTAAATAGGCGGCACTCAAGAAGCCTGAAAACGGGCTTCCCTGGTGGCGCAGTGGTTGAGAGTCTGCCTGCCGATGCGGGGGACACGGGTTCGTGCCCCGGGCCAGGAAGATCCCACATGCCGCAGAGCGGCTGGGCCCATGAGCCATGGCTGCTGAGCCTGCGCGTCTGGAGCCTGTGCTCTGCAACGGGAGAGGCCACAACGGTGAGAGGCCCACGTACCGGAAAAAAAAAAAAAAAAAAAGCTTGAAAATAACATTGCAGATGAGTAATGCTGCAATTTTGCATCTGTTCCGTGATCCCATTAATTTCCTTAACTAGAGCTGAGCAGAACAAACAAATTGTCTGGCCCCTTTCACCTCTTTTGCTAATAGTGGTAAACCTTCTGTTGTGAGATAGAAGCTGTTTATAATATCATTAAGATCTGTTTAGGCTCACTTTGCAACTTCCTGGTGACCCTGCATTCTTCCTTCTCAGAAAGTTTCTGTTCTGGTTCAACATGCCAGTTGCTCCTTTCTAAGCTGGACCAGCCTCAAGGAGAGAGCGTCTTGGAGCGCTTCCACCTCCAAAATGGTCTGAGCATAAATGGCAGTTACCACCTTCCTCCCAAGCTGCAGGGCCTTACAGCTGCCAGTTGGGCCGATGCCCGAGAAGGCAGATGGATTTGGAAGTGCAGCCTGCAGCTAACTCAGGCAGTCCAGGCTTTATTCTCACTCTTTGAATGAGGCTGATTGGGTCTGCATCACCTTGGAGAAGAAATCTAGACCTTGGAGTAGCCGGAAGGGTGACTCACAAAGCTAGGAACCAGTGACTGCCTGCTAACAGGCATTTGTCCTTTCGCTCATTTGTTTAGGCATTTACTGGAGTCTCCTTGGTGCCAGGCATAGTTCTAGGCTCTGGGCATGTGAATATAAAAAATCGTAATTTTCAAGGTGATTCTGTTCTAATTAAGGAGACACATAGAGCGAAAAGCATATAAACTAGACCATGCATTCCAGATGGGGGCAAAAATTGGTTCTCAGGTATAAAGGAAAAGAATCTGAAAAAAATAGATACATATGTATGTATAACTGAATCACTTGGCTGTACACCTGAAACTAACACAACATTGTAAATCAACTCCACTTCAATTAAAAAAACTAAAATTTGGTTCTCAGGGAGCAAAGAATCTTAGATATTACATTACAATAGTTTGTGACCCTCCAAAGCTCAACCCTACCTGACTGACTCTTATTCCCTCGTATTTAATTTCTCTCATTAGGGAGAATCTAAATTTAATTTTTCTCCTTGATGGGAGGAGAGGAGACAATAATTTTTTTTTTAAAGAAGTTGAGAAACACTAGAGAAATACACAGGAGCTGTAGGATCTCATAGGAAAGGTCTCTAGTCTCAGCTGAGGAGCCAGGAAGGCTTCCAGAGATATAAGACACCTGAGCCAAGTTTTAAAGGAAGAGTAGAAATTCTCCGGCAGAGGAAAGACGTCTGCTTCCAGGGAGTAACATGTGCAAGGTTAAAGATGTGAACAAAGCGTTTTTAAATGGACCACAGGTCGTTCAGTGGGGAGAGAATTAGATTGGATTGGGATGGGAAAGGATAGTGAAAGACAGAGCCTCCAGCCCTGTTCATGCCAAGGGGTTGCGCTTTATTCTTCAGAAATCTGGGACCTAACGGAAAGCTTCAAGGAAGAGAGTAACATGTTCAGATTTATGCTTTCAGGGTATTCTGGGAAGAAAAGAGACGGAATTCAGTGTTGGCAGGACTGGTGAAAATAGATGTGGGAGAGAGGGACAAAGTCTGGATCTGAAGTAGGAAAACAATTTAGGAAGAGACCATTGCTGTGAACAACTGGGCAGAGCTGACATGGGGCCTCCTCAAGAGCACATGGCAGTAGGATGCTCTGGGAACCCTGCCTGGTGGGCAGATGGGTCATGGGGTCTGGACGAGACAGTGTACAGGAAGCCATCATCAGCTAAGAGAGTATGGAAGCAAAACTAATTAAATGTCTCTTTACTCAAGGCATCCACGTAGGGTTTTCTAAGGGAATTAATATTTTTTCTTTTTAAAAAATTACTATGAAAATATATTTAAAAATAGAGAAAGATGGTGTAATGAACCAGCCCACATCACCTAGCATCAACAGTTAGCAACTTAGAATCAGTCTTGCTTCAGACCTACTCCCACCCTAATTTCCGTACCCCACCCACACACTGAATTATTCTGAAGAAATTCCAGACATCATATCATTGCATCTTGCAAATATTATTAGTGTATCCCTAAACAATACTCTTATAAAAAACTTCTACAATACATAAATATCATCACAATTTTAAATATTAGCAATAATTCTTTTTTTAATTTATTTACTTATTTATTTATTTGTTTATTTATTTTTGGCTGCATTGTGTCTTTGTTGCCGCACGTGGGCTTTCTCTAGTTGCGGCGAGTCGGGGCTACTCCTCACTGCGGTGCGCAGCCTTCTCGTTGCGGTGGCTTCTCTTGTTGCAGAGCACGGGCTCTAGGTGCATGGGCTTCAGTAGTTGTGGCTCTCGGGCTCTAGAGCGCAGGCTCAGTAGTTGTGGCGCACAGGCTCAGTTGCTCTGCGGCATGTGGGATTTTCCTGGACCAGGGCTCAAATCCGTGTCCCCTGCATTGGCAGGCACATTCTTAACTATGCCACCAGGGAAGCCCCAAAATATTAGCAATAATTCTTAATCTCCTCAAATATGTACTCAATGTTCCCATCTCCCTGGTTTTCATATACATGGATAGATAGACAGGTTTTTAAAAAACAGTTGGTTTGAATTAGGATCCAAAAAGAAGTATTCATTGCTTTTGGTTGTAATGTCTCATAAATTTACCCATTCTCGTTTTTGTTTCCAAGTTCTTTATTTGTTGAAGGAATCAGAAATCAACGACATTTTTGTCATAATCTAAATATAGCATCACTTCTTCATTAATATACAGCCATTTTCTTGATTTGCATCTCACCACTATTTAAACTCATTGAGTCCCTAACGATTGCCTGTTGTTATTGGGACACCTCAGCTGCCTAATTTTAAATGTTCCTACATAAAGTGGCCTGAAACCATCCTAAACCAGTTTACTCCATTCTGGCGTTATTTTGTCATCTTAGGTGCAAGTTGCAAAACTGTCCAGAAATAACACAGGGCACTCACTCTGGGTTACCTGAAGAATGAGCTAGCTGGAACCAATTTCTCCCCCTTCTCCTGGTGAATGGGACTGCACCCCAGTTCACCTTCCTATGGGCCAATGGTTGTTTTCATCTAGACTAAAGTTTCCACTGAAGCTTCCCACAGGTTCCTGGGTTCTGGGCAGCTGGGTTCCATGTACTTGGTAACTGCCATTTCCCACAACTCCCATAAAGAGCTGATGGCCACATCCAGAACGCTTGGTGCCCATTGACAAGGCAGTGCTCACACTTAGGGCAATAAAAGGGCAGGGTCTTCCCACTGGCACACACACCCACGCTGAGTGGCCAGTAGAGTGCCCAGCGGTAACTAACACTTAACTATATCAAGGTTTACTAATCAAATGACTCACCTAGAATTTTATGCAGGATATAGTTGGTGGCACAGACTGCAAAATACATGTAATCTGTCCAGTAATACCCTATTCATTTATGTCAAAACCAGTTCTGACAGGTGATGATCTATCACAGTGTAGAAAAAGTTAGACTTTTGACTGTTCTTCCATTTTTGGTTACTCTGCATCCTGGCGCTTCTCTCAGCAGCTGCTTGGCAGCCCATCACCAGCCTGTTGACCACAACTAAAGTAGAACCCTGGAAGAAGTGTGTAAACCATGAAACAGAGCCGTTCAAGCCTTGATGTGGAGGATTCTCAGCTGCCAGTATAAATTTGAGTCTAATGTTGAAGATGTTTATACCCTAGGATGTTGATTTAAGCATTCCAGTGTGTGGTAGATGGTCTTTATTCTCTATGTATGGAGCTTCTTCTTCCTCCACTGAGGGAGTGGAGGCAATGGGTACGTCCCAGAGCTCCCAGTCTGTGGCCAGAAGTGAAGTAAGTGCTGGCAGGAAAGGACACATCGCTTCCTACATTTCTCTATAGACGTTTCATTTTATATTCATTATAATTCTTCACCGCACACACAGATAATTGAATTGTTAATTCAGGCTTTTCTATTTCTCCTTAGTTTAGGGTCTCATATCATAAATGAACAGCTGCTCATTACAGAAATGTGACTGTATTAATGCTTCTCCAGGATACAGCCTGACTATAAAAACTGACTGTTTTGTTCAAGTATCTACTGGACCATTTCATTGTATCCTTAGGTACAGCAATGAACAACTCCTTAACCACTCACAGCTCCCAGGCCCAAGGAATAAAGCAAGAAATGCTCAAGAACTTTCAGCATGTCATAAGCAAATAAAACCCTTTGAATTCTGAGACTCCACGTTTGCAACTTTGATGCAGTCAAAATACCCAACCATGCGAAAGGTGTCCCATGACACCTTTCAATTTTTTTTTTTTTTTTTTTGGG
>NW_020185339.1:15883565-15892623 GCF_003031525.2 Neophocaena asiaeorientalis asiaeorientalis
TTTTTTTTTGCGGTACGCGGGCTTCTCACTGCTGTGGCCTCTCCTGTTGCAGAGCACAGGCTCTGGACGCGCAGGCCCAGCGGCCATGACTCACTGGCCCAGCCGCTCCGCGGCACGTGGGATCTTCCCGGACCGGGGCACCAACTCGTGTCCCCTGCATCGGCAGGCGGACTCTCAACCACTGCGCCACCAGGGAAGCCCCCATGACACCTTTCAAGCCAATGCTTTAGGCAGACCACACTCACAAATGTTTTCCTTCATAGGAACATTAAATGGTGAAACTTAGCTCACAAGAGTGTGGCAACCTGGCATGTGCTACTGAAATGTAACTTACATGGCTCCTAGTCTCAAGAACAGCGGAGAGATAATCATTCAAACGTCTGTTTTACTGTCTGTGTATTTGTGAATAAGATTCACAGATTTTGTGAATAAGATTCACATTTTAAGACACAGAGGAACAATAGGTAAGGGATTCCAGATTTCCAAGCCCCACTTAACCATGCATATATTCAAGTTTGCTCCAACCATGAGTTAAATCAACTTTTCTATATTGAGAGTTAGCTTGCCTGTAAAGCCTGAAAATAGAAATTGCGGAGCCCAGTCTCTGTTTACTATGTGACTCTCTCCACCCATATCGCCTCCTCAGCGGTGTGTTCAGTCCACGGATATTTGTGGCACACTCACAAAATGCTGGGCAAGCACTGTGCTAGGCAGGGACATTGTCTAAAGGGCCCGCAGTGCTGGCTGGGAAGCTCGCTCACAGATTTAAAACATAAGTCATCGGGCAGAGAACCCCTTCCCTGACACTGATAACAACTACATCCCTGTATTGGAATGGTATATCCTACTAAGGAAATGCTACTTCCCAAAATAATTATTTTCTGAGACACAGTGCTTTGATGATGATGTTTTGAATTTCTTGTTTTATGTGTGAATATATGTGTCTTTTTACTCTGCTTCTTCCGAAGAAACCAATTACGACTCGTTGGCATTTATTGCAGATGAGCAAGAAAGTTCCGGAGCAATTATTTACACCGTGGAGCTGAAGCGCTACGGGGGGCCCCTTGGCATCACGATTTCAGGAACTGAAGAGCCTTTTGATCCTATAATCATTTCAAGCCTCACCAAAGGAGGGTTAGCTGAAAGGTAACATTCGAAGCAACTTCTACAATCACCTGTCTGAAATGGGTTTCCTTCCTCACAGCCACATAAAAACATGCTCCCCTCTCCTGCTTGGTTATCTGTTGACTTTTTCAACTCTGCACAAAGGATTGATTTTAGAGCTTGAAAACTCTCAGGCAGAGCTCTGACTTGATTTTGAGGGGCATGTTATAGGCAGTTAAAAGTGTCCTGGGCTTAGCACTGATATTAGTCTCCAGAAATGTGTAAACGGACCACAATTGACTAGAGGTAAATTTATATTGTGTCCATTTTGAGAAGAGGAGACTAAAAGTTCAAGGAGGTTAAAAGGCTTGTCCAATTCAATTCAGCAAACATTTCCTGAGCCTCTGTTACCTGACAGGTACCGGGGCTTAGCGGCTGAGAGGGTGACAGAAGCTTCGTCTTCAAAGATTTCAGGAAACAGTGCAGTGACTTAATAACATCTTGAAATTTGGAATGCCCATTTGTTCCTTCGGCAATTTGTCTCCATTGGCATGCACCCCACCCCCATTTTACTGTATTTCTTTCCAAGACACGTTGTAGGACATATTCCAAACCCCATAACCTGATCTGTCCTCCAGTAACCTAGCTCAGGAGTGCACACACACCGTTCATGCTGACACTTGAAGACACTGGTTTGCAAAACAGAGATATAGCATCACAGAATTTTGGAGCTGCAAGGTACCTTAGAAATCAGCTCATCCAACATCCTCATCTGTCAGGTGAGGGCACCGAGGCAGCTCAAAAAAGGCTGCCCTGTTGGAATTTCGTATTCTGATATTAACAGAGACACCTATGATACGGTATTCTTCAGGTGTCCCCCTGTCCTAGGTTTCTCTGTTAAGACAATGAGGAAAAGGTTAATATTGATCTGATTCAGCAACCTCCTGGTCAAGTGTTCTATGGCTTACAGCATGGCTCTTTCATGAACTGGAGACTGTTGTGGTTTTTTTTGGCCGTGCTGTCACACAGTTGTGGGATCTTAGTTCCCCGACCAGGGATTGAACCCAGGCCACGTCAGTGAAAGCACCGAGTCCTAACCACTGGACCTCCAGGGCACTCCCTGGCGACTCTTTACGGAAGAATGAATTGATCTCTCTCTTTTTTTTTTTTTTTTAAAGGAAAAAAAAATTCCTTGAGAGTAGATGCATCGGTAGACTTGTTAGGCAGCCCCTCATAATCTGTGTGACCCGGTTTCACCTCCGTGGCCCCACTTGCTGCTGCCCAGCACCGCTGCCCACCGACCCCAAAGCAACCTGGGTCGGACCACTCAGTCACAAGCAGGCTGTGAGCTGGGCTTCCTTCACTCGGGATATTTCAAGTGAGCCAGCACCCCAGAGGCTAGCATATGGGATTCCCACTCTACATCCTTCAACCCAGGTGGAGAGATCTGAGTGTTTAAACCTTTCCTGAGTTTGACTGCTGTGAGTCTGCTCCTCCCGCATCCTGTGCTTTCAAACAAAGATAGACATGGTGCACATCGGAATCGTAAATTCCAGTCTGCTGGTTCAGAATCGGGTGAGAATGGGACGAGAAGGGAAAAGATCAAAGGTTTATCTATTGCTCAATAAATTAATTTTCCTTTTCCACATTTCAAGCAGGATGTTAAGTCCTTTTACATGTGTTTTCCTACTTAGCCCTCAGAGCTTCCCTGTGAGATGACTATCCCCATTCTAGTGATGAGGAAACTGACACCTAGAGAGGTGAAAATAAGGTACCCAGGTCACACAGCTGGTAGGTGACAGAGTTGGATTCAAATTGATTCCTGGGACTTCCCTGGCGGTCCAGTAGTTAGGACTCCACGCTTCCACTGCAGGGGACACAGGCTCGATCCCTGGTCGGGGAACTGAGCTCCTGCAAGTCGCGCAGTGCGGCAAAAAAAACCAAAACAAAACTGATTCCTGAGTTCAGCCTTTTTCAATTCTTGGAATCACCACTGTGGGGTGGCGGGGGGCCTGCCACACCAGGGTCTTGTGTCTAAACCTTACTTCTGGTAAGCTGGGATACTGACTGATTGTGTTCAACACTTCTAAGTCTGTAGAAAGGACTGCTCCATGCTAAACATCACTACAGGGATTGTCCCACTTTGCTTGTTTCCTTGGGATTTTTAAGAGGGTTATCAAATGACTCAGCTTTCCTGGAATTTAAACAGCCCCACAAGTCCATTTTAAATACTAATTAAAACATTTTTTCTGATTTTATTTGAAACTAAAAAGTAATTCACAGTAGACGCAGTTATCTTGTAACATTGCTCAGGAGAAGGCAAGGAGTGACTTTTAGGGACCCTTGCCAACTCTTTTTTTTTTTTTTTTTTTTTTGCGGTACGCGGGCCTCTCACTGCTGTGGCCTCTCCCGTTGCGGAGCGCAGGCTCAGCGGCCATGGCTCATGGGCCCAGCCACTCTGCGGCATGTGGGATCTTCCTGGACCAGGGCACGAACCCGCATTGGCAGGCAGACTCTCAACCACTGCGCCACCAGGGAAGCCCTCAAGTCTTTATTATTATGAATAAATAAAGTATATCAGGGAATTTCTATTCAGTAGCATTCAGGGATTATTTCTACCTTTCCTATTATTATTTGGTGTTTCAGAACTGGCGCGATCCACATAGGAGACCGAATCCTAGCCATCAATAGCAGCAGCTTGAAAGGGAAGCCTCTGAGTGAAGCCATCCATTTGTTACAGATGGCAGGAGAGACTGTCACCTTGAAAATTAAGAAGCAGACAGATGGTGAGTGGGTTGAAAGCCACAATTAAGGATTTGCAGTGCATTTCCTTCCCTTAAAGAATGTGCAAATGTCTACGTGTTTGTTTCTCGGGAAATAAACAGCCAGGGAGTGTTGGCATATCTTTGTATTTAAATTTTCTGTAGTACTTAAGCTCCTTTTCTGTCTTTAAAGCCCAGTCAGCATCAAGTCCCAAGAAGTTCCCCATTGCCAGCCACCTGAGTGACCTGGGAGACGTGGAGGACCCGTCTCCAGCACAGAAGCCAGGCAAACTCATCGATACGTACCCCTCCACTGTGCCCAGCGTGGACAGTGCCGTGGACTCGTGGGATGGCTCAGGAATAGAAGGCAGCTACGGGAATCAAGGTATGTCCTAGCCATGGGGTACAGGAAATTTGTCATTGGTGAAACTCAGGTTTCTCAAAGATCCACCTTCTGCTCCGTGAAAAGAGTATCTTTATTTGACTTGTGTCTGCATCAGTGTAACCATAGTGAACACAGTGAATATGGTGGCCTTTCATCTCCTCCTCCTTAATGCTAATAAGTTGTGAACATCTATCCAACACTAGCAGGCCCCCATTAGACCTACTGCCGTCCAAGTGTTGGATCCAGAAGTTGTCCTTCGAGCACAGTTTAATATGAGGCAAACCACACAGTAAATTGGGTCACTGAAGACCGGCCGCATTGTCTTACTTTTTTAGTAAGCTTTCCACAAAGATGGAATGAGGAGGACAGAGGATGTGCAAAGAGATGAGCCCAAAGATTTGTGACCCCATTTATTCCTGCCTCTTCCCAACTTTTCATGGAAACGTGTAGGGGTTTCCCCCAATGTACATCATTAGAGAGTTGTAATCATAGTATATTAAAGTATATTGTAGTTCTTTCTTCACAAACATCATCTTCATGGGACGAAGTATAACCTATATGAAAAGGTAAACCTCACTAACACAATATAAACACACCAAAAGTATTAGATTGGAGACAGAGTATAAGCTAAATGCTTCTTTTAAAAATATGTTTCCTTCTTAACGATACTTAGCACCGTTAAGATGAAGTGTGTCAAAAATTCTCTCTATTTCTCCAGATAGTGCTTGTGAAGTTGACTTTTTTTTATAAATTTATTTAATTTTATTTATTTATTTTTGGCTGTGTTGGGTCTTCATTGCTGCATGCAGGCTTTCTGTAGTTGCAGCGAGCAGGGGCTACTCTTCATTGCGGTGCACGGGCTTCTCATTGCAATGGCTTCTCTTGTTGCGGAGCACGGGCTCTAGGCGTGTGGGCTTCAGTAGTTGTGGCTCGCGGGCTCTAGAGCACAGGCTCAGTAGTTGTGGCGCACAGGCTTAGTTGCTCGGCGGCATGTGGGATCTTCCCGGACCAGCACTCGAACCCATGTCCCCTGCATTGGCAGGTGGATTCTTACCCACTGCGCCACCAGGGAGGCCCATGAAGTTGACTTTTTAAAGGAAGGCCTAGAACCGTACCTTTTTTCCCCTGTGATGTATCATGTTGTGAGATGTAGATTATCTTTCTGCCTTGTCTGCACAGTCTCTCAGCACACTCTCTCTACCATATCTCAAGAAGACGTTTACCTTTAAATCTATAATAGTTGCTCCATTCCCAGTAGGATGTTGTACCTCCATCATGCGCATCTTCCTCCTTGGGCTAGGAATTCATGTCTCTGCAGCCATGTTCCTTATTGTTCTCTGCTTCTAGTCCAAAATGTCAAGCTTGCCCCATTCCTTCATTAAGTAAATATGTAATGACTGGCACAATAAAAGCCAATATATGATGGGTATACAATGTTGGACAAAAGAGGTATGGTCCTTATTCTTGTGGAGGAGGTTACCCAGCTGAAGGGCCGGACAATTAACAAGTACCAACAGAGTGAATTTTTACTTAGTTAATGAAAAGGGAAAAAGGATGGAGTAATCAAACCCGGTGGAGAAAGAAGGACTGTGTTTCAAGAAGTCTCGCAGTGGGATGACGCTCAGTTCCATTGATGCACACCTTTTCTAGTCTGCTTCTGGGCCAGCTTCGTCCACTCGCCATTCTCTTGACTCTTATACTGTTCATGCCTCTCCGCCTTATCAAGAGCTTATGCTTTTGGCCCCCTTGTCTTATTTATTCCTCCTTCAGACTCTCAGAAAACCCTATGATTGCTTTCCTTAGAGTTTGCAAAGGTCAGTCAGTACAAGAGGAGACTGACAAATTGATGGTACCTGGACTGTCATACTCGTGGACGGTGAGGCTCTTGTGACGTCTGTAATTCTTGACTCTTAAGTCGGGCAGTCTGATCCTGTCATGTGTATTCTTTAGATAGTTCTCTCTTTTGCGTTTATTTTTTCAACTTTATTGAGGTGTAACTGACAAAATTATATGTAGTTAAAGTATACAATGTAATAAGATTTGGTATACATATATATTGTGAAATGATTACCACCGAGTTGATTAACACATCTCTCACCTCGCATAGTTACCATTTATGTGTGTGTGTGTTTGGTGAGAAGGCTTAAGGTCTCCTTTCTCAGCATCATGTATACAATACAGTACTAGTAACTATCATCACCAGGCTGTGCATTACATCCCCAGAACTTATTCATCTTATAAATGAAAGTTTGCACCCTTAGACCCACATCTCTCACCTCCTGCTCCCCAGCCCCTGGCAAACACATTTTCTGTGCCTTCTCTCCTTTGGTTAAATATTAACTTGGTGTATGTCTTATGCCAGTTACTTTAAAATTACTGCTTACGTTTAAATGAGATGACTTTCTCCTAAATTGGAAGGGCGCAAAATTTACCCCCGGTTCACGGTACCTGTGATGAGTGTGTTCTTCCTCAGCCAGCAGAGGGCAGCAGCTGCAGGCTGCCACCAATGTAGAATTCCTCTCTGCCAGCCTGGCTCATCATGCAGTCTGTGGCACGTGTGGAGGTATCTCTCAGCCCGCCTCCCTGGCTTTTCCCTGGTGCCAGCCTGGCTCTAGGGCGCTTCCTGCCACCAGTCAACGCAATCCACTCTAGCGTTCCAAACAAAGCATTTTTGTTTTGCCTCATGCCACGGCCCCTGCTTTGGAGGACTGGGCCTTCTCCAGTATCTCTGGTCAGAGGTGTCTCCTCTTGGCTCCTTAGCACCATACCCCGTTTGTCTTTCACGGGATTTGGTAACTTTCCCTGTGTATTATGGTTCAATATTCTAGTTTCGCTGGAGATGGACTCTACATTCTGTTCTTTGTTCTGAGGTGATTTCTAAGAGAAGGTAGATCTGTCTTTGCTCTGCCATTTTGAAACCACAGAGTCTCTAAATGCATTGAATATTTCTTGGCAACAACGATTACAAATAGTTACACAAATGTATGATTTGATCTTCTCGTTTTTAGCAAAATTGGGGCTTTAGGAAATAAATTTGGCAGGAAATTATCTGGCTCGCTCTCCTGTGCTAAAATTGGCTTTCAAAAATAAAAGTAACGGCAGGAGCTACAATCCCAAAATTGTAGAGTTGAAGATTGATTTTCAAAACCATTCTCTGATTTTAAACTTTATGAATAAGAACCAGCATCACTTTTCTAAAGTAATAGTGAATGTGAATTAAGAGCTACACATGGAAGATATTTATCTGCACCATATTGTGGTACTAAAAACAATATTGAGCATCCGAATTTTACAAATATCTGAGGTGTAGTTACCCTAAAAGTAAAAATTATTATACCAAGTGTCCATCAACTTTCAGAGGTACCTACATTTGTGAAGACCTATTTTTTCATCATGCAACTGAATAAAAGTTAAACATTACTCTCAGTGAAAGGAATCTAGGCTGAATTTTATACCTTGTGTTAGTTTTCTTGGGCTACTGTAACAAAATACCACAGACTAGTGGCTTCAACAACAGAAATGCATTTTCTCACTGTTTGGGAGGCTAGAAGTCCTTGATCAGGTGTTGGCAGATTTCGTTTCTTCTGAAACCCCTCTCTCCTTGGTCTGCAGATGGCCACCTTCTCACTGTGTCCTCACATGGCCTTTCTTCTGTGTACCTGCATCCCTGGTGTTTTGTGTGTATCCACATTTCCTCTTCTTATAAGGACACCCATCTGATGGGACCATAGCCCCACCCTTATGACCTCATTTAACTTTAATTACCTCTTTAAAAGCCCTATTTCCAAATAGAGTCACATTGGGGGTTAGGGCATCAACTTACGAGTTGGGGGGTGACACAAGTCAATCCATAACATCCCTCACATGATTATACAAAATATAAGACCAGATACTGAAACTGAGATGTGAAAGAAAGAAAGAAGGGAGGGAGGGAGGGAGGGAGGGAGAAAGGGAAAGGAGGGAGAAAAAAAGAAAAAGGAAAAGGTTTCCAGTTCTAAATAAGAAGAGTAACGACTTAGGAAATACATTTTTTAATTACTTCCATCTTTCAATGTTTTAATCAATTTAGAATTTTAAATCTAGTTTACTGTATCATACCTGTTAATTTTATGTGCTTATTTACATCATCACTCAGTAAATACAAAGTCTAATTATATTTCTGGCACCTGGGCTGCCTCATTTATTTTATTCTTTCCATGGCTTTTAAGTTTGACTCCTATGTAAAGGGATATTCCGCAGGGCCTGGTAACATCTTCTCAACTGTGGCAACCAACTTGCCTTTACCCAAACCTCATTTCCCTCAGATATTCCCTATTTTAAGTTGCGCTGTCATCATCCACCTGCATCAGTTAGGGATTGGATTCACCTACGTATAAAAGAAAATACAGAGGATGGTGTTTAAACAAAATAGAGGCTTATTTTTCTCCCGCTGTAGGGAAGAGCCTGAGGGGGCAGGTAGCCCCACTGTGTTATCAGGACCCAGGCATCCTCCTACTTTCTACTAGCTTCACATCTCATGTCTCTCCATTCATTGCCATTGCCTTTGTTACAAATCCTTCATCAGGTCTGAAATATTTACTTCCTCATTCATCTTACTTTGAGCATCTTACCATTCCATGTTACTATCAATGACCTTTAGAAAACCTAAATCAAACAATGCCACTCCCTTAAAAAAAAAAAACTCTTTTGATGGTTCTCTCTTGCTGTTGGATGAAGCCAAAGGTCCTTAGTTTAAAACACAGAGTTCTTTGTAATCCAGTCCCCAACTTTTTTCTTTTTTTTTTTTTTTTTTTTTGGTTCGGGGGCC
>NW_020185339.1:15892709-15953314 GCF_003031525.2 Neophocaena asiaeorientalis asiaeorientalis
ACATGTTTTTTTTAATCCCAATCCCTTTTTTTTTTTTTTTTTTTTTTTTTTTTTTGCGGTACGCGGGCCTCTCGCTGTTGTGGCCTCGCCCGTTGCGGAGCACAGGCTCTGGACGCGCAGGCTCAGCGGCCGTGGCTCACGGGCCCAGCCGCTCCGCGGCATGTGGGATCTTCCCGGACCGGGGCACGAACCTGTGTCCCCTGCATCGGCAGGTGGACTGTCAACCACTGCGCTACCAGGGAAGCCCCAGTCCCCAACTGCCTTATCGATCTCATCTCCCGACACTTCCCCGCAGTACCTTTTACTCCTCATCCTGAGCTTCTCGCTCTTCTCTAAGCAAGCTTTGGCCTTTGGTACCTTGATAGCGCTAGGTGTTTTGATGTTAATCAGTCCCTGCCTTTATCATTTCTAAATCTGTTGGGAAATAGAAATTGGAGTCAGCAATGGATTAAAATATCAACATCTTAATTTTTTTTTTTGACAGAGTCGGGGGGTTGTCAGAAAATCTGGATTGAATGTACACCCAGAATCAGGATTGTTATTTCCCTACCCCAGCCCAGGTCTGATGTTGGGACTTAAGTAAGGGGAAAGTCAGATCTACAAAGAAAACTCTAACCCCAGCATATCAGTTGGATTTGACTTAGCTGAATAGAACTAAAAACCCTAATATTGCAGTGACTTAACTCAAAAAGGAGCAGGCATTTCAGAACTAGTATATAATTCAACAGTGTCGTCAAGGACCCATGCTCTTAAGTGTTTCTTCTCTATTATGCTTAGCACTTGCCTTCCATCCTTGGGTTTATCACATTGTCCAAGATAGTTATTGGGGCTCCAGCCATTTCATCTACATTCCGGGCAGCAGGAAAGAGAGTTATAAGGAGACTTTCCGGAAGTTTTGTTTACATGTCGTTGGCCAGAACTTTCTACATAATTAAATTAACACAACTTCAAGGGAGGCTAGGAAATATAGTCTTATCCTGAGCAATAATATGTCCACCCTCAAAATTGGTATTCTAGTAAAAAGTTGAAGATAAGAATGGATGTTATGATAGGCAATTAGTAGTCTGCCACAGTCAGCTAACTGTGCAGTCTTGGCCTCCTGCCTCCTTCAAGTTCAGTGAGCCCCAGGAGTGGGACCCAGGTTTGCTTGCCTAATGGTGCAGCAGCAGTGGGAGAGAATGGGTCTGGAGAGAGCCAAGAAGGGCCCAAGGGTACATTCCCAGTGCTCTTTTCCAGAACTGGACCATTGGGTAAATCGCTGCTCTTCCTCTGGGGAGGATTAAGTACAGATGATAAGAGGGACCAGAAAATCCCTGGCCTACTGCTCCCTCCATGAGAGTGAAGCAGGAACCCACTGACGGAACATGAGGCCAGGGAGCGGCGCTTATCACGAGTGCACCTTTCCAGCCCCTCTTGCTAGGCCTGCACTGCTTCCGCGGTACTTCCACTAGTAAATGCCAGCTTATCCTCTAAGTCCCAGCTTGTATGTTGCTTTTCCGTTGACACCTTTCATGACCTGTATTCTGACCCCCAGACAGATCTCTATTCTTTTCTCTCAGTGTGTTCAGACTGAAAGGATAACACTTCTCACATGCTATTAGAATTCTCATTTCCTATCTGTGCCTGTTTCTCCTCCTCTTTCTCCAAAACCTATACTAAACTGTGCAGTTTGGGAAGACAGGAACCTAGTTTTATTATCTTTACATTTCAGCTCCTCCAGCAGTACCTGACAAGTCTTAGAGGTGCTGGAACATCTCCTGAATTAGCAATGCTGATTTCCTACTTTCCCTGTTTTATAATAAGGAGACTGAGATCTTGACAAGTTGAGTGACTTAGTAAATAATAAAAGTAATGAACATTAAATGAGGCTTTCATTAAAACCTCATTGTGTTCCAGGCATGTTCATGAGTATTTGTGTGTATTATTCTCCTTAATTCTCATATCAACATTGTGAAGCACGTGTCATTATCCCTATTTTACATTGGAGGTGAATTGGCCAAGACCGCAGAGCAAGGAAGTGGCAAACCTGGGACTTGAACCTAGGTCTTCTCTTACTTCAGTCCCTGTGCTAGGATAGCATGGACCAGACCCAGGTCTTCTAAGTTCATGCCTAATGCAAAAATATTTGAATTGTATCCCCTTTTCGTGCCCTGCTTTGTTGTAATGCAATAATCATTTAATAATGCTTATTAAGACAAGGCATCCTTGGTATAGATAGACACGACTTTCGGCAGGGAGGGGACATTTTCCTAGTACTGATGCTTCATACCTGCTCAAGGCCATCCTTACACTCTTGCCCAAGTCACCAGGAACTACTTACAACAGTTGGAAGGAAAATCGGAAAGTTAATCTGCTCAGTTTAAAACATGTTGGAATTTCCCCTGGGAACTGAACGGTCCTCTGGGTTAATGCCTGTCAGAAAAGGATGCTCCCCCGGAGGACACAACCATTTAGCATTTGGCTTTTAGCAAGTTTAAAGCTGGGTCAGGGAAGTGAGGCGCGGGCTTCCCCTAACTCTTTTTAAGAGACTTCATGTAAATACGTGGGGGTTAGTTTATTTGGTTCAGAAGGAGAAGATGCATAGCCTGTCAGACGGAGCCAGGAGAAATGCAGTGTTGCCCAGTCACCCCCCCCCACCCCCCGTCAAGAGGAGACTCGTGTGTTCCCTTAATTCAACACTTCTGACAGAAAACTGCACATTCATCACACAAGACTTCTCCCCAAATGTCTAGCCACACTCTGCAGTTACCCAAGAAAGAAAATGAGATTTTGAACTGTAAATAGTTCCTCTGTGCCGAGGGCTTCTCATCCTTGGTTTCCTAAAACAGGAGATACGTACAGTATTTCCATCGTGCGGCTGTGTGCTTTCCCCTGCATGCCGGAGATTAAATCCTTTTGATCAGAGAACGTTACCCTTGGCCATCCTGCTCTCTCTGGGCTCTAACTGATAGTGAGGATGGCGTTATAGGACCAAACGAGTAGAGGGCAAGTGAATGGGGAAGACAGACAAAAGGTTGGCATGGAGACAGTCATCTTCTGTGGTTGAGTCATTGAATTGTATGTGAAATTGGAGCCCTAGGCCTGTTTGCTAGATTATGTGTTTTAAGCCTAGTAAGAAATGTATGTAATATTGCAACCCGGCACACACACGTAAACACACACACACACACACACACACACACGTAACGGGTCACAGCCTGAAGGAGTAGAGGAAGCCGTGTGTGGCGGTTACGGCACGAACCATAAAGTCAGACCTACCAGTCAGCCCCTGCTCTCCCAGCTGAAGGCACCTCATGAAGAATTTTGAAAAACTGAGACCCCGCAACACACTTAAAGCTGTCGTCCTAACATTTTTCTCCTCAAATTATAATACTTGCAAAAACTGTCATTTCCAGTTTGCGGTAAATATGCTTAAATATATTTTTGTCAAAATACGGAGCCACAGGTTTAGCTCAAATGTGTAGAAAATTGTCCATTATATAACCTCATCGTCAAAGCCATTCCTCACTGTCACCCATCAAGCCAATCAGACTTAATTCCCTGTCGGAAAGGAAGTCAGTCTTTGTTTTGCAGCTCAGATAAATCTCGTAATGTGCCCACCTCCTCACCCTGACAGCTGTCCTTCTGAATTCCGATTCTGAGATGCAGGGAGATAGATGGATGAGAGGGGGTAAAAGCCTTGGCTGAATCTGTGCCTGATTGAAATAAGGCTCCACTCCAAGACCTGCCCTCAGGAATGAGGCTTTCCCGAATTATCCCTTGATTTGATGCCTAGGAGTTTTTATATCCCGGGGCCAAGCTCATTCAAAGGTTTGATATGGATGAGAAGTAGGTCTTTCATTTGTAAAGGGGCAGGAAAACAATTGTGAATGGGGAAGTAAGAAGGGAGACTTGACAGATCTCAGATCCTCCCGGAACTTTCTCAGCGAGGCCGGTTTGGGGAAGACCTGACTGTGGAATTTGAGGATCTGAAAACTGATTCTCCTAAAGTTAGGACTGGAACCCCCAGGAAAGTGTGCAAGTACCCCTAGGTCCTTGAATGCAAATGATAACAGTGTCTACCTTCAAAGATAATTATGAAGAATAAATAAGGTGATACAAATAAAGCACTTGGGCTTCGCTGGTGGCGCAATGGTTGAGAGTCCGCCTGCCGATGCAGGCGACACGGGTTCGTGCCCCGGTCCGGGAAGATCGCACATGCCGCGGAGCGGCTGGGCCCGTGAGCCATGGCCGCTTAGCCTGCGCGTCCGGAGCCTGTGCTCCACAACGGGAGAGGCCACAGCAGTGAGAGGCCCGCGTACCGCAAAAATAAATAAATAAAGCACTTAATGAAGTTCTGGTTGCATAGTAAATGCCCACCTTGTGTTTGCCGTTATTGCTGGTGCTGTAGTTATTTGACCCCCCCTACTCGCTAAACAGTGTCATTTCTTGGTGGATGAAATAATCCTCGGGCTCATCCCTAACATTGGTGGGTGCCGGCCGGTTTAGCCACGGTTAGTCCACACCCCTGCAACCAGCGCCCCTTGGCCACTCCTTGGGCCGGGAATCCACATCTGGTGGCGAATGCCACTCTCAGAAGGACAGACTTCCACCTGGAAGTGGACGCAGGGTGTCTGGGCAGGAAAGTCAGGGTCCTCACCTTCTGGAGCTTGCGCTAGAAAGGGTTAGATACAGGTCTGGGCATACTCCACCACCACCGCCCCCAGGCCCCAGCAGATTTCTCACCCGGACAGAGGAGGGCAGGAGCCACAGAAAGCACAGGTCCAGCACTGTGGCTCCTCCTGCTTGGGTCTAAGGGTCTTACCTCAGGGTTGTTGTTAGACTCATTTGGGATAATAGGTGTGAATGTGTCTTTAATGTAAGACTTAAGTATTGTCTTGATGGCCTCCATGATCCCAAATTCTGTGAAAGTCAGCCCCCTTGAACAAACTAACGGAAGCTACAGAAAAAGACAAGTTACTAAAATAGAATATAATGCCTTGTTTTTGTTTCAGGCACTGGCTTTCAGGCCTCAGGCTACAACTTCAACACCTATGACTGGAGGAGTCCCAAACAGAGAGGCAGTCTGTCCCCAGTCACTAAGCCTCGAAGCCAGACTTACCCAGACGTGGGGCTGAGTAACGAAGACTGGGACCGGTCCACAGTCAGTGGGTAAGGTTTTCACCAACTGCTGCCCTGTCCCAACTGCTTCCGGGTCATTTGGGCCGGATGTGAACTTCTCTACTTCCAGTGGCACCCACTGCTAGCATTGGAAGCATTGTGTGAAGCCACTGTCGCCATCCATGCTGGCCCCATGCCCAGATTCGAAGACTTGGGCCTGCCCAGTGGGAGGCAGGGCTCCACCACACAACAGGGCAAGAGCTAAGTTGCCCTGAAAGAAAACAGCAGTAGCACATGAGGAAATTCTACTTCTGTAAACCGTGTCCTCACTCTATGACTAGTTCCCTCTCCTTTTGTTTAGAAGGTAGTTTCACATTAACTTACATTAGAAAAAAAAAATTTTTTTAACTGAGGGTTCCCTATTTTCAACTGAGAGGTCTATTTTAGTAGTTTGCTCCCTTACCAAAATATTTTAAGGAAATTCATAAAAAGCGATAGCACTTAACGGCTCTATACTGATGTTTGTAATGAGTGGGGAAAACATATTTTTCTCTCTTAGAGAAAAGTTTGATTTCCCTTTCCCGGTGGACAGAGCAGCTGACGGATATTCCCACGGGTGCCATGTTGACGCAGCCATGAAAACTCTGAAATTCAATTAGTAAGACCGTGGTCCTTCTGGTCTTTGAGACACTTTGAGTTTCCTAAAGCGTCCTTCTACTGGAGCTGGCTTGACTTGGAAGCCACAGTGGGAAGAAAGCCAGACCCAAAACGAATCTCTATTTTGTGTGTGAGATGAAGGAGAGAGAGATTCTGGAGACAAAAAAAAAAAAAAAAAAAATGTCCAGCAAGTTCTTAACCCAGACTGTTTTTCACAACAGTTTTACAGGGGCTCCGGACAGTGCAGAGGCTGAACAAGAGGAGAACTTCTGGTCCCAAGCGCTAGAGGATTTGGAAACCTGTGGACAATCAGGAATTCTCAGAGAACTCGAGGTAGCCTCGGTCCTGCTACTTTTATTGTTTCTACATTCATTGTTTTCTTGGTCCTTTTGAGTTGGCATTGATCACACCAGTTCATTTAAAAGCTTTAACCCTTTCCACAGGAGAAAGCTGACAGGCGTGTGTCTTTGAGAAACATGAATCTCTTGGTAGCTACCCTTTATGTTTATATTTTTGCTTGTGAAACTGCCTTCCCTGCCCCCTTGCCGTCTGGACAGTGATTTGATTTTATCCAATGCAGTTAAAAGTATTTCTTTCCCCATTTCCACCCCCCCGCCACCCCGCCGAGCTTACTGACCTGTGGCTTCTGCCATTTGCTCCCTGCTAACCCTGACTGTACCTGTTTGCCACTGGATCGTTTGGGGCGAGCTAAGTCTCCCAGCAGTGGCATCTCTCATTCTCTTATTTGCTTTAGAAAGGTTTCTTTGGCATGTTTTCATTTGTACCTGGTAGAGACATTAATTTGATCGTGAAGAGGAACATAAGAGGAAATTTTACTTTACTTCATTTTGCCCTTAACGTAGATGACAGTGCCTCTGGTGAAAAAAGCCAGTCTGTTTGAAAAGCAGCCAGCCAACATATTACAGACTACATTGCTGTTAATTGCAAATCCTGATTCTTTGTTAATTTAGTGTGAATTCAAGGAGTTGCAGAGAGACGGAGTATAATAGCTGAACTCCTGGGGAGTTCTTTAATCAAAGCCATAAATTTGCTGACGGTATTCACACTTTGGTCTGGGAAGTCCTGGACTGTTTCCTTTTATGTTCTTTTAAATTTTCGGAGCTGTAAAAAATAAAGTGGCAGAAGTTTCATTTTTATTTTGATGTCATATGAGGTCCCCAAGTCACCATAAGGAATGTGAATGGCCTAATGGGGTGGAACTCTTGCAATTCTAAAATGATGACTCATCTTTATATTATTTTGCTTCTCAAATGCATGTGTGGATACTCTATGTGATTCTAATGTCTGTGAATCTGCAAAGAGAATTATAAAGAAAAATACTAGTTTGAATTTGTAAACATGATTATTACCTGGCATGAATTGCAGCTTCAGAGCACAAGTTAAAGGACCTGGAGATGGATAATCCTATAAATTTTAAATACATTAAGATGTTAGCAATTGGTTCCCTTCTATGAAACTTTCAAAAAGAGTAGAGTGCTTAAGTATCAGGTGGCTTATTTAAACTTTTACCACTTCCCATATGGAGAAGGGTCAGCATTCTCGCAAACTGAGTAAAGATCTCAGTTCACAATTCTTGAACATATGCCTGCTTTTCAAAGTGTGTTCTGGCTCATACGCCTTTTTCACTTTGCATTTTGAAATACTTCTCTTTTGAAGAAGCAGCTATTCTTCTAATAGCTTCTACATTAGGTAAAATGAAGATGATGTAAAAAGTAGTACAATGAAGTTGTGTTTTCACTCAGACATTGAGTTATCCAATGGAAACAACGTACGTCAGCATAAAAGTCATCTCGCAGGGGCCAATAGGTTTTCTGTAACATCGTTTCTGGCAGGTGTGGCCCTCGAAATTATACATCCAGGAAAAAAAATGGGTTGAATTAATAAGCCAAATAGAAATTAAACTTTTCAACTAGGAAGAATGATTGACAGATCCATAAATTAGAATCTCATTTACACTTTTAGCACAAAGGGAATTCATTTATCAGTTTGGATGAACTCTGCTCCCTTGATTGCAAAAGGTACTATGCAAAAAATATTACTGGAGCTAGGTTCCTGCATAAGAAATGTATATCCAGCATTAAAAGTTAAAGCATACTATCACTGTAACAAATGTAGAAGGTTAGCTAAGATGAAAAATGATTACAATTGAAATGAAAATGAAAACGATACTAGTCATTTTCCCCATTGCTGCTAGCAATAATTTAGGTTCAGCTTTAGCGCTGAAAAATATATAGTTTTAACAAAAGAGAAAAATTCAAACTAAGACTTTGGACAAGTTACTTAATTTCCTTATCAGGTATTTCTGCTTTAAAATATGGGGATTATAATGACTAATGTTTATACGGCACTTAACATAGAACATGGCACAATAAATGTTTGATAGAAATTATTTTTGCCACTTTTTTGAGTAATGAATACTGCCTTAACTATCTTTTGCTTAGTGTAACATAGGAAGAAGGTTTAACTGAATGTCAGATAGAGAACTCTTAAATATATTCCTCCTAAGTTGTATGTATACCAGTTATCTCACTAATAATTTTGAAAAAGTATAATATAAATTATGAATGGTGCAAAATGAAAACAGGCAATACATACTCTCGAAGCAGAAACAAATCCTAGAAAACTTTAAATAATTACTTTTTATTTTAGTTTTTGTATTTGTGTTTTAATTGTAATATTCCTTCAGCAACATCACTAATTCAGTTTACATTCACTTTAAACAAAACAATCTATCCTTTGAAAACTCGACCTGAAGACCTTTTGATGGTCTGTCAGTGCTTCCATTAGAACCCTTTCTAGATCAGATTGTAACTTGTGTTGTGGCTAAGCTCATCAAAGCAGAAGTGTTGTCTCCCGGCTGTAGAGATTATTTGACTTCCAGTGTGTTTCCTGTTGGTCTAATGAAAAATGAGTATTAAAAAGAAATGTTAACCAAGCAAATAGCTAGTCTAAATAGGTAAAAACAATAGGTGGATGGTCACCACAGCAAGAAAACAATCATCAGATGCTATCAGTAACAGTAGATTAAACAAGGAAATGACATGTGTGAGTTAAATGCCATAAAATAAAAGGATGTCCCATGTTACCAACAAAGCTAGTAATAGAAAGGTTTCGATTTAAAGGGGATTTATCTGAAATAAACCATTATATGGATAATCTACACTGGATAAATGTTAAGGGTTTTTTTCATTTACTAAACAAAGTCAGTTTTATGTGTTTCAACCTCATACTTGACTGAGAACCAATACAGCCTCATAGTCAAGAATAAGAGTTTTGGAGACATTGCTAAAGTAGTAATCCCAGACTCTTGGGCAAGTTGCTTCACTTATCCAGGCATCCCCTTCCTTAAGTGAAATGAGGAGGTATAATAGTTATAATACCTTACCATATAGAGTTATTAAAAGTATTTAATGGTATGCTACATACACACACAATGTGGTACTTAGCATTTGTAAATGCTCAATGACCCATGAGGTTTTTTTTACAATTGTTTTTTAAAAACTTATCAGTAAGGGGCTTCCCTGGTGGCGCAGTGGTTGAGAGTCCGCCTGCCGATGCAGGGGACGCGGGTTCGTGCCCCGGTCCGGGAGGATCCCACATGCCGCGGAGCGGCTGGGCCCGTGAGCCATGGCCGCTGAGCCTGCGCTTCTGGAGCCTGTGCTCTGCAACAGAAGAGGCCACAACAGTGATGCCGATGCAGGGGACACGGGAAAAAAAATTATCAGTAAGATAACTGATCTAGTCAGAATATTGATAAGTTCACTTGTTTTGTTTCTTTTTCAACAGAACTGTAGATATACCTACCTGTGTGCTAATACTTGGCTGTCATTCAAAGATCTTGTTAGTGGCATATGTATAGCTGAACACCAGGTGAAGCTTGGAATTATAAATCTTAGCAAATAACAAATGAAAACTCTACTCACTTTGCAGTACTCCCTCCTGATCAGTAATTTTAGATAGTGCACTTGGCTCATTTACTACCTATGGGACCTCGTGTAGGTCAGCCTTTTTGTGCCTCAGTTTCCTCACATGTAAATTAGGAGGAATAACAGCACTTACCTCATAAAGTTGTTGTGAGGCTTAAATGCGTGAATACATTCAAAGGACTCAACAAATTACACTTCTGTTACTTTTAGCATCGGTATTAACACCACTAGATCATGTTGTAGCCAGTCACCGTGGAATTTGTCTTCTGTATCCATGATTTCATGCAGATTCACTGATGCTGGTACACCATTATATAACCACCATACGGAGGAACACAGCTGGCTACAGGCATATTTTCAGAATTTCAGCATCCTCTGACCATGAGAAATGAACATTCCCAGCATGATCTTGGTTTCCAATGCTCTTTTTGTTCCACTTCTGAGACTCAGTCATTTTTGAGATCTAATCTTAGCATTCCTTGTGTATTATGCAGGGAACATATTTGAAAGTGAACAAACTTCTCAATTCACTGGTAAAATCCAACCCAGGTCTCATCACTTTTGAGCAAAGGGTTGAATACGGTAGCGTGATAAATGATTATTCCTTAACCTCTCTGAGGATCTTACACAAAGGTCATTTCTAAGAAACACTGACCTACCCCAAATGATGTGGAGACCTAGCTGATCTACAAACTTCTCCGGCCGGCCACGTGGCCAAAGGAAAGACAATATGCCAGAGCTAGGCAGCCAGCGTTCGGTAGAAGCCCTCGCCTTTGTTATCAGTAGCCTCATTTCAGCCCATTGTTACCTCCAGGTGGGGCTAGAGGCACCATTGCAAATGGGGTCAGCCTGGTCCCCACTGAGGTGTTCTTAGTTCATTTCTGTAAGCTATACTGAAGGTTGTCTCGTGAATCCCATCTTTAGATCCCACTCAGTGGAAAGTTAATGCTTAAAATGTAGTTTGCAGTAAGCAGATGTTAGAGCTTTTCAGTTTGCCTCCAAACTGCCAGGGGTGGTATTTGATTAAATAAACTCAGTGGCTTAAGTACTTAAATTGGATTTGAGTTGTGCATTATACATGTCACTTGTGAAGCCTATTCCCAGACTTTCACGGTGCAATTAGTACGTCCATTCTCCAGCCTTTGGTTATGCCCTGAAGAGACCGTATTTTGACTGGGCAGAAGGAGAAACGTGCTTCATGTTGAGCAACGAAACGCTTTTCTTAGTCCGTGGCTTAATTGTTTCTGAAAATTGTCGATGCCACAGGCAACAATTATGTCGGGGAGCACGATGAGTTTGAATCACGAGGCCCCTACACCTCGCAGTCAGCTGGGGCGACAGGCCAGCTTCCAGGAGCGGAGCAGTTCGCGGCCACACTATAGCCAGACCACTCGGAGCAACACTCTGCCCTCGGATGTGGGCAGGAAGTCTGTCACCCTGAGAAAAATGAAGCAGGAAATGAAGGAGATCATGTCCCCAACTCCTGTGGAGCTGCACAAGGTCAGGAAGCTCTCTTTCCTTCCCTCAGGGTCACATTCTGTTCAGCGTGGCCACCCCGATGCAAGCATGATCATGACATTCTACTGTGGGCTCAGCCAAGGAGAGAAGCTAGAGCTTAAAGGCAGGTCATCAGAGACCGATTGTTCTCAAAACGTGATCTCTGAGAGGTGATCTCATAAAACGGGGAACACTGGCTTTCAAGCAGTGAATTTATCAGAAATGTATTTATGGCCAAAATCTTCTCACGGAAGTTTGAGGTTCTAGTGTCACGTGGAGGTTGAATGGGTTGGTCTGTTATTCCAACTTCATTGGAAGGGGGAAGGATTTTCTAAATGTCGTACACTCCCAGCTTCACTGAAAAGGGGTTTCAGGGGTGACGCTGGAAGGCTTAATCATCAGTTACAGACTTCTCAGTAGACGGTTATATTATTCAGGGGACATGAAGTTCTCTTGGAGATGTCATTTAGATGTCTTGGGTCAGGACAGGGTAAGCCCTGGTTATATTCCATCTCTGCTATGAGAGTTGCCTCACTTTGCTTCATGGAATAAAACCTATGATTGCAAACAGCTGAATCTGAGTTGCTGGCAGAGTTTGAACAAGGCATGTGTAGGTGACAGTGTCTGTGGAGCCCAGGCCAAGGAAAGCAGTGGGAGGGAGCTTTCTCCGGTTTTCTTTTGTAGAACTCTAATGCTTTTTGTTGTTTTGTTGCTAATACATAAGGATGTATAATTGGTAACAATCTCACCCTACTTTTCTTGAGAGCCAAGACCCTCTCTGTAGTTAATAATCTGTTAACTAGAGATAAGTTATCGGTCTTACCCAGAAGAGCATATAAATGTCAGGTTGAGAGGAGGTAAAGGCCAACTACTCCCTTTTTCCTTTAACGACTTCAGTCTCCCTAACTATTAAAAGTAGCCGTTTTGCAGCTGACAACGGATATAGTGAAAGAAAGGATTGTATAGGAAGTTGGGTTCTGAATTCTGTGTTCCAATCCTGGGTTCATTCTTTCATCACTCCTTCATTCGTTCATTCATTCAATGCATAGACTGTGCATTCATTTACTTAAAGAATGTATTATAAATCCCCAGGGAGCACATGGTCTAATGGGGAGACAGTCCAGGAAACAGTAGGAAGATGGTGGGATAAGTACAATAGACGCTAGACTAGGCTGCCCTGAGGGACGGCACAAGTTAGGGGGCTGGCGGGCAGGGTTGGGGAGGAACCTGAACCCACTACAGAGGAAGATAAAGCCTTCCTAGATGCAGGTGTTGACTCCGCAGGAAGGTGGAGGGTGGGAAGGCATTCCAAAGCACAGAAAGAAACATGTACAAGGGCTTCCCTGGTGGCGCAGTGGTTGAGAGTCCACCTGCCGATGCAGGGGACACGGGTTCGTGACCCGGTCCGGGAAGATCCCACATGCCGCGGAGCGTCTGGGCCCGTGAGCCACGGCCGCTGAGCCTGCGCGTCCGGAGCCTGTGCTCCACAATGGGAGAGGCCACAACAGTGAGAGGCCCGCGTACCGAAAAAAAAAAAAAAAAACACATGTACAAAAGGATGTCACAGATAGCAGTATACTGAGGGAGTGCAGATCTGCCAACGAGAGCCTTGTGCATTAAGAGGCATTACAGACTTTACAGAAAAGCAAAGAAGTTTCTGACACTTTAGGGTGGGGACCCAGCTCTAGCCCCATATCACAAGTTAGTTGGTTTATCCAGTTACCGTGAATTGCTGTCTGTCTGGTAAACACCAGCCTTCACCACCTGTCACATATCCTGATCTGCTAATTGACGGACACCATTAGGAGGCTGTAAGGACTCCACTGGTGATTGAGTTGCAGCAGCTGCATAGTCACTGCTAATTCTGCTGGCCCTTCCTGATTCCCTCGGTTATGTAGGAACCCTGCCTTCCCCTCTTCTCTGAAAGTCTACTGCCCGGGCAGAGGGGAGCATGCTGGGTAACCCACCTTCCTTCAGCACCGAAGGAAAAGGATACCAGTGAGTGCCTACTGTGTGCTATATTCTTTCTATTTTTAGCCTCCCACAGCAGTGTTTCTTAGCAGATATTTATTACCTCCAGCTGCAGGATAGGGAAATAGCAAGTATAAAATAGAGCCATTTTTCCTTCTGGAGTGACGCAGTCTCCTCAAAGGGACATTCCTGATAGCCCAGCAATACAAAAGGCTTGTCTCGCCATCCCTCCTGTACTGAAAGCAGTTAGCAAAGATAACGACAGTCAGTTGGCTGTGCAAGTTGTTAGAGCTGAGGTTTTAAAAAATGTGCTGAAAATAGATCTTGTTTTTTTTTTTTAAAGAAAAAAAGGCGTCATGCATTTAACAGCACAATGAGTGGCAGAGGATGGACTGGTTGGAACACTTGTGTCGGGGGGTGTGAATTGAGAGGCCACAGATCACAGACTCCGCTGGACCCACTTGACCTAACAAATGGGTTACTTCTTTCTTCCTCCACTTCAGTCATTTCCCCTCAATGGTAGCAGTAAGTGCATTTCCCATGTGGCTTCACTCTTCTTCCAGATTGATACCAAACAAAATAAGATGCTCAGAGGTAGGTGGTGTCCTGGGCATTGTAAGACACCCAAAATGATCTTGTTAAGTGAAAATGTAGCGGAGGAGCCTGCCGCCTGACAACATGGAATTCTGGGAGTGGTTTATGCTCACATCTCGGGTATCTTTTCTTTTTTAAGTGAATTCAATTACCCTGATAGGCCGTCCACATGTTTGTTGTTAAACACATTCTCCAATTTTGAAATGCTTGAGAGGAGAAATAGTCATTAGAAGAGTCACTTTACTCAGAGCAGAGACTGGTAATTGCGCTTGTGTCTTGATTATGGGCATCCCTTGAACACTGGAGGGTTACCTGACACCATGAAAAGGCACAGTGCCTTGTTGATGCAATTGAGCTATCTTCCCCTCCAGGTGCTATTAGCCTGTACTAAACCTTCACAGAAGTGAGGAGAAGGTACTCTTTTGTGTGTGGGGGGGGGGCTGGTGTGGAGAGGGGACCAGGGAAATAGAAAAACATCACTTCCTCAAGTTAAAAATAAGTTTTTAACTGCACAGCTTGGCAAGTGGAATGAAGGCTGGTTTTCAGTTCCCTGAGCCCCTTGGGTGGACTTTTCTACATAGACCTAGTGGAGGAATTCCCAAGGGGCTGCAAAGACCAGAGTGGAAAGGCTGGGTAGGGTTAATAATTAGCACACCATTCTGAACACACTTGGTGTTATTTAGTTGCCGTCTTTCTCGTGGCTGTGTGCCACTTGGTGAAAGCTTGGCCATGAGGACAAGTTGTGGATCTGTCCGTATCCAAGCCAGTACCTACAAACTCTTACTAGCACTAGAAGCTGCCTCAAGAGGATAGGAATGAATGGGCCGGTATCCACCCCCTTCCTGGGGAACACAAACAAAAAGCAAAAACCACTCCATCTCCTGATACAGAAAGAAGAGAGCCTTAATCTTCCAGTTTCTTGAGTTGGAACTTCCTCTCCATTATCTGCCCCTCCTTTTGCACCCAGTCCTCCTCACCAATACCTTTTCTTCCTTCAGACCTTCTGAAAATGCAGAGCTCAGGTGAGAGGCTACGTGGTTTTTGTTTATTTCACACTATCTGTTGCGTCTGAGGCTCTGCCGTGTCCCGGCAGGTCTTCCGTCAGGTCGACCCTATGCATTCCTGAACCTGAAAAGCTAGTTACCCTTCCTGACGCTTGAGAACAAAGCACCACAGCCTCACTTCCCTTTTGGGCCTTTGTGGTTGGAGGAGGAAGTTGGCGCTGGAGTGATGGTTCGGTACTTAGATGGGGGCACGGCAGGTAGACAGTGAGGGAGTCACAGGGAAGTGATACTCGTGTCTCCAGAGGCCATTGCCTCTCAAACTTTCTTGGCTAAGACACAGTCCAAAATACATTTTGCCTCACAATTCAGGACACACATACACCCACGTTCACATATGTAAATGAATCCAAAAATTGACTGCATGCTGTATGCTAACATTTTCTGTTTTGTTTGTTTTCTTTTATTTATTTATTTGTTTATTTTAACATCTTTGTTTGTTTTCAAATGCTGTCACATTAAGCTGATTTCAAGACTTATTAATGGGTCTCTACCGAAAGTTTGGACACCATAGCCTTAGAGAATAGTTTGGCATACGGACCTCTGATGATCTCTACCATCATCACATGACTGCTTGTTACAACGCGGGTTCCTAAGCCCAACCTAGACTTACCTGGTCAGCACTTTCTGGGAGTGGGGGCCAAGAATCTACATTTTAACAACCCCTTAATGGATCCTTTTGCTCCCTAAGGATTGAGAATCACTCCCTTAGGTTTTGCTAACAGGAGGTGATTATTTTGTGTCAGTGAAATCAGAGTCACTGACACATAGTGGCTGAGTAAAGGGGAAATGAGGTTGCATCTTTGGCCCTGGAGCTTCTGAAGTTTTATCTTTAAAATGAATTCTGGTTTGTACTATAGCTTATCACAGATTTTTTTTTTCTCTTTGCAGTTAAGGAGCCTGTGATCTTAGCTACAGTTCATTGATAACCCCTCTTTTCCTTCTGAAGCTTAAATATTCTTTGGTGTCCCCTTAATCTATTTCTGAGATGAATTCTAGCCTCACTTCTCTTTGCATACTTTAAGGCAAAAAACTTTTTTTTTAGTAGAGTAGAAAATTCTTCATATTCAGAGCATTTGGACTTCTTAGAAAATCATTTCCTTTTGATGTTTTATTTTTGGCTGCACTGTGTGGCATGCAGGATCTTAGTTCCCCGACCAGGGATCGAATCTGCGGCCCCTGTAGGGGAAGCATGTAGTCTTAACCACTGAACTGCCAGGGAAGTCCGTGTCATTTGTGTTTTTCAATAAAATTATATTCCTTAATTGTATGCAGCTGTTTTTATTTATTTTTTTTACAGAAAGGTTTTTTAAAATTATTTTCCAGAATCATCTCTTATTTATGGCTGCTGATGGCATGACCCGTGAACATTTGAGTCTCGTGTTTCTTGTAGCTGCTTTTGCTACCATCAGCTTTTCTCTCAGCCAAGTTCACTTTGCAATTTCAATATATTTGAGTGTTTTGAGAGTGGATCTTTGTTCTTGATATGATAAAGTTGTTTCACTTCTTGGAAGGAGTGTCATTTTTGGTGTTTAAAGCCCACTTCTTTTGCAATACTCTCCCCAGTTCAGGAACAGGCTCGGCCTTAAGAGGAAATATGAAATGGAAACACATATCTTATTCCGGCACAGGCATCTTTCTTCACCAAATACTTGCAGTTGGTACTCAAGATCCAGTGAATTGTTAGGCAGACAGAGGTTTGGTCACAATCTGACAGTCATTGGCTATGTCACTTCTCTGAACTTCAGTTTACTCACTTAGCAGAAAAGAGGAGGGATCACCTGTTATCAGGAGAGGAGACTTCACAAATAGCATTTCCCAGGTGAAGTCACCATTCAGTCTTACCTCAGCCCTACAGTGTCAGAAACCCAGAAAATGAGATCTCCTCAGGATCCCAGCCTTAAACACGATTCAGGCAGCTGCCTTAGAGCCTCCAGAGAGGGAGGTGTACACCATAATGAGAATCTCTTTACAGAGAGAAATGGACGTGTGTCTAGTTACTAGTCACTACATCAGTCTGACGAGCATATTCTCTCCTTGTAAAACCAGGGGCAGCTGCCAATCAGTGTGGAATTATAGGACAAGGGTTGGAGTTTAGGTTGTATGTTTTATATGCGTAATGACATCCAGCCCCGACAGTCCTCAAAATAGATTGTTTCAATCAGCTTCCCTTGTCTGTGATTCTGTTAAGACTTACTTTTCAAAAATGTAAAAAACAAAATTCTTAAACAAATGATTGGCTCGTGCAAAAAAAAAAGTGTTTTTTAACTCATTAATGAGGAATGACAGCAGGATGAAAAAGCTTGTTCAAAGGGAAGATAAAGAAACTATACCATATATATATATATATAATCAGTCCATGGAGGAAAAAAAAAAGAATGCCAAATAAGATTTCCTAGTTAAAATGAAAGCTGCTCAATGACTTACAGGGAAATAAAAGCAAGGCCTTTGAACTTATCTTTTCTGAGGGACAGAACTCAATTTGCATCGTATCTCTTCTCTGTAAGTTGCCATCCACTTTTACAGAGTCTGAGCCCTGAGCCATAGAAATGCTAAGTCAAACAGAGTGCAGTCCCCTAGACTCAGATGACCCTTAGGCGGGCTTGTTAGGCAGTGGTCTAGTGTGCCTGATATCTCAGTTTTTGATCTCTCACTTCTGTCCAGAAATGTTAATAGCTTCCCTTAAGTCTAGCCCTGGCCTAGGGATCATTCATCTTTTTCTGATGTTTTTGCTTGTCTCTGTTGTGATCAAATGTGTTTATTAATAGGTCATAAAATATTGTTACCTACGGCATATTCACTTTACAAACGAGGTGGCTCCCTGAGGGTCACTCTGTTTCCCTAATGTCCAGGTCCTTGGAGAGTAGCCTGTTTGACCTCTTCCTCCACCATCGTTCTGCTCTATTGTGTGTCTGTTGCGTGTCTGGCCGGGCTGTGGTGAGGATGACATTGATAACAGTCTAGCCCAGGGCTGCCCTCTTTCTTCCCCTTAGATGGAGCACAGAGCTCTTTCTTGTTTGAGGATCTTTGTAGTGTCAAACCACAGCATTACCTGGAATGAGGAAATAAAATCAACTTTCTTAGTCCTCAGTGCAGTGGGAGTTTGGTCTGCTGTAATTTGTCATACTTCCCGAATGACAAGTTCCTGCCCCCAAATTCCCAGAAGCCCAGAGGATGGGTGAAGGGGATGCCTCTCACCCAGAGGTGCAGGTGGCCCCTGAATCAAGGAGGCCACCTGTGATACTGTGGTTTATAATAAGTATACATTTGATCTGGTCCCAGTTGCTGGCACAGAGCTCCTAAAACCCTTGGAATTTCTTAAATGTTGAGAGTGAGACAGGTATCTTTTGTTATGTTAATGAGGCGCCAGGTGGAGCCAATCCTATGATTAGAGGGTTGGAACTTTCAGTCCCACCCCCAACCTCCAGGGAGGGGAGGGGATTTGCAGGTGAAATCAATCACTAAAGGCCAATGACTTAGTGCTCCTGTAATGAAGCCTCTATAAAAACCCGAAAGGATGGGTCTCCAGGAGCTTTCAGGTTGGAGGGGATGCGGGGAGAGTGGTGCGCTCAGAGGGCACGGAGGCTCTGCGCCCTTCCCGAATACTTTGCCCCAGAGCAACGCTTCTAGCTGGCTGTTCCTGAGTTGTACCATTTTATGATAAACCGGTGATATGGTAAGTTCTGTGAGCTGCTTTGGCAAATTAGTCAAACCCAAGGAGAGGGCTGCTGGAACCTCTGAGACATAGCCGGTTGGTCAGAGGCACGGGTGACAACCCGTGTCTGAAGATGATTGTCTAAAATGCTGGGGTGGAGGTGAGGTGACATTGTAAGACTGAGCCCTTAACCTGTGGAGTCTGACGTTATCACCAGGGAGATAATGTCAGAATTGACTTGAATTGTAAGACATTCAGCTGCTGTTGCAGGACTGCTTGGTGGTGTAGGGAACCCACCTACCCCCAACACACACACACATGTTCGAACTGTGATCAGGACATCTTGCCCACACGGGCCTGAGGGCTATGGAGGTCAGTAAGTTGCCAGGGTGACTCAGGAAAAGACAGGAGCTGGAGGAGAGCCAGGCCAGAACAGCCCTGGGGGCCGGAGAGCAGAGGCAGGTGTGGAGAGGGGCTGGCAGGCAGTCCTGAGCTGAGATGCTGGAACGGTCTCTGCCAGGCTGGCCGACTTGGTGCTGGCTGGGCAGGGAGAAAGGGCCAGGGGCAGAGCTAACGGTAACTAGGTGTCCATCAGCTGCCTGTGGCCTGGCTTGATCTCCTGGAGGATTGGAGAATGATCTGGTTCTTTCCTCTTTAGTATGATGTGAAATGAAAGCTGCAGAGGTCCTCTGAGATGAATTGGGAAAGCAGCCCTCAATCCACCATGGATCTTAAAAACTGTGAACTTCCTTGGCTGGGACTTAGTTCTCCGAGGGCCAAGTCAGCCCTGACACGCACAGACTTAGGGCCACCATCCAAGCTCTGATTCTCCCATTGTTGAGCCCCCGTTTGTCAAGCTCATGGGGCCACATGCTTGCCAGAAAACAGGAGGCAGCGTCTGACGCTGCTGTCCGTCCAGTTCTCTCCTCTGCCAACAAGACTCCTGGACAGGAAGGCAGCAGCTGCTTTTCCTGACCCTGTTCATCTTGGAACCCACACTTTTGAGTGGCAGAATCCAAGATGGCTTCCTCTGGGCTGGAAGAATGCAGCTGGAAAAGCCGTACTTTAGTTTTTTCTTCCAGCCCCACAGGTAGTATAGAATTGTGCTCAAAACCAACATTACTTGAATTGTCAGGTTTAAAGGAACAGGGCCCCCCCCAGTGGTGTCTGCAAGAATAAACCCAAGTGCCCGGTAATTTGTGGAAGTACTAGAACCATCTCTGATAAGGCCATCGGGCGAGGGACTGAGCCACAGAGGCTGCCAGGGCTTAGGAACTGCTCCTGGGGGTGGCTGCCACTTGCCTTGACGTGCTCAAGAGAGTAGACACGGTTGCCATTAAAATCCAGGTGGGGGGAGTTGGCTCTGCTGCTGAGGCTTTTCACTTGTGTCAAAACTGAAAACACAGGGGCTCCCCTGGTGGCGCAGTGGTTGAGAGTCCGCCTGCCGATGTAGGTGACACAGGTTTGTGCTCCGGTCCGGGAGGATCCCACATGCCGCAGAGCGGCTGGGCCCGTGAGCCATGCATGGCCCGCTGAGGCTGTGCGTCTGGAGCCTGTGCTCCGCGACAGGAGAGGCCACAAAAGTGAGAGGCCTGTGTACTGCGGGGGGCGGGGAATTGAAAACACAGGCATTAGGTTTCTGATCTTTGCCTCGAGGGCATTGTTCAGACATGCAGATAGACTTGCTTAGAAATACAAAACAAGGCTCAACTTGAATCATGTGAAGCCCGACACCTCCTGTTAAAGCTTCTGTTCTCAGGAGGGTTAGAGGCCATTGCAGCCTGCGCTGTGATGAATGGTTAAAAATTGAACTGGGTTTCGTAGAAGGGTATCCTCGCCTAGAGAGTTACCTTCCAAGAGACTCATTGGCCCTTTTAGAACAGAAAATCTATCGTTGTGTTCACAGTCGATTCCCCGGAGGCATCCTCTGGTCAGCACGGAATGGAGACCTTGCAAGAAAAATCTTGATTTACTTGGGTTAGGGTGGAACACAGAGAACTCTGAGCAGCTGGGAGCAGTTTGGCCGGATGCTTGGGGAAAGCCACAGCAGGGCTCCGATGGGAAGAACTACAGCAGATGTGATAAATTATTCATCTTTAGTTGGTTGGGCAGTTGGAAATGGATAAAAACTGCCTGACCAGCTAGTAGATTTGTATGTCGAGGGGGAAAAAAAGTCATGATTTGGTGGAAGGAACACAGCACATGAGGTCAGATATTCTAATACTGAAATCCCCAGGCTTATGTATTCTAACTGGACAAGTCCGTGCACCAAGTTCAAGGGGCGGTGTCCTCGTTCGCAGGAAGGGCACGATTCTAATGGCACAGAGTTGTCGGGAGGTCAAAAGCAGTCGTATATAGGGAAGTTCCTGGTGAAGGGATTCATCTGCGGGGGAAAATTGTGACTTAAACTTTGGCACCCTTAGAATTACTTTTGGACAGGAAGTAAATCAGAAGTACCCACTACCCATCTCCAGCTAAACAGGAGGGCAGCAGCTACATGGCACAATTTACTGTTGCTGCTTTTGAGAGCAGCTGTGTGTCCTATATTTGTGAATTACTGATTCCTGGAATCTTACCTCTGTATCATTTTAAAATTTCATTTTGTTGTTTGCTATTTCCAAGCTATTTCCAGGAGAACCATAGGGCTGGCTATTAAAATTCACTCTCCTCTAACCTTAGGAAGTCTTTCTAGAGAAACAGATTACTTTCAACTTTAAACCTTTTATTAGCTTCTCGTCCTGAAGAGTTTGCCATAAAGCTGTATCGTCAAGCCTAAGGCTCAGGAGAGCCAAGCCTCTTAGCCGACAGCTGTGACTTTACAGTTCAAGGGTTAATCCGCTCCCCTGCTCTGGTTGACATCCACTCTCTACTGTTGTGGTTAACGGATTACTACTGCCTGGTGTTGGCAGTATTTGGTGACACTCATCCTTCTGCCCCTTCTGGGTTCTGGCCTGTGGAGCAAACACCCAAGCAGCACAGGCCAACTGAGCAATGAAGAACTTCACTATTACTTGAGGCCCACACCAAATGTACCCCAAATGCAAGGGTTCAGGTTCACTGTATTGAGAAACATATCTCAGGGCTAAGACAGAGTTGGGCTTCCTAATGTCCATTGCAAGCATAGGCTTTGTGACTCTCGGATGTGACTGAAGAGTATGGCTTGGCTTGCAGAGCAGATGCCAGTCCTCTTACTGACCAGCCATTTGCAGAGGGTCCATGGGAATTCTCTCCAAACCTATACCTAGTGGAACAGAGATAACTAGAATGCACCACCTTCCACCTCATTTGTGCTGCTTGTCACATAGAACCTGACTAGGAACAAAGATGGAAAGGGGGCATAAGGACAGGAGATCCCACAGACAAAGCCAAAGAGAGGCATATAAGCAGGGACCTTGGAGTAGAGTAATTTCATCCACTAGTAAACAGAGCCCCAAGAATAGCAGACTATCACCAACCGTATTAGCTATTTGTCACTGCCACTCCCTCCTCCTTTGTACCCATCTCTCCCTGTTCCTCCCCTTCCTCCCTTTGAGAAAGGAACATGAGTTTGGGAAGAAAGGGACTAGAATGTAAACCAGAAGTGTTTCCTCCAATCAAGGCAGGAAATTCATGGTGAGTCTATGATATCTTGTGCCAGAAAGCAAACTACTTATCAGAGCAAACGGGTCATATCAAAAGGACAACATGAAGTCAATATGAAGGACTTTCCTTGGCCAAAGAGAAGGAAACTTGAGCACCCAAAAGAATGATGCAATTGATCGTAACATCATATGTATAAAAACCCATAGGTTCATATTGATAATGTACTTTGAAAAGGTCATTCCCTTACCCCTCACCTCAAAAAAAAAACCCTCATTGGGACACCATTGGAAATATTCACTGCACTGATTCCCTATTTTAAAAATGAAAGAATTAGCATTCATTTTGCCTTTCTTGTACAAACTACTTCAGAGTAACCAAACAGCACTAATTGAAGAAATGAGAATTCTTTACAAAAGAATTCTAGCTCATATAGAAGATAGTAAGAGATCATAAAAAGATTATCATTTTGCAACCCCTAATAAAATTATTGATTCAGACAACGGTCATCAATGGATGAAACTATTAAATTGAAGTTTAATGGGGAACCTTATGATGGAAGAACTAAACTGTCATCACCCGAACCCACCCAAAGTGGGACAACTAGACACTGAGTGATGTGTTGTTATAGGAATCACATTGTCCTACCTGTGATCTGCCCCTCCCCCCAAAGTTGATTCTGACTCAACTCAAGCAACCAGAGCTAATTTCCTTTTAAAGGAATATGGGGCACAGAAGGGCATGCTACAGAGCGAATGACATAGTTTCAACAATAAGTCAGTAGCACAGGGAAAAAAGGATGGGGGCATGCTCTAGGTAAGAGGACATTTAAGAGACCTAACACCAATGCGTGGGCCTTGCTGGAACAAACTAACTCTAAAAATCACTTTGAGACAATCAGGGAAATTTTATTATAGACTAGATATTAGAATATATCAAGGAATAAGTGCTGATTTTGTGAATGAATTAATGGCACTGAGGTTGTATAAAAAAGTGAGTATATTTTTTAAGAGATTCATACTGAGTTATGTAAGGGTGGAATGACATGAGGACTGGCATTTGCTTTAAAATACTCCCCCAAAGAAGATAAAAGACGGGGGGGATGAAGTAAGTGAGCTCTTGTTGGATCTGAGTGATGAGTATATGAGGATTCATTGTCCTAGCATCTCTGCTCTTGAATATGTTTGAAATCTTTCCTTAAAAAATAGATTTCTCAGGATTTACCTGGTGGTCTAGTGGTTAGGACTCCACACTTCCACTGCAGGGGGCACAGGTTCCCTGGTAGGGGAACTAAGACCCCACATGCCTTGCTGAATGGCCAAAAAAAACAACTTTCTCCTAACCAAACTTATTGTGGTAATCATTTCACAGTATATGTATGTCAAGTCATTATGTGATACACCTTAAACTTCTACAGAGCTGTATCTCAATTACATCTCAGTAACATTCCCACCTCACGTAAAACTCTCCTGTCCTATGGCCTAAGGCAAAATCATAATTCTAGAGGGGCTCAAAATATCTTCTCTGCAATGAATATTTATTAAGCAACCACGTGCTAGATAAAGAGGTGGTATGCCGTGCAAATATCCATGCTTTGCAGTCAACCACTTGGGTTTGAACCACTTCTCTGTTGCTTACTATCTGTTTACCTTGGGCAAGTTTCTAACCCTCTCTGAGCTTTCATTTCCCCGTCTGTATGATCTGCTCCTCTAACTAGGTGGAGACAGTAGCATCTGGTTTGCTTTTTTTTTTTTTTTTTTTTTTTTTTTTGGTTTTAGGGGGGGTTTTAAAACCGGGCGAGGTTCACTGGTCCGAGAGAAAGGGGCCAGAGAAGTCGAACCCGGGCGAGGGTTGGGCAAGATTTTATAGGAGAAGAAGGGAAAGGGGGGTGGAGAATCTGGGAGGGCGCAGGGTATTCCTTATTTGGTGGTCTTTTCGGGTATCCTGGAGGACCAGGACCGGTAGTCCCGCCCCTGGAAAGGCGGGAAGGCTGGGCCGGGTGCAAAGTCCCCAGGTCAGTTCCTGGAACTGGGTGGTCCGGAATGTCTCCAGGTCAGTTTCTGGAACTGGGTGGTCCGGAGAATTTCGGTCTGATGCAACCTGTGAATCTGATTGTGTTCCCCTGCCTCGGGCCAGTTGGCCTTACATCCCGACATCTTTGGTGTAATGGGGCGGCGTTCTGATCTGGCTACTTCATGCTGAATGGGGGCGTCGAAAGGGGAGTCGGGCGACCAGAGGTCCGAGGCTTAGGGGAGACCAGTGGGGGTCCTGTAGGAAGCAAGGTGTAAGGACCGAGGAGCGTTTGTTTTGTGGCCACCCAGGAGACTTCCTCCATGCGCCTGCGAAGGAACCTAATAAAAGACGGAGCAAACGTGAGCGAGATACAGATGAGAATTAAGGGGCCTAAAATTGGTGTTAGCCAGGATCGCCACCAATCGGGAATTGGGGAGGCGGACTGTTGGTGTTTGCGTTGGAGGTCTTATCTTAAGCGATGGAGGGCTTTTACGTTGTCTTCGACGAGTCCTGTTTCATTGATGTAATAGCAGCATTCCTCCTGTAGGAAGAGGCAGGTACCTCCTTTGTCGGCCGTCAGGAGATCCAGGGCTCGTCGATTCTGGAGAGCGGCTTGGGCTATGGAGGTGATTTGGCGCTGGAGAGAGGAGATGGAGCCGGCGGAGGCTTCAATGGCTAGCTGGAGTTTATGTTCTAAGTCGCGGGATGTTGAAACACTATGTGTTAGAGCTCCCCCGCCACCCCTCCCCGAGGCCTGCAGCGACCAGGGAGGAGGCGAGAGAGATGCCTGCGACCAGAGGAAGAAAGATAGCTCTTTTCCGTCGGGTAAAGGGCAGCGTGATTAGCGAGGAAAATTCGGCTTGGCTATACAGTGCGAGTTGTGGGACGAGAGTAACGGGGATACATGGGAAGGGGGAGGAAGAATTGATCTCTTTTGTGAGGGAACCATTACACCACAAAAACGTGCCTGGTGGTGCTTTAATTGATGTGCTTACCGTGAGGGATGAGTAGCAAAGAAACCCAGTATCAGCTAGATTTGGGCGGCTGCCGTAATAGATGGTGAGATTTTTTGAATCAAGGAATATGGGGACTTTTAACGGGGAAAAAGGTGGGTTTTGGGAGGTGTGGGAAGTAGAATTGAAGGGCTGGTCGAGTGGGACAGCAGCTAAGGGTGGCCGGCCAAGAAAGCAGTCGGAGATGTTACCTATTCCTGTGTGGTTGAGTATCTGTACTGCTTGACGGACGAGGGTCAACCAAGAAAAAAGATCCTCTTTGTGTTCGGGGTGAGGTAGTTGGTGTCTTAGGGCTTGTTCTGTTTCCTGGATGGCAGTGGCTTGTTTGAATTGTGGTCCCCTGCCTCGGGCCAGTTGGCCTTACATCCCGACATCTTTGGTGTAATGGGGCGGCGTTCTGATCTGGCTACTTCATGCTGAATGGGGGCGTCGAAAGGGGAGTCGGGCGACCAGAGGTCCGAGACTTAGGGGAGACCAGTGGGGGTCCTGTAGGAAGCAAGGTGTAAGGACCGAGGAGCGTTTGTTTTGTGGCCACCCAGGAGACTTCCTCCATGCGCCTGCGAAGGAACCTAATAAAAGACGGAGCAAACGTGAGCGAGATACAGATGAGAATTAAGGGGCCTAAAATTGGTGTTAGCCAGGATCGCCACCAATCGGGAATTGGGGAGGCGGACTGTTGGTGTTTGCGTTGGAGGTCTTATCTTAAGCGATGGAGGGCTTTTACGTTGTCTTCGACGAGTCCTGTTTCATTGATGTAATAGCAGCATTCCTCCTGTAGGAAGAGGCAGGTACCTCCTTTGTCGGCCGTCAGGAGATCCAGGGCTCGTCGATTCTGGAGAGCGGCTTGGGCTATGGAGGTGATTTGGCGCTGGAGAGAGGAGATGGAGCCGGCGGAGGCTTCAATGGCTAGCTGGAGTTTATGTTCTAAGTCGCGGGATGTTGAAACACTATGTGTTAGAGCTCCCCCGCCACCCCTCCCCGAGGCCTGCAGCGACCAGGGAGGAGGCGAGAGAGATGCCTGCGACCAGAGGAAGAAAGATAGCTCTTTTCCGTCGGGTAAAGGGCAGCGTGATTAGCGAGGAAAATTCGGCTTGGCTATACAGTGCGAGTTGTGGGACGAGAGTAACGGGGATACATGGGAAGGGGGAGGAAGAATTGATCTCTTTTGTGAGGGAACCATTACACCACAAAAACGTGCCTGGTGGTGCTTTAATTGATGTGCTTACCGTGAGGGATGAGTAGCAAAGAAACCCAGTATCAGCTAGATTTGGGCGGCTGCCGTAATAGATGGTGAGATTTTTTGAATCAAGGAATATGGGGACTTTTAACGGGGAAAAAGGTGGGTTTTGGGAGGTGTGGGAAGTAGAATTGAAGGGCTGGTCGAGTGGGACAGCAGCTAAGGGTGGCCGGCCAAGAAAGCAGTCGGAGATGTTACCTATTCCTGTGTGGTTGAGTATCTGTACTGCTTGACGGACGAGGGTCAACCAAGAAAAAAGATCCTCTTTGTGTTCGGGGTGAGGTAGTTGGTGTCTTAGGGCTTGTTCTGTTTCCTGGATGACAGTGGCTTGTTTGCTCAACTGTTGGATAACTTTGGGAATCAAACTGATATATGAGCGAAAGACCCTAATAGAGCCCACAAGGTAGGCATCAGTTGCCCATTGGTAGATTTTTCCTTGTACCCCTTTCACCCATCTTGTTTCCCAGGGATCTTTGATGTTGATGAATAATTGACCCTTGCCATTTGTGGTGAGCAGATGGGATTGTCGGAGCGAGCTCCTGGTATCTAGTTTTGCCACATGGATGTTACATAAGTGATAGGGGCACCCCCATAGGTCTCATTCCACCATTGACGGTAGTCTCGGGTCTGATCATAAGTGAAGCAGACAGCGGGGGTGGACCATCCGAGGGGAACACCTTCTATGTTAGAGATGGGGATTTGGACTGTTACCAAGGCCTGGCACCCATCTGGTTGGCAGTCTCTCGTGCCCAGGACTCGGGTGTGGGTCCGACCTTTAGCTTGCCATGTCCCATGGACATGGAAGCGCCATAGGGACATCTGGTGAGTCCTGGGTGGCAGGAGGAGCAGCAGGAGGAGAGACAGAGTGACGGACAAGCCATAGTCTCATGGGACCTAGCGGTAGGGCCGTCCAAGTCTCTGGAGTTGGGTCCATTTTCAGGCAGGAAACATGGTACCAGGAGGGGTGTCCCAAGAGATTAGCTGCCGTGGGAGTGGTGTGGATCACCATATGGGGGCCTGTCCACCGTGGCTTGAGAGATTGAGGGTGTAATTCTTTGAGGAGGACGCTATCGCCGAGTTGTAGAGGGAGAGAGGAAGTTTCAGAGACAGTCACTGTCGGTAGATGACGGTCAGCGTGTTCGCGGAGAAGACGGCGAAGCAGGGAGAGGTAGGGAAGGTAGGAGGCTAGGGGTGGACTCTGGGTTGGTAGGTTGTGAAGGAGGAAAGGGCCGCCGTAAAGTAGTTCAAATGGACTGAGGCCAGTAGGAGTCCGAGGTGAGGCTCGGACTCGGGTAAGGGCTAGAGGAAGCAGATCGGGCCATGAGACACGGACCTCAAGGGACAGTTTGGTGAGGTGGTCTTTTAAGATCCCATTGGCGCGTTCAACCTTACCAGATGATTTGGGGTGGTAGGGCATGTGGAGTTTCCAGGTGATCTGGAGAGCCTCTGATACCTGTTGAACCACCTGAGAGACAAAGGCGGGTCCGTTATCCAACTGAATGGAGATCGGCAGACCAAATCGGGGGATGATGTGTTGAAGCAGGATGGTGGCGACTGTGTCTGCCGTTTCTCGAGTTGTTGGATAGGCCTCGATCCAACCTGAAAAGGTGTCAATAATAGTGAGCAGATATCGGAAGCATTTGCAGCATGGCATATGGGTAAAGTCGATCTGCCAGTCTTCACCAGGCTGATGTCCACGCATCTGGCGTGTAGGAATTCGGGGCCGTAGGCCTCCTTGTGGGGAGACGGATGCGCAGGTTTGGCAGGCCATGTGAGTCTTTGAGATGGCCTCTCTAAGTCCTGGCAGATGAAAGAGGGGGTCCAAAAAACGGAACATTGCTTTTGGACCAATGTGTAAGGATTTATGGATGTCTGATAGGAGGCTGGCCACTTGGGCCAGAGGTAGGGCAATTTTGTTGTCTATAAAAATCCATCCTTTGTTGTCTTTGTGTCCCCCTTTTGATAGTAAGGCAGCTTCCTTGTGCGGGGTATATGTGGGTTGGGTAGGACTGGTAAAAAAATAGGAGTGGAGCTGGAGGATCCCCTTTTGTAAGCTCTCGGGCCACGGAATCGGCCTTCGAGTTACCTTGTGCTATTGGGTTGGATGGGAGTTGATGACCCCTGCAATGGATAATTGCTACTTCTTTAGGAAGCTGGAGGGCCTCCAGGAGTTTTGCAATGAGGGAAGCGTTGACCACTGGGGATCCCTTAGTGGTCAGAAATCCGCGTTCCCTCCATAGTGCTGAGTGGCTGTGTGCAATGAGAAAGGCATATTTAGAGTCTGTGTAGATGTTAACCCTTTGGTCTTTGGAAAGGTTGAGGGCTCGTGTAAGTGCGATTAGTTCAGCCTTTTGGGAGGTCGTTCCTTCTGGGAGGCTGTTAGCCTCGATAATAGTTGAGATAGTTACCACCGCGCAGGCTGCCCGTCAGCGTCCGTCAGGACCGAGTATCAAACTACTGTCCACAAAGAGAGTTTGGTCCGGATTTGAAAGAGGGGTGTCAAAGAGTCCCTCTCTTGGTGGTTTGAAGGCTTTTATGACATGAGGGCAGGAATGGGATGGAAAACCCCCGGTGCCAGAGATAGGCAGGAGGGAAGCCGGGTTCAGGCAAGGGGAGAGATCAAGAGAAATAGATGGGTTTTCAATGAATAGTAGGTGGAACTCCTGGATGCGGGAGGGGCCCAGGAGGGAGAGAGACTTGTGGCCTCGGAGGTCGACCAGCCGGTGGGAGGAAAACACGGTTAGTGGGTGGGCCAGAGTCAGTTTGAGTGTTTGGCCAGTTCGGCTGCGCTGCTAGGGCCCGAAGGCATGGTTGCCATCCCGAATAGTTGGGTCTAGCTGTTTGGAGAGGTAAGCCACGGGGCCGTAGGAAGGCCCTACAGGCTGGGCAAGGACTCCAGTGACTATTCCGGCCCGTTCATCCACAAAAAGGTGAAAAGATCGGTTTAGGTTGGGCAGAGAAAGGGGAGGAGAAGATATCAGAGCGTTACGGAGGGTGAGAAAGGCCTGTCGAACGGCGGAAGGAGAGGTGAGGGGTCCTTGAGGGGTTTCTTTAGCAGCTAGATATAAGACTGTCAAGAAGGATCTGGGAAGTGGAACAATCGACGAAGAGGGAAGGGCGGGAGCGTAAATACCAGAAGGCCTGAACATAGGGGACCTCAGACCATTTGCCCGTCCTGCGGCAGTAATTATCTAGATCACAGAGGATGTTAAAATCGACATCAAGGTACATGTCAGATTCAGGGGGCTGGATTTTGCTAAAACACACACATCTCTTCTATAGTAAAGTAGGACTTTCTACTCTATGCTTGTATAAATGAGTGCCACAAAAGTGATCCTTCCACAGATATCAGGTCATTTCAGGTTTTGAGACTTCATATACACTACCTCATTTAAAACTGATTCTTGCCCCTCTTGCAGGATTGTTAGGAGGGTTAAGTCAGATATGGTCACGGGACTGTATACTCATGATGGCTGTGCTGTGTTTATTGCTGTATCTTTCTTTCACTCAGTCCTTCAAACAGTGCCTAGCACATCATAGGGTCCAGTGCACACGTGTGCACCCACACATACGCACATTCATCTATGCACAGTGATGGAATGAGCCTGCCAAGAGTGTCATTAAGTGTTAGTTCCCTCTCTTCCTTTTCAGAACATGTAATAGCCCCTCTGGTGTGTGAAGTACCACACAGAGCAAACTTCATCGTGCACAGAAATTGGCAGATGGCAATTCAGAGCAGGGTCTGAGATTCTGCATTTTAACACACTCCTGAGTGATGTTGATGCTTCTGATCAGGACAACCTGTAATTGGCAAGGCACAGCTTTTTTTCTCTTAAAGTAAATATGTAACAAAATTCTGGCCCCTTTCCTTCTAGTGTATTGTTGGAAAGAGGCAGGTAGGGGTGAGATGTTGATATACCCTATTTCATAGGTCCTAAGATTACCATGGCCTATAAAACACAGCCTGATTTCAGAGAATTTAAAGTATGAAAAAAAAGAAGTACATCTTAGAATCTATGAAATAAGGCACTTGAGCGGCAATAGAATATAACGGTTAAGTGACTGGAGTCAGACAGAGACGGCCCCACCATTCAATACTTTCGTGATCTTGGGCGAGTTGTTTAACGTCTATAAAATTGAATTTCCTAATCTCTAATATGGCAGTAACCACTAGGGCTGCCTGGTGATTAGAACTGATGCAGCCAGCTTGATATTTTAGCTGTCTGTCCAGTGAGATGAAAATCCACAAATGACCACTTTTGTATTCCTTCAATATTCCATATTTCTCTGAAGTAAAATAACTTGGTATAAACCTGCTATAAGAGTATTAATATTCACGTTTTGCCCTGTATAGCTCTGAATTTTTTGACTCTTCTACAAGAATGTATTTAGATATTATGTGTGTTAAAATAAATAAGACATACATTTTTTCAAAAAATTGATTTGGCTGTGCTGGGTCTTAGTTGCGGCACGCGGTATCTTCATTGCAGCATGTGAGATCTTTTTAGTTGTGGCATGCAGGATCTTTTAGTTGCGGCATGGAATCTTTAGTTGCAGCGTGCAGAATCTTTAGTTGCGGCATGCAAACTCTTAGTTGCAGCATGTAGGCTCTAGTTCCCTGACCAGGGATCGAACCCGGTCCCCCTGCTTTGGGAACACGGAGTCTTAGCCACTGGACCACCAGGGACGTCCCAAAACATACATTTTTAAATAATTAGAGTTAAAAACTAAGCCCAAATTATTCCTTGATGTGTGCATCAGTTTTTATGGAGGGCATGCAGCAAACCTTACTAAAAATAGCGGTCACATTAAATGTTAAATGAGTGTCATGTGCTGAGTATGTTGTCTGGCGTGTCCAGCACAGTGGGTTTCAGTGAACGTTACACATTAACGTGTTTGCCTCTAGAAGGCAGCCTCTTCTCTCTCATTCACTGCTGTTTCCCAGCACCCGGAACCAGGCTTAGCACATGGAGGGACTCAGTACACATTCGATGAACGTGTAAACCTCAGACTAACTCTTGCAGGTGGTCAGAGGAGGACTGGGGGTTGGGCGAAGCTTTAGCTGGTGGTACTGCCTTAATGCAGAGGGAACAAGCTGAGGCCCACAGCTGAGAATGGTGGATTTGCAAACCCTGGCATTTCCAGGAATGCCTGGAATTGCTAAACCAAACCCAGGACAAGGACTGAGGGAGCTACTGAAGGCAGGCCCCAGAGGAGGGTGTTCCTTACAGGAGCACTTTCAGGTCTTTTAAGACTTTTCAAAAAATTGAACTATAGTTCATTTACAATGTTTCAGGTGTACAGCAAAGCGATTCAGTTTTTTATATATATATATATATATATATATTCATTTTCAGATTCTTTTCCATTATAGGTTATTACAAGATATTGAATATAGTTCCCTGTGCTATACAGTAGGTCCCTGTTGTTGATCTATTTTATATTATAGTAGTGTGTATCTGATAATCCCAAATTTCCAATTTATCCCACACACCCCGACTTTCCCTTTTGTAACTGTAAGTTTGTTTTCTATGTCTATGAGTCTATTTCTATTTGTAAATAAGTTCATTTGTATCAGTTTTTTAGATTCTACATATAAGTGATATCATATGGTATTTATCTTTGGTTTACTTCACTTAGTATGATAATCTCTAGGTCCATCCATGTTGCTGCAACTGGCATTTTTCCTTCCTTTTAATGGCTGAGTAATATTCCACTGTATGTATACCGCACCTTCTTTGTCCATTCCTCTGCTGATGGACATTTAGGTTGTTTCCATGTCTTAGCTATTGTAAATAGTGCTGCTGGGAACAGTGGAGTGCACATATTGGGTTGGCCAAAAAGTTCTTTTGGTTTTAAGTAATAAATAAAAGACACATTTTTCATTTTTACCAAGAACTTTATTGAACAACCTATTCATTAACCAGATTTTTTGGCCAACCCAGTGTCTTTTTAAATTATAGGTTTGTCTGGATATATGCCCAGATGTGGGATTGCTGGAGCATATGGTAAATCTATTTTTAGTTTTCTAAGGAATATCCATATTGTTTTCCATAGTGGCTGCAGCAACTTACATTCCCACCAACAGTGTAGAAGTGTTCCCTTTTCTGCACACCCTCTCCAGCATTTGTTATTTGTAGACTTTTTGATGATGGCCATCCTGACCAGTGTGAGGTGATACCTCATTGTAGCTTTGATTTGCATTTCTCTAATAATTAGCAATATTGAGCATCTTTTCATGTTCCTGTAGACCATCTGTATGTTTTTAGAGAAATGTCTATTTAGGTTTTCTGCCTGTTTTTTGATTGGGTTATTTGTCTTTTTGATATCAAGCTCTATGAGCTGTTTGAATATTTTGGAAATTAATCCCTTGTCAGTTGCATCACTTGCAAATATTTTCCCCCATTCCGTAGGTTGTCTTTTCATTTTATTTATGGTTTCCCTTGCTTTGCAAAAGGTTTTAGGTTTAATTAGGTCCTATATGTTTATTATTGCTTTGGTTTCTATTACTCTAGGAGACACATCCAAACGAATATTGCTGCGACATATCTGAAAGAGTGTTCTGCCTATGTTTTCCTCTAGGAGTTTTATAGTATCCAGTCTTACATGTAGGCCTTTCATCCATTTTGAGTTTATTTTTGTATATGGTGTTAGAAAATGTTCTAATTTCATTCTTTTCCCAGCACCACTTATTGAAGAGAGTGTCTTTTCTCCATTGTATATTCTTCCCTGTTATCATAGAGTAATTAACCATAATTGTGTGGGTTTATTTCTGGTCTTTCTATTCTGTTCCATTGATCTATGTGCCTGTCTTAGTGCTGGTACCATACTGTTTCAATACGGTAGCTTTGTACAATAGTCTGAGGTCAGAGTGATTCCATTATACCATTCTTCTTTCTCAAGCTTGTTTTGGCTATTTGGGGTCTTTTGTGTTTCCATACAAATTTTCTTTTCTTTTTTTTCTTTTTTTGGCCACACTGTGCAGCTTGCGGGACCTTAGTTCCCCGATCAGGGATTGAACCCAGGCTACAGCAGTGAAAGCACTGAGTCCTAACCACTGGACCACCAGGGAATTCCCTCCATACAAATTCAAACATTTTTTGTTCTAGTTCTGTGAAAAATGCTATTGGTAATTTGATAGGGATTGCATTGAATCTGTAGATTGCCTTGTGTAGTATGATCATTTTAATAATATTGATTCTTCCAATACAAGAACATGGTATATCTTTTCATCTGTTTGAAAATGGTATATACAGATATACATGGTATATCTATCATCTTCAGTTTCTTTGATGAGTGTCTCATAGTTTTCAGAGTACAGGTCTTTTGCCTCCTTAGGTAGGTTTATTCCTACGTATTTAATTCTTTTTGGTGAAGTAGTAAATGGGATTTTTTCCTTAATATCTTTCTGATAGTTCATTGTTAGTGTATAGAAATACAGCAGATTTCTGTATGCTAATTTTGAATCCTGCAACTTTACCGAATTCATTGATGAGCTCTAGTAGTTTTCTACTGGCATCTTTAGGATTTTCTCTCTATATTATCATGTCATTTGCAAACAGTGACAGTTCTACTTTTTCCCTTCTAATTTAGACTCCTTTGTTTTTATTCTCTGATTGATGTGGCTAGCACTTCCAAAACTATGTTGAATAAAAGTGGTGAGAGTGGGCATCCTTGTCTTGTTCCTAATCTTAGAGGGAATGCTTTCAGCTTTTCACCATTGAATATGATGTTAGCTATGGGTTTGTCATATGGCCTTCATTATGTTGAGGTAGGTTCCCTCTATGCCCAATTTCTGGAGTGTTTTTATCATAAATGGGTGTTGAACTTTATCAAAAGTGTTTTCTGTACCTATTGAGATGATCATATGCTTTTTATTCTTCAACTTTTTAACATTGATTTGCAGATATTGAAAAATCTTTGCACCCCTGGGATAAATTCCACTTGACCATGGTGTATGATCCTTCTAAGGCATTGCTACTATTTGGAATTGGTTTGCTAGTATTTTGTTGAGGATCTTTGTATCTATGTTCATCAGTGATATTGGTCTGTAGTTTGTTTTTTTTGTGATATCTTTTGATATCAGGGTGATGGTGGCCTCATGGAATGTGTTTGAAGTGTTCCTTCCTCTGCAATTTTTTGGAATAGTTTCAGAAGGATAAGTGTTAACTATTCTCTAAATGTTTGGTAGAATTCACCAATGAAACCATCTGGTCTTGGACTTTTGTTTGTTTTGGGAGTTTTTAAATTACTGATTCAATTTCAGTACTGGTAATTGGTCTGTTCATATTTGCTGTTTCTTCCTGGTTCAGTTTTGGGAGATTGTACCTTTCTAAGAATTTGTCCATTGCTCCTAGGTTGTCCATTTTATTGCTGTATAGTTTCTCATTGTAATCTCTTAATATCCTTTGTATTTCTTTGGTGTCAGTTGTAACTTCTTTTTCATTCTTGTTTTGATTTGAGCCTTCTCCCTTTCTTTATTTTTATTTTTGGTGCTGTGTATTTTTTTAATATTTATTTTTTTATTTTATATTTATTTGCTTGTGTTGGGTCTTAGTTGCAGCAGGCAGGCTCCCTAGTTGCAGCAAGTGGGCTCCCTAGTTACTGCAGGTGGGTTCCTTAGTTGCAGCTCAAGGGCTCCTTAGGTGTGGCTCACTGGCTCCTTAGTTGCAGCAAGTGGGTTCCTTAGTTGCGGCTCACCTGCTTCTTGGTTGTGGCATGCAAACTCTTAGTTGTGGCATGTATGTGGGCTCTAGTTCCCAGACCAGGGATCAAACCCAGACACCCTGCGTTGGGAGCGTGGAGTCTTAACCACTGTGCCACCAGGGAAGTCCCTCCCTTTCTTTCTTGATGAGTCTGGCAAAAGGCTTATCAATTTTGTTTATTTTTTCAAAGAACCAGCTTTTAGTTTCATTGATCTTTTCTATTTTTTTTAGTCTTTTTCATTTATTTCTGTTCTGCTCTTTATGCTTTCTTTCCTTCTACTACAGGTTCTGTTTGTTCTTCTTTTTGTAATTGCTTTAGGTGTAAGGTTAGGTTGTTTATTTGAGATTTTTCTTGTTTCCTGAGCTTGTATCACTATAAGCTTTTGCTGTATCCCATAGGTTTTGGATCATCATGTTTTCATTTTCATTTGTCTCTAGGTATTTTTTGATTTCCTCTTTCAGTGATCCATTGGTTTAGTAGCATATTGTTTAGCCTCCATGTGTTTGCAGTTTTTGCAATTCTTTTTTCTTGTAGGTGATTTCTAGTCTCGTGGCATTGTGGTTGGAAAAGATGCTTGATGTGATTTCAGCTTTCTTAAATTTATGGAGACTCGTTTTGTGGCCTAGCATGTGATCTATCCTGGAGAATATTCCACGCACACTCGAAAAGAATGTGTATTTTGTGCTTTCGGATGGAATGCTGTATATATATCAATTAAGTCCATGTGGTCTAATGTGTTATTTAAGGCCTGTGTTTCCTTATTGATTTTCTGTCTGGATGATCTGTCCATTGATGAAAATGGGGTGTTAAAGTCTCCTACTATTATTGTTACTGTCGATTTCTCCTTTTATGTCTGTTAAATATTTCCCTTATATATTGAGGTGCTCCTGTGTTGCATGCATATATATTTATAATTGTTATATCTTATTCTTGGATTTATTCCTTGATCATTTTGTAGTGTCCTTCTTTGTCTCTTGTAACAGTCTTTAAAGTTTATTTTATCTAAGTATGCTACTCCAGCTTGCTTCTGATTTTTTGTTTGCATGGAATGCCTTTTACCATCCTCTCACTTCTGGTCTGTATGTGTCTTTAGATCTAAAGCGAGTCTCTTGTAGGCAGCATATATACAGGTGTAGTTTTTTTGTATCCATTTCAGGCAGTCTGCTTCTTCTGGTTGGAGCATTTAGTCCATTTACATTTAAGTTAATTATCACTATGTATGTTCTTATTGCCATTTTGTTAATTGTTTCGGATTTGTTTTCATAGGTCTTCCCTCCTCCTTTTCTCTTATGATTTGATGACTATTGTTAGTGTTATTTTGGGTTTCTTTTTCTTTTTTGTGTGTGTATCTATTATAGATTTTTGGTTTGTGGTTACCATGTTTCTATATAACAGTCTGTATACATACCTGATTGTTTTATGTTGCTGATCTCTTAATTTCAAAAGCATTTTAAATACCCTGCATTTGTATTCTCCTCCCCTCATGATTTCTGTTTTTGATATTGTATTTTACATCAAATTGTTTTATGTATCCCTTACCTGCTTATTGTGCATACAGGTGACAGTACTACTTTTGTCTTTAACCTCTCTACTGACTTTGTGTGTGGATGATTTCCTACCTTTGCTGTATGTTTGCCTTCACTGGTGAGCTTTTTCCTCCTGTAATTTTGTTTCTAGTTGTGACCCTTTATTTTTTCTGCCTAGAGAAGTTGCTTTAACATTTGTTTTAAAGCTGGTTTGGTGGTGCTGAATTGTTTTAGCTTTTGCTTGTCTGTAAAGCTTTTTATTTCTCTATCAAATCTAAATGAGAGCCTTTATGCGTAAAGTATTCTTGGTTGTAGGTTTTTTCCCTTTCGTCACTTTGAATATATCGTGCCACTCCCTTCTGTCCTTCAGTTTCTGCTGAAAAATCAGCTGATAGGCTATGGGAGTTCCCTTGTATGTTATTTGTTGCTTTTCCCTTGCTGCTTTGAGTATTCTCTTTAATTTTTGTCATTTTGATTACAGTGTATCTTGGTATTGTTCCTCTTTGGATTAATCCTGTATGGGACTCTGTGCTTTGTAGACTTGGGTACCTGTTTCCTTTACCAGGTTAGAGACGTTTTCAGCTATTATCTCTTCAAATATTTTCTTGGGCCCTTTCTCTCTTCTCCTTCTGGGACCCCCTATAATGCAAATATTAATATGCTTGATATTGCCCCAGAGGTGTCTTAAACTGTCCCCACTTCTTTTCATTCTTTATCTTTTTTCTATTCAGCAGCACTGATTTCTGCTACTCTTGTCTTCCAGCTCACTGATCTGTTCTTCTGAATCATTTAGTCTATTATTAATTCCTTCTAGTGAGTTTTTCATTTTAGTTATTGTATACTTAACCTCTGGTCATTCTTTATATTTTCTAATTCTTTGTTTAAAACTTTTAACTTCTCACTCTGTGCATCTATTCTTCTCCTGAGTTCTTTGATCATCTTTATGACTATTACTCTGAACTCTTTCTCGAGTAGATCGCCTATCTCCATTTCATTTAGTTCTTCTGGAGTTTTATCTTGTTCCTTGGTCTGGAACATTAGTCCTCTGCCACCTTATTTTGTCTGAGTTACTGTTTGTGTTTTTATGTCTGTGGGAGGTTAATTACATTTCTCAACCTTGGAGAAGTGGCCCTTTGTAGGAGGTATCCTATGCATCCCAGCAGTGTACTCCCCTTTCATCACCCAAGCTATATGCTCTAGGGGTTCCCCCTAAGAGGGCTGCATGGGTCCTTCTTTGTGGTAGGCTGAGTGTGTGGGCAGTCTGGTGGGCTTGGCTGGTTGCTAGACCCTGCCTTGTGCAGATGCTGCTGGTACTGTTTAGTGGGGCCTTGTCACCAGGCAAGGTGACAAGGTTGTGCAACCCTAGTAGGCCTCAGGGGTAGTGCTGGCTTACTGGTGGGCAGGAACAGGGTCCCAAAGACTCTGGGGCTGTTGCCCACCCACTGGCAAGTGAAGCCGGATCCTGGGGTTAGTGCTGGACTACTGGCAGGCAGAGATGGTTCCTGGAGTCTGTTTGCATGGCCCAGGGATCCCAGAACTCGTTTCAGATCATTGGTTGGTGGGGGTGGTGGTTTCCTAATAGAGCTGGGTATGGGGTCTCTGGTGTCCAGAAGTTTGCATTGGCCTGCTAGTGGGGCGGGCCGGGCCTCAGCTGGCCCTGGGGTAGCGTCCAGCCTGCATTGTGGGACTGTAGCTTCTGGTGTCTGTCGCCTGGTTGGTGAGGCTGATCACGAGGCTAGTGCAGGCTTCCTGGAGAGAAGAGCTCAAGCCTACCCACTGGTGGGTGGAGCTGGGTCTTGGCCCTCTGGCGGGCAGGGCCCTGTCTTGGCATGAGTCCAGAGGTGGCTGTGGGCTCAGGAAGTGGTTAGGCAGCCTGTCCGCTGATGGGTGGGGCTGTGTCCCTGCCCAGTTAGTTGTTTGGCCTGAGGCTTCGCAGCACTGGAGCCTGCAGGCTGTAGGGTGGAGCCAGGTCTTGGTGCTAACGATCCAATGTGTCAGCCACCAGTAGTGTTCATGTGGCTGAATGTTCCCCAATATGTCTGCCACCAGTGTCTGTGTCCCCAGGGTGAGCCACAGCCACCTCCCACCTCTCCAGGAGACTTTCCAAGACCAACAGGCAGGTCTGGCCCAGGCTCCTATCAAATTGCTTCTTTTGCCCTGGGTCCTGGTGTGCATGAGATTTTGTGTGTGCCCTTTAAGAGTGAAGTCTCTGTTTACCCCAGTCCCATGGGGCTCCTGCATTTAAGCTCCACTGGCCTTCAAAGCCAATGCTATGGGGGCTCATTTCCCTGGTGCAGGAGCCCTGGGCTGGGGAGCCTGACTGTGGGGCTCAGAACTCTCACTCCTGGAGGAGAACCTCTGCAGTATAATTATTCTCCAGTTTGTGGATCGCCCACCCGGGACGTATGGGATTTGATTACATCACGAGTCTACTGGTGGTTCCATCTTGTGGTTCCCTCTTTGCCTTTCATTGTAGAACATGTTTCCTGGTAGGTTCCAGTCTTTTTCATCTATCGTTGTTCTGCAGGTAGGTGTGATTTGCTCGTAAGAGGAGGTGAGCTCAGGACCTTTCTACTCTGCTGTCTTGGCTGCTCTCCCTTTTAAGACATTTCTTGCCCACAGTACTGAAACACTGACTGGGATACTACAGAAAATAAAATGGTGGACTTCCTGGCTCTTGCTCAAAGGCAGAGGATATGCTGAGCACCGAACACAGCACCAGGCACAGTGAACAGGAAGGAAAGGCCTTTGGCCTAATCCTGATATCCAGCTGCAAAGGGCTAACCCCAGCTTCTCCCAACACCTAGGGGTTGCTCCAGGAGAAGTGAACCTGCCCTTGGGAACTTCTCACCTATATACACCTGATGACTGCAAGTAAAAAAACAAAAAGAGACCAGAACTCTCCAGCATTTCTCCTCCTTTTCCAGGTCTGGGTGGGACTTGGCAAATTCCAAGGCTGTTCCTAGAGAATGGAAAAAGCTTCAAGATTGGGGGGAGCTGCCTAATCTATTACAAATCTATTATATTGAAATTAGTTTGAAAAGATGGTTCATCAAGAAATTTCACAAGCAAAAGTCCTCAACCTACCTAAATACCCCCTTCACATTTTCTCATTTTCCAGGTGACCTTGTACAAGGGCTCTGACATGGAGGACTTTGGGTTCAGTGTAGCAGATGGCTTGCTGGAGAAAGGAGTATATGTCAAAAATATTCGCCCAGCTGGGCCAGGAGATCTTGGTGGCCTAAAGCCCTATGATAGGCTCTTACAGGTAAGACCTCAGATGGAATTTTATTTAGAAATTAATTGGGAACTTGTATTTGATCAGTGTCCACCCATCCTCCTTTGCCTCAAGACGAGATTAGAGGCCCCTCCTATAGAGGATAGGCACTTTTTCCTTTAGTAGAATTTACCGGTTACTGAAACGGCCTGTTTCCCTGTATATATTCCCCAGCAGATTCTAAACTTCTTGAGAACAGGGCTAGTACCTTATTCTCCCATTTCCCATTATACAGTGATCGATATCAGTATCTCACACAATGTCTAAAACCCAAAAGCTGAACCTTGTTTACTATTAAGTACTAGGAGTACGATGGTGGTCAGGTATAGTTTCACTGAGCAAAGCAAATTCCTAATCTTACGTACAGTTTTTAGAAAGAGCATTTTGCAGGAAGAGGAGAGGGTTGCCATCAGTCTTGAAAGTATGTTCAAGTGGATTGAGTCTGTCCCTAAACAGTTGCCTTTCAAAGCATGAGGCTGCACTGATTGGCTGGCTTTCAGACACGTGTTCACTGAGCAAGTTGTCATTGATTGATTAGATAGTTTTAAAACCAATTCTGGTGATCTTTTTACCATGGCAATATAGCAATTACTCTTGTCCTAAGAGTAAGGAACACGTTTATTTTCCATAGATACTCTAGTATTTGCTGAATAAATAACTATGGACAAGTTATTTGACCTGTCTTCCTAATCTATAAATTAGAGCTATACTTACTTTTATGGAAGATGAGGCTATAAAAGTAGACTGGACTCACATTGTGAAGGGCCTTGAAAGCCAAGATAAAGCTCTTGGACTTTATTCTGGAGGTATATTAATTTTCTAAGCAGAATAATGACATATTTTATAATTTAGAAAGACTACAATTATATCATAGGTGGATTGGTGTAGGGTGAAGGGGAGGATCACAGGAAAGACGACCAGGTAGGTAAGGGTAAGACACGTGTACCAGACCTGAGTCTTTAATGCCTTCAGTGCATCCTGGCAGAGCAGTCTGTGAGGCAGCCGGCAGCTTGCATTTGTTGCTCAGGACAGATGTTACAGCCAAAAGTAAAGATCTGGGATACTGAAGGCATGGACTTGGATAAAGTTGCCTATGGTGGATTTCTAGTAAGGAAGAGAAGAGAACTAAAGACAGAATTCTAAGAAAAACAAAATTTAAAGGACAGGAAGAAGTAAAGGCAGGAAAGGACTGAAAGTGAGCAGTTAAAATGGTAAAAAGGTCAAAACAAGGTGGTGTCATAAGAGCCCAGGAAGGAGTTTTAAGGATGAGTAGGTAAAGGCCAAAAGGGATGAGAACTCAAGACACCATTCCTGTGTTGGACAATTGGGTCATTTATATAATATATAAGGGTCAGGTCCCAGACCGAGAAGACTGGGGAGAGAGTGAAAAGTCAAGGAATGGAAGCAGCATGTATGATTCTTTAAACTTTTAGGGGGAAAAGAATAAGGAAACATAATCTCATACAGAGTGAAGAAAGAGAAAAACAAATACTGTATGCTAACATATATATGGAATCTAAAAAAACAAATGGTTCTGAAGAACCTAGGGGCAGACAGGAATAAGATGCAGACGTAGAGAATGGATTTAAGGACACAGGGAAGGGGAAGGGTAAGCTGGGATGAAGTGAGAGTGGCATGGACATATATACACTACCAAATGTAAAATAGATAGCTAGTGGGAAGCAGCCGCATAGCACAGGGAGATCAGCTCGGTGCTTTGTTACCACCTAGAGGGGAGGGATAGGGAGGGTGGGAGGGAGACACAAGAGGGAGGGGATACGGGGATATAAGTATACGTATAGCTGATTCACTTTGTTACACAGCAGAAACTAACACAACGATGTAAAGCAATTATACTCCAATAAAGATGTTAAAAAAAAAATAAGGAAACATGAAAGAAGATGAACCCATGTGTAAGCTGAGGAGGGGGTGGGCTCATGACCGAGAGAGGTAGTTCAGTATCATGGTCAAGAGCACGAGCTTTGGAATCATCCAGACTGCCTGAGATTACATCCTCGCTGGACCACTCACCAGCATCCTAGCTGGACCACTTGCCAAGTTCTGATCTCAGGCAAATCTCTTAACCACTATGTGCCTTACTTTCCTCATCTGTAAATTAGGGATAATATTTGGCACTTGGAGCACCTGCCATGAATAAGGCGATCTGCTCAGCATGGGGACATTGGGATGTGTCCCTGTTCCCTGCTCTCAAGGGCCTTACAATTTAGTAGCAGAGAGTAAAGTAAGCCAATACCCATGTTATAGTGTGGTCAGGGCCAGGATAGACCGCTCTGTACAGAGTGCTCATTTAAGCACTTTCAAGACTTTAATCAATCAACCTGTTATGTCTGAAATGTTACTCTGGGTTTTGGGAATCATCTTATGTCTATAACGATAATTCAAAATGGCGCTTCTTGACCTTTCAGGTTAATCATGTCCGAACGAGAGACTTTGACTGCTGCCTTGTTGTACCCCTCATAGCAGAATCTGGTAATAAGCTGGACCTGGTTATTAGTAGAAACCCCCTGGCTTCACAGAAGTCCATAGAGCAGACTCTACCAGGAGGAGAATGGAGTGAACAGAACAGTGCTTTTTTCCAGCAGTCGAGCCACGGTGGTAATTTGGAGATACGAGAACCCACTAATACATTATAGCGATGCTTTTTACAAAGCAGGACAAAAGACAATATCTACATGGTGCTAAAAAAAAAAAAAAAAATCCCTTTAAGATTTCTGTGACATTTGAAGCACAGATAATCACGTGGCATTAACTGCAAGCACAGGGGTCTTTTAAATCTCATGGCTCATGTTCACTTCCCCTTTCAAGTGAAGAGGTTTCTTTGTTGGTGATCACTATGGTATATGACAGGCAATCCCCTGCCAAGACCAAGGGTAGCGAAAAAGGAAAACAAGTAGGCCACCCCTCTCTACAATTAACATCAGAGGAAATTTTTTACAGGTCCATCTTCCTGTTCCTTTTTAAAAAGAGAAATATCTGTTTGAAAATGTTCTCTATGATAATTTCCTTAATTCACTTTGAAATCAGTTTCTTACTACAAAGTCATTCATGCGAGAATTTAACCAACAAGGCTTTTCATGAAGCTGGCTGTACTAGGAGAGCTAGTTTGGTGAACTGCTGGGACTGCTGCTATGGGAGGGGTACAGGTATAAAATCATCTTACAACGTTTCAGCAATGATGCACGTAGACAACCATAATAGGTGGTGGTAAATGTTTTGCCCAAGTATAGGAATGATTTTAACTAAGATGTATGCTATTCCCTATGCAACAAATTATCAAACAGGATATGTCTTGTGACCTGTTTTTTTTTTTAAGGACACATTTTTAATAGCTGAAAAATCTCTGATAATGAATTAGGGTGTTTAGCAACACTGAGAATTAGTTATCTTATTTTTAAAATTCAAGACTAAGAATTTGAGAATGAAGAGTCTATTAAAATGAGGTTTATCTTGATTGATAGGCAAATCAAACTCATACTGCTTGACAGACATGTTTTGAAAACTGATTATATTGAGAAAACTGATTATATTGAGGGGTGTACAGCACATGTACTTAAAAATGACACTGGACTGTCTTTTGTTCTGAGCCATGCCACTTACCGAAATTGTAAATACATTTTTCACAAAATGCATTGCCAATTATTACCATCCCTCAAAGCAATAAATTGTGACAGTTGCTTTTAATGTTTGTCAGCAACTGTTTTCATTTGTTCAGATATTTTGAATAGTTACACTAATAACTGTTATTTGGTGAATATAAAAACAATAGATCTGTATATTAATTGTAGAATCTCCATACTGAAACAATTATTTTCCAAACATTTTTATTTTGGTCAATAATTCAAACAACTGCTTAGGTAAAGCATTTGAACACTGTGTCCTTTGTTTAAGGAAAAAGTTCACCTTTCTTTTTTGTGCAAAGAAATATATTATTTCAATCATAGTTCAGAACTGCCAGGGCAAGAAAGTATAAAGCAGAATCATGTTAAGGAAAAAAAAAAGATGAGGAGGGGAGTCACTGAAATATGTATTTTTATTTGTAACAAACAAGTATTAAACTGTAAAGTATTTTTGTACAAATTTAATACTTTAATAGCATGGTATTTATCGTCTATGTATGGTTTTGGGGAATTAAAAATTGTTGCAAATATTTGTATGGAAAAAAAAACCCTCTCCCAAATGGAATAAACAGTGATTTTAAAAAGCCAAAAGAAAAACTTTTTTTTTTTTTTGGTGCTTTGAATATATTTTAGTGTTCTAGACTGAGCCCTACACAATACCTATAGTTACATAATTTTCTACAGGGGCAAGATTTTGCCATAAACTTGAAAAGGAACATGGAAGGGCAGGAAGAGCTTAGGTTTTGAAATTCGATCTGGACTTGAAGTCCAGCTCTGGTACTCACTCAGTGGTGGCATAAAATTTAATTACTGTGAGTCAGTTTCCCCACCTATAATACTGAAGGTCATATCTACATTCCAGTACTCTCATGAGAAGAGATGTGACACATATGTGAAGACGCTAAAACAGGAACACCTCCAAGACTAATGGTACATTTACTTTAGGTGACAAAGCTTGATCTTAACTCAAGGATCACATCTACCCTGAGAACATTATATGTATTCTATAAAATACATTTTCAGAAACTATTAAAATTATAAATTTTCATCATGCTATCTTAAAAAAAACTATTACCTTATAGTCCCAACGTTTTCATTTTTGCAGATTGCCTAGCAGGCTTTGTAAATTCACAGGAACAAGGCAGGGTGTCCATTCTTGCCACTTCTATTTAACAGTATGACAAGGAAGTGAAATAAAAGGCAACTAGATTGGAAAGGAAGAAGTAAAACTTTACTTGCAGATGATACAATCTTGTGTATACAAAAACCTTAAGGAATCCACTAAAAAACCTATTAAAACTAATATGAGTTTAGCAAGATATAAGATCAATATACAAAAATCAATTGAATATACTGTAGCAATGAACAAACCAAATATAAAGAAAACACATATTCTATAAAGCACAGGAAGCTCAGCCTGGTGCTCTGTGATGACCTAGTCAGGTGGGATGGGGGTAGGGTGGGAGGGAGGTCCAAGAGGGAGGGGATATATGTATACGTATAGCTGATTCACTTCATTGTACAGCAGAAACAACATTGTAAAGCAATTGTACTCCAATTAAAAAAAAGAAAACAATTATATTCTCATAGGATCAACAATAAAATACTTAGGAATAAATTCAATAAAAGTACAGAGTAGGTGTGGAAGACGGCAGAGTAAAAGACCCTGAGCTCACCTCCTCTCATGAGCACACCAAAGTAACAACTATCTACAGAACCACCATCTGTGAAGAAGCCTGGAACCTACCAGAAAAGATCTTCTACAACTAAAGATATAAATAAGGTACCACAAGACAGGAGGGGAAGACTTGAAATATAATCAAATCCCATACCCCACAAGTGGGTGACCCACAAACTGGAGAATAATTATACTGTAGAGGATCTCCCAGAGGAGTGACAGTTCTGAGCCCCACATCAGGTTCCCCAGCCTGGAGGTCTGGCACGGGAAGACAAATCCTCAGAGCATTTGGCTTTGAAGGCCAACAGGCCTTCACTGCAGGAGCCCCACAGGACTGGGGGAAACAGAGACTTCACTTTTCAAAGGGCACACACAAAATCTCACACACACCAGGACCCAGGGCAAAATCAGTAATTTGATAGGAGCCTGGGCCAGACCTGCCTGCTGGTCTTGTAGACTGTCCTGGAGAGGCAGGGGGATGGCAGCAGCTCACCCAGGGGGACATAGACACTGGTGTCAGACATTGAGGAACATTCAATTGTGTGAACATTCCAGGTGGCTGACATGTTGGATCATTAGCACCAAGATCTGGCCCCATCCAACAGCCTGAAGGCTCCAATGTTGGGATGCCACAGGCCAAACAACTAACTGGGTGAGGACACATCCCCACCCATCAGCAGACAGGCTGCCTAAGGACTTCCTGAGCCCACAGCCGCCTCTAGACATGCCCCTAGACATGGCCCTGCCCACCTGAGGGCCAATATCCAGCTCCACACACCAGTGGGAAGGCACCAGCCCCTCCCACCAGGAAGCCAGCCCAAGCCTCTAGACCAGCCTTACCCACCAGGGGGCAGACTCCAGAAAGAAGAAAGCTACGATCCTGCAACACAGGCCAGACCCCACCCTAGGACTCGTTGGCCCCCTGCTCTGCCCACTAGCAGGCTAATACAACCTTCCAGACACTCTGGACCCATGACCAACTGTCAGGAATGGCCCCTGACAACACCAACAATCTGAAATGAGCTCTGAGATCCCTGGGCCCTGCAGTCAAACTCCAGGAAACACCTCTAACTGCTAGTAGTCTGGTACTACTCCCAGGGTCTGGCTTCATCTCTCAGTGGGCGGGCAACAGCCCCAAAGTCTTTGGGACCCTGATTCTGCCCACCAATGTGCCAGCACTAGCCTCAGGGCCCATTAGGGTTCCACAACCAGCCACCTCATGACCAGGCCCCTCTAAAGAGCAGCCAGCAGCATCCACGCAAGGCAGGGCTGTGCAAACAACCAGACTAGGAACCAACCAAGCCTACCATACCACCCACATAGCCAGCCAAAACAGAAAGATCCATGCAACCCTCTTAGGGGGAACCTCTAGAGCATACAGCTTGGGTGACGGGTGACGGGTGGAGTGCACTGCTGGGATGCATAGGACATCTACAGAGGGCCACTTCTCCAAGGATGAGAAACGTAACTAACTTACCACGTACATAAAAATATAAATAGCAATAGATAAAATGAGGTGGCAGAGGACTATGTTCCAGACCAAGAAACAAGATAAAACTCCAGAAGCAGAGTTAAGTGAATAGGCAATCTACCCAAGAAACAGTTCAGAGTAATGATCATAGATGATCAAAGAACTCAGGAGGAGAATGGATGCGCAGAGCAAGAAGTTAGAATTTTTTAACAAAGAATGAGAAAATATAAAGAACAACAAAACAGAGACGAAGAGTACAATAACTGAAATGAAAAATACACTAGAAGGAATCAGTAATAGACTACATGAGGGGCTTCCCTGGTGGCGCAGTGGTTGAGAATCTGCCTGCTAATGCAGGGGACACAGGTTCGAGCCCTGGTCTGGGAGGATCCCACATGCCACGGAGCAACTAGGCCCGTGAGCCACGGCTGCTGAGCCTGCGCGTCTGGAGCCTGTGCTCCGCAACAAGAGAGGCCGCGGTAGTGAGAGGCCTGCGCACCGTGATGAAGAGTGGCCCCTGCTTGCCACACTAGAGAAGGCCCTCGCACAGAAGTGAGGACCCAACACAGCAAAAGTAAATAAATTAATTAATAAACTCCTACCCCCAACATCAAAAAATAATAATAGACTACATGATACAGAAGAGTGGATCAGTGACTGGAAGACAACATAGTAGAAATCACTGCTGCTGAACAGAAAAAAGAGTGAAAAGAAATGAAGACAGCTTAAGACACCTCTGGGAAAACATGAAGCACATTAATATTTGCATTATAGGGTTGCCAGAAGGAGAAAAGAGAGAAAGGGCCCAAGAAAATATTTGAAGAGAGAATAGCTGAAAACCATCCTAACCTAGGAAAGGAAACAGTCACCCAAGTCCAGGAAGCACAGAGTCCCATGAAGGATTAACCCAAAGAGGAGCACACCAAGACACACTATAATCAAAAGGACAAAAATTAAAGACAGAATACTAAGAGCAGCAAGGGAAAAGCAACAAATAACATACAAGGGAACTCCCATAGCCTATCAGCTGATTTTTCAGCAGAAACTCTGCAGGCCAGAAGGGAGTGACACAATATATTTAAAGTGATGAAAGGGAAAAACTGACAACCAAGAATACCCAGGAAGACTCTTATTTAGATTTGATGGAGAAATCAAGCTCTACAGACAAGTGAAAGCTAAAAGAATTCAGCACCACCAAACCAACTTCACAACAAATGTTAAAGGAACTTCTCTAGGCAAAAAAGAAAAGGCCACAGCTAGAAAAAAGAATTATGGAAGGAAAAAGTCTACCAGTAAAGGCAAACATACAGTAAAGGTAGGAAATCATCCACACACAAAGCTAGTAGGGAGGCTGAAAGATAAAAGTAGTAATATCACCCGTATCCACAATAAGCAGTTAAAGGATACCTAAAACAATTAGATGTAAAATATATCAAAACAGTAATAGTGAGGGGAGGAGAGTACAAATGCAGGGTATTTAAAATGCATTTGAAATTAAGAGAACAGCAACATAAAACAATCAGGTATGTATACAGACTGCTATACAAAAACTTCGTGGTAACCACAAACCAAGAATCTATAATAGATAAACACACAAAAAGGAAAAAAGAATCCAAAATAACACCAAAAATAGTCATCAAAGCATAAAAGAGAACAAAAGAAGAAAGGGGAAGAAAAAGACCTACAAAAACAAATCCAAAACAATTAACAAAATGGCAACAAGAATATACATAGCAATACTTACCTTAAATGTAAACAGACTAAATGCTCAACCAGAAGACACAGACTGCCTGAATGGATACAAAAACAAGACCCGTATATATGCTGCCTACAAGAGACTCACTTTAAATCTAAAGACACATACAGACAAAGTGAGGGGATGGAAGAAGGTATTCTACAAAAATGGAAATCAAAAGAAAACTGGGGTAGCAATACTTACATCAGACAAAATAGACTTTAAAATAAAGACTGTTGGGCTTCCCTGGTGGCGCAGTGGTTGAGAGTCCGCCTGCCAATGCAGGGGACGTGGGTTTGTGCCCCGGTCCGGGAAGATCCCACATGCCGTGCAGCAGCTGGGCCTGTGAGCCATGGCCGCTGAGCCTGCGCTTCCGGAGCCTGTGCTCCGCAACGGGAGAGGCCACGACAGTGAGAGGCCCGCGTACCACAAAAAATAAAAAATAAAAATAAAAAATAAATAAATAAAGACTGTTACAAGAGACAAAGAAGGACACTATATAATGATCAAGGGATCCATCCAAGAAGAGGATATAACAATTGTAAATATATATGCACCCAACATAGGAACACATCAATGTATAAGGCAATATTAACAGACATAAAGGAGAAATCAACAGTAATACAATAATAGTGGGGGACTTTAACACTCCACTTACATCAATGGACAGATCATCCAGACAGAAAATCAATAACGAACCACAGGCCTTAAATAACACATTAGAACAAATGGACTTAACCCATACTTTTACAGCATTCCATTCAAAAGCAGCAAAATACACATTCTTTTCGAGTGCACATGGAACATTCTCGAGGATAGATCACATGCTAGGCCACAAAACAAGCCTTGATAAATTTAAGAAAACTGAAATCATATCAAGCATCTTTTCCAACCACAACACTATGAGACCAGAAATCAACTAGAAGGAAAAAAATTGCGAAAAACAAACACGTGGAGGCTAAACAATATGCTACTTAACAACAAATGGATCACTGAAGAAATAAAAGAAAAATAAAAAAATACCTAGAGACAAATGAAAATGAAAACCTGATGATCCAAAACCTATGGGATGCAGCAAAAGCAGTTTTAGGAAGGAAGTTTATAGTGATACAAGCTTACCTCAGGAAACAAGAAAAATCTCAAATAAACAATCTACCATTATGCTTAAAGCAACCAGAGAAAGAACAAACAAAACCCAAAGTTTGTAGAAGGAAAGAAAGCATAAAAAATCAGAGCAGAAATAAATAAAATAGAGACAAAAAAAAAAAAGAAAAAAAATCAATGAAACTAAAAGCTTGTTCTTTGAAAAGACAAACAAAATTGATAAACCTTTAGCCAGCCTCATCAAGAAAAAGAGATGGAGAGCCCAAATCAATAAAACCAGAAATGAAAAAGAAGTTACAACTGATACCACAGAGATGCAAAGGATCACAGAAGACAGCTATGAGCAACTATATGGAAATAAAATGGACAACCTAAAAGAAATGGACAAATTCTTAGAAAGGTACAATCTCCCAAGACTGAACTAGGAAGAAATAGAAAATATGAACAGACCAATTACCAGTACTGAAATTCAATCAGTAATTTAAAAACTCCCAACAAACAAAAGTCTGGGATCTGACGGTTTCATGGGTGAATTCTACCAAACATTTAGAGAATAGTTAACACCTATCCTCAAACTATTCCAAAAATTTGCAGAGGAAGGAACACTTCCAAATACTTCCTGAGACAGTGGTCTCAGGGTGAGACCACTGTCACCCTGATACCAAAACCAGACAAAGATATCACAAAAAAGAAATTACAGGCCAATATCACTGGTGAACAGAGATGCAAAAATCCTCAACAAAATACTAGCAAACTGACTCCAACAATACCTTAAAAGGATCATACACCATGATCAAGTGGGATTTATCCCAGGGGTGCAAGGATTTTTCAATATCTGCAAATCAATCAGTGTTAACAAACTGAAGAATAAAAAGCATATGATCATCTCAATAGGTGCAGAAAATGCTTATGACAAAGTTCAACACCAATTTATGACAAAAACTCTCCAGAAACTGGGCAAAAAGGGAACCTACCTCAACATAATAAAGGCGACGTATGACAGACCCACAGCTAACATCATATTCAACAGTGAAAAGCTGAAAACTTCCCCTGTAAGATTAGGAACAAGACAAGGATGCCCACTCTCACCACTTTTATTCAACATAGTTTTGGAAGTGCTAGCCACAGCAATCAGAGAAGAAAAACAAAGGAGTCCAAATTAGGAAGAGGTAGAACTGTCACTGTTTGCAGATGACATGATAATATAGAGAGTAAATCCTAAAGATGCTACTAGAAAACTACTAGAGCTCATCAATGAATTTAGTAAAGTTGCAGGATTCAAAATTAACATACAGAAATCTGTTGTATTTCTATACACTAACAATGAACTACCAGAAAGAGATACTAAGGAAACATTCCCATTTACCATCACATCAAACAGAATAAAATACTTAGGAATAAACCTATCTAAGGAAGCAAAAGACCTATACTCTGAAAACTATAAGACACTGACAAAAGAAACTAAAGATGACACAAATGTAAAGATATACCACGTTCTTGGATTGAAAGTATCAATATTGTTAAAATGGCCATACTACAAAAGGCAATCTACAGATTTAATGCAATCTCTATCAAATTACAGAACTAGAACAAAAAAATTTTTAATTTGTATAGAAACACAAAAGACCAAAACAGCCAAAACAAGCTTGAAAAAGAAGAACAAAGTTGGAGGAATCATGCTCCCTGGATTCAGACTATACTACAAAGCTACAGTCATCAAAACAGTATGGTACTGGCACAAAAACAAACACATAGATCAGTGAAACAGGATACAGTGCCCAGAAATAAACCCACACACTTACAGTCTACAATGAAGGAGGCAAGAATATACAATGGAGAAAAGACAGTCTCTTCAATAAGTGGTGCTGGGAAAACCGGACAGCTACATGTAAAAGAATGAAATTAGAACATTCTCTAACACCATATACAAAAATAAACTCAAAACAGATTAAAGACCTAAATGTAAGACCATATTTTAAAACTCTTGGAGGAAAACATAGGCAGAACACTGTCTAACATAAATAGCAGCAATAATTTTTTTGGATCTGTCCCCTCAGGTAGTGGAAACAAAAGCAAAAATATACAAATGGGACCTCAATAAACTAAAAGCTTTTGCACAGCAAAGGAAACAAAATGAAAAGACAACCTATAGAATGGGAGAAAATATTTGCAAATGATGTCACTGACATGGTATTAATTTCCATAATATGCAGACAGGTTATAGAGCTCAATATGAAAAAAAAAAAGAACCCAATCAAAAAATGGGCAGAAAACCTAAATAGATATTTCTCTGAAGAAGACATACAGATGGCCAACAGGCACATGAAAAGATGTTCAACATCGCTAATTATTAGAGAAATGCAAATCAAAACTACAATGAAGTGATCACTTCACACCGGTCAGAATGGCATCACCCAAAAGTCTCCAAATAATAAATGCTGGAGAGGGTGTGGAGAAAAGGAAACTTACCTGCACTGTTGGTGGGAACGTAAATTGGTGAAGGCACTATGGAGAACAGTATGGAAGTTTGTTAAAAAACTAAAAATGGAGTTACCATATGGTTGAACAATTCCACACCTGGGCATATATCCAGAGAAAACTCTAATTCAAAAAGATACATACATCCCTATGTTCATACCAGCACTATTTACAGTAGTCAAGACATGGAAGCAACCTAAACGTCCATGGATAGATGAATGGATAAAGAAGATGTGGTATGTATATATATACACATATATGTACACACACACACACACACACACATATACATATAATGGAAGATTACTCAGCCATATAAAGTAATGAAATAATGCCATTTGCAGCAACATGGATGGACTTAGAGATTATCATACTAAATGAGGTCAGACAACAATAAATATTATACGATATCACTTACATGTGGAATCTTAAAAAATAATAGAAATGAACTGATTTACAAAACACAAACAGACTCACAGACACAGAAAACAAACTTACGGTTACCAAATGGGAAAGGGGTGGGGATGGATAAATTAGGAGTTTGAGATTAGCACATACACACTACTATACATAAAATAGATAAGCAACAAGGACCTATTGTATAGCACAGGGAACTATATTCAATGTCTTTTAATAACCTTCAATAAAAAAGAATCTGAAGGGCTTCCCTGGTGGCGCAGTGGTTGAGAGTCCGCCTGCCAGTGCAGGGGACATGGGTTCGTGCCCCGATCCGGGAAGATCCCACGTGCCGCGGAGCGGCTGGGCCCGTGAGCCATGGCCGCTGAGCCTGCGCATTCGAAGCCTGTGTTCCGCAACGGGAGAGGCCACAACAGTGAGAGGCCCGCGTACCGCAAAAAAAAAAAAAAAAGAATCTGAAAAAGAATATACTATGTATCTATAAATATAGATAACTCAATCACTTTGCTTTACACCTGAATCTAACACATTGTAAATCAGCTATACTTCAATTAAATAACAGCATAAAACTATACTCTGAAGCTATAAGACATTGTTGAAAGAAATGAAAGAAGACATAAATAGAAAGACATCCCATGTTTATAGATCAGAAGACTTAATATTATTAAGATGGCAATACTCCCCAGATATATAGATTCAACACAATCCCAATCAAAATCCCAGTTGGCTCCTCTGTCAATAAAATTGACAAGCTGATCCTAAAATTCATACGAAAAGCAAGGGACCCAGAAGAGCCAAAAGATCTTGAAAGAGAGGAGTAAATTGAAGGACTCACATTTCTTGATTTCCTTTTGTTTTTTGGCTGCACCACACAGCATGCAGGAATCTTATCTTGGTTCCCTGACCAGGGATTGAACCTGCACCCACTGCAGTGGAAGTGTGGAGTCTTAACCACTGGACCACCAGGTAAGTCCCCACATTTGTTGATTTCAAACCTGCAAAACTAATGAAGACTCATGGTGCTGGCATAAGGACAGATGTTTGGATAAATGGAATAGATAGAGAATCCAGAAATAAATCCTCACATTTATAATCAACTGATTTTTTGACAAGGATGCCAACACAATTCAATGGAGAAATAGTCACTTCAAGAAATGGAACTGGAACAACTGGAGAGCCACATGCAGAAGAATAAAGTTGGGCTCCTACCCCACCATATAAAAAAATTAACTCGAAATGAATCCAAGATTAAATGTAACACCTAGCACTATTTAACTCTTGTAAGAAAAAATAGGAGTAAGCCTTCATGACTTTAGATAAGCATTGGTTTCTCAGATGTAGCACCAATAGCACAAGCAATAACAACAAAAATACATACACTGGACATCATCACAATTAAAAATGTTTGTAAATAATGTTTCTAATGAGACTGGTATGTAGAATATATTAAGAACTCATACTCAATAATAAAAAGGAAAATAAGACAATTTTTGAGTGGACAAAGGATCTGAATAGACATTTCTCTGAAGACATACAAATGGCCAATAAGCACACGAAAAGGTGATCAACATCATTAGTCATAAGGGAAAAGCAAATCAAAACCATTATGTCACTTCATATCCACGAAGATGGCTATAATTAAAAAGTCAGATAATAACAAATGCTGGAGACAATGGAGAAACTGGAACCCTCACACACTGCTGGTGTAAATATAAAATGGTACAGCTGCTTTGGAAAACAGTTTAGCAGTTCCTCAAAAGGTTAAACATAGAGTTACCATACGACCAGCAATTCCATTCCTAGGTATATACTTAGAAGAAATGAAAATATATATCCACACAAAAACTTGTACACAGATGTTCAAAGCAACATTAGTTATGATAGCCAAAAAGAGGAAACAACCCACATGTCCATCAACTAATGAATGGATAAATTCAACATACCATATCCATACAATGGAACATTTCGTAATAAAAAGAAATGAAGGCCTTCCGCCTCACTGCACTCCTGAAAGCAGGATGGGTCATGAGCAACTCTACTAGAGCTACCTGCAAAAAATTCAGCCAAGGTTCCTGATCTCGCCACATCAGCTCAAACCAGCATGGTCTGATCTGGAAATATTACCTCAATATATGCCGCCAGTTTTTCCATCAGTACACGAAAGATATAGGCTTCATCAAGCTGGATAAAATGACACTCCTTGAACGGATTATCCAAGACATACACCCAATAAAAGAAATAATGCTAGTTCTTTGTACATAATTTTTTTTTCAAACTTTAAAAAAGGGAGAGGGATGAAGCACTGTTACATGTTACAATGTGGATGAAGTCTGAAAACATTATTCTAAGTCAAAGTCAGTAACAAGAAATCATATATTGTATGATTCCATTTATATGAAATGTCTGAAATAGGCAAATCAATAGAGACAAAATAGATTAGCAGTTCTAGGGCTGAAGCGGAAAAGGGATTAGAGTTAAGAGGTACAGGGTTTCTTTGGGGGATGATAAAAATGTCCTAAAATCAATTGTGGTGAATTTACTAAAAGCCACTCAACTATGTAAACGGGTGAACTGTATGTGAATTATATCTCAGGAAGGCCATTTTTAAAACGCTGGGATAACAGGTAAATTTTTCCTAACTTTTTCTTTTACCATTTAATAGTAAATGCAAAAAAATCAAATCACTGAGGAAAAAAAAATTTTCTAAGTGGAATATCTTTAAAACAATATACTCTCAGAAGAAATGATAACTATGTGACATGATAGACATATTAGCTAATGCTACAGTGGTGATTATATTGCAATATAGAAGTAGTGAATCAACGTGATGCACACCTTAAACTTACCCAATGTCCTATGTCAATTATATCTCAAATTAAGAAAACAAAAACAAAACCCAACGTGCTTCCAGCTCAGCAGGAATTTCCAGGAAAATGTACCAGGTAGGCCCAGGCAGCAGTGATGGAGCAAGTAGCAGCCTTGCGAGATGACCACTTTGCAGAAGACACAATGTCCTAGAATATGTGTCAGTAATTTAAGAGATATAATTACAGTTTATCTTTACCACTGCTTCAACCCAATGGCAAGGATCACCCACAACGATGATGGAAATTAATAAGGCATTATTCTAAAAATAAAACACTTTTAAAAGTACAGAGGTTTTTTTAAAAAAATATATAACATATTTTTCCCTCATATATGACCAGCGCTGTCAGTTCTCCTGATGACAGATGTCAAAATCACTAAGGTTTTCTTGGATGAAATGATTTTAAAACATCTGCTAACACAAATGCCTTAAAATAAAACTCCAGTTAATAGACATCCTCTTTTGTCTTGATCCTTTGAAGCTATGACGTTCATTTTGTGTTGAATGGAAAAAAATAGACAATTACTTTGAGCAATCTGAAATAAAACTAAGTTTCTTGATTATTTGTAGGTTTGAAAAGTTGCCTGGGGGTTAAACTATTTAGTCTCAAATTCTGAAGTTTAGAAGACACTTGGGGAGATGATTCTTCCACCTGTTGGAACAATAAAAATAAAGTTAATTTTATAAAAATATAGTCAGTCTACCCTGTGTAATTCTATTCCCTCTGACTGCTTCTCAGAAGACATCATACATTTGCCCACCCCATGGAAGCCTGGAGCAGACCAGAGCCGTCAGCTGTCATCCTGCTTTCGCTCACTGTGGTAACGCCACTACCCACTTCCAGGACTGGCATGTAGAAGTGACTGTTTGCTAACTGAGTACATACATTTAATTTCTAAAAGTGTGGACAGGGTCCACTACATAATTTAGCAGTGCAAAATTAAAATGTGGGCCCCTTGTTCAAAAATTAAGAATTTCAAGATGACAAGCAGAGAACATTAAAACAAGCATGGGTTCCTTCTAAGCACGAAGCCCTGTATGACTGGCTGACCAGTCCACGACGCCAGCTGTAGGTGTGGTTAAGACGATACACTGCAAGTACACCTCAAGTATACTCTTGGTACTGTTAGTGATTCCCAAGCACCAGTCAATGGACCAGTACAGTCATGAAGAAGATTCACCACCACAGGGAAAGAGAAAAATTAGCAAAACTCGACTCATCATTCATCACGCTAAATCTGTTCAATTTAGAGGACGGTGATGGTTAATTTCATGTGTTAACTTGGCTAAGCCACAGTACCCCGATATTTGGTTGAATAATACTGTTCTAGACGTTTCTTTGAAGGTACTTTTTAGATGAGATCAACGTTTAAATCAGCCGACTGAGTAAAGTGGATTACTCTCCATAATGTAGGTGGGCTTCATCCAATCAACTGAAAGCCTTAACAGAAAAAAGACTGACCTCCCCCCAGGAAGAAGGAATTCTGCCAGCAAACTACCTTCGGAACTTGAAATGCAACATCAACTCTTCTCTGAGCCTCCTATCTGCCAGCTCACCTACAGATTTTGGACTCTACTAATACCAGCCTTCACAATGGCATAAGCCAACTCCTTAAATAAATTCAGATAGATAGGTTAAATTAAATAGCCTAGATAGATAGATAGATGGAGACACACCCTATTGGTTCTGTTTCTCTAGGGAACTCTGAGTAAGACAAGGACTTTCTTTATTCAGGAACTATGTAATTATGTCTTTCCTAGCTTTTTTTATTTTTAAGTAAAAATGTCATTTTCTTTCAAAAAATTCCCGAAATCCTGCTTTAAACATGATAAATTTTAGCAATATTTTACACATATGTTTTTATTTTAAGGGTCATTTTTGTCACCCATCCCTTTTTTTCTTTGATGGTGGGAAGCTAGGCAAAAGGAAAAAAAAATAATCAGGTCAACATTTTCTTTGAGGACTTTTCTCCAAACCCAAAGCTATTAATTGACAGAAAAGCAAAAGCTTTCTTCTAGGAGGGAGGGGCTCAGGTATTTTAGTCATTGGTATTTGTAGAATCTCAATACTGGTTTAGCCCTTATGTAGCAATACAAATGTGAAGGATGGATATGTGGGCAGCCCTTGTCATCGAATTTGATCTTTCACAAATGACACATCTCAATGCATCTGAAAGTCTAGAATTACGAGACAAAGAGGTCCCTAATTTATAGAAGTCCTGAAGCTTTGAATTCTAGTTTCCTCATTTCTAGGGATTCCTGTAAATGCCACATACTTGGGGCAAAACTTGTGAGAAAACTCATCCTCTTCAGTTAGAGGACTTTGCTTATACTGCTGCCATCATGCAGTGAGAACAACCCACACTGGGCAGCCCCCCAGCGTCACTCTGCGCTCCAGACCTTCAGGGACATTAGCCTCCCCCAGAGCTTAAAAGCTTTGGCAAGCTCAAAACTGATGATAAATAGTGCTGCCAATTTCTCTTCGTACCATCCTATAAACCATGATCCACCTACCCCATGTTGGTGCTAAGAAATAAAAAGCAAGAAACTTTTAGAAAAAGACTCTTTCCTTGGAACTGCTTCTGTTTTCTGCTCCTGGTCAAAAGCTTTATTTATCTCAGGGTCTTTGTAAGAGGTAACATAGTTAATTAAAAAAAAAAAAAGATGCTTTGTTGAGATGGAAATTCCATCTCAGCAGAGTTGATCTCGAGTACTGAATGAAACTTAGAATCAGCAGTGATCCTACTATTTTGAAGAAGAAAAAAAGGGAAAACTCTTTTTTCTATGTCCACTTTTATCACTTTCTTTTTTATGGCTGAGTAATATTCCATCATATGCATGTGTATACATATATGTGTGTACACACACACACACACACACACACACACACACACACACACCCCACAATGTCCCCAATCCTATCTAAGGGAAACTCCTCTACTTATGCTCTGGATTTTCCCATCTCACCCACTTCAGGACTCCATTCCTACAATTATCCCCTCTCTCTGAATCATGAATTTCTTGTTTTCCATTGGACCATTCCATCAATACCCTAGGATGCTTTAATGTACCCATCCAAAATAAATAAATCAATAAATCCTTCCTTGACCATGAGTCCTCCATCCAGATACAGCCCTATCTCTCTGCTCCTTTTCTTTTTTCTTTTTCTTTTTTTTTTTTTTTTTTTTGGGGGTACACGGGCCTCTCATTGTTGTGGCCTCTCCCGTTGCGGAGCACAGGCTCTGGACGCGCAGGCTCAGCGGCCATGGCTCACGGGCCCAGCCGCTCCGCGGCATGTGGGATCTTCCCGGACCGGGGCACGAACCCACGTCCCCTGCATCGGCAGGCGGACTCTCAACCACTGCGCCACCAGGGAAGCCCTCTCTGCTCCTTTTCATAGCAACCTTCAAGAACCCTGCCTCTACTGCTTCCTCCACTCTCTCACCCCCTAGTCTCTGACCAGTCCACCCTAGGTAGACTTTTGTCCCCTCCCACCACCCTAGTCTTCCTTTTCTCTCACTCATACTTCTTTTCAGTCACCTTTGCCAGTTCTTCCTCCTCTGCCAGACCTCTGAAAGTTAGGAGTACCCCCAGAACTCAGTCTTAAGGCCTCCTCCTCTATCTGTGGCATCTCCTGAAATGAACCCACCACTACATGCTAATGACACCTAAATGGACATTTCCCTCCCTAACCTACTCTGAGGCTCTAAACTTCTCTACCAACCACTGCCTTTCTCAACAAGTCCACATATACATCTAATTAATAACTTAAACATAACATGCCGAAAGAGAACTCTCCACTTCCCCAAACCCAGTTCTCCTATTATCTTTCCCATCTCAAGAAACGGCACTACAATTCACCAAGTTGCTTCAGGCAGAAATCCAGGAATCGTCCTGGGTCACTGTTTGTTTTATCCCCTCACATCCAATCAGCAAGTCAAATAGACTCCATCTCCAACAGGCATCAAGAATCCAACCACTTCTCATCACCCTCGCTGCTCTTTCACTGCTCTCCCTGGGACAACCCTGACTGGTCTTCTTGCTTCCACCTTCCTTTCCACAGGTCACTCTCCATAGCAGAGAGATGCTTGTCAAGCATAATCAGATGATATCACACCTTTGCTTAAAGCTCTCCAATGGATTCCCGTGGCAAGTAGGATAAGGTCCCAGCTGCCTCCTGTAGTCCTGCCTATCTCTCTGAGATCATCACATCTTCTCTCTTGCTCATTTGCTAGGCACACTGGTCTCCCTTCCCCTTCCAATAAGGTCATTCCTTCTCAGCTTTGCATGTTCTACACCCTCTGCCTGGGATGCTCTTCCTCAGGGCCTCAACCGCTGGCTTCTTTGCATCATTACTGCTCAGCTCACATGTAACCTCCTCAGCAAGGACTTACCAGACCACCATGGCAGAATAGCACCTCTTGCCCCCCTATTCCTACCAACCATGCCCTACCTCATTACCTGTATTTTCTTCATAGAATCTTTCTTGACCTGAAAACTTTTCTGTGGTATGGATTGCCTATGACCCACTGGTACAATGTAATGGCCATGAAGCCAGGGACCTGTCTGTTTCTCTCCCTCCAACATTTAGATCAGTGACTAGCAGAGAAGCTATGTTTTTTGGTTTCTTTTTTTCAAATGCTGAAAGAGAGGAGGCAGAGAAAAGGAGGAATCCAAAAAAACCAAAAGGAAGAGATGAGGATAAGTTTGGTTCAGTTGTAGTGAATGAATGAAGACTAGATTGACTAAAGAAAAAAAAAAAGGAATAGTGGGAAATAAATGATGCTGGGAAAGATGGAATCGAACAGAGAAAGGTCTCAAATGCCAAGCCAGATTGCCTGGAATTTATGCAGCAGGAACTAGGGAGCCACTGAAGCCACTGAACTGCTGAATGCCCAGTGCCTGGAATGCAATGGACAGTTGAAAACTATTTGTTGACCAAATCACCAGTGCAAAGGTGACAGCTAAAACTGAGAGAATGGGATCAGTTCTCAAGGGAAAGAAGCCCTGAGCCTGGGGGAGATGTCTCCAGTCAGAGGAAGGGAAGAAAAGGAGGGAAGACATGAAAGGGAGACGAGCCAGAGATGGACGGGAAGTGTCAGAGGGAAAGGGAACACTGAAACCAAGGGAAGGAAACGTGGCAACAGCAACTGCAGTTAAAAATGTTAACTGGGGCTTCCCTGGTGGCGCAGTGGTTGAGAGTCCGCCTGCCGACGCAGGGGACACGGGTTCATGCCCCAGTCCGGGAAGATCCCACATGCCGCGGAGCGGCTGGGCCCGTGAGCCATGGCCGCTGAGCCTGCGCGTCCAGAGCCTGTGCTCTGCAACGGGAGAGGCCACAACAGTGAGAGGTCTGCGTACCGCAAAAAAAAAAAAAAAAAAAAA
>NW_020185339.1:15953418-15973221 GCF_003031525.2 Neophocaena asiaeorientalis asiaeorientalis
AAAAAAAAAAAAAAAAAAAGTTAACTGTCGGGGGGAAAAGTCCAGAATGAGACCTAAGAAAAGGCCTCTGAAGTTGATAAGAAGATGACTGGCACCAGCCACTTCAATGAAGCTGTGGAGATAAAAATGGGACCATGGCCTGCGAAAGGAAGGGGAAGGTGATGAGGAAGACGAGGAAAGAAGATGCAGAAAGACTAGGAAGTTTCTCCTGGCATTCCGCCTCCACCAGTCCACTGACGCTGTCCAGAGTGCCAGCCTCAAGCAGAGGGAGAAACATCCAACCAAGATCAAGCTAAGATCCACCAGGATATATAGAAATAGAGAGGAAATGGGATAGAGGTGACGGGAACACTTGTTTTTTAAGTCCTGCGGCACTACGTGGCATTAAGAAAAATACACAGTCATTTATCAGCACGCTGAGGCCAGCAATATTTACATAAAACCTGAACATCAGTCCTACCATAAGAATTTTGCTTGGACTTGCAGTGGCATTCATGCAACATGTTCTTTTGGACCCTCTCGATTGTGATGGATCCTCAATTGTACGCACTTCATCAGATGAAGATAATTTCCATCCTTCAGCAGAGGCAAACAGCGTGTCATCAGCCACAGAGGCCCTCCTTCTGGGGACGTAATCTGTCACCCTGTCATCTGTGGCTGTAGGGAGTGGGGATGCTGATGGATGTGTGCTGGGTCTCCAGCTGTCTTCAGAGCTCTTTGATGGGGATGCAAACTCTGCTGGAGGTGCACAGCTCTCGGAGAGCTTGTTTTGCAAAAAATGTTTTAAACGCGTTTTTCTGGGAACACTGTTTTTCATAATTGCGCTCCGAAGCTGAGACTCTTCTGCAATGACGTACACTCTGCACCGGCCCCGGGTCACCGCTGTGTACACGTGCTGCCAGTGCTGGCGGCCCGCCTTCCCAACCACATACACGACTGTCTTCTCCTCCGACCCCTGAGGGGAAATAATGCACGAAGGAGATTTAATACTGCATAATGGGTTCACGTCTCTGGAGAGTCTACGAAGGCAGAAAGGAGACAAGTCCTCAAAGTGCTCTCAAGAGCATTCTACCTGGCCAGAATATTCAAATGAATCCATCTGATGGGTTCCATTTCATTCATTATCCTGGAATTCCCATTTTCTAATTACGCTGCTAAGTTTGGGTGTCATAGATCCAGGTAGAAACCCAGCAATAAACTTTAAACCACACGCAGTGCTAAATCTTCCTTAATAAAAGAATTTGAAACGGCTGCATGGACTTTATGTATAGATGTCTTACTCCACTGTTACTTACATAACAAAAAACAGACACCTGAAATATCTAATAATAGGAAATAGATAAATATATATATGTATATATTTATTTTTCTATATCATGTATCTATATATGTTACAAACATCAGATATGCTTTAAAATATAACAAAATTTTAAAAACTTGATACATATATATAAAAAAATGATCACAACCATGTAACACAAAATAAAATTACTCTGATCAAAAATACGAAGTGCACATAAAGATGTAACAAAAACAAAGTAAATCACAAAGCAAGAAGGGAATCCTACCAAAAATTTAACCAGTCTGTTTCCAAACAGAGGGCCTATGGATGATTTTTTTTTTCCTACTTTCCGTATTTTTCCAATGTTGAACCATTTATTACTCTTATCAAGATAAGACAAAAGAGAATGACGAACCTTTGTTTCTTGGGTGTAACAAACCAAGAACTATACTACAGGCAAGAAAAATGCTCAATGTCACCATGTAACTGTGAGAAAACAATGTCAAGGAAACAATAACAAATTGTGGCTATTCTTAGTCCCTGTATTTTCAGTGCCAACATAAACTAAGAAGGGGTTGGAGCCATTCTCTCTCCCAGCGTTCCCACATTCCTCTGCCTGAAAGAGGAATTGTGGGGAGACAAACAACAAGATGAGGCAGGGAGAAAATACACACCTGCACTAAAAAAAAACCTCGTACTTACCAAGCACTTCTACCTTGCTGGACACAGAGAGTTTGAACCAACTCCTCAGATTATAAAAGTTTGATAAGTACTTCCTTCCAATGCTGCCGAATCTCAGAAATGAATGTAAATGATACTTAATTCTACAAATGTTAAACACATTTGCTAGATATACAGCACCATCCCCCCATGCCCCCATGGACTTTATACTTTACACTGTATTTTTGTAAACAGGTAAACGTCTACCTAAACTTAACTGAGTTCTTAATCATCAATTAAATATCACTGAGAAAAATCTAATAGCCTCATAATCAGTCTCCCTGTACCCACATTTACTGCAATACACTGTCTTCACAGAGAGCAGCCACAGTGCTATTTGTCAAATGCAAATCTAGTCACATCAGATTCTGCTTAAAACCCATTAATGGCTCCCAGGCTCTCAAAAAAAAAAAAGTCCTAACTCCTTAATATGGCTCCTACAGCCCTTCAAGAGCCCGCCTTGGCCTTCCCCCTCCTTCCTCTCCCCCTTCCTTCCCATGAGCCAGGCTCCCTCAAGCACAAAGAACTTGCTTGTGATCCTGCCTGTGCTCCCCAGTCCCTGGCCTCCATCTGGCCTACTTCCGGATTAGCTGCCTGATCCATGTACTTTCCAGCGCCCTGTACTTCCTCTATCACAGTATTTTTACCTGACTGGACTGTCACCAACTGCCTTCTTAACTGTACTCCTCACTGGACTGTAAGCTCTGTGAAGGCAGGACCACATCTGTCTGGCTCACTATTCTTTATCAGGTGTCTCATTGAGTGAATGAGGATAAAAGTTAGACTGTCAGCCAAAGCTGTCCTCCGAAAGTGGGACATGGGCACCTACCTTCACCTCACAACCTGCTATTAATCATTTGCCCATGTCCTTAAATCTTCCTCAAATCATTAAGAACTGTCAAACTTCTTGAGGCAAGTTTTATTTATTTACTTCTGTAAATTTGTTCTAAAACTCAACAACTGGTATGAATAGACACAAACCATTAATGCCCTTCATGAGTTTGTGGACCTAGAATCTGAAAGTCTATATGGACCTTAGAGTGGGGGTCAAAAAACTTTTTCTGTGAAGGGTCAAAGCATCAGTATCTTAAGCTTTGTAGGCCAGATGGTCTCTATGGCAACCACTCTGTTCTTCCTTTGTAGTGCAAGAGCAGCCATAACCAATATGTAAATGAATGTGGGACTGGGTTCCAATAAAAATTTATCTACCAAAACAGGTGGTGGACCAGATTTGCCTACCATATTGGATAACACAGTCCTAGAAGGCCCCAGGAGGTGACCTGGCCCACATCACTCCTCTAACCTCATCTCCTGTCACTCTCCCACACTGGCCTCCTTGCTGTTCCTGTTTCTCAAACCTGCTGGACAGCCTCTCCCACCTTAGAACTTTGGCCTTGGCTATTCTCTCTACCTAGAATGCTCTTGTCCCAGATATTCACGTGGTTTAACTTCATGACCTCCTTCAAATCTTTGCTCAGATGCCACCTTGTCAGTGACGCCTACCCTGACCACCTATTTAAAATTACAACTGCACCTCACCCCCACCCCTTTTCCATAGCATTTACCACCTTCTCACATAATACATAGTTTACTTATTTTTTTCAATTACATCTGTCTCTATCCTCTTCCTTAGCAAATATAATCCTCATAATGTCAAGTATCATTGACTATTTCATGGACTGACCTATTACCAAGCACAGAGAAGAGAGTCTGACTCAATACATTTTTGTTGAGCTCAACTGAACTTGAGGAACAAGCTATACTGATAGAAGACAACAATCACAGATGTTCTCAGCCGTAAGAGACATTATTTCAACCATGAAATAAGAGCCAGATTCAATGAAAAGAACATTCCAAGATATCTACTCCAATCTCCACCCAGTAGTAATAAAAACCCTTCACTACTTATTTGTCTAGAAATGCAACAGAAAAACTGGATTATAAGTCTGAAGAAATCAATAGAGCAAAACATTAATGAGTTGGAAAATAGGAGAGCTGGTAAGAAATTCAGGTAACCAGTTCTGGAGGTCCAATATCCATACAGTAGAAGTTCTAGAAAGAAAAAACAGAGAAATCTGAGGATGAGATAATGAAATTATTTAAGAAAATTTCCCAAAATTGAAGAATATGAGTTTCCAGAATTCCAGAGTCCCCATCATAAAAATCCATGGGAGAAATTTCTCCCAGATCTCACAGCTAGGAATATTTGCCCTTCTCAACAACTGTTTGTTTGTTCATTTACTTTAACCTCGTAGACAGAGTCAACTGACTGCTTCTCTCTTCGCTTTGGGAACTTTGGCCTTAAGGGAACTTAAAAGCTGAATCTGCAGTCTATATTAACACGCAAATAGGACAGTATGCATATCAGCATTCAATCCACTCTTGGCAGTAATCCTTTTATCATGTTTAACTTTATTTTCCACTTGACATGCATTTTTCTTTTTAAATAAATTTATTTATTTATTTATTTTTGGCTGCGTTGGGTCTTCATTGCTGCACAAGGGCTTTCCCTAGTTGCAGTGAATGGGGGCTACTTTTCATTGTGGTGCGCGGGCTTCTCATTGCAGTGGCTTCTCTTGTTACGGGGCATGGGCTCTAGGCGTGCAGTCTTCAGTAGTTGTGCCACGTGGGCTCAGTAGTTGTGGCTTGCGGCGCCTAGAGCACAGGCTCAGTAGCTGTGGCGCACGGGCTTAGTTGCTCTGCGACATGTGGGATCTTCCCAGACCAGGGCTCAAACCAGTGTCCCCTGCATTGGCAGGCAGATTCTTAACCACTGCACCACCAGGGAAGTCCCTGACATGCATTTCTTTATATTTTAAAAAATCATGCTCAACTGTGGGCACTTTTTGTAAGCCATTTCAAATTCTTTCTGGAACTGGGGTGGGGTAAGTTAATAAATAAAACACCATCCACTTTGGGAAAAAAACCCTATGCTAATTAATGTTTGCCTACTATTAGAGGATATAGTCTAACCTATAAAACTTTCTACATAAAAATGAAAGTGGGGGCTTCCCTGGTGGTGCAGTGCTTAAGAACCCACCTGCCAATGCAGGGGACACAGGTTCAATCCCTGGTCTGGGAGGTTCCCACATGCCGCGGAGCAACTAAGCCCGCGCGCCACAACGAGTGAGCCTGTGAGCCACAACTACTGAAGCCTGCACTCCTAGAGCCTGTGCTCCACAACAAGAGAAGCCACCACAATGAGAAGCCCACGCACTGCAATGAAGAGTAGCCCCCGCTCATCGCAACTAGAGAAAGCCCACACACAGCAACAAAGACCCAACGCAGCCAAAAATAAATAAATAAAATAAATTTATATTAAAAAAAAAAGAAAGTGGATGCAGCCTTGTCACCAAAACAACACAATGGCAGAGAGAGGAGTTCAAAACAATGAGATAAATAACAGAGCCACAAATAACTTGTGAGAATTAAAAAATATTAAAATAAAGTTGAAAAGCAAGTTGCAGCAAATGCAATGTGGTGTCCAGAATAAGATTCTGGAACAGAAAAAGGCCATTAATGGACAAACTGGTGAAATCAAAATAAAGTGTATTTTTTAGTTAATAGTACTGTACCAATAGTAGTTTCTTAGTTTTGACAAATATACCATAGTTATATAAGATGCTAATATTAGGGAAAGCTGGGTGAAGGGTACACGGGAACTCTCTGTACTAACTTCCCAACTCTTCCATAAATCTAAAATTATTCCCAAATCAAAAGTAATTACCTCACAAGGGTAGAGGAAGGGGATACGTTTATCAAAACCCATCCCACTTTGTAATTAAAATGTGTTTGTAAATTATACCCCAATAAAGTTGGTTAAATAAATAAAAAAGAAGTTGTAAAAATATATATAATCAATACAATACCACTTAAGTAAAACTTGGTTACCTTGTTTCTATATGAACAGACAAATTCAGGTCAGAAATCACCTCTGAGGAGGGTGGGAAGGCCTGGGATGAGGGGAGGGCAAATGAGCCAGTTGCTTTGGGTACAAAACTTAACAGGATACCAAGAAATTCAGCAATCAAGATAAATAAATTAAAAAAAATAAAAAACTCTCCAGAAAGTGGGCACAAAGGGAACATAACTCAACAAAATAAAGGCCATATATGACAAACCCAAAGCTAACATCATACTCAACGGTGAAAAGCTGAAAGCATTCCCTCTGAGATCAGGAACAAGACAAGGATACCCACCCTCGCCACTTTTATTAAACATAGTTTTGGAAGTCCTAGCCACAGCATCAGAGAAGAAAAACAAATAAAAGCAATCCAAATTGAAAAGGAAAAAGTAAGACTGTTATTATTTGCAAATGACATGACAGTATACATAGAAAATCCTAAAGATGCCACCAGAAAGCTACTAGAACTCATCGATGAATTCAGTAAAGCTGCAGGACACAAAATTAATATATGGAAATCTGTTACATTTCTATACACTAACAGTAAACTATCAGAAAGAGAAATTAGGAAACAATTCCATTTATAACCACTTCAGAAAGAATAAAATACCTAGGACTAAAAAGGAGGCAGAATACCTGTACTCCAAAACCTGTAAGACACTGATGAGAGAAATTGAAGACGATACAAACAGATGGAAAAATATACCATATTCTTGGATTGAATCAATATTGTTAAAATGACCATATTACCCAAGGCAATCTACAGAGTCAATGTAATCCCTATCAAATTACCAGCATTTGGTAATTTGACATTTGTGACATTTTTCACAGAACTGGAACAAAAATTTTTTTAATTCGTATAGAAACACAAAAACCCAAAATAGCCAAAACAAGTTTGAGAAAGAAGAATGGAGCTGAAGGAATCATGCTCCCTGACTTCAGACTATACTACAAAGCTACAGTCATCAAAACAGTATGGTACTGGCACAAAAAAAGACACAGATCAATCCAATAGGATAGAAAGCCCAGAAATAAACCCATGCACTTATGGTCAATTAATCTATGACAACAGAGGCAAGAATATACAATGGAGAAAAGACAGTCTCTTCAATAAGTGGTGCTGGGAAAACTGGACAGCTACATGTAAAAGAACGAAATTAGAACATTCTCTAACACCATATACAAAAATAAACTCAAAACAGATTAAAGAGCTAAATGTAAGACCAGATATTTTAAAACTCCTGGAGGAAAACATAGGCAGAACACTCTTTGACATAAATCACAGCAATATTTTTGGGGATCCATCTCCTAGAGCAATGGAAAAAAAAAGCAAAAATAAGGAAATGGGACCTCATTAAACTTAAAAGCTTTTGCACAGCAAAGGAAAGCATAAACAAAATGAAAAGACTACCTATGGACTGGGAAAAAATATTTGCAAACAATGCAACCGACAAGGGATTAATTTCCAAAATATACAAACAGCCCATACAGCTCAATATCAAAAAAACAAACAACCCAATCAAAAAATGAGCAGAAAACCTAAACAGACATTTCTCCAAAGACATATAGATGGCCAACAGGCGCATGAAAAGATGCTCAACATTACTAATTATTAGAGAAATGCAAATCAGAACTACAATGAGGTATCACCTCACACCAGTCAGAATGGCCATCATCAAAAAGTCTACAAACAATAAATGCTGGAGAGGGTGTGGAGAAAAGGGAACCCTCCTACACTGTTGGTGGGAATGTAAATTGGTGCAGCCACTATGGAGAACAGTATGGAAGTTCCTCAAAAAACTAAAAATAGGGAATTCCCTGGCGGTTCAGTGGTTAGGACTTGCACATTCACTGCTGAGGGTGTGGGTTCAATCCCTGGTCAGGGAACTGAGATCCCGTAAGCCACACAGCATGGACAAAAAATAAAGTAGTTCAATCCTTAGTCAGGTAACTAAGATCCCACAAGCTGCACGATGCGGCCAAAAAAGAAAAAAAGAAAAAGGAATGAAATAATGCCATTTGCAGCAACATGGATGGACCTAGAAATTACCATACTAAGTGAAGTGAGTCAGAGAAAGACAAGTATATGATATCACTTACATGTGGAATCTAAAAAAATGATACAAATGAACTAATTTACAAAACAGAAACAGTCTCATGGACATAGAAAACAAACTTATGGTTACCAAAGGGGGAAAGGAAGGGGTGGGGAGGGATAAATTAGGGATTTTGAATTAACAGATACACTCTACTATATATAAAATAAACAACAAGGACCTTCTATATCGCACAGGGCACTACTGATATATTCAATACCTTGTAATAACCAATAATGGAAAAGAATCTGAAAATATATATACATATATATTTACACGTATAACTGAATCACTTTTGTGTACACCTGAAACATTTTAAGTCAACTATATTTCAGTTTAAGAAAATAATTTAAAAGTTAAAATTTAGAGCAAAACAGATCCACAATGAACAAAATATCAAAATTTTAAATAAAGGCAAGATCAGTAAGAGTGCCATGCCAAGTGACACTGGAGACGGAAGCAAGAGGGAAATTCAGTTATTCTGGTCCTGACCGCTCTTTTCCTGGGAGACATGGGAAGGCCTTCAGGATGAGGCTTTAACTATGTCTTAGATCCAGAAAATAAAGACAGCTCTGAAGCAGAGAGTGCAAAACATTAGTGTCTGTACAGTAGTTTCTGTACTTCTGTGTATTTTGTTTCCTAATTAAAAAAATAATAAAAGCAACAAAACTTAGGAAGAAAATAATGCAAGATACTCTATCTTGGCAAGCTATTTAAATTGCTTTATAAAAGTCCATTCTTACCTGAAAAGTGTGAATAGTTCTTGCCCATGCATGTTTTATGTTACAATATCGCATTAGTTTCCCAAAATCCACAGTTACTTCGAAGCCAGCCATATTATTAATGGTCAAAAATCTTTTCTTTCCAAAAGTTATATCAGTTTTATCCTGTCATCAAAACAAATAACTGTTTTGTATGTTTTCAAATATGTACACTGTAAAGGTCTGTTTTGGGGTTGAACACCTTATGAATAAAATAGCATGTATAATTGTTAAGAATTTCAAAAAGCTTAAACTCTATGCTTGAGCATCAACTGAATACAGACACACCCAAATATTTTAATAACCACAAATGGAAGTTTTTGGTCCTTGAAATTTAACCTTAATTTGACTCTTTGGAGAACAGTCTGTGTTGTCTTTCTTATTTTGAAGACTATACATTTCACTTCTTGCACTGACTATGTAAGTCTGCATGTATTTTTTGCAAAGAGTTTACTTTTCCTCACAGATTTTAAAGAATAAACGTGTAAGTTTATAAGTGTATTTATACAATGAGGACAAATTCAAGGTGACCACTTCTATAGTTCCTACATTTACACAGCAACCAAGCAAGTGATGCTTTGTAAAATATAATAAGTGTGTCACTTGTCCCTTGTTTTTGTTACTCAAGCACTTCAAACTTATTAAAGATGTTTCTTCACAAAGTCTTCCGGAACATGTAAGAGAAAGGAACGCTTCCCAACTCACTTTATGAGGCCAGCATTAGTCAGACACCAAAACCGGACAAGATTGTCACTAGAAAACTACAAACCAAGATCCCTCATGGACACAGATGCAAAAATCCTTAACAAAAAATTATAGAAGAAGAATGCCAGCTCTGATATGATTAAATTCTGAATCAATCCTCGGGCAATAAAGGAAACTAAATCTATCCCTCATAGGTGAAAAGGTACTATTTTTCTGTTATCATTTACCTCTGTTATGAAAAATACTTCTCCATTACAGAGTCGAATACCACTTTCAAAGTCATGCTTATTTTTAGCAAAACCATGAGGAGTACCATTAAAGTCTTCGCCACTGGCCTTTAGTTCATTATTTTGTTGGCTGTTGAAGGTATTTTCAGGGAGTAAGTCTGAGAGATACGCGTTCCTGGTACAACAGATTTTATCACCAACTCCAAATTCAAGTCTATTCTGATGGTTTCTGGGTTAGAAAATGATAATACAGCATCAGAGTTGGGAAAACCTCAATTTCATTTTCTTTAAGCATTGACTCTTACTCGGATCTGACCCAGTTCTCAAAATTATTTCCACAGTCTCTTTACGTCACTTTTGTTCTCCAAAGGTCAACAAGAAATCAGGCTCCCTCAGTTGTGGTCTATCTACACTTTCTGCAGCACCTCAAACTCAGTGACATTTCCCAGTGGAATTTTTTCAAAGTTAGAAATCTTGGCGTAAAGGCTGATGTCTCTCTTTGCCTTTATATTACAAAAGTTACCAAAAATCTTATTGACTCTACCTTTTAAATTCATCCTCTCCTCTCCAATCTCTCTAATCACTACCCCAATTCAAGTCTTACAGCAGTTACACATATTGCTATTGTAATAATTATATTATCAGAATAATAGCAGCAAATCAAATAAGTGCTGGTGATAATACCAGTTACCGTGGTAAGTGCTTTAGGTATATTATTTCATTACATCCTTACTACAACTTTATGAGGGAAATTCTGGGTAAGTGTCCTCTTTTACATACATAGAAAGGTGAAATTACCTGCCCAAGATCACAGTTACTGGGACCCAGACTGGATGGCCCCAAACTTATGCTTTTCAACCCTTTGTTGGGCTACCTATCATGGATTTTTGTGTCTTTCCTCAATAAACAGGGAGCTCCTCTTGTAATTTACACTTCTCTGGGTTCTCTGCACTTAATAAAGAGTAGGTATTGATAAATGCCAGAGAAGTGAGTTAGTCTGTCCTACGTGTGGATAGAGTGGCTTTTCTATGCTCCTATTTCCCTGATAAAAGTCCACCTAAGGTGCTCTCTGTAGGCACCCTATTGCTAAGGTTCTTGTACACATTCCACACACATTCTAACTTGAAAAATTGCCCTGAATTCTCCACACTCATCTTGGAGAAGCTAGAGGTAGGAAACCACAGGGACAATTTTATTCTTTATTTTTCTTATTACCCTGATTACCAAATAGTCAATTCCTAAGGATATATATTATATTTAATTGAAGATATCATTTGACTTCACAAAGGAGAAAAAAGATTTTAAAATATGCGGCTACAGTGATAAATGTCAAAACAAACAAAAGTATGGCGAATCCAGGAAGCACTGTCCTTACTTGATTAGACGGCCCGTGTAGTGCTTGCAACAGCAGGTGTTGATCACGTCACAGTCCTGCCTGGAACACAGAAAAATACAAGGGTCACCTTAATGGAACCTCTTTTGTGTGGATTTCTGTTACCAACAATTATGAGATACTGGATTTTATCAAAAGTTTCCAGGACTGGGACTTCCCTGGTCGTCCAGTGGTAAAGAATCTGCCTTGCAATGCAGGGGACATAGGTTCAAACCCTGGTAGGGGAACTAAGATCCCACATGCCACGGGGCAACTAAGCCCACGTGCCACAACTACGGAGCTCACTCGCCTCAACTAGAGCCCGCGTACCATAAACTACAGAGCCCACGCGCTCCGGAGCCTCCGCACCACAACTAGAGAGAGGAAACCCGCACGCCACAACTAGAGAGAAGCCCGCGCACCACAACGAAGAGCCCGCACGCCGCAACTAAGACCCGACGCAGCCAAAAATAAAATAAAAATAAATAAATAAATAATAAATCTTTAAAAAAAAAAGTTTCTAGGACTTTCTCCAGGAAAAGTATTTTGTAATTTTGATCTTAACCCTTTCTTCCACTCAGATTTCCTATGAGTTACCAAATATAATATTTGGTAGAAAAAGCACCTCTTTAGGGAATTCCCTGGCAGTCCAGTTGTTAGAACTCAGCATTCTCACTGCCGAGGGCCTGGGTTCGATCCCTAGTCAGGGAACTAAGATCCCACAAGCTGCAAGGCGTGGCCAATAAAAAGGAAGAGCCCTCTTTAGAAACTGCCTTCTGCTGGACGTACCCAAGAAATACCTCAAAATAAGAGAGAATTCACAGTGATGAACTACCAGTCTCCCATTCCAACAGCACCTAGATTCATAAGGTATGAGATTTAAAAGCTTCATTAAAAACACCAAAATTTTGTAAATGCTTTACCTTCTAAATGCAATAAATTGTGATGTTTTTGCATCTTCTAGGTCCTTTTCTTTGAGCAAAGTACTAACTGCAGAATATAAATCTGGTAATTCAAGAGAAAAAAGTTAACACAGCAAAGCACTAAATTATAACATTGTTTCAATGGAGAAACTACTTCAGAATTCCTGCTAAGGAGTCCAGGAAAACATCTTACCAAATGGGATACAAGTTCACCATGGGAGCATCAACCTCATTTGTTTCATCAGCCAGGGGCAAGAGAAAAGAGAATGAAGGTGATAGTTCCAGACACTCTATCCTCAATCACTAGCCAGGACAGCTCCTAATCTGTAATATCACCACTGCATATTTACTGATGGTTTGTGAATGCTGACTTTAAAGTATGAGCAAGAAGACAAAATATGTAACATAACTACTAACGTAAGACTTCTTTCTGTCTTAAGTTCTGGTGGTACTAGTGGTCATGAGTTATAATTTGAGAATCTATATGCTTTGCGTATGTGATTTCATCTTTAATCTTCACAATACTCACATGATGTATGTATTATTATATACAGGGCCGACATTTAGCTTTTACATACCAGTATAACATATGGAGATATTTGTTTTAACTAGAAAATGGCTACTCCCCAAACACCACAGTGCCCTCCCTCCCACCCCAGCCATGTCTTTCCTTCCTCCAGAGCCCCCAGATGTCCCCATGATTCAGCAACTAAAAGGTTAACCCTGACACAGGAAGGGCATCCATTCCAAGAGTGACCAGACCTTACCAGCTATTAAGTAGTTTAATTAGCACCACTGATTACATCCTTGTTACAACCTGAAACTGAGGCTCTTGGAAGTAAAAGAAATTTTCCAGTGGGGTAGTGTGACCAGCCTCCCTCTTTTAGAGCTCAGATCGTTGACAGTGATAATGTCCACTTACAGCTTGTCCTTCACAGAGCACTGAGAAGCAGGCTTCCTCTAACCTCTCTCAGCAATGTTACAAATTGGGGAACATTTCTCAGGAGAGGCAGAAGAAATAAAAATTGGGGTAAAAACATTCCAGGCTTTTGGGTCCCTCGTAGAAGATAAATCACAAGGGAATGAAAAAGCCCTGATCCCTGCTCTAGGAAGACTGAATCAGTTGCTCGCTGAGCCCTTCATTTTTCAGATGAAGGAAAGATTATCATTAAAAAATGTCCAAGACTCAGCTCACCGCCAGCCAAGCCCCGCTTGCCAAAGGTCTCACAAAACACTGGTTTCTTTCACACGTACAGGATCACGCTGTTCTGCTCCTTGCTTTGTTCACTCTCTCTACATCTCCCAGATCAATACGTACGCTGTACTTCACTGTTTCTAAGATACGCATTTTCTTCTCATATTTTAACATCTCTGGAATTCTAGCCCAGCTACGAAGCCTATCTTAGGCCTTTGTACCTTTCAATAATGGGAATAACTGAGTAATTTATTAAGAAATACTTATTACTTAAGTATTAAGGAATAACACTTAATTATTAACGAAAAAATACTATATGCCTCTCTAAGGAGTAATTTATTCAATTCTCTTAAAGAAGAGGCTCATTTTCCAGCTGAAGTTTACAATTAAGATAGAAAACAGCTCCAGCTAAGCTCCACTACCATTCTGAAACAACTTTTTTTTTTAAGTACATTCTCATTAATGTAAAGAATGGGTACCAGAAATAAAACTAAACATATTTTAGGTAGATCTAAATGGAGTGGCAAAGAAAGCCAGTTTCTTAACCATCTTAGTCTCACTCTCTTCATCTGTACTAATACCTACTATGAACTAAGTAAGCTGTGGAGAGGATAAACATTATCTATAAATTACTCACAACATGTGTAATAAAAAACAAGTCAGGGCTTCCCTGGTGGCGCAGTGGTTGAGAGTCCACCTGCCAATGCAGGCGACACAGGTTCGTGCCCCAGTCCGGGAAGATCCCACATGCCGCGGAGCAGCTGGGCCCATGAGCCACGGCCGTTGAGCGTGCGCGTCCGGAGCCTGTGCTCCGCAACGGGAGAGGCCACAGCAGTGAGAGGCCCGTGTACCGCAGAAAAAAAAAAAAAAATTTTCTTTGAGCAAAGTACTAACTGCAGAATATAAATCTGGTAATTCAAGAGAAAAAAGTTAACACAGCAAAGCACTAAATTATAACACTGTTTCAATGGAGAAACTACTTCAGAATTCCTGCTAAGGGGTCCAGGAAAACATCTCACCAAATGGGATACAAGTTCACCATGGGAGCATCAACCTCGTTTGTTTCATCAGCCAGGGGCAAGAGAAAAGAGAATGAAGGTGATAGTTCCAGACACTCTATCCTCAATCACTAGCCAGGACAGCTCCTAATCTGTAATATCACCACTGCATATTTACTGATGGTTTGTGAATGCTGACTTTAAAGTATGAGCAAGAAGACAAAATATGTAACATAACTACTAACGTAAGACTTCTTTCTGTCTTAAGTTCTGGTGGTACTAGTGGTCATGAGTTATAATTTGAGAATCTATATGCTTTGCGTATGTGATTTCATCTTTAATCTTCACAATACTCACATGATGTATGTATTATTATATACAGGGCCGACATTTAGCTTTTACATACCAGTATAACATATGGAGATATTTGTTTTAACTAGAAAATGGCTACTCCCCAAACACCACAGTGCCCTCCCTCCCACCCCAGCCATGTCTTTCCTTCCTCCAGAGCCCCCAGATGTCCCCATGATTCAGCAACTAAAAGGTTAACCCTGACACAGGAAGGGCATCCATTCCAAGAGTGACCAGACCTTACCAGCTATTAAGTAGTTTAATTAGCACCACTGATTACATCCTTGTTACAACCTGAAACTGAGGCTCTTGGAAGTAAAAGAAATTTTCCAGTGGGGTAGTGTGACCAGCCTCCCTCTTTTAGAGCTCAGATCGTTGACAGTGATAATGTCCACTTACAGCTTGTCCTTCACAGAGCACTGAGAAGCAGGCTTCCTCTAACCTCTCTCAGCAATGTTACAAATTGGGGAACATTTCTCAGGAGAGGCAGAAGAAATAAAAATTGGGGTAAAAACATTCCAGGCTTTTGGGTCCCTCGTAGCAGATAAATCACAAGGGAATGAAAAAGCCCTGATCCCTGCTCTAGGAAGACTGAATCAGTTGCTCGCTGAGCCCTTCATTTTTCAGATGAAGGAAAGATTATCATTAAAAAATGTCCAAGACTCAGCTCACCGCCAGCCAAGCCCCGCTTGCCAAAGGTCTCACAAAACACTGGTTTCTTTCACACGTACAGGATCACGCTGTTCTGCTCCTTGCTTTGTTCACTCTCTCTACATCTCCCAGATCAATACGTACGCTGTACTTCACTGTTTCTAAGATACGCATTTTCTTCTCATATTTTAACATCTCTGGAATTCTAGCCCAGCTACGAAGCCTATCTTAGGCCTTTGTACCTTTCAATAATGGGAATAACTGAGTAATTTATTAAGAAATACTTATTACTTAAGTATTAAGGAATAACACTTAATTATTAACGAAAAAATACTATATGCCTCTCTAAGGAGTAATTTATTCAATTCTCTTAAAGAAGAGGCTCATTTTCCAGCTGAAGTTTACAATTAAGATAGAAAACAGCTCCAGCTAAGCTCCACTACCATTCTGAAACAACTTTTTTTTTTAAGTACATTCTCATTAATGTAAAGAATGGGTACCAGAAATAAAACTAAACATATTTTAGGTAGATCTAAATGGAGTGGCAAAGAAAGCCAGTTTCTTAACCATCTTAGTCTCACTCTCTTCATCTGTACTAATACCTACTATGAACTAAGTAAGCTGTGGAGAGGATAAACATTATCTATAAATTACTCACAACATGTGTAATAAAAAACAAGTCAGGGTTTCCCTGGTGGCGCAGTGGTTGAGAGTCCACCTGCCAATGCAGGCGACACGGGTTCATGCCCCAGTCCAGGAAGATCCCACATGCCGCGGAGCAGCTGGGCCCATGAGCCACGGCCGTTGAGCGTGCGCGTCCGGAGCCTGTGCTCCGCAACGGGAGAGGCCACAGCAGTGAGAGGCCCGTGTACCGCAGAAAAAAAAAAAAAAACAACTCAAAAAACAATACACAGCTTATAAACCAAATTATGTAAAACTAATATATGTCTGTGTATGGATATAATACGGTTTAAAAAGAGAAACTCCAAGCTCTTCCTATAGACGTGACCTTTATGGGGTTGATTCAGGGGAAGAGGACAGGGGATGATTAAAGGAAATAATTTTTACTTCAAACACTTCTGTATCACTTGACTTTTGTTAAGGAATATAAACGATTTCTATAATAATAAAAAAAAAAGCCAAAAAGGCATTTATAGAATCCTATTATTACATGAGCGCATTTAAAAAAAGAATAATGTAACATGTGAATGAACACTAACCCATAGGAACTGAGATGGGGACACACAAAGGAGGACAGGCTTACAGATAAAGCTGAATGTCAATTTCACATGCAGAGTGAAAGCTGCTAAGGAGGAAGGATATACCTTGAAGAACTGTGGCAACTACAATAAATCCTCAATAAAAATCATTTAAATTTTCACTAATTCAATTCTGAGTAAACCACTATACAATTTAAAAAAGCTTGCTAAGTTTATAATATAAAGATCAAATTGTTTAAATAAATAAATAAATTCAATTTAAATAAATTCATTTGGAGCAGACAATTTAATACCTATTATTCACAAAAAACTAACATTCATATAGTTCCTCAAAACCTATGAACGCCCTCAACCTTCACAACTGTCCCCCACGCACTGTCACTATGACTCCCATTTTACAAATAGTAGAGTGATGAGACATGGGTCGTACACATAAGGCAGAAGATTCCCTATCCCGTGCACTTCCTCAGCCCTGCCACGCTGTCATCCTAATACCCACAATTAGAAGTGATGCTTGTCCACTTTACTAGAAACAGAACTGTTAGGAACTCAGCTTGGCAAGAGTTTGACAGCCTTTACTTTTGTTTCGCAAATGTACTCAAAACAACAAATGTAGTATTTACTTTTCCAGCAAATACTGTACCTTTACAGTATTTGCTGTAAAAGAAAAGCTTCATTCATTAAGACATGCTTTCTCCTGAATGAACCTGGATTACTTAGGGCTTCGCTTTATTTTAAACTAATCATCTACATCCACTTATTTACTCAACAAATATTTACTAAGCCCTTAGTATGCATGTGTCAAGAGCTTACTTCTTTACAAAATGCTAAAGTCATCTGCTTTTGATGATTAATAAATTATTTATTTTCAGTGCCCAACGTTTTGCTAGCAATATTTATCTTTACCATCAAATAAAATTATAACTAGTCATTTAATAACTATATTACAAAACTGAAATATTTGACCCTATATAACATAAAAGTTTATACTTACAAGAGTGATGATTACTTTTTGAGAACTGAGAACTGGTATCTTCTCCTGGGAGTCTAACAAAAATAAATGATTTATCTTGTATTGAGACAGGGAATGTTGGATCATCAGAGATATTCAGCTCTGCATCAAATGTTGGAAACTGGCGTCTCGAGATTCTTAAATAAAGGTAAAATAATACACTAACAGCATTAGCATCCAAAAATGTATCTTCACATATGAGCAGAGATAATGTCATTACAAGAATTAATATCTGTGAATAGGTCATAAACAGGGTAAAAGGGCTACCCATATATGCATTATAAATAGTAAATGAGTTTCAAAATACACTTAACTAGACCATAATGTTACTTTTATCCATCAGTCCCCTACCCCTAGCACATTAAAAGTATTAGAAGAAATTGTCATGGAATTTACTAAGCAACATTCTGAGAACTTGACCTACTTTTCTCCAGACCACTAAAGAACCGAACCAAGTAGGTATTATCCTCATTCCACAGATGAGCAACACGAGGCGTAGTTAACTACAGTGGGGTTGCCCAAGATCAGGGGTAAAAAGCGGGGTAGCTAGGAGGGAAATTTGGGCCCACTGGGCTCCATATTCCTTTCTATTTAAATTCATTTGAACTCTTTGGGGCCTTTTCCATCATACTCTTTCTTGTCTCCTTTCTTCTGTAATATATCATATATATGGTCTCATGTTCCCAGCTGAACCAAGTATCCACATCTTCTCTCTGTTTCTGTTCCCTCATCATCATTCTTTTGTTCTTGTATTCCCCAAGACTAGCAAGTCATATCAGAAAGCACAGTAAAGGCCGGGGGGCCTTGTCATACTGGAGTCCCTCCTTGGTTATTTGGAAGAAAACTGACACCCTGTAAAGACCTAACAGCAGCCTAGCTATCAAAGGAATAGTACCCTACTGTGTCATCTTTCAATCCTTCCGAACAGGGCTGGAAGGGAGGAAAGGAGAAAGAGGGAAGAAGGCTGTCCCAGCTGGAACTAACCCAGATTTAATTTGGGGTACTGAGAAACACCATGGATTTCCTGTTTTGCTTCTGACCCAGGACATGTAACATACTTCTATCTCTAGAAGCTCTTCCGTGGTATCACTGGGATCCTTCTGTCATTAAACACTTGGTGATGATGACCAAGAATGACCAAGAATAATGAAAGGAGCACAGCTCAGCCCAAAAGATATCGAAAGGGTTACTAAAAGGAAATCCTAAATTTCAGATAAAATTGAGTTCTAAGAAACCTAATGTGCCTTAGATTCTTCCAAGATTTCTAGACTTTAAAATGACCCATCATCCACCAACATTCCAAAACTGAGGTGGACTTTAGGTAGGAGCAGAAGAGTTATAGATAAGAGTTATAGAAGAGTTATAGTTACACTTCCAACGGCATTATTTTTCTTAACGTCCCAGTACGAACCTATATCATCTACCCTATTCCTGTCCATTCTGCCTCTACACCCACTATCTTTTCCAGGGTAGATGGGGCAGGGAGATAGTAGGCTTTGAATATTCTAGTTTCTGCTGACATCCAACCAAGAAAATGTTTAAGCAACAAAAATTGCATCTTGTAGTCTAATACAATACCCTGTCGTGCTAAATATCTGAACCCAATAGCTACTGCAAGACCTCCACATAAGCTAATAAGTTTTTCATCCATCATTAAAGAAATAAGAACTCTTCTGACAGAAAACAAATCATCGTAAAGAAAGCACTTCTTTGAGCAACATCTACCTTCCAATTTAATTCTACGTTATCTAGTAAGTCATTTGTTGTCCTCAAGTATAGTCAGAAATCTAGTTCCAGGTCCTAAGCCCCAGATGGATATACAGCAGGTCCAAGGGCAGGAGGACAGACACACACAAAATGTTGTACAAAGAAGACCTAACGCAATGAAGTTTCAGGCGAAATTCGTGATCTTAGCAACAGTTCAGGACCTATGTTAAATTTTTATTCAAATCAACTATAATCCCCTGCCACTCAGCTGACTGCCCCATGATCCCTATAATTCCCCAAATAACGGACAGCGATAAGGTAGAACCAAAATAATTCCATGCAGATACAGAAATAAAGCATGCACTACAGCCAATAAAGGGAAAATGAAACCTAAAACCAACCAACAAACAAAAACAGCACCTTGTAAAAGAGAGTCAAAAACAAAGATAAATTTTGGCCCAATGAATAAAAAGTCTCTTAATATTCTGTGGTCCCATCGCATCTATTACAGAGGATTCCTCTAAAGGCTTATGCAAAGATTAAGGAAAGAGAAGGATTCTTTCCTACTTTAAGGAGAGTAATATGCCTCCGGTGCCACCAGGATTCATCAAGGAGTAAAATACCTTTTTCTTTACCTTTTCTTTTGCTTTTTTTTTTTTTTTTTTTTTTTTTTTTGGGC
>NW_020185339.1:15973660-15979487 GCF_003031525.2 Neophocaena asiaeorientalis asiaeorientalis
TTAAGAATGAATTCTTTTTTTTTTTCTTTTTTTTTTTTTTTTTTTTTTTTTTTTTTTTTTTGCTTTGGGCTCTCCTTATAAAATGTACATGAAATGTCTTCCCCAAGTCACCCTTGAACTCTAATGAATTCATTTCCAAGTCTCTGTTCCCCTTGGGTTTATTCTGGTCTCTAAGCCTGATGCAACTTTATTTCACATATATACTTTTAAAATCAGGAAAACACATTTATACTTAAATTTCAACACTAATTTATCTTGGATCAATAATGAAAAATACTTTGCTTTTCTAACTGTGGGACAAAAGGTATACATATACCTGAAGGACAGAAAAGGTTTGCTAAAAGAGCATAGTGAACATACTACACTGAATCACCCTAATTCAAAAGCTAATATTTTTTTTACCTTTATTTCTAATACGACAGAGAGAAAATGCAAAATTTTAGTTATATTATACCTCGTAGCATTGTCCACAATTAGTTCAGATTCTGCTCTATGGTTTGTCTTTAGTTCAATAGCACAATTTCTTGACTTGAGAGTCTCAAAAAGATCTTTCAGCAAGTTACCAGGTTCAATACTGGGTAACTGCCTAATATCACCTAAAAGGGGGAAAAATACATAGAGTAGGTTTTATGTAACTGGGATCTGGAAATTTAGAAATTATTTTTATTTCTCCCTACTGATATATGCTATAATTATAAAGACTTACTCTGAGGAAAAATGAAAAAAATCTTCGTTTAAAATTACTTAAGAACATTAAGTCTTCAAAAATATTCAACAACAACAAAAACCATTCCAATTGGGCTTCCCTGGTGGCTCAGTGGTTGAGAGTCTGCCTGCCAATGCAGGGGACACGGGTTCGTGCCCCGGTCCAGGAAGATCCCACATGACGCGGAGCGGCTGGGCCCGTGAGCCATGGCCGCTGAACCTGCGCGTCCGGAGCCTGTGCTCCGCAACGGGAGAGGCCACAACAGTGAGAGGCCCGTGTACCGCAAAAAAACAAAACAAAACAAAACAAAAAAACATTCCAATTAAACAATATAAGACAGAAAAAATAGTGATAACTCAGTAAGGTAAAACATGAACTTTTTTCATATCTATAAACACAGGCAAACTGTTGGGGCATATATTTTCACCAACAGGTAAAGAAAAAAACAGGCCTTAGATATCTAGAATTTAGTCACTTATTCAATCTTGCTCAATGTCTTACTAAACATGGAAAAATCTATGGCCTCAAATAAACTTAACGTACAAAATGCAAAATAAACAAACCCAGCGCATTTGATAATAAATTCAGTAATGTAATGATAACATTTTGCTCTATTAAAAATCTTTTTACTTTAAACACACAAGCAAACCTTAGAGAAAAGAGAAACTATTTTCTGGTGGAAACTGAAAGAATGCTTAAGCTATTAATAAAATCAACTGCTTACACAATATCCTCAAATACGTAAAACAGTTATTTATAAATATATTGATTCTCTCATTGCAATTCTATTTTCTCCTCCATTAAAAAACATGGTCTACACATCGGTACTACCTAATAGCATCAAACTGAATCTCACCGGAATTGGAAAGGACTTGTGAGGCTGGTGAGGTCTAATGTGAATTACTAGCTTAAAATTGTAAAATTACTTGTAAGTGGTCTATAATTCAGACTTTCTATTACTTCCAAATGATCCACACCCTGATTTACTCTGAGTCTGTGAGAATTTTACTATTTTAATAGTCACCATTTAGGTAATTACAGTAACTCCTCACAACTCTATTTCATTCACAACCTAGCTTGCTGATATCCTGGCCAAAACATAGAGCCACCCAAGCTCATAGAGACTGGTCAGACTGAACTCAGAGTGGCTTCAGAGTGGGGTCTGAGAAATGGCTTCCCGCCTGTAGGATATGGATATTAAAACAGTGAAATGGTATAAAGAACGTACTAACCACAATAATTTGAACCAAACAATTAGGATTCCAACAATATTTTAACTTACCAAGGATAATAAGCTTAGAAAGGTGGGAGTGCTCACACAGTAAATTTAAAACTGATTTAAAGATTCCGACAGATACCAAACTCCCTTCATCCACAACCAGAACTCTAACTGAAGAAAATTTCCATGGCATGTCTTTGGTCATTGTTTTTGTCTCCCATAAGTAGAAGCTATAATTGACCTACAAACAAAGTATGGCATTTTAAAATTCAGGTTATAAAATTTACCAAAAAAGAAAACAAATTTTTTTAACAACATATTCTTTTAAAACAAAACTCTTAAATGGGGAAGGGACAGGGAGGATGTACATAGAGTAACACAGGGAAACAGACTAAAGAAATAGAGAACACAAAAGTTATAGGATGAATCCCAGAAAAGACAGATGAAATAGTTCAAAACATTGCTTCCTAGGGAGTACTTGGTGTGTTTAACAAGCTTCTCACACAGCACCATTCCACTGCAAGAACCCCAACTGTTCTCTTATTACTCTTGACCAGACAGAACTCCGTATTGTTTTCTACCCCCAAATAAACCTTCTCTTGGCCTTCTGAGATGGCCCAAACACTTAAGCCCCACTCTTCTGCCAACTGTAATACTCCATTCTGGACATTAGGGGGTGCCCGCCCAAACTAACTATGAAAATACTACTTTTTCTCCTAGTATTCTAACTCCCTTACGTCCCCAACATTGAAAAAACCACCACCAAGACAACTAAAAAAACTATTTATTACAGGGGTAATAATATTTACTATTTAAAAAAATACAGAAGAGGGAAACATTTTTTTGTAAAATTACAACCAGAGAATGTTAAATGTTTTGTTGTATACCATTTCCACAAATGTTTCTATGTTGTATGCATCTATCTACATATGCTCACTTACACTAAAAAATTATTTGCATTTTTTTCTGCTAAACCCGGTATCCCTAGCCCAAGGATGATAGCTAAGTGGCATAAGTGCCAACTCAATGCCTCTCCTGTGCCCTTACACTCTTTCCTGAGCCTAAACGTGGCTTCAGAAATGTCCTCCCAGCACCCAACCTGATATTAAGATACTACCAATTGATCAGAGTTGGAACTTAAGATGAAATTTAGTAACGAGCCCTCTCTGGCCTCTCCTTTTCTAATTCAATCCTTCAGACTAAACAGAAGTGAAGGCGTAATGGCAAAAATCATAAACTGATCAGAAGACTCTTCCACCAATGAGCTACACTGAACTGCTCTAGGATCCTGCCCACTCACGTGACAAATAAAAGTAATGCAAAAGCAATTTCTGAGGTGGCTCGTGGGTCTATGATTCTGGTAGCCTTCCTTAGAACTGCTTTCTTCATTTCACTCTCTTGCTTAGGAACCTAAATGGCTCCCCAGTAAATCAAGTCCAAGCTTCTTTGTTAGGTATATAAGGTCTGTAGTAAATGAAGGGATCATGGCACCTTGGTAAGAGAAGCAAGCTGGGAGGTCAGAAATGTGAATCCCAGTGCTAGCTCTGCACTCAGTTAAGGTTTGGGGCCAATTGTTTAACACACCCAAATTTTAAATGGCTCTCCTGTAAAATGCAGATAACATCACTTACCCACTTCACTCGTTTGTCAAGGATTTAATGAAACGGCAAAATACTTTACAAACTTTAAAGCTCAAATTCCCGGTCTAAACCAAGTGTAATTTCCATTATCTTACAATACACAGACTTCATTCTAATCAACGCAGTCCCCTCAAAACCCTCTATATGCACTTGATCATTCACCTCAATGCCTCTGGGAAGGCCTTTCCCTTAAATAAAATGTTCTTCTCCTTACCTGAGCTTCCTTGTCCATTAGACTCCAATTCAATTATTATTTCCTTCAGAAATCTTCCAACGACTAAGTTCCTTGATCTATAAAATGGCAGATCAGGGCTAAAGGAAACTCTCCAACTCTTTACAAGTTTAAAACTTCATGACTCTTAACTATAGCCAAAGCTATTTTTTTCAAGCATCTTAATTCATTTGAAATTTTTATTATGCAACTACTATTTGCTAGGCACTGTTGTAGGCAAAGGAGATAAAGCACTAAACCAGATGATCCAAGTCCTCACTTTGACGGAGCTTTCATTCTACAAAATGTGGACTCATGTTTAAAACCAGTCCTATTGAGAAACAGGGCATGTGCCAGAATCTAAACTAACTACAGCATTAAGCATACACTTTAGTTTACCTGACTTTTTTTTTCATAATAAGACGTTCTCAATGAAGGAAGCAGTACACTGATCTACTTTCTGGCACAAGCTCCTAACTCACTGCAAACAGTAACAGTTTATATAGACTGGCTGTTTTGAGTGGCACTGATCTAAGTGATTAGCTACCACAAGGCAAGGATCTAGAAGACATTCAATAAATGCCTACTGGAAGAGTCAGTGTCAGAGTGAGGAGGTGTGACAGTGTGGCAGCTCCTGGCTTTGGCAATGGAGGAAGGAAGCCATGATCCAAGAAATGTCGGCATCCTCCGGGAAGGAGCTCAGCCCTGATGACACCTTAACACACTGTGACCTCTGTTTTGGACTGCTAGCTTTCAGAACTAGCAAGAAATTTGGGCACAGAGAAGTTAAATAACTTGTTGAATATGAAACAACCAGCAAGGATGGAGACAGTATTCAGCCAAGTTCTATTTTTAGGTTTTTGAGAAACCAGCATACTCTTTTCCACAGTGGCTGCACCAATTTACGTTCTCACCAACAATATAGTCTGGGGGAGTGTACTTTCTAAGAATTTGTCCGGGGACGAGGGGAAGATGGCGGAAGAGTAAGACGTGGAGATCACCTTCCTCCCCACAGATACACCAGAAATACATCTACACGTGGAACAACTCCTACAGAACACCTACTGAATGCTGGCAGAAGACCTCAGACCTCCCAAAAGGCAAGAAACGCCCCCCACGTACCTGGGTAGGGCAAAAGAAAAAACAGAGACAAAAGAATAAGGCCGGGACCTACACCAGTGGGAGGGAGCTGTGAAGGAGGAAAGGTTTCCACACACTAGGAAGCCCCTTCGCGGGCAGAGACTGCGGATGGCACGGGGGAAAGCTTCGGAGCTGCAGAGGAGAGCACAGCAACAGGGGTGCGGAGGGCAAAGCGGGGAGATTCCTGCACAGAAGATCGGTGCCAACCGGCACTCACCAGCCCGAGAGGCTGGTCTGCTCCCCCACGGGGGCGGGGGGGGGCTGGGAGCTGAGACTCGGGCTTCGGTGGGAGCGCAGGGAGAGGACCGGGGTTGGCAGCATGAACACAGCCTGAAGGGGGTTAGTGCACCACAGCTAGCCGCGAGGGAGTCCGGGAAAAGGTCTGGAGCTGCCAAAGAGGCAAGAGGCTGTTTCCTCCCTCTTTGTTTCTTGGTGCGCGAGGAGAGGGGATTGAGAGCGCTGCTTAAAGGAGCTCCAGAGACAGGCGCGAGCCGCGGCTAAAAGCGCGGACCCCAGAGACGGGCATGAGACGCTAAGGCTGATGCTGCGGCCACCAAGAAGCCTGTGTGCGAGCACAGGTCACTATCCACACCCGCCTTCCGGGAAGCCTGTGCAGCCCGCCACTGCCAGGTTCCCGGGATGCAGGGACAACTTCCCCGGAAGAACGCAAACACGGCGGGCCTCAGGCTGGTGCAACGTCACGCCGGCCTCTGCCGCTGCAGGCTCACCCCGCACTCCGTACCCCTCCCTCCCCCTGGCCTGAGTTAGCCAGAGCCTCCAAATCAGCGGCTCCTTTAACCCCGTCCTGTCTGAGCGAAGAACAGACGCCCTCCGGCGACCTACACGCAGAGGTGGCACCAAATCCAAAGCTGAGCCCCTGGGAGCTGTGAGAACAAAGAAGAGAAAGGGAA
>NW_020185339.1:15979552-16006774 GCF_003031525.2 Neophocaena asiaeorientalis asiaeorientalis
TTGAGCTATTTGTAATGAGGTGGATAGACCTAGAGTACATCATACAGAGTGAAGTAAGTCAGAAAGAGAAGGACAAATACTGTATGCTAACACATATATATGGAATTTAAGAAAAAAATGTCATGAAGAACCTAGGGGTAAGACAGGAATAAAGACACAGACCTACTGGAGAACGGACTTGAGGATATGGGGAATGGGAAGCGTGAGCTGTGACAAAGCGATAGAGAGGCATGGACATATATTCACTACCAAACATAAGGTAGATAGCTAGTGGGAAAACAGCCGCATAGCACAGGTATATCAGCTCAGTGCTTTGTGACCGCCTGGAGGGGTGGGATGGGGAGGGTGGGAGGGAGGGAGACGCAAGAGGGAAGAGATATGGGAGCATATGTATATGTATAACTGATTCACTTTGTTATACAGCAGAAACTAACACACCATTGTAAAGCAATTATACCCCAATAAAGATGTTAAAAAAAATAAAATAAATGCCTACTGACTGCTGTCAGGAAGAAATGAAAAATAAACTCATTACATTAAGCCCGTGTTTAAGGCAAATGTTTTATGTAGAGAAAAAATGTAAAAGGCTTTACCTGACATAATGTATAAGCGCTGAAACCAGTCTTCTGTCTTAGTAAGCCAGCTGCTTTCCCTGTAGGTGCTGTAAGTAAAACTTCTATAGCCTTGCCCGGCTTCGGCTGACTCTGCTCGGTGAAGGTAATCCATTCTTCTGGTACATTCTGATCTTGTTCAAAATCTTCACAAGCTTTTTTCACTTCTCTTTCTTCCAACAGCTCTATATGCTTAAAAAGCTGGCTAACAATTGTGGTCTTCCCACTACCACCTTTCCCACTTATGACTGTCACAGCATTGGAGCAAATCATGTCCAAAGCAGCCACCTGATCCTGATCCAGTTGGACTTCACTTATTTGTGCCTTAACTTCATTTTCACCATTATCCCAAATATGGTCACCGCTGTCCTGCATGTCCCAAATATCCACAGGATCTTCTAATCTTGTTTCGTCAGGTTCACTTTTACTTAGCGTATCATCACTTTCTGAATTCTCAGGTCTTGTGGTGTGAATAGACGCAAGCACCTTTTTGACATCAACATGTAATCGCCATGGCGACCTTGTCATCAGGTCACAGATTGAAGAGGCAATGCCTCTTTCAGCCTGGTAAAGGTCATAAAGAAAGACACAGCCTTTCTCATACGTCACCACACCGATATCCTTCAAGAACTTCAGAGACTGCCAAGCATCATGAAAAGACATGCGGTCTGACAATTCAGAAGTTAAGTCAGCTTCTTCAACACACGTGTGCCCTTGCTCTCTACACATCCGCTTCAGTTCAGAATATATTACTAATGCATTCTTCTCCAAATCAGTCATCAACTGGAGAAGAGACCTGCACTGACAAAACGATGTCCAACTTGCCTCACATTGCAGAAGCTTCAACTGTCTGTAGGTTATCTTTAAGAAAAGTAAATTCAAGTTTGCTTTATAAAAATTACAAATATTTTTATAATTGACTATTAGATGACTATTATGAGAATTACAGTGAAAACTATGGTGTTTAATAATAATTTTTTAAGTTCCAGAAGACATGTGTTTCAACAAAATTTGGGGAAAAAAAAATACATCACTAATTTTTTTTAATTAACTGTACTGTGAATAGAGATCTATATAATTTCATAATTAAAATTGTTTTTTCAAAGCAATACACATACAGTTTTAAGAGTCAAATAACACTATGAGACTTATCACAAAAAATAGGAATCCTCTGACTTACCCTTTCCATGCCTTCTAAAGGCAACACCCTCAACATTTTCAGTTATTTCTTCCAGAATTTATCTCCACATTTCTATGTATTGTTTATACTATTCCTTAATTTCTTTAAAAAAATTTAGGTAATTAGTTAATTCCTTACTATGGAAAGTCTTTCTTCATGCAAGTTTGCTCCCTTTGTACTGTCACTTTCACACATGCTTCTCTTCCTCCCTTTTTTTTTTTTTGCGGTACGCGGGCCTCTCACTGCTGTGGCCTCTCCCGTTGCGGAGCACAGGCTCCAGACGCGCAGGCTCAGCGGCCATGGCTCATGGGCCCAGCCGCTCCGCTGCATGTGGGATCTTCCCGGACTGGGGCACGAACCCGTGTCCCCTGCATCAGCAGGCGGACTCTCAACCACTGCGCCACCAGGGAAGCCCTCTTCCTCCCATCTTTGAGAAAGGTTAATAGTATACATTTTGAAAACTGATTTTTGTTAAATCAGTGTAAACAGGATTCACGGCTGAGTGACGTGATATGCTGTGATTACATTAACTTTGTGTTGAACTCTCGTGTATATTGTGAAGTTACTGACTGCCTCATTTTCTTGGCTTGTTTAGTTTTCCATGTGCCTATCAACAATTCTGCCCAAGCTCCACTGAAAAGGTACAGAACTTCCTTCACCATGATCCACTAAGTAGGTCGTCTACCAGTTCCATTTTTTTTTTTTCCATGGAGACATCACCCCTGGAGCCCTCCATACATTTTATGGGCTGAAATGTGTCCCCCCCAAAATTCGTATGTTGAAATCCTAACACCCAGTACCCCAGAATGTGACCATATTTGGAGATAGGGTCTTTAAGGAGGTAATTAAGTTAAAATGAGATCACTGGGGTGGGCCCTAATCCAATATGACTGATGTCATAAGATTTTAGGACCCAGACAAGCACAGAGGGAAGACCATGTAAAGACACAGGAAGAAGACAGCCATCCATAAGCTAAGGAGAGAGGCCTCAGAAGAAACCAACCCTGCTGGCACCTTGACTTTGGATTTATAGCCTCTGGAACTGTGAGAAAATAAATGTCTGTGGATTAAGGCACCCAGTCTATGCTGTTTGTTACAGCAGCCCTAGCAAATGAATACAAAACCTCAGTAAAAGTCTTTACTCTGGGTGGTGGTTTACATGCTGAAAAGGGGACTTGAGTCCCACTTGAGTCCCAGAAGGCTTATTGCTCTGCTTCTCTCTTTCCTACTGAATAAATATATATAATAATCTAATGTTCCAGAATCTCATTTTTCCAAGCATATTGAAATCATAGTCATTTTATAGAGGGAACAAATTCATTATTCCAGTATTTCTCAAATGGGGGACAGGGGGGTGGGATCTGTAAACATTCTTGGGGATCCCACCAATTATCTCAGAATTTTTAAATTGTATTTTCATTTGGAAAACCATCTATAACCAAGTACTGCCAAGATTTAAGTGCCACATTTGGTTTTCAACATCTCTGGAGCTTCACGGTGCCACTTTACTACTCCTGATCTCTCATAAGAAAAACAGAAGTGCCAAAGAAATTGTAAATAACATTATTGTGCCAAAGAAAAAAAATCAAATGGCATCATCATTACCATATGAATAATGAAGGTCTTCGAAAGTTCAAATAGAAAAGTGAGGAACTGCGTAGCAGAGCAGAATGGACTTGCCAAACACACAAGAACTTGTCTTCGATGAGCTCTATATTCAAGGTGCTATGGCAATTCAGTTACAAAAAATGTCATATGAAATTAAATTATGTAACTGAAGTATTGATAATTTGAATGTCATTTATTTTGTTATTTTGTTTTCCTTTGTAAATTTATTGCATAAGAGCTACAGGTAGAAGAAGTTTATATTTAGTTGCAACACTGCAAGGAAAATAAATCCACACTGAAGTCATACAAATTTCTTTCCCTTGAAAGAGATACAAAAAACTGTCAAGCTTGAGACATCCTCCCTTGTATAAGATTACAAAATGCTAAGCAAATATTTTTCTTACTTTACGAAATCCGAGTTTCCATGGCTGTGTACCTAAAATCTCTTCTATCTCTTCCAACACCTCTGTAGAATCTGAGCTTATGAGCCGTTTAAAGTGTCGGGGCAGAAGAACTGGAAGGAATTCCATTATTTTTGGGAACTGCAAAGCTCTCATCACAGTTATAAACGGAACTACAGGATATCAGGAAAGAACAAATAAAAACATACAAATGAGCTCATAGAACAACTGATTTGATGGACTTTCTCATTTAGCACAACCAGTTTAAGAAATCCAAATCAAAGACAGAGTAATAAATTTACTGTGACCAGCAAGAAAAGTGATTGTATTATAACACTTGCTTTTGTATCAAGATGGTTTTCATTGTGTTTAACACCAAAATTTATGTTCTTCAACTGCTTAGATAGCTACTTCTTAGCCTTTTGTTTCCTTCTGCTTGCAGTAGAATCAGAATAAAATTTCTGACTCAATAATATATAAATTTAAAGCTAAGCATTAAAAATCATTTACATATTAATCTTTATAGTCATTCTTCTTACTGTAATCATGACGCTTTCATCATTGAAATCATTCAATGATGTACTGCCAAATGTACTTGATAAAATTAAGAAATGAAATATTCCATATATGTGAATGTCCAGATAACAAACCATATTTAGAAGTTATTTTAAACTATTTTGAACTGAAATCTTTCCAAAATGGATTGCTCATATTCTTGCCTTTCTTCTCTCCCTTCTGAAACAGAATAATTGATAACTGAACTTCTTCTTAATGACTCAAGGTAATCCTAGAACACAAAAGTTAGAGAGAGACCTAGAATCACACTTTGGAGCAGGAAAGGAACTAAAAGGTGTTTAAAGATCATCTCACCCAATCTCTTCACATTACAGATGAGGAACCTGCAATGTCAATGACATACTCCAAAAGCAATACAAACACATTTCATCAAACCAATTTAAAAAAAGAATACTATACCAAGATATCAATACTGTACTGGTAATATTTTAAACACACCAGTCATCCAGTATCTCAGTTACACTAAAACTCAATGATAAAATCACTTACTTGTGTTTTCCAGAGAACGCAGTATCTCGTAATCTGGTGGTGACTCTTCTTGTGTTTTCTGTGTAGATCGTTTTTGAGTATTCCTTCCAATGTTCTTTTGGTAAGTTCTTAATTTTTCCCTAAGATTTTCAAAGTTGAGGTCTTTATAACTTGATTCAGCATTTACCCATGCTAAAAATTTATTTCTGTTTTCACTGGCGACATTACAGTCTTTAAGAAAGAGGGAACAGATGTGTAACTGATTTGGTGCTGACATATCTGATTGTAAAAAGTAAGAAGGAAATCCTTGAACTTGATAGCTCCTTGATCCTACCGGCTTCACCTGTACCTTCACTCGCCACCAAGCACCCATTAACGGAAAACGTCCAAACACTTCATATTGCTGGTGAGTATTTTCATCAAAAATTGAAACTTTAAAAAAACAAAAAGTTAATTTAGGATAAATTTAAAATCTCTTCCCAATGTTTTGTCAAATCCACTACTCTCTTTAATCCCTGGACAGTACCCTCTACAGATGTCTATTACAGTGTCTATATTCCACTTAGCTGTTTATCTGTCTCCCTCTACTACACTGCAAGCTCTCTAGAACATGACAATATTTTATCTGTTTTTGTATTCCAGGAGGGAAGCATGGTACATGGCAAAAGTTTGTTGTTCCTCTTCTAAAAGCAGTCCTCTCTCTGCTACTGTGATCTCAGTCAATACTGACCTTCAAGCAGTTTCTAAAAAATGTCATGGTCCCTCCCACCCAGGGCCTTTGCAAAAGCTGTTCCACTTGCCTTAAATAATTTCTTCCTTACTGTTTACCCCATTTACTACAGACCTCAGCTTAATTGTCACTTCCTCAGGAAAGCCCTGAATCTCATGAATATAACCTCTCATAGCACTTCTTACTATTCCTTCTAAGCACTGAGTGATATTATAGTTACTTCTGTGATTATTTATAGAATGTTTAATTCATTAGAGGGTAAGCTCCATTAAGACAGCAACCTCATCATCTAATCTCTCCAAGGTAGCCCAACAAAACAAACACATTGCTTGGAAGATGGTAGCCAATCACTAACACTTTCAGGATAAATGACTAAACCCTCCACAAATACTTAAAAGTTTCTGTCTAAACCTGTATTGGCCACTCACCTGTGACTATTTAAATTTAAATTAATTAAAATTCAACTCAGGTGCACTAGCTGCATTTCAAGGTCTCAATAGCCACATGTGGGTAACAGCTGTTGTACTGGACAGAGCAAACATAGAGCAATGCCATCACCAGAAAAATTCTACAGTACAGCAGCGGTCTGAACATTCAAACATTCTCAAACATCAGTCACCAGGTACACATAATTCTTAGGACAGGAAACTATACAAGGTAAACACAGATCACAAGGTTATTAACACAAGGTTAATGAATCAACAGTGCCTTGGGGTGTTTCTTATGTGCGTGTGTGTCTAAGGAGGTGAAAAGTAACCACATACTCGACTCCAGGAAAGGAAAATAGTTAAAAGCCCTGATTCGGGGTGTGAATACTGGCTGGAGACCCATTGTTTCCTCGACTAAGAAACTACCTGAAAAAGTTGTCATCAGTAAATGAGATACACGTGGAGCCCAAGCTTAACACACAGTATTTGCTCAAGTCTCTGCTATTCTTGTGGTTGTTGCTGTTTTTATTTTATCCTAAACAGGACGAAACAGCTAGGCCATCCCAAAGGAAGTCTATTAGCAGCGATGGGGCGCCTTACTTGGGACGAGGCCATAATGGGAAACAGTTCATTAATCCTCCAAACCCATTCCCAGGGGCGAGTTGCTTCCTCACCACGGAGTCGACCAGGGAGGCTGCTCGCTTTTACACCCCCACTGCAGAGCTCCTCGGCATCGACAAACGCCGTGTCTTCCTCCTCCTCCGCATCCTCCCTCAGATAATCATCTTCCTCCTCCACCAGGTCCTTGGAGGGGAGCAAAGGTCCCTGTAGCTCGCGCAAGGGCTGACTCAGAGAAGCCATACTCCACTCTCCCCAGCTCAACCCAAATTCCGGAAAACCCGGGCTACGTAACGCCCAAGAACACCCAATCAGCTCCGCGACTGTAGGACCGTCAGCTTCCAGGGGGTTGGGCAAAATGCGTGAAGTGGGTTAATTGTATGGTGACGGATCGCAACTAGACTGTAGTGGTGATCACGCTCTAGTATATACAGATGTTGAACTATAATGCTGTACATGTTTTTTGTGTTTGGTTTTTTTTGCGGTACGCGGGCCTCTCACTGTTGTAGCCTCTTCCGTTGCGGAGCACAGGGTCCGGACGCGCAGTCCCTGCGGCTATGGCTCACGGGCCCAGCCGCTCCGCGGAATGTGGGATCTTCCCAGACCGCGGCACGAACCCGTGTCCTCTGTATCGGCAGGCGGCCTCTCAACCACTGCGCCACCAGGGAAGCCCAATACTGTACATCTGAAACTTATTTTCTAAAAAAACACCATCAGCTTTCGCAAACGCTCCCACGCCCTAGGCTGCAAGCTTGCGCGGAGGGGCGGAGGGGCGGAGCGGCGGCGAAGCTCCGCCCCAAGCTCCCAGCGGAGGACCGGGATTGGGTGGGGAGGGTCGAGGCTCAGCGGGGGCGGGCAAGGGGCGGAGCGGATGCGGGGGCGGGGTGATCTCTCCCGCTTCCGCCCTGCAGCCAGACTTGAGGCTTCGCCAGGTGCCCGGAGGAAACCAGGTGATTGGGCAGCGGCATACGGGCACTTGCAGAGCAGCTAACCCACTGCGACTCCTGCATAGAGAGAAACGCGAGGGAACGGCAATCTAGTGACCCCAGAGAACCTGGAAAAGCAAGCCCTTCCCCGATGCCTCCAAAACGAAAACCCAGATGCCCTTCGGCCAGCACCCAAAGCGCAGAACCGCGAATCTCCAATCGGGAGACCCGCCTAGTCGTGACTCCTTTGGGCCTCTGTTTTCGTCAGGTGTTGAATTTATATGATCAAAGGCACTTTACTCAAGGTACAGATCTCTAGGCCCCATTCAATACCCATTGTATCGGGATCTAGGGCAGAGACCCAGGCTTCTTTTCAACCCACGTCCCAAGTTGTAGATTTTGATGCTCAGCCAGGTTTGGAAAGCACTACATTAGATGACTTTCAAAGTCCTCTTTATCATTTCCTCTGTGAGTACACCCAGGCCTCCCAAACTTCTTTAAGCTGGGCTGCTGCCTGCTCGCAGTGGGGCAAAAAAGTCTAGTTACAGCCCGGGGTATAGACAGGAGTGAGGGAAAGCAAGTAGAAGAGAACAGTGGTTTAAAAGTTATTCTGGAGCCATGGTTCCCATACTTGATGGGGATAGTGTTTGAAAGTCATGGTACTTCTTGAGGAACACCATAAAATATATTACTACATTACTATTTTGATACTATTTATTATGAAATTAATCAATAATAAACAAAATAACTAAGCATACACTGTTTGCTAAATCCAAAAGCATCTTATTGTAATATAAATAACAGCCACCACCAAAGTTTTTTTGTTTGTTTAATTTATGGGACCATAGACCTGAAACTAACACAGCTTTGTAAATCGACTATACTTCAATAAAAAATAAAGTTCTTTTGTTCTTTTTTTAAAAACTTACAGGGGAAATTACTAAAATTGATTTTTTTTCCTTTGGGTACAAATGTTGACTGTTGTTGCTTTTAGAAACACCCTCTGTTGCATCAGTGTTTCCAAGGATCGTCTATATGAGGTGGAACGCCTTCCTTAACACTCAGGATGGCTGCTGTTTCCACCACAACATGGAATCTGATCTGACAAATGTCTCACCACTGGTCTCTTTGTTACTAAATGTAGTGGATACCTTTCTGCCTTTGTCTTGCCTCACCTCTCAACAGTATTTGACACAGATAACTATTTTCTTCTTGTAACACTTTGCTTCCTAGGCTTTTGTGACTTGTCTTCTTAGGTTTTCCTCCAACCTCTCTGGCCATTTATAGTTTCTTTGGGTTCTTCTACTGGCCTCTTAAGTCCTTGTGTTCCCCAGGGTTCCATCCTAAGCAACTTCTCACTCTGTAATCCTTCCCTCAATCATCTTTCACCTACTCTGTCACCTACATGCTAATGACCCCAATCTAATCTCCAAACCTGTGCAAAAAACTGCCTATTAGATGCCAGGACTGGATGCCCCTTGGCTCCCTCTGACTCAACGCATCCAAACTGAAAGCTCTGCTGCCCAAATGTGGTCCACTTACGCGTTTATACATAAGATAACCTTGTTACCAACAGGATGATTTAGGCACAAGACTCCAGATGTTAAGCTTCTGTTTATATAACTCAGTTGCATTCTACTAGGTAGTGTAGGTTAGGATTCAGGATGGTGAGGACTTTGCTTCTTTACCTGTTGATTCCTCATTTTTTAAAACGTTAACAATTCTAGGTTCCTGGATACCATCTTTACAGTACACAGTAAGCAACAATACTCAAACCTGGCTGTGCATCAGAATCACTTGGGATGTTTCTAAAAATATGATTCTTGAAGCTACATTTCCACAAACGTAAGACAACATAGGCATAAGGTTATTCACTGTATAACTTTTGTAGTAGCAAAGGACTGGAAACAGTAGAAATGTGTACCAGTAAGAGACCTATTGAATAAACTATTGTACATCCACACCATGGAGTATTCTTCAGCAATTTTATAAAAGAAAGTATGAGGAATACCTTTTTGAACTTCCAGGATATTATGTTAAATAAGGAAAAAGACATAAAACAATGAAAATAGTTTTATGTGTTTGCATATGCTTCTTTCTGCAAAAACAAAACAAGCAAACAAACACAGGGAACATAAACCAGAATTTTATGAAAATAGTTACCTACAGATAGAGTGGAAACAGGATAATGGAGAAAAAGATGGGAACAAGATCTCAGAGTAACTTTTTATAATGGTTTTGACTTCTGAACCGTGAAAATGTTTCACATATTCAAAAATAAAGAAACAAAATCAAAACCTAAAATTGAACACAAACAGAAATAAAGGAAACTATCAAATGGATAACATAACCTCTCAGGCAAAAAAATTACTTCAAGTTACTTTTGAATACTTTCAATAAATATTTTAAGTTACTCTGACTATATACCCTTAGTAGGTTATATTCTGAAGACAAAAGATCTACAAAATAATCTTAAAATTTACCACACACTGGGCTTCCCTGGTGGTGCAGTGGTTGAGAGTTCGCCTGCCGATGCAGGGGACACGGGTTCGTGCCCCGGTCCGGAAGGATCCCACGTGCCGCGGAGCGGCTGAGCCCGTGAGCCATGGCCCCTGAGCCTGTGTGTCCGGAGCCTGTGCTCCACAACGGGAGAGGCCACAGCAGTGAGAGGCCCGCGTACCGCTAAAAAGAAAAAAAAAAAAAAATTTACCACACACTATCGTTAATGTTAATTGTAATATTGTTATTGTAATTTGAATACAATGTGTATCGTAGGATAAAGCAAACAAGTAAATGTCTTTGTGTTTTATCAAAGGAAGGTTTTTAATGTACATGAAGAGAAATACAAACATAGAATAAAAGAAGAAAAACTCCTATAGCATTATACCTGAGCTGGAAATATCAATGTGAGCTTGTGATTTCTTAAAATATATATCCTAGCTCTGTCTACTGAAAGGGCCTGAAAGTAACGTCACCCCAGTAACTCTGATCACATCTACCACCTTCATCTTGGTTTTGGAATACCATTTCTTATTAAAAGAAATGGAGGCTTCTTAAGAAATGGCTGGGGCTTCCCTGGTGGCGTAGTGGTTAAGAATCCGCCTGCCAATGCAGAAGACGTGGGTTCAAGCCCTGGTCCGGGAAGTTCCCACATGCCGTGGAGCAACGAAGCCTGTGCACCACAACTACTGAGCCTGCGCCCTAGAGCCCACGAGCCACAACTACCGAAGCCCAAGTGCCACAACTACTGAAGCCCATGTGCCACAACTACTGAAGCCCGCGTGCCTAGAGCCCGTGCTCCGCAACAAGAAAAGCACCACAATGAGAACCCCGCGCACCACAATGAAGAGTAGCCCCTGCTTGCCGCAACTAGAGGAAGCCCGCGCCCAGCAACTAAGACCCAACGCAGCCAAAAATAAATTAATTAATTAATTTTTTAAAAAAAGAAGGGCTGATTCCACCTCTGGGACAGGAAAGTACAAGGTGGCCCTAGGATTTCCTGTACCAGAAGGCAAGGAAGCACTCAAAAGCTAATAGGGTTATGATAAAAAGGATTCAGGAGCCAGCTTGAAGGGCATCCCACTAACCAAATTTAGAGACGTTTGAGTAACAAAAAGAATAATGACTGCACTTTATTTTAACACACTGAGCAAATGAAAACTGATGTGTCCATTGTGATACTAAAAAAATTTTTTTAAGGAAAAGAAGAAAAGAATGTCAGTTAAGGAATTTAACTGACATTAAATAAGAGTATGGAGAGTAGTATAGAGGTTCCTTAAAAAACTGAAAATGGAGTTACCATATGAGCCAGCAATCCCACTCCTGGGCATATATTCGGAAAACACAAAAATTCTAATTCGAAAGGATACGTGCACCCCAATGTTCATAGCAGCACTACTTACAATAGCCAAGACATGGAAGCAAACTAAATGTCCATCGACAGGTGAATGGATAATGAAGATGTGGCACATATACACAATGGAATATTACTCAGCCATAAAAAGAATGGAATAATGTCATTTGCAGCAACATGGATGGACCTAGGTATTATCATTCTAAGTGAAATAAGTCATACAGAGAAAGACAAATATCATATATCACTTATATATGGAATCTTAAAAAAATGATACAAATGAACTTATTTACAAAACAGAAATAGACTCACAGATACAGAAAACAAACTTATGGTTACCAAAGGGGAAAGGGGAGGGGGAGGAATAAACTAAGAGTTTGGGATTAACATATACATACTACTATATATATAATAGATAAACAACAAGGACCTAGTGTATGGCACAGGGAACTATATTCAATATCTTGTAATAACCTATAATGGAAAAGACTTTGGAAAAGAATATGTATATAACTGAATCTCTTTGCTGTACACCAAAAACTAACACAACATTGTAAATCAAGTATACGTCAATAAAAAGTTGTTTGTTTTGGAAAAGTAAAAAATAAATAAAAGAAATTTAAGAAGAAATTCTAAAATACAAAACACCATTTTGCAATCCCCAGTATAATTACCAATTCAAGCGAGGATCACCAAAGGATACTAAAACCACTAAGTGAAAAGTCACTGGGAAGCTGATAGTCCCATGGCTATAAGAAATTATAAATTGTGAAGGGGAGAGTGGACCTTTACAGTGGAGACACTTGTCAGTCTCCTCTTAATCAAGGTATCAAACTTAGTGCCGTTAATAATGGGACAAACCGATGCGTGTCTCATGCTGTGATACACTATGATTACATAAGATCAGCTATGAAGTATTCTTGCCAAAAATATTTAACCTGATTTTTTTTTTTTTTTTTTTTGCTTTACACGGGCCTCTCACTGTTGCGGCCTCTCCCGTTGCGGAGCACAGGCTCCGGACGCGCAGGCTCAGTGGCCATGGCTCACGGGCCCAGCCGCTCCGCGGCATGTGGGATCTTCCCGGACCGGGGCACGAACCCGCGTTCCCTGCATCGGCAGGCGGACTCTCAACCACTGTGCCACCAGGGAAGCCCTAACCTGATTTTAATCAAGGTTCTAGACAAGCACTGTCCAATGGAAATATAATGTGAAGCACATACGCAATGTAAAAGTTTCTGGTAGCCACATGAAAAAAAGAAACAGGTGATATTAATTTTAATGATGCATTTTATTGAATCCAACATATCCAAAATATTATTTCAACATGATAATCAATATAAAATCATTAATGAAATATTTCACACTCTTTATTCTAAATCTTTGAAATCTGATGTGTATTTTACCCTTATAGCACACCTCAGTTTGAACGAGCCACATTTCATGTGCTCCATAGCCACATGTGGCTGGTGACTATAATATCGGACAGCACAGTTCTAGACCTACTTTTCAATTTGCCCAAAATCCAAGGAACTGAGGTACAAAGTGAATAATACCATGTGGAAACAAAAAGATCTAGAATAAAGGTCAGAAAGTAAATACTTTAGGGTTTTCAGGCCACAAATGGTCTCATCACATAATTCCTCTCCCCCCACCCTTTTTCCTTCACCTTTTTCTTCTTTTTTTTTTTTAAATTTTCTTCTAAAACCCTCTTAAAATGTAAAAACTATTCTTAGCTCTAGGGCTGTTCAACAACAGGCCATAATATGTGCATACTTGATCTGGCACATGGGATATTTTACAAGAAAACTGACCTGGGTTTTCCAGAAAGTCAATGTCATCGGAAAAAAGGCAGGAAAGAGCAAGAGGGATTCCAGGATTGACAGAGGCCAGTAGCTGAAGTCAAGAGTAGAAGGAGTGGGTAGGAGATGAGGCTGGACAGAGAGCCGGGCTAGAGCCAGAAATTGCAGTACTTTGGGTGGCTACAGTGAGAAGCCAGTGAAGGTCGTAAACAGAAGCTTAACCATATCCTTCTGAAAACATGGCTATTCATCTCACACAAACCAAGCTCTCATTTCAATATCCCCTTGAAATCCAGGCAATGTTTGTTAAATCAATCAACCTGAATCATGAAGCAAAGAATTTCAGTATCTCATTCATATTGCTTCTCGTGTAGAAGTTTTTTCCCCTAAATTACACAGAAAGTATTTTCTGGTTACACTGGAAATACCTTTGTTTTACTGTACCTGGATGGTATCAAGGCAGCTAACACATTGTGAAGCTATCATTAGTAAAACCTAAACGTTTTATTGGGAGAGTACGGAGGGAATAAGATTTAGTGACCTGTTTAATTAATGACTAGGTAAAGCATGCAATTAAGATGTAGTCATGATAATGATGGTTTCACAGTTATGGGAAAGCACTCTGAATTAATTTATCCAGGTGAATGTTTAAATTAGCATTTTGTCTGTTTTGTTTATTAAACTGCGGTCCAAAGGAGAACAGTAGAATTAAAAAATGAATTAAATAATAGGATTACCAAAGAGACTGACAATTACATACAGAGCAGAAATCCTAATTAAAAATGTGTTAGATTTTGTTCAGTCAAGAGATTGCATGTGTGCGGCACGTATTACCCCCGTCTACTGGTATCTCGTTCCCCTCTCTTTCTAGGCACACAGTAGGGCTGTACTTCTCCACCTATTTGGAGTTAGTCATGGCCATCTGACCTGCTTTGGCCGATAAAAATCATAGCGAAGCATCATTTCAGGGTGGAGGCATTTAATTTGGGGCGCTCAACTCTCCTTGCCTTGGTGATTGTAGGAGTGTGAGGTGCAACGATGAGCCATCATCTAATGGACAACTGCCCTGGAGAGTGACACGGACCCGCAGTAGGGTCTGAATAAATGAGGAGAAATCCTTTTGTGTTAATCCACTAAGGCAGTAGACTTGTTTGTTTCTTTCTTTTTTAAAAATAAATTTATTTATTTATTTATTTTTGGCTGTGTTGGGTCTTTGTTGCTGTGCGCGGGCTTTCTCTAGCTGCAGCGAGTGGGGGCTACTCTTCGTTGCGGCGCGCGAGCTTCTCATTGTGGTGGCTTCTCTTGTTGCGGAGCACGGGCTCTAGGCGCGTGGGCTTCAGTAGTTGTGGCTCGCAGGCTCTAGAGCGCAGGCTCAGTAGTTGTGGCGAATGGGCTTAGTTGCTCTGTGGCATGTGGGATCTTCCCGGACCAGGGCTAAAACCCGTGTCCCCTGCATTGGCAGGCGAATTCTTAACCATGGCGCCACCAGGGAAGCACTGGACTTGTTTCTTAAGTCAGCAGAACCTAGCCTATCCTTCCTGACACAATACTGACCACATACCAGATGGTTGTGTTTAGTGAGTATAGTGAGAGACATAAGTAAATAATAATGGCCCTTGCCAAAAGTTTCTATAATTTAATTAAGGTATGTAGATTTGGGATTAATGGGACACGGGGCTGGAAAACTGCACTGGGGGCCTGATTCAGAGGACCTTTGAAAGCTAAAACACTGTGATAGTATTCTGCAGTCCCAAAATGGATTTAAAGAAGCAAAAAGGTGAATTATACTCAATATTTTATAATAACCTATAGGGGAAAAGAATCTGAAAAAGAATATATATATATACATATATATGACTGAATCACTTTGTTGTGTACCTGAAACTAACACAACATTGTAAATCAACTATACTTCAATAAGAAAAGAAGAAACAAAAAGACTTACTCACAAAGAGCTGACATCTAGTTCCATAATTCTCTAATCAGGACTTTAGACTCCTGGTAGGTAAGTAGTGATACACCAGAAAGGGACAAAAAGTCTCAAGATAAAAGGCTTTTTGAAGTGTCCAGTTGTCTCATAATGTTATCTAGTACACTGTTCTAATATTTTAAAAAATAAGGATGCATTATATAGAATGAAAAGTTGGCAAGAATTTTTAAGGTAAAAGATAAAACTTAACAGTAATTTCACTTTTGCAAAGACAGACTGGCTAGTACCTCAAGACCCCATGAGGCATGCAAGCCCTCTTCTTTGCCATATGGGCATTTCAGTGGAAATGCTGATGAAATTAACTGACTTTGATGTTAAGCCCTTGTCTCTAAATGTTACAAACAAAGAAATGGCCCCAGTCACCTCAATTGCAATTCAATTTAGTTTGCTTTATTACATAAGTTTTTGCTCAAGCTAAAATATTGGTAGGGCTAAATCTATGCCCTTCTATTTCTGTTTCAGTATATGAGTTTTTAAGTTGTAGGAGAATATATTGATAAAAAATTATTGCCTCCTTAAGTATATTTTCTAGAAGCTCCTTTCCTAACAAACCTGCCATGAGTGAAGTAAGCACCAAAGCAAAAGCATTCAGCTCTGTTACCACAGGGAGGTGGTGCTGGGGGTAGATCCCTACTCAGTCATATTGGTCTTTATTTGTGAGGCATTTAATGAAAATTATTGATCTAATCTTATACAATAAGTGAAATAAAAAATAGAAATAAAAACCAAAAAATTTGGGAAGTATTCATTAAAAGATTACAACTCATTTATTCAGTAAATATAGATTTCAGGACAGTTATTGTTCTGTGTGCTGGAGAAGAACAGTGAACAAAACAGACCAAGTCCCGGTATATTCTAGTGAGAGGAGATAGTCAAAAGGAAGTAAATACAAATATCAAGTGATGATGAGAATGAGGAGTAAGGGGAGAGAGAATATCTAGAGTGGAAGTTAGTTATTTCAGATATGGATCGATAGAAACAGAGGCAGAAATATTAAACTGACATTGATAAGATAGTGTGTCATATTGGCTATGGAATGACTTATAGAACAGAAGGAAAGCAAATCAGGGACCAAGTAAAACGTGCTATGCCCATGCAATGCATAACCAGCAATAGAAGACTGGCTCCGGGGGACAGAAATATATTTGAGCATTCCATAGGGTCCACCACCCTGTTTGAGAAGTCAAACTGCCTTCAGATTAGCAGGTATGTTTCCCTGGGTTTATTTTAAATGGCTGGAAAATTTCCTCTCTTTGTGAGAAGATTCCACATATGACATCTACTTCTGGTCAAGGACAAAAAAAAAAAAACCATCCAGCTTATGAAGCACTGGAGAAAAGTAAGATATAAAGAAGAGCAAAAAAGAGAAGGAATGTCTGAAAGAGAGACAGACAAGGAGTACAATGCAGAAAGAGAATTACACTGAGGATAAAGGAGGTAGATGCATGGCAGTAGAGAAAAGAAATTGAACACTGCTTTAAAAACAAGTCATGGGGCTTCCCTGGTGGCGCAGTGGTTGAGGGTCCGCCTGCCGATGCAGGGGACGTGGGTTCGTGCCCCGGTCCGGGAAGATCCCACATGCAGCGGAGCGGCTGGGCCCATGAGCCATGGCCGCTGAGCCTGCGCGTCCGGAGCCTGTACTCCGCGACGGGAGGGGCCCCAATAGTGAGAGGCCCGCGTACCGCAAAAAAAAAACAAGTCATAATGCTGTAATACCACCTCATTTTACCCAATGGCAGATTTCATTAATATAAAATCTCCAAAATTCCATTTTTGATGGAAAAAAAACAGACAATGTGGAGAGTGCAAAGAAAATGTTTCCACACTCAGAAAACAGAATGTTTCTGTATTTTTATCTTCATCCTTTATCATTATTTATGATGGTGATAAACAACAATAATGGCTAATTTTGAGTGTTTATGAGGTGCCAACCACAAAGTGCTTTTTGTGAATTAACTCATTTACTCTTCACAACAGCCCCATGAAGTGGTAACATTAAAATGCCCATTTTATTTTAGTTAAATTAAGATTTAAAATCTTACATTAAAATTTTCAAATATTTCAATAATAATAATAATAAGATGTCCATTTTAATTATGAGGAAACTGCTACTGAGAGGTAAAATGACTTGATTAAGGTTGGAAATGGCCGAGCCAGGATTTGAACCCAGGGACTCTGGCTCCAGTGCCCATGCTGTCTCCTGCTACACGTTCTCAGCTTCTGTGGATGCACCCAGAACTCTCTGGGGTTGTGTGCAGACTCATATTGCAGCAGATTAAAACTCATTCTTGATTTGTTGCCTCTCTCTTGTTTGAGATTTGTAAAACATACACATACTTCTCTGAGATCTTAGAGTAGATTTAAAGCTATTATAAAGATACCTACAGGGCTTCCCTGGTGGCGCAGTGGTTGAGAGTCGGCCTGCCGATGCAGGGGACACGGGTTCGTGCCCCAGTCCGGGAAGATCCCACATGCCGCGGAGCGGCTGGGCCCGTGAGCCATGGCCGCTGAGCCTGTGCGTCCGGAGCCTGTGCTCCACAACAGGAGAGGCCACAACAGTGAGAGGCCCGCGTACCGCAAAAAAAAAAAAAAAGATACCTACAACCTGATGTCATAGATTAGTGATAAATAACTCAAATTGCATGGAGGTTACTTATTTTTCGCATAGCTACTGGATCAAGTTATAAGAACTCTATACTCAGGGGTCTGAGGTTCATCGTACGTGTGGGAGAAATGAATGCTCTTTACCTCTTTCTTGGCTGGCTCTGTTTTGGAGACATTATTGTTGGCTGACACCTTCCCCATAATATTTGACCATGACTTCACATTTTGAGAAAAACTACTTCCTTACATCTCTCACAATGCTTTTCAAAAATCTCCACATGTTATTTCTTTCCTAAATCATATGATTGCCAAATGATGGGGGTAAGCACAAGGTCTGAGGCATTTCTGTAGTGGGGAAATTCACCTAAAAAGATGACACTAAGATAGACACTCAGATATCGGTACATCTAATTAATCCCTAAGTTGTATCTATGCTTCCTCTTTCTCTGAAATATCTCTTTGATTGCCCCTTCATTACTATGGCAGGGTCATCCCTAGGGTGTGTGCGCCCCTGCACAAATATTTTTTATAGGACCCCTGTCTATGTAAACAATTGAAGCCACCCTAAATCAGCATGTCAGTGCCATTCTGGCAGCCCAATCTCACACAATCCTTTAAAAAAAAAATACTGTGTTGTCCAATGGGCATGATTAGCTTGCCAGGTCACCCTCCCAGAATTAGGACCTGGCCACAGAGCCCCGGGATGACTGCACAGGCATGAGTTATGCAGTAACTTGGGACAGCTGGTCAACCCACTCATTGGACAGCAGATGGGAGAGCATCCCAAAAGGGAGACACTGGGACTGAACTCACGTGGGGCCCCGTTCTAGCTTGGAGCGCCCCATCCAGATAGATGCCAATGCAATCTCAGCTGGTCCTAAGTACCAGAAAGGCTCTAAAAAATTGAGGATGTCCCTCAAAGAGAGAGACCCTTTGGATGCCTCGGGCCCTTGTTAGGAGCCCTGCTTGACCAAGTCTGAGTCACACCAACACCTTATTCTGTACCCTTTTCACATAATATATTACAGCTTTCTCCTGCTTAGCCTCCAGACCTCCACTTTCTTTCCTTTTGTGTCCATTGCTCTCATAGTACATACTATAATATTTTACTCCTGTTCCTTCTTATTGATTTTATTAAATATGAATTTCTCCACTGCAGTCCTTATGAAGTGAGGGATTCATTCCCTCTCATCTCCTCAGGAACATCACTCCAGAAATTCTCTTCTCCCTCCTATATCATTCATTTCTCTCTCTGTCTCTCTCTCGAAGTATTTCCATCAGCATACAAATATGCCATCTTTAAAATCCTTTCTTTGTTCTCACTTGCCCCACCAGAGACCATTCCATTTCTTTGCTCTCCTGAAGCTTGTCTATATTTATGTATCCCCTGCTCCTCTCTTCCAGTGCTGACCTGGGCTTTAGTTCAGGCTCTGCTCTGCACTGAGGCATTTGGTAGAGAAGGCGTGGGTCAAAGCTGAAATCCAGTCCATTCTTTGCCTGCCAAGCAGAAAGCCTGGCACAGGACTTTGTCATCCTTGAGGAAGGAACAACATTTGAAACTGATCTACCCAAGGCACCACCATTTCCAGCTGGCCAGCCTGAGGCAGCCTTCTTTTCCTAATTTGCACAAAGGTCCTGTATATGCTTATGATAGCCTTGTTCTCCTGTGCTTTGTTAATGCACTTCACTCAGCCTTTTCCCCCTATCATTCCCCTGAAATTCCTCTGGTCCAAAGTCACCAGTGACCTCCACATAGCTATATCCAGTGGTTAGGGTATTCATTCCCTACTGCTGCTGCAACAAATCACCACAAATATAATGGCTTAAAAACAACACAATTCATTCTCACACGGTTCTGGAGGTCTGAAGTTCAAAATGGGTCATCGGGACTGATTTTCTTCTGGAGACTCTAGAGGATAATTCATCTCTTGCCACGTCACTCCAACCTCTGCCTCCATTGTCACATGCCCTTCTCTTCCCCTGACCCTCTTGCCTCCTCTTATAAGGACACCTGTGATTACATTGAGCCCACCTGGACAACCCAGAATGACCTTCCCATTTCAAGGTCCTTAACAAAATCACTTTGACGGAGTCTTTTTTGCCATGTAAGGTAACACGTTCAAGGTTCTGGGATGAGGATATGAACATCTTTGGCGGGGCATGGGTGGTGGTGTTTATTACTCAGTCTACCACAGTTAGTTCTCAGTTGCCTTTTTTTTTAACATCTTTATTGGAGTATAATTGCTTTACAACGTTGTGTTTGTTTCTGCTGTATAACCAAGTGAATCAGCTGTATGTAGACATGTATCTCCCTGACCTACCAGCAGTATTTGATGCACTCGATCTCTCCTGCCTTGATAAACTTTTGTTTCTTGATTTTGGGGACACTACAATCTCTTGGGTGTCTCCCTCTCTTGTGGCTGCTGCTTCTGTGTAGTCTCCCTTGATGGTCTCCCTTATTCTCTCTGACCTGGTCTTTGGTCTCTTCTTTGTCTAGACTCCCTTCATTCAGTCCCATGTCTTTAAATGTCATCTATAGGCTGTCATTCTTAAATCTCAGCACCTCCATTTAGGTCTCTAACAGGCATTTACAACTAAACATGGCCAAATATGAATTCCTGATCTTTCTCCCTCCTTAAATTTGGTCCACCTTCGATCTTCCCCATCTCGGTTGTTGGCAACTGCATCCTTTGATTGTTCTAGCCAAACTTTTTGGATTCATCCCCAACTCCTCTCTATCTCCTAATATCCCATCCACCATCCATCAGCAAATCCCAGTGACTCTATTTTCAACATATACCTAGAATCGGCACTTCTCACCATCTCCACTGCTTTCACGCTACTCTCATTTCTGCCCTCCTTTCTGTGTGAACTTATTGCCAATGCCTCCTAACTGGTCTCCTGCTTCCGATTTTGCTCCCTGTAGCCTTTTCTCAACATAGCAGCCATAGCGATCCTTTTAAAACAGGCCTTGGTGTGTCACTCCTTTGCTTAAAACCCTGCAATGGTTCCACATCACCCTCATGATGAAAGCAAAAGCCAGTATCATTCTCTGCCCATCAATCTCACTGACATTCTCTCCTCCTGGGCTCCCCTTTGCTCATTCTGCTTCAGCTACACTGGCCTATTTTTTGTTCCTTGAACATATCACATGTGCTTCTGCCTTAGGGTCCTTGAACTGTCTCTTCCTTCTGTCTGGAATTGTCTTTCCCAGGGATCTGTGTGGCAAATTCCTTTACCATCTTTGAGCTTTGCTCACATATCATCTTCTCAGTGGGACTTTCCCTGTCCACCCTGCCAAAGGCCTTTCGGGGGAATGTGAATTGCTAGAACCTTTTGAAAGTAACTGCAGAGTGTCTCTTAAAATATTTAGCCACGTCCTTTAATACAGCCATTCCATTTGAGGGAATCTCTCCCCCAGAAATAGAAAGCACAGAAGCACCACTGTGTCAGTATCCACTTATAAGGATAGTTATTGCACCATTTTTCATAGGCTAAAAAGCAGCTGGAAATAATCTGATTGCTCATCAATAGAAAAATGGTTGACTTAGTTATGGTAAATCCTAATAAAGAACATTAGGCAGCTATTAAAAAGAATGAAGTTGGATATATAGTTACTAAGCGAAAGGATGACAATGCTGCATAATTAAGCCAAAGCAACACACATTGCAGAGGAATGTGTAAAGTATTATTACATTTCTGGAAAACAGGAGCAAAACTCTATATGAATATTTTAAGACCGTGGGAAAAGTGTAGCTGGATACACACTAAGCTGTGAACACCAGTTACCTAAAGGATATGGAAGAGAGCAGGAAAACAACTGACATCTTTTCTTGAGGTATTTTCAGTGTTTCGTTCAGTAAAATGGGCACATAATAATTCAGTAATTACAACTAAAAAAATTTAAACTGCAAACAACTTAGTAATAGCTTGCTTGCTTTGACCTCAATGTCCATTTTCACTCACTTAAGTAGTTGCTGATCACCTGTTGTATGTCAGGCACTTTGCTGGATGCAGAGCTATGGGAAGGATAAAGGATGGGGGCAGGGGACAGTGTGTGCTTGTTTTCCATCCAATAGTTGGGTTTTTGAAAAAAGTTATTTGTTCCAATTAAAAAATCAGAATGTTTCACATTTTTAAAATGTAGCCCTCTCTTAAATTGAGAATATCTGTCAATACTGGGCCTGCATTCCCAGCAGATGGTAAGAATCTGCTTAAACTAAGTATTTTGTGCCCCCTTTAAATGAAGCTTGTTGTCTCCAGCTGGTCACAGCCCTCACTGTCCTTTATTACTGGCATGTGCCCTATCTCACTTGTTTATCTCCTGTAGGCATTGGCACCTGTGACTCCTGGCCTAGACTGGTTATCTCCTGTAGCATTGACACCTGTGACTCCTGGCCTAGACTAAGGCTGGGGCTGCGTGGATGCAGAGGAAGTGATGAGTACAGAGATGGGGACGTCACCGTACTCGTCACAGTGAGTACAGTGGGATGAGGGGACAGGGGACATGACGTGAGAGGGCTTGGTGACCAATTAGTGAGGGGGATAGGGACCTGGAGACTGGGATGGCTGATGACGTCACTATCTAAGACATAGAACAGAGGGAGAGAACCCAGTTTGTGGGGGAACGATGGAAAAGACGAGGTTTCAGTTTTGGACTGTTTGAGGCATCTGTAGACCATCTGGGAAAAGATATGCAGGTAACAGTTGAAATATAGATGCTAGGAAAATGATCAGAACTAAAGATCAATATTTGTGAATCAAAGAGGTACTTTGGGTCTTCCCTGGTGGCGCACTGGTTGAGAATCTGCCTGCTAATGCAGGGGACACGGGTTCGAGCCCCGGTCTGGGAGGATCCCACATGCCGTGGAGCAACGAGGCCCATGAGCCACAACTACTGAGCCTGCGCGTCTGGAGCCTGTGCTCCGCAACAAGAGAGGCCGCGATAGTGAGAGGCCCGCACACCACGATGAAGAGGGGCCCCCGCTTGCCACAACTAGAGAAGCCCTCGCACAGAAACGAAGACCCAACACAGCAAAAATAAATAAATTAATTAATAAACTCCTACCCCCAACATCTTCTTTAAAAAAAAAAAGCAGTACTTTGTAAGGTAACCAAAACATTGGTAGTTGATAGTTCAGGGAGGGAGGGTGAGGGAGTGAACTCTCAGGAACATTCCTCTTTAGAGTAGAGCAGAGGAAGGCACTAGCAAAGCAGACAGAGGAGGGGCATCAGAAGGGGGAGGAGACAGCCCAGGGGGAAGGTGCTCATAGAAGCCAAGCACCTACAAGAGTCTCCCGGGGAAAAAAGTGGTTACGAGCCACACATCACAGAGCATCGTTATACCGTTATCTAGTCCTTCAGAACCTAATCTTAGACACACCTAGAAGTCTTGGGCTCACATCCCAGCCCTAGCACAAGCTTAGTGTGCGATCTTATACAAGTCTTTAAATTCTGGGCCTTGCGTATCATATCTGTAAGTAAGAAGGTTGGACCACTTGATTGATCCCTAAAGGTCTTTGAAGTATTGAATACTAACATCCTAGGATTCTTAAAAGCCTCCGCCTCCAGCCAGTTATCACTACCCGTTCTTCCTGAAGCCATGCAGCAGTAAGTGTATGTGTGCGGGGGTGTGTTTCAATCACTTCTACATTTTTAAATATAATAAGTAAGTCTAGATTTTGTCAGTTCTACCTACCTCAAAAGAAGAAGCAAACAACTGCTCTCTGAGAAACGAAGAAACTTAAAGAAGACCCTACTGATAACTCCCAAATTCACAGATCACTTGTAACATGGTCATGAATTCTCTTACTCTGAAGTTACTTCCAAAAGTAAATTCATAGGAATATGAGAACAGTGATTTACAAAGGGACCAGTTGTTCTCTGGCAACCTGTATCAATCACTTCTCAGAGGGAGGATCTTCCCTTTGGTTTCTAATGTTATAATTCATTAACTAGATTACAAGTTTCTTAATGGTGAAGCTTTTTCTCCTACATAGTAAGCCCTCAATAAATGTGTATGGAAATGAATGTGTCTTAAATTAGTCAATGTTCATGTTTAACAATTGGATTGAGAATGGATGTCTCCACTTAATTAGAGAAAGGAACACTTAAGAAGTGAAATTTCAGGAGGGTCCCAAAAAGAAAATGAGCCTTAGAGGAGAGGGAATGTCATAGGAAAAAATATGTGGAAAATGGCAGATTCTGAAATAAGAGAATTGGATTGTTACGCAAGGTGAGAGACCACAAGATTAAGAAGGGAAGGTGGATACAAGTCACAACAGTCACAGTGTGTGGGGTTAAACAATCATTACCCAATCAATCTGCGGCCACAAATGGAGAAGTTGCACATCCTCTTTCAACTGTTACCATCTGATGCCATCACAGTGCAGGAAGGGACAGAGGAAGGGCCTGTCACCCAGATCAATCCACGTAACATTACAGAGTCTTCTCCTCCAGAGCAGACTTTTAATATTGGCTGACCTTGAATTAGCCAATCCCCTATGTGATGAGCACCTGTATTCTACTTCTGTAAGCTCACCAACTTCCCCATCCAATTCCTCCTAACAGGTTCCTTCTAAGGACCAATGCCACTTCTGGAGCACCCGTCTGGTTCACATGCAATGGCACTTGTTAGCGTGGCCAGGTGAAACACAGGACACCCAGATAATTTGAATTTCACATGAACGATGAATATTTTTTAAATATACGTATTCCCAGAGTGTCATGTATTTATATTTGCTAAATCTGACAAACCCTGCACTTTGTATTCCATAACATTTCTGGTTCAGATGTTTCTGACTGACTTCATTGCGACACTTCAACTATCCCCTCCCCAGTGCTTTTCACGCCTCTGCTGCCCTCTAATGGTCACAGTTGGTCACTGGGGCCAGCGGGACAGGCCGGGCAGCTTGTGTCTGTCTAAAAGAACGTTGAGGGACAGAGGATCAAGCTTGTTCATTCAGCAAAGAGTCATGGAGCATAATCTTACTATGTTCCAGGCGCTGTGCTGAGCTAGCTAACAATTCCACACCCTCAACTCCCAGGCTAGAAGACGAGAGAGATCTGTACAGAAAGTATACTGAATTCAAAGTCAGAAGTCTCCAAAAAAAAAAAAATTCTGATCTAAAATCTATCACTGACAAGCTGCGCAACTTTGAAGTCACTGAAGATTTGGAGGCTCTGTTTTCTAATCAAAATAGCGTATAGACAGCAGGAAGGAAAAAATTTACTGTTTGAAAAGTGCAGCAGAGTTCATCTGGGAGATAGAACAGCTTTGGGGAAATTCTTGGCTATGCAAAGCCAAGACGCAGAGACTAGCAAGAATGAGAAATATTAAACATAAGTAGATAAAACTGTTGTCAATCAAATGGAAAAGGGCATTGTCCTTGGAGGAATTTTTTGGATGATAAGTGGTTTGGGAAGGGGCTGGGGACAGAGGGTTGGGGTCTTAAAGAATGGGGAAGAGAGAAGTGAGGTAAGAGGTGCATTGTAAATGAGAGCACAGCTTGCAACATGGCAGCTGCCAAGGCCCAGGAGGCAGGACGGGAAGGCCAGTGGGAGGAAGGGAACGTCTGATATCTGAGTCTAAATTTTCTTACTTTGCTTAGTAAATCTGCTTTATTTCCTTCCAGCCTTTTATTTATTTATTTATTTTTATTTAATTAATTTATTTTTGGCTGCATTGGGCACCCGGGCACGCGGGCTTTCTCTAGTTGCGGTGAGCAGGGGCTACTCTTCGTTGTGGTGCACGGGCTTCTCATTGCGATGGCTTCTCTTGTTATGGAGCACAGGCTCTAGGCACGAGGGCTTCAGTAGTTGTGGCACAGGGGCTCAGTAGTTGTGGCTCGTGGGCTCTAGAGCGCAGGCTCAGTAGTTGTGGCACACGGGCTTAGTTGCTCCGCGGCATGTGGGATCTTCCCGGACCAGGGCTCGAACCCCTGTCCCCTGCATTGGCAGACAGATTCTTAACCACTGCGCCACCAGGGAAGCCCTTTCCAACCTTTTATAGAGGAAGTTATAGAGAACAATACTAGGCTTATAGGGTCTTAGAAATAAAAGTCGGGCTGTGTAGCCAAATTAAAATGAAGTGCATTTACTTATTCAACAAATATTTACTGAATGCTTACTTCGCACCAGACACTGTTAGGTAACGGTAAGCAAAGTTATACCTGGAGCTCTCCTGGAGCTTCAGCTGAGTCTGAGTCAGTAATTAATCAAATAATTACCAGTGTTTAATTAAACAAGGAGGCCATTAGACTGAGGGGGCTCTGATGCCATGGCGGCCTGCATAAGAAAACCAAAATCTAAGCTGGAAATGCCTCAACATTACGAAAGTGAAACATAAGGACAACCAGTCACAAACAGCCAACTAGGCTTTAAGCTATAACCAATCAATAATTTCCTTACTTTGCTTCCACCTTTTCTCTATAAAAATCTCTCCTCCACCTCCTGTGGGTGGAGTGCTCCTAACCACTTCCGGTTTATGGCTGCCTGATTCCAACCGATTTTTCCTTGAATAAACTGTTAAAATTTTTAATATGCCTCAGTTTATCTTTGAACACCAGAAAAGCAATGCAAAATTGCAATAATGGTAAGGGCTGCAAAAGAGAAGTATTTAGAGCTAAGAGACAGCTCAAAACAGAAGTTGGGGGCTTCCCTGGTGGCGCAGTGGTTGAGAGTCCGCCTGCCGACGCAGGGTACATGGGTTCGTGCCCCGGTCCGGGAAGATCCCACATGCCGCGGAGCGGCTGGGCCCGTGAGCCATGGCCGCTGAGCCTGCGCGTCCGGAGCCTGTGCTCCGCAACGGGAGAGGCCACAACAGTGAGAGGCCTGCGTACCGCAAAAAAAAAAAAAAAAAAAAAGCTAGAAGTTGGACCTAATCTAAGAAGTCAGGGAAGGTTTTCTCCGAGGAAAAGATTGAGCCAAAACTTCAAGCCGACCCTTCTGTTAAAGTCCGGAGGAAGAAGAAGGGTTTATTCCATTGTGGGCAGGTAGGGTGTTCCAGGCAGAGGGCACAGAAATAGCTTCCCATAATGTGAGAAAATACACGCACTGGGGAGTCAGAGTAGAGCTGGTCAGAAGAGCTCATGCAGGCCAGGATACTCCAAGAATTCTTCCCAGAATCAACTCAGGGATGAGCAAAAAGCCAGGCTGAAGAAGCAAGACCTTTCTCCAGCTCAGTGAATGTTGAGGGTTTTCCACAGTGGTGTGACCATTCCTGATACCAAAACCCCCATGAAATATGCTTACACACCTAAATTTACCTAATGTGGTTCCCCTGACATACTGTGGATAAATGACCCACATCCATCTGCGGTCATTAGAGAGGGAAACTTCTGTTATGGGATGGAGACATTTCATGAACTTTCCCCAAGTTGATGGGAAATGCTCCTTGCAGCCCTTTCAATCAAGCAACCGTCCTTTAGGT
>NW_020185339.1:16007031-16132662 GCF_003031525.2 Neophocaena asiaeorientalis asiaeorientalis
CACTCACCGCATGGTATTTAATCATTTGTTGATGTTTCTGTGTCCTAGAAGGTTGACAGCCAGTATAAACTCATTGTTTGACCACTAGCTGTGCTACTACATTTGCAGTGTTGCTAAGAACAATATTTTCCCTTAAGAACAGAATCCTGATACCACGGCTCTTCTGGAGGCCGGTCAAGTCTATTATACTTGAGAGAGTAACCAAAATAGTAAAGCATTATATCTATGGTAAGTGTATTTGCACTGTTTTTAAGTGGCTATTAATTGCTAGTAAAGTCAGTTTCTCCCCCTTTCACTCCCCTTATTAAAAATCTCTGTGGTATGAGGCAGATCAAGATCATCAGTAGGAATATACCATTAATTTTGCAACTGAGGTCAAATGAGAATAAGTGTGGTAAAGAAATAAAGGGTTAGAAGAACAGGCCTTTGGGATAATCTATAAATAAACATATTTGAAATTAACTAAATATTAACCTTATCCAAGGATATTAACCTAAAAATATGGAAGAAACTTTCATATAAATTCAGTGATCTGAATTCTTAAAATGCAAAATTAAACGCTATGTTCAATTTTGTTTTTTACACAAACATGAGTATTGACATTATCCATACAACCAGAAAGAGCTGGCCATCGTACCGTGCTTCAAGGCTTGTACGACATGACAGCATTTCAGTTTCCATTAAATAAACAACAGATGACTTTAAAAATTTAAACACAAGCTGAATTTTTCATAAAGAATTGATTTACTACGTGCCTGCACTATTTCTTCCTAAAACGTACAGAAAGTGACCCCTAGTGGAATTTTGAGGAAGCATTTCTCCAGTATTTTTCATTGATCCCTTTAATCCCTGTATAGATGCTAAAGGTCTGTGGTGAGCCAGGCATCACGTTAGGCTCTGGAGACAAAACATGACTGAAAGTGAAGTTCAGTGTGGCTGAGAGGCAAACATTTATAGAAAAGACTGATCAGAGCTGTAGCACAGATACAGTGGAAATAGCTAATTTGGCAAGGGGCTGGGGAGAGGCACAGAGGAGGGGAGAAGTGGAGACAGGCCTTTATCCTGTTGGATAGTGTCTCCCACACTCTGTTCGAAGGCTATAAACAGAGTTGTAACAAATACTGCACAAAAACACGCTGAGAATGTCAGTATTAACTAGGCTTTACATAGTATGGGAGACTGTTCAAAAATGGGCTTAAGTTCGCAGCCCTCAGAAAGACTGAGTCAGATAGAAGATTATTTCAGTCAGGAAGTCAAGATAGAGCATCCCCCCGCTCTATGTGGGTTACACAGGAGAGTGGGTTAGACATGAGAGGAAGCAGAGAACATGCAAGAGCTCCAGATGTTGTGATTATGGATAGAAAGAGGTGCCAGTGGGTCAGAAGAGTGTCCACAGTTACAACTACTAACCGATGGGAGGGAGCATGTATGGGTGAGTCTTCCAAATACCCAGCAAGGGTTGAAGAGCATCTACCCGTAAACAGCACCAGCATCAGCAGCAGCAGCAGTGGCAGCACCACCACCATTTATTGGATCATTTATATGTGCCAGGAACTGTGCTGTTTCTGCATTATTTGAATCCTCACAATAAGCCCTTAAGATATATATATATATTACTCGTCTCACTGTACAAATGAGGAAGCTGACACTTACACGGTTTAACCGATTTGCTCCCAATCCGTTCAGCTGGCCGCGGAGTGGCTAATCAATGCTGAATCCACTGTGCCACTCTGGTCCAGTGGGCCTGGAGCCCGGCACTGTGGGCTCCTCAGAAAATCGAGGGCGGTTAAAGCCAGGAGACTAAATGAATTCATCAAGAGAGGCTGTGAGAGGGAGAAAAGAAGAGGGGTGGAGGTGGAAGCTCAGAGAATGGCAACACCTGAGGGAAAGGAGGGGGGAGGGGGAGAAACAGGAGAAGAAAGAAGAGAGGGAGGAATCAAAATGGTAGTAAAATAACCGAAAGAGAGTCATTTCTTGGAAGGGGAGAGAGAGACAGAGACAGGAGAGCGAGAGAGCGAGCCCTTCCAGAAGGAAGTAGAATTCAACAATGTCTGATGCTGCAGAGGAATCAGGGGTGGTGAAGTCTGAATGTTGATTACCAGAATTGGCCCTTAGGAGGCCACTGATAGTCTCAGAAAGACAAATCTTTCTGACATGGAGGGCAAAGCCTTCCTTCAAAGAACTGAGGAACAAACAGGAAGTAAAGGAAGGGAGCGAGCCAGTGCCATCTGCTCTATCAAAGAGTCTGGCTGAGGGGCTTCCCTGGTGGCGCAGTGGTTGGGGGTCCTCCTGCCGATGCGGGGAACGCGGGTTCGTGCCCCGGTCCGGGAAGATCCCACATGCCGCGGAGCGGCTGGGCCGGTGAGCCATGGCCGCTGGGCCTGCGCGTCCGGAGCCTGTGCTCCACAACGGGAGAGGCCACGACAGAGAGAGGCCCGCGTACCGCAAAAAAAAAAAAGAGTCTGGCTGAGAATAAGAAGTTAGATAAGATGTGATCAAAGAAGGGGTTTCCCCCTAAACATTGAAAAAATATATATAATCACGTATCTATGTTGAGGAGAAGCAGACATGGAAAATAAGAGGTTGACGGTAAAGTACAAAGGCTAAGTGACCGAATACAGGAGAGAAAGGAGGTCTAGAGCATAGAAGGAAAAGGCCAAGAAGACCGATGGAGAAAGACAGGGAAGGAGAGAAGAGCGCAGGATAGGCAGATCTGTCCACCAGCAGAAGCGGGGGGCGGGCAGAGGCAAGCCCGCTGCCGGTTTTTTCCCTCTGAAGCAGGGGAGGATGGCTCAGAGCCTGAGGAGAGAAAGGAAAGGAGGCTTGGAAGGAAGCCTTCTAACAAGGGCTGTTGGGTCTGGAGGTGACGGACCACCTGAGACCAGCTGAGGCCGGCGGTGCCGCGTGTGTGCAGGCCCGCGGCTGCGGGGTGCTGCAGTGGACTCCCCCCCGCTCACCTGGTACAGACGCAGAGAATGCACATCACAGGGAACTGGAGAGGCACTGGGAGTACGCCGGGGAGAGCCGGAGGGATAGGAAGGTGTGACCCGTGGGGAAAACGCTAGCCATTTCGCCAGAACACCTATGCCCCAGGCGCCATGCTAAGCGCAGCTTGTATATCATTTTATTTAACCTTACGGCAAACCTGTGAAGTTAATAATTACTCTCCTCATTTTACAGGTGAGGCCACGGAGTCTCAGAGTCAGCAGCTGACTTGTTCAATGTCACACAGCTGGTTGACCTTCCCCAGGGTTGATGGATTAAATTGGACCCTGAGGTTGAGAGGTGGAGCAGTTACATAATGCAAAGCAGGAGGACGGGCTCCAGGAGCGAATTCCTCTCCTAGACTGGATTTGAAGGCCAGTGAAGTAGAGAGCTAGGTGTAGATGGGTCCGTCACATTAGTAACGGATTACCACACCGTAATAGCTAGGAGTGTGGATAAAGATGCTAGCCAAGGAAGCAAATTGTATGTATAGAAGCAAGAGTATTGAGGAGAGAGGGTGAAAAAGCCAGATTGTATGAGCCCTGAAAGTGCTGACCTTTTTGCATGGGGCTCAGCAGGGCTAGCTATGTAATTTGTAGGGCCCAGTACAAAATGAAAATGTGCAGGCCTTTGTTCAAATATAGTGCTGTTAAAGGTACCGAAATATTAAAACTCTCTTTTTTCTGCAGTCACTCTCTCTTGACCTTGGACAAGGGGAATCCCTGTAGAGTGAGTGCGGACCCTCACAGGTGCCCAGTGGTGGCTCTGTCCCATGACTCAGGGCATGGTCCACCGGCTTAGCAGTTCTACCTTCCCTGAGATGCTGCACCCCAGCTGAAGGCAAAGAAATCAGTCTCCCCTTCCCTCAACCCACCACGCCACCCCAGAGCAGAAGGACAACCCCATGCCTGGTGCCTGGATTTGGTCAGGCAAGAGATTCAAGCACACACACTGTGACCCTGCCAGCCTGGAGAGGAGATGGTGCTTCCATGCTCTCCCTGAAGATGGCACAGGGCAGTGTTGCCCCAACTTCAAGCCCTGCCTGTGTCTGCATCCAGTCCCTCACCAGGGGCGGAGGGCAACAGGAGGAGCAAGCACCAGTAGGCTTGTTCTACTGACATGACCCAACCACTGTCCTGGGGAGGGTGCGGAAAGGGGAAGGCTGGATGGGACCCAGGGTGCTGGGGGTCAGGGAAAGGGAGAGTGAGACGCAAGAAGCTGACCAGGGAAGGTGGGGAGGCAGTGGAAGGTGGAGCCCCGTGTGAGCCAAGGCTCCAGGCCCCTGGTGCAGGCTCCATTGTTCCATCAGATTTCAGTTACAAAGTACAAATTAAAAGGTGAAACTGTTATGTTAGTTTGCTAAGGCTGCTGTAACAAAGAACTACAACTGAATGGCTTCAACAGCAGACATTTATATCACCATATTTCTGGAGGCTAGAAGTTTGAGATCAAGATAATGGCAGGTTTAGTTTATCTTGTGGCCTCTTTGCTTGGCTTGGAGATGGCCATTTTCTCCCTGTGTCTTTATGTAGTCTTTCCTGTCTGTGTCCTTATCTCCTCTTCTTATAATGAATCTTATAAGATTAGGAATCTCCTTTTCTTCCCAGTCATATTGGATTAGGGCCATCCCAATGACCTCAGTTAACCTTAAATAAAGGGTCTTTAAAGGACCCTATTTTCAAATACAGTCACATTGTGAGGTACTGAGGGTTAGGACTTCAAAATATGAATTTGGGGGGGACAAAACAATTCAGCCCATAACAATTGTTAAGAGTTTCAAGATGACCACTGCAAAGCATTAACCTCCAAGCCTGGGACAATTCTGTGCACGGGGGCCCGTGTGACTGCACTGGACACATGACCGTGAAGCCTCCCTGGACTGGGAGGTGAATGGCATAGGAGCAGCGGTGTGCAGCTGGAAGGATTGGACCTCCTCCTCCCTGCCCTAGAGGTGTCAGGTTCAAGGAAGAAGGAGCACCCTTCCCAGGACCGAATTGTAAAGGAAGCAAAGCAGCGTTCTTGGTGAGAGCCAGGCTTTGTTAAGATAATGGGAAGACATGGTCTTTGTTAACACAATATCTTGAGCAGGTTGAGAATGAAGAGACATTTCTGTGCAAGCAAGTGACCATTCCACCGGACTGAGCAGAGCTGTCTGGGAGGGAGGTGGGCAGTGAGCAAAGAAACCCTGGAGGGAAGACGAGTGTATGAGGATGAGAGAATACAATCAGAGGACTTTACATTTTATGACGTTCAATTATGCTGGTTTTAAATCCTCTGAATTCAGAAACGGAACTAAATTTCAATTGAGTTATAATGAAATATTAACATTCCTTGATCCAACTGCTGCTGCACTTCACCTACAGACATGGTATGACTGACCAGTGGAAGGATATTTCATGCTGGTCTACCGGTGTTCTCCTGCAGTCTCCATTCCAATGGAGCAACATTTGCAGGGGATAGACTATGAAGAAGTGCATTCTGCAGCTTTCATATACACTTTACTCTCCCACACTGCAAACAGAAGCGTAATTGGTATCACATCACTGTAGTATTCTAACAAATTCAGCTGCATCCCTTGAATATTTGCTTGGGGGTCATTACCCTCACTATCTTTTAACAGTCTCTCCCAGAGAACAACAATGAAAAAGACTTGTCTGCATTTATGTGGATAGAAATACAGGCGATTAATAAGTTTAAAGAGCTCCTCTAGTGGAATATCACTACAGGAAATTAATAACATGTGAAGTAGAAAGATAAAAGCAGCTTTCTTACACAGAAAGCTACATAATGAAAATACCGATATACTGTTGCATATGGTTTTTATTTTCTATTCAAATCCCATCAAATAAGATTATTAATTTTCAACTATTCTAATAATGGCAATCATTTTTAAAATTGAAGTAATACATGTTCATTGTAGAAAATTTTAAAAAAACAAATAAGCCAAAAGAAAAACATCATTATAATCCTAACCACTTTATTTTCTTCTAGTTCTTTTTCTATAATTATGTATCCATATACTTTCTTTTTGCAAAAAGTAGGACCCTATCTTACATAGTGTTTAGTAATCTGCCTTTTCCAACTTAACAATGTAAGGTGAACATTCTTTATAACATTATGTTAATAACTATAGCTATAATTTCACAAATTTCCTGTTGTTGAACATTTAGGTTCTTTTCAGCTATTTACTATTGTAAACCATGTAGCAATGAACATCCTTCTAGCTATAATTTTTATACCTCCATAGGATATGATTTCCATAGGACAGATTCATACATGTGCCAACAATGTGTCAAAGTTTTTAAGCCTTTTGAAAAAACATATGTTTAATCAGGTAAAAAAGGCTAAGAACTAGTCCTTCTTGAATAATTATTAGGGATTTCCACATGAAAATAATAATAGAAAGCATACCAGATTAGAGCAACAAGACCAGGGATGAATTTCTGCCTCTTCCACTGACAAGTTCTAAGACCTTGATTAGCCACTCAACCCTTTTAGGTCCTGTTGTCATCAAACAGGGTTGGCAATGAGGTGGAAATATAGTTGTCCTTGGAGTTAAGTTAGTTAAATCTATACACAGTAAATATGAACAGGAACAAACCAGGAGAGCGTCCATGATTATATAAATGGGAAGAATGGGAACTCAGATACAAACATAACTTTGTCACCAGACATTTAGTGAAATTTCTTTAAGTCCTGTCTGGGCCAAGAGATGTTGGTTGACCAAAGCTGCACAGGAAATGGAGAGTTAGCAGACATGTTGAAGGTGATCACCCAGGCCCTGCCCAGGCGTGGCAGTCTTGGTTAAGCACCAAGTTTCCTTGGAGAGACTACTTCTCTAGTGCATGAGACAGTCTCAAGCTTCCTTCACTGAGGAATACTTAAGATCAACGAATTCCCCTGGGCCATATCATATTGCTTCAAATATAACTTGCCTCCAGGGGGACAATGCACTAATAGGTTGACTTGAGGATTTCAGTTCTCTGGACAGTTGTATTTTTTCATTAGAAAGTAGAGAATTAGTACGCTGATTTTTATAAACCTCCATGAACCTGATCGATGCAGCTCTGCCACTGAGAGTTAAGTCCATTCCAAACAGACTGAGGAATTCAGGTCTCTGAGATGGCAAGGCTAAGATGGATCCCAAAAAACTCACCAATGTCAATGCCATCCTTGATGGAAGCCAGTCCTACTGGGCACGACCTGCTTTTTTAAAGCTGTAACAAGAAATGAACTAAATATTTCATTATGTTTTTCATTTATTCAGTAGATATCCATCAGTATCTAACTTCATACCTGGAGGAGGTCAGCATCTTAACACTGAAAAGAGACATAAATAATATGGTAAAGATTACAAACAATAAGCAAAATGCAAAAGTGGATAAACATCTAAATTACTGAGGGAGAACAGAGGAGTGGGTGATTAATCACCCAGGGAAGTTTGGGAAGGATTCATGGAGAAAGTGATATTTATGCTAGGTCGTGGATGGCGTATAAGGATGCACCTAGCTGAAGGTGGGGATGGGAGAAGAGGGTATTCCAGATAGCTGGAACCGCATGTGCTAAGGCATGGAGATGAGAAGGGACGTGGTATGCTTCAGGAATCATAACAAGTTTAGTGGGACTAGAATGAAAGATACAAAGTCTATGGAAAGGAGGCAGGAAGCAGGTAGAGATGGGATATAAATGACAGAAAAATTGTTTAGGACCAGCTTGTGAAGTCCCTCTTGCACTACTTAAAGAACTTGGATCATATCTTGCATTCAAGATAGAGAAGTATTTGGAAAATGAGATGAAACCAGAGTTCGTTGAATTTATTCCTAATTTTTAAAAATTATTGGAAAGACATTAACCTCAAAGAAAGTACTCTGTGGAGTGCCACATGGTTCTGAAACTGGCCTTATCCTGTAGAGCACTTTTTATCAACAATTTTGTGGATAGAGAAAGCAATCTCATCAAACCGGCCAATGATACAAGTCTGAGCAGAACTTAAAGGTTGGATAATAAAATTAAAAATTTTAAGAAAATATTATGATATCACTTATATGTGGAATCTAAAAAATAATACAAATGAATTTATTTACACAACAAAAACAGACTCACAGACATAGAAAACAAACTTATGATTACCAAAGGGGAAAGGGGAGAGGGATAACCCCATTAGGGGTATGGGGTTAGCAGATATAGACTACTGTATATAGAATAAACAACAAGGTCCTACTGTATAGCACAGTGAACTATATTCAATATCTTGTAATAACCTATAATGGAAAAGAACCTGAAAAAAATATATATATAACCGAATCACTTTGCTGTACACCTGAAACTAACACAACATTGTAAATCAACCATACTTCAATTAAAAATTTCTTTAAAGACTAGCTAGTTCATGTATTCAAAAAATGTTTATGGAGCATCTGTTATGTTTCAGGAAATTTTCTAAGTGTGGCAGGGATCCATCGGTGAACAAGTGAAAGTCCTTGACCTCATGGATTTGATATTCTAGAGAAGATTGATGATAAACAAATAAATATATAATGTCATGCACTGACAAATAAATTGAAGGATACAGTGTAAAAGGTGATAGAGAGTAATAGCAGAGGGAGAAATTATTGGGGAAGAGAGTTCCAGGCAGAGGAACAGTGAGTGTGAAAGTCCTGCATGGGAATGAGCTTGGCGTGCAAGAAGGCTAGCGAGGCTGGAGCTGACTGCTGAAAGGCAGCAAGATAAGCTCAAAAGGTGGGATCAATAAATCAAAACAAACAAGATGGCACTGAAGCACGAGGCATATTAAGTCATTTAAAAATGGTTGGATAGTGTTATAAAAACGCAAATGTAATATACTCTGGGTTTTATTTCATAAAAATCAATTACACAAGGAAAGGATGAAGGAGAGGTGTGCTATCAGCAGGTTATGTGAAAAAGACCTCAAGACCTTGGTAGATCCACAAGGTCAGTAAGAGCTAGTATAAAGTGATGAATTCGAGAGACACACACACATACACCACAGACAAGCACAAACACACATGCATATGTGCATGCATGTATCTCCACCCAGCACAACCTTAGACTAAATTAACAGTAACATACCCAAATTAAATGACAGAATAAGTAATATTCTTTTTACCTACCATATTGAAAGTATTACATTTGATTTGACTATATATTTTAAGAGAGTTATTGATGATTTAAATTTTTCCCCAGTTTTCAATGACCAGGATGCTGTGAAAAATAAAAATACCTGCTCACATATGTTGTTTTTTTTTGCTTCCCATCTCTTCTTCCCAGACTCAGAACTCTGCTAACTTAAAGGTCCTGGATCTCAAGTAAGAAATGATCCCTGTGGACACAGCCATAGTTTCACTGAACTGGAAGTTGAGGGACTGTCTTTCGGGGCTCTTTGTGCCACTGAACCAAGAAGAAAGAAGTAGGTTATTATACTGGCTCTGGGGATTGATTGCAGTTTTCAAGGGGAGACCAGATTGGTGAGCACAGCGAGGGCAGGAAGGACTAGGTTGGGAATCCAGGGAATTCTGCTTTGCTAATAGTTCCATACCCAGGGGTAAAAGTTAATGTGCAGTGATTACACACTAATAAAGGCAGGGTCACTGAGGAATAAGCCTTCAGGAATGAAGGTTCGGTGCACGCCATCAGGGAAGGAAACATAGACAACCAGGGTGCTGGCTGAGGGCAAAGGGAACATGGAAGGAGACTAAAAAAAAGCACATTGTAAATACAAATTAAAGCCTCGTGACAAATTATAGAAACAAAGACCACAGCAGCCATGCATATTTCCTTTGTTTTGTATTTGCGTATATTAACCAGTTTTTATGTTTCCCTCTCATTTCTTCTGTACAAGAAATGTTGGTGATGATTACCTTTATTCTTAGAAAATCCAGGTGGAAGATAAATTAAGATCACCTAGAGACGGAAATGATGACTGATGAGACCTTGTGTCTCTTCTTTTGGGAGAGTGACAGCATCTTGAATTATTTTAGGGTTATTTGTATGATACTATTATTGTTACTGCAAGGTTAAATATAGGGTACAAGGGTGAGGATAAATGCTGAAGAGCTGAAGAGTAGGATTTGGCTTTTGGCTTTTAGCTCCATGCTTGCCTGTCTGTGCTTTCCACTATAGTTCAGACAAAACTGTATTTCCAGGACTTCCCTGGTGGCGCAGTGACTAAGAATCCTCCTGCCGACTCAAGGGGCACGGGTTCGATCCCTGGTCCGGGAAGATCCCACATGCCGTGGAGCAACTAAGCCCATGCATCACAACCACTGAACCTGCGCTCTAGAGCTCATGAGCCACAACTACTGAGCCCACGTGCTGCAACTACTGAAGCCTGCACACTCTAGGGCCTGTGCTCTGCAACAAGAGAAGCCACCGCAATGAGAAGCCCGCGTAACTCAACGAAGAGTAGCCCCCGCTCGCCGCAACAAGAGAAAGCCCGCGCGCAGCAACGAAGACCCAAGGCAGCCGAAAGAAAGAAAAAAAAAAAACAACCCTGTATTTCCTAGATGCCCTTGGCAGCTAACTTCTCATAATGGGATGTGGAAGAAATAGAGGTTTTTCTTTCCCTGCTTCTTACTGGGCCCCTGGCAGTGACAGTGGCAGCAGCACAGGTGGTGGTTCCGTCCACATTCCGGCTTTTCTCCTTGGCAACACTATTCCGGAAGCATCGGCAGCAAGTTGTCAGCAGCCTCAGCAGTACAGTGGTCGTGGGCTCTTAGTTATACATTTTCCCTTTTTTCTCTTTCATCCGTAAGAGTGAGAATGGCTTCCTGTAGTTATTCATCTCTGGATAACTTCACATTTTCCTCTTTTCGCTCTTCTAGGCTTTCCAACCCTTTGATAGCCGATTCCCAATATTAAATTTCATCTGTTTGAAACACCTAGTAGGGGTTCTATTTCTCCATAAGCACAATCATTGATACAGATGAACGCATGGCCCAGCTTATGCAAAGGAAAAAACATGGAGCAGATGGGAGAGGATCACTGATAGGCCCGGACAAAATGGAGAGATCAGGGGCTTCCCTGGTGGCGCAGTGGTTGAGAGTCGGCCTGCCGATGCAGGGGACGCGGGTTAGTGCCCCGGTCCGGGAGGATCCCACATGCCGCGGAGCAGCTGGGCCCGTGAGCCGTGGCCGCTGGGCCTGCGCGTCCGGAGCCTGTGCTCCGCAACGGGAGAGGCCGCGACAGTGAGTGGCCCCCGCTCGCCACAACTAGAGGAAGCCCTCGCACAGAAAGGAAGACCCAACACAGCAAAAATAAATAAATAAATAAACTCCTACCCCCAACATCTTCTTTAAAAAAAAAAAAAAAATGGAGAGATCAGATAATGGGAGGTCTTTATAAAGTCAAGGACAACATACTGTGATTTCTGATGTGTAGCAGCTTCAGGTGGAGATAGGGTCCAGTGTGGCCATGGGAACAGTGGCTGAAGGGAAGTTTTAAGTGTGGCTTCACTGCAATCAATGAGATCTTTTAACTGTGATGCAGTAATGCTACTTGGTTCACTCACATGACTATTGAAATCAGGGGCGATGATGCCAGGATATGAGATGGGGAGAAAGAAGAAGACATGTCAGACTATGCCTTATAAAACTGGTGATAATTTTTTTATTAGGGAAATACATTTTAATGGCCAAGACAGATACTAGCAATCACATGAATTATTTCTCCTGCTTCAAACTGCCAGACAAACGCATAATGAAAATGTCAGAGATCGCTCTGCCTCCCATCACAAAGCAAATGGCCTTAGAGCTGCAGGCAGCGAGTTAACATAAACGTGCATATTTGGCTTTGTATGCATACTGGAAGGTAAGCACACCCTTTCCTCCAGGTATATAAAATAAAAACAATAAAAGGTCATTGATTAATATTTGCCCTTGGCTGAAGTCACTGCAGCCCTTTTTAAAAATCCTGTTACAAACATTTAAAAACATCACAAGATCCAGTGTTTAATGGTCCTGCAAGTACACCATAATTTGCCTGTACACTTTCAGAAGGACGTGAAATTATCATTAGTGAATAATGGGACTTGGAAGACCACCAGAAGTTATTTCTACCTCACTCCAACGTGCTGTTCAGAATGATTCCATTTTACACTGTATTTATGTATTTGATTCCTTAACTTCCCTTTTGTTGAAATCTTTGTAATGATGGTACCATTGGGATTACCTGGCATTTCCCTTCTAGGAAACACAAGAATAGCACCAACACATTAATTTAGTATAAAAGAACAAAATGTGTGGCTATGTTATGCTCTTAAGAAGCCAACATTCATTTATCTTTTAGCTGGATTTGCCTAGGAAGTGTTTTTATATTTACACACTCCATAACTTCGTTATGTCCACAACAGTCCCAGATAGAGCTCATCAGAATTGGTATTTTACCCTAGCGTATACTTTGCTTTTTCCCTTTATAATTCATGTGTTATTGTGGATCCCGTTAGCATTGTTATATAGCCTCCATCTCTACCTGCTGGAGAAAAGCACGGTAGTCAGCCATTCTTTCTCTGCACTGTTGCAAGTTTTATTTTCAGTCGATAATGATAACCAGAGTCTACTAAATTCAGCAAGTTAAAATTTTTGTGTAGGCTAGAAACGGATAGTGGGGCACAAGTCTGGGGTATGGATACTTAAGGGTGAAAAATGTATCTCCCCAAAGATCTTTAATTTAACTGTAGGTTGCTTCTTTTTTTGTTATTTTTTTTTTGTTTTTGGGTTTTTTTTTTTTCACGGTACGCAGGCCTCCTGGACTGGGGCACGAACCCGTGTCCCCTGCATCGGCAGGCGGACTGTCAACCACTGCGCCACCAGGGGAACCCTAATTTAACTGTAGGTTGCTTCTTGAAGTACTTGAAGCAAGTATAGATCTTAAGGGTAACTTTTAAAGATTTTACCAAAATCAACTAATATTTAATTACAGATATTCTCAGTTGTGTACTGTGATCTCTTCTCCATTCTTCTGTATTTCAGCTTGTCTGGTTTTTGCCTCTTGGACTTTTCTTTTATAAGCCCTCTCAAAACTTGTTACTCAGGGGATACCAGACAAATCTATGTGGGAGCGTCAGTCACTAGGGTTGGAAGACAGAAATAATAAAGGGCATTGCAATAAAAGCATTATTACCAGTTGCCAGTTGTTACCGAGGGCACAGCTGAGCAAAGAGTCAGGCAAATGTAGAAATCTAGAGAACATTTTTTTCCAAAATAAAAATAGCTTTATTGTTTTCTGATAATAAAAGTGATACATGCTTATTATAAAAACTTCAAATACATAAAAGTCTAAAGAAAGTAAAGAGCACCCAAACGCCACAGCCCAGAAAGAAACCATCATTAACTTTTTAGCGAAGATTTCTCTATGAAACACATATTACTTTAAAATATCTAATGTTATAAATGGGCCCATATTAAACATACTATTCGGTAGCCTGCTTTCTCATTCAATAATATTTCAGGGACAAATTCTCTATAGCAATAAACCCAGATCTAAACAATTTTTAATTAGTTGCATACAACTCAATTGTATATTTGTGCTGTAATTTATTTAACTCATCTTCTATGGAAGAATATTTAGGCTGTTTCCAATATTTCAATATGCAAACATTAAAAAGTACATCTTTGCCCTCATGTTTACCCACTTGTGAAATTTTTATTCATTACGATAAATTCCTAAGCAAACTGCTGGGTAAAAGTGTCTCACCATTTAAAATTTTGACATACTACCTTCTAGAAAGGCTGTACTAATCTCCACTCCTGACAATAGTGAATAAGAATACCCATTTGCCCATACTCCTGTCAAATGTTTTAATCTTTGCCCATCTGTGAGGACAAAATTAATAATAATTAAAAATAATAAAAACATATTAGCTGTTTTCATTTTCAAATAGGGGATACTTTTAATTTTTTAATTTACTCCTTTTCAGAGCAGATATTTCCTGGGCTTAAATAAAGAATTTTCGTTTTGTATCCCCATCAGTGTGACTCAGAATGAGAGTCAACTTCTTTGAACCTCATTTTCCTTGATCTTATAGTAACAGAACCCAGCTCAATAGCTTAGATGATGTGTGAATGCAGCTAGCATAGTACTAAACACACCAATATTAACTGCGTCTGAATCTCCTGCAAGTACACTCTTCCTACCTTCTTACCCTCTATCCCAATTAACATTCGTCTATAAGAAAGTTTTAAAACTAAGGAGCCACTGAAAAACATTGGAAATACTCTCTTGCTACTTATACAGATGACCATAAAAATTTGCAATTAGGCAGATGACATCAGTAAGAAGGCTCTTAGGTGAAAGTTTGGTGGGTAATGCAGGTTTGGTAGGCATCTTTGGAATAAAAATGCCTCCCAAGGAAATACCTGCAATAAAATCTAATGGACCATCAAATACACATAAATAATTTGGGACAGAAAGATGGAAGCAAAATACAACAAACATCAGTTTATTCCCTGTCAAAATGTTGGCTTATCATTGCGTAGACACGGTTTGCTTCACCGTGAAGCAAATTTATAAGCAACATATACAATTTCTAATTCCTCTTTTCAAAGATATCACAGATATTAATATTTGAAATTAATAACTTTCATCCAAGAATGGTGAAATGGAACCATTTAAGCCAATGATTGGTGACAGTCTGGATATTAGAAAGACAGACTTTGGGTGCAATCTAGATGACCGTGTTGAGACACTAGATACCAATGATTCTGAAGAGGTTTTGAAGGATTATTCAATTCATTCATTTTACAAATATTCGTTGGGCCGTAGTATGTGCAGGTACTGTGCTAGCTGTTAGGGGTACCAAAAGGAGCAAGATATAGCCTCTGCCCTCACGGAAGTTTCAGTTTTATGGAGGAGAGAGAAGTCAACAGGCAGTTCCAGCTTGGGGTGATGGTGCAGTGAGGCATGTGTAGATGCTTCAAATTTCTTAGCAGAAACCTGCTGAAGATGGCATCAGTAGCCCAATGAATGCCCTGAAGAAGTCATAGGTCAGTGGAAGAAGTGCTGTCATGACTGTCACAAAGTATGCCATAGACACTAACAGCGAAGCCACAGGCTAGCGTGGAGACATGAGCTACACCACAGGACAAGGAGAAAACCTGACAAAAGAGCTGGCAGGGAATAGAAGCCAGACATAGACCCTGGCTTCTCTGAACCCTGACAAAAGAGCTGGCAGAGAAGCCAGGGTCTATGTCTGGAGAATACTCTTTTTTGAGACGACTCCGTTTGGCTGGTCCCACAGAGATCTGCTGGTTAGTGATAGAACTGAGATTACAAACTCTCCCACAGTATTTCCTGTTCATCCACTCACTCACTTTTCACTCAAATGTAAGTTCCATGAAGGCAGGGGTTTTTGTTGGTTTTGATCTTCACTGTATCCCCAGCTCTTAGAACAGTGTCTGACACAAAGGAGGCCATCGGTAAATACTTATTCAATGAATGAATGAATTCACTGAACTCATATCAAATGACTGCAGAGGTGGGTGCCTGAAGCAGAGGAACAGAATAATGAAAAAGGCAGGAAACATGGTGAGGCTTCTGTCCCTACTGAAAAGTTTTAGAATCGACAAATGACCTTTGCATAGGGGCTTGAATCTGCAGTGGCTTCTTTGTGTCATGTCGAGTACAAGAAAGACCATGGGCTTTGAAGTCTGACAGATGTGGGTTCAAATCCTGGCTCCTCCAGAACTGGGATGACCTTAGGCAAGTTACATACCCACCCTGACTCAGTTTCCTCATCTATAAAATGGGATTCATACCTTCACGGTGGCTGTAAAGGTTAAATGGAAAAAAACAGCCACAGCTCTGGACCCGGTTCCCTTTGCCCCTCACCCCATCCTTCCAGCCCCAGAGATGGGGCTGTGCAGAGGTCCGGTAGAGCTGTGGACCCCTGGTTCCCTGGGTATCCATCCTGGAGTGCTTCTTGGGTGTTCTTTTCTATTTCTCTTAACCCCTTCTCTCTTTCCAGGAAGCTTCTCCAAGACGCCTTCCTCGCCCTCTCGAAAGTGCACAGTAAAAAGGGTAAGCCCTCTTCCTCACCCTTTCAGCCCTTACTTTCGGTTCCAATAGTTTATGGTTCAAATAACAGATGTCACTGAACAGTTAACTTGGGTAGATGCCTTTTCGTCCTTTCTAAAATGTTTGCTCCTTACTTGGTACATTAGTAGCTAACACAGTGCCTTGATTCTTCATAAATGCTACTCACGTAACCCTCACTTCCTAGACTCATCACACCTCAGGTCATAAAAGCTGTTTTACACAAGAGGATGTACCACCTTATGAAACTTCACAATTATGCAGTGGGTCACAGATCGTTATAACAATTCTCCGGAAGCCAATAAAATTGACTATGTCAGAAATCCCATACCTAATTTCAAAAACAACAAAATACTTTCTTCATGTTTTGGGGATTGTAAAATGGCACAAAAACCTATCAAGTAAATAGGATCTGCCTGGAGGATTGCCCATGGTGCGTTATAAGGATGAAGATGAGTGAAATTCTTTACTAATTCACATTTGCTGATCAGAGGAAACACTTGGGGGCTCATTATCGGTTTCTTCATGTGTCTTAGTCTCTACATCATGAAGCCACAAAGGTATCCTCTTATTGCCTGGAGCAGGATGCAAGATTTAATTCCTATCGGTTAACATTTATTAACGCACCCACTAGAAGGCAAATCTAGTAAGGACTGCATCACTCAATAGAAAATTCTGGTAATTTCTAGCCACAGTGGTACCTGCTTACCATATCATTAATTAGGTTATTGCCAGCTAATCTGACTTGGTCTTTAAGATGTCCAAAATAGTCACACCCTAGCAAGATGATCTAGTTAAAAAGATCATTGACTAATAGTATTTCTAGAGCTTCTACTCAGTGCTAAGCAAAATCCCATGTAATAGGTTGGGAGCTAGCAATCTGTGTTTTTAACAAGCCTTCCGTGTCATTTTGCTGCACGTTAAAGTTTGAGAAACTGGGTTTTTTTTTTTTGAGAAACACTGCTTTAAGTCAACTAAGCAAGTTCAAATCAACATCATACCAACGGATTACACATGTGATGAATAATGGTGTGGGCCTGCTGTCAATCAGAGCTTCCTTAATGATCTCTCTTTGAAGGTAGTGGGGGATTCAGATTCAAAGTGAAGAGCAGTTTAACAGAGTCAGTTCTTGATTATCTTGATTACCTCATTTGAATTATTAGTGGCAACTTCACACAATTCTAGGCTTATTTGCCCGATTCAGCCAAAATACTTTCAGACTACCTAAGACAAGCTGAATCGGCCTCAGAATGGTTGGCGATATATAAGGCCAAATGTTGAAGACTTTTACTGATTCCTTGATTAACGTGTATAATCAAGAGTTTTCAAACTGGACACAGGTCACAAGAGGTAAAATCACACGAGTCTAGTGCAACCCTTTCCCCTGAGAGTCTTGGCATATGGGCAGTTTGGGAGCACTGTGAACACATCCTACATGCTCAGATGGGGAAGACATCACCGGGCAGCCAGGTCCCCCCAGACCAGCCCTCAGGGATGGCCTCTCCCAACTGCTTGCCTGGGGCTTTTATTTGGCTTGTCAATCAGGCTAAGGCTTATTGTGTTTTGAACCTCACTTCCTGCCATGAGATCCTTTTTCCCAGAATTGTAGCTCCATGTTTCTGACCTTGGTCTGTTAACCTGACCCTGATTTCTGACGACTTCCTTCTTTGATTAATTGTTCTTGAATCTGGACTCCAATCTGACTATGATTAACTCAACCGTACTGACTTATCAAAAAAAAAAAAAACCTACAAAAAACAATCATAGGCCTATTCCTTTGATGCAGAGAAAACTAGAGGTCTGCCCTTTTATTATAAACATCCTGGAGAGGGAGATTCTGTAAATCCTCTGGAAATGGTTTTCGTGGAGTGTTTCTGTCCATCATCATAAAGACAGTCATTATCCCCACTTTGTTCATTTACTCCGGAATGTTTATTATAGCTGAATTTTTGATTATGTGGGTTCACAGAGATAATGTAACTCAATTTAACTTATAAGGAAACACCTGCTCTGTATAGGATAACATGCTAGGCCCTGAAGAGATGGATCCTACACAGTCAGGGAATGTGACAGACAGAGTAATGGCCCCAAAGATGTCCATGTCCTAATTCCAGAAACCTGTGAATATATGACTTTAGAGGAGAAAAGGGACATTGCAGGTGTGATTAAATTAAGGATCTTAAGATGGAGAGGTTTTCCTGTATTATCTGAGTGAGCCCCATGCAATCACAAGGATCCTTTGGAGGGCCAAAGAAAGAGGAAGTGGTGATGAAAAAGAGTTCAGAGAGAGATCTAGATTTAAAGATGTCCTGTTGCTGGCTTTGAGGATAGAGGAAGAAGCCATGAACCAAAGAACGCATACAGTGTCTAGAAGCTAGAAAAGGCAAGGGAACGAATTCTCCCCTAGAGCCTTCAGGAGGAATGCCAAGGACTTCTGACCTCTAGAACTGTAAAATAATTAATTTATGTTGTTTTAAGCCACTAAGCTTGTGATAATTTGTTACAGCGACAGTAGGAAACTAATACAGGGGTTTACCATCTAGGAAGAGAGAGATGATAGCACAGGCAACTTGGATATAATTCAGAAAGTGACAAATATAAAACAGAAATACAGAGACATTGCTACAGATGATACAAATGAACTTATTTACAAAACATAAACAGATCCACAGACACAGAAAACAAACTTATTGTTATCAAAGGGGAAAGGGGGGGTCAATTAGGAGTTTGGGATTAGCCGATACGAACTACTATATATAAAATAAACAACAAGGTCCTACTGAATAGCACAGGGAACTATATTCAATTTTCTGTAATAAACCATAATGGAAAAGAATATGAAAAAGAATATGTATATATGCGTCTAACTGAATCATTTTGCTGTACACCAGAAACTAACACAACACTGTAAATCAACTGTACTTCAATTAAAAATCTTTAAAAATGGAAAAAAAAAAGAAATTGCTATGGAAATGCTGATAAAGTGAGTACTATTGGCTGGAAAGATTAGGAAAGCTTCCTGGAGGATGGCAGTTATGGTGGGCCCTGAAAGATTGGGTAGGATTTCAAAAGGGGGAGATCTAGTAAACACCAGCAGTAAAGGCACAGAGTTGGAATCAAAGAAAAAACTGACCTAGGCCTTTATGACCAGCCATTTTCTTGGAACAAAAATGACTTGATTAAAATTTCATACATTCTATTCAGGATATAATAGTCTCTATGTAAAAGAAATTGTAATAATAGTCAATATTATATGAGATAAACTATCTTAAGAGTTTAAATACAGAAATACAGATCTTGGGCACGTCATGGCTCATGTTCAGATAGGCAGACTTGACAGAGATGAACAGAAATATACTAAGAGTTGATTGAAATAAGCAAAAAGGCAATTCTTTAAAAAGGTATGGTATCTATTAACATTTACAAGTTAGACATTTCTGACGACCTTCGCAAGCAAGCTAAACCAAAACAATGGAATCCAACTGAACTGAATGTACTTGGCAGACTGGAGGCTCTGAGGAGTCACGTGGATGCTGAGGGAGAAGACACTGGAATCCACTTCCATTTTGGTAGGTTTTGATTGTTTCGTTTGTCTGAAGTCAGAGTCTACAATCTTAAGTAATTCTGAATGGTTCTAATTTAGTCCAGGTTTGATCATGAGGCAATGATCGTGCTAAAACAAAACTTTAAGCCACTCTGTTCTACAAGTTGGAAGGAATGGAATAGAATTGTTCCGATCATTGATCTGCATTACCCAAATTCACCATCAATCGTCCTCTTGGCGCTACCGATAAAGACAATGTCTTCCCAAGATGAGACCTGTACTCAGGTGCCACAGCAATACTTGCTTTCTTTATCTTCTGGTGAAACTGAAGCCTTTTTGGACTGTTCACATTCATTCCAGGAAAATTCAGAGGAACAGCTAGCCTCCACTGGCATGCTCCTGTAGGAATGCCCTGGAACTTCCGCAGAAGGGTCCATATTCACACCAGAGGCCCCCAAATCCTGGGATGGAGCTGCATGCTTTGGAGACAAACTTTCTTCACAAGCGGAACTGGGCACATTGCTAGGGCCCTCAATCCTCCCGCTCCCTGTCTTTCTGTCAAAGCCCAGGAATGTAACCTCAGACTGGCTGCATTCAAAGGGAGTTTTCTGAGTCACTCTCCCTTTTCTCCAACCTTTATCAGGAGGCAGCGATGGATTATTCTGGTTTTCATCATCTTCCACTGGAATACTTGGTACATTATCGAAGAACAGAGGAGAAGGACTCCTGAAGGACTTCAAGGATGTGGGAGGATCTTCCGCAAAATACAAGCTGGCTTGAGTACTTTCAAGAACAGTTAGGACCTGATTAACCAAGAAGCCAACACACATTGGGTGAAGTCTGAATAACCTCTCCTTTTACCTTTTTTTTCTGTCTACCTATTAAGGAATATTCTCTTATTTTCATGAAATAAATTCAACTATAGAATTTGAAATGCAAAGAAATTAAAGATTAGCTAAACTCCTTCATGTTAATAAATTAAGTGACTTGAAGCAAAGTAGAAAAGAAATTGATTATCAAGAGACCTGACTTTATGCCTAGATTTGCCACCAACTACTTTGTGACCTTAGATGAATCTCTTATCATTTTTTACTTCAGCCTTAATATGTGGAGGATTGGAAGGGGTCAGGGGATGGTGAACCCAATCTATAGTTCTCAAATGCCAGACTACCTAGGGAAGCTTTCTTAAAAAACAGATCCCCTAGCCCCAACCTAAAGATGGTCATTCAAAAAATATGGACATGGGGGCCCAGGGATCTGTATTTTACAAGCTTTGCATATGCAGCTGAATTGAGAACCATTAACCTGATATAAAATAACATACATTTACACACACACGTAATTTAAAAAATACATATAGAGAGCTTTATAATTTACAAAGTGTTTTCACACACTTCACCTCATTTAACCTGCACAAACATTAATATCCTCACTTTATAGATGAAAAGGCTGAGGCTCAGAAAACGGAATCACTATCGCTAGCCAGTAAGGAGCAGACCTGTTGCCTGACCCCACGTCTTCTGGCTCCCAATTTCACGTTCCCTCCACTATGTATCTCAAAGCTCCTTTCCGGGCCCAAGATTGCAGGTCGCACAGCTCTTACTTGTGGTGTCAGGCCTAGAACACAGCTCTCCTGACTCCCAGGCCAATGGTCTTTATATTCTGATTATGTCAACTCCTTGTTTAAAATCCTTCCATGGCTCTACAATAGACTTAGGATGGAATCCAAATTCCTAAAATGGAATTCATGTCCCTCGATCACCTGGAACCTCCTATTATTTTAAACACGTCCAGCTTTTGCTCTCCACCATCCCACTTCCATGGTGCTAGACAATCTGCAGTCTTGGTGCCAAGGAATCCACTGTACCTCTGAGCCTTTGCAGGTGTAGATTCTCTCCCTGGAATGTCCTTCCATCTTTAATACCTAAATCCAACCTGTTCTTCAGATCATAGCTCAGCTATCGCCTCCATCAAGAAGCTTCCTTGACTTCATAGGCTGGGACGTATTCTGACTCTACGCTCCCATCTATCATTGCGCTTATCTTCTGGTACCGAAACTTCATGTTTATAGATCTGACTCTCCCTTTGAACTGTGAGCTGAAGGGCAGCAATTCAGTATCTTGATCACTGTTGTATCACCAGCACCTAGTCCAAAGTCTGGTACGTGCAAAGCAGGTACTAAATATTTGTTTATTGTAAACAAATAAATGTCTAGATGATTAAATTGATGGACAGATGAGTAAATTTAAAAATCAATAAGGGAAATACATGATGCATTTTTTAAAAAATTTGGCCACACCACGCAGCATGTGGAATCTTAGTTCCCCAACCAGGGTTTGAACCCAGGCCCTGGCAGTGAAAGCGCTGAGTCCTAACCACTGGACCACCAGGGAATTCCCGTATGCTTCATTCTTAATGGACCAGATCTCTTCACGAACGTTGAATAAAATATTCTCTCCAAATTAGTCACATGTCTTTTCATTAAATTTTTTGTGGTTGCCCTGGTCCCACCCAGTAATTCCCTCTTTCAGAGTACCAAACGATATGACTTTCTGATCTGGAAAAGCTATCTATTAGGTGAGAATTCTCTGTTGAGAGCTGCATTTGTCTCATTGATATTCACATAGATACACAATTTATCTAATTTAGATTTTCCATGGTTCCATGGACTCAGTTTTTAATAAAACCACGGGTATACGTACTTCATCCATCGAGGGTCTTAATTTTGCCCGTGTTGCCGCACACTGGCCTGCCAAAGAGAACAGCTTGGCAGAAAAATTCCGAGGACAGGGATGTACTTTCTTATCTAGAAATGAGATACATGAATCGAGGCCTCTCTTCTCCAGCAATTCTATAAGGAGATCCCTCTAGGAAGAAAAGGAGACAAACTCATCACTGAGAGCTCAGAATCTATCCGGAAAGTGACCAAGAAATGGGCACAGAGATGAAGACAATTCTTACCAGCTGGATATGCTTTGGCTCATCTAACACCACTTTACAACCTGTCAGAACTTCCATTATTACCTACAAGGAACATATAGAAAGTCAGCTACATAACATTAATATTATACACATAGTAATAATTACTAAATTATTATAAATATTATTAAAATATTACAAATATTAAATATATACACATAATTAGTTGTGACTATTAACCTCAATGCTGAATACAGTTCATTCTAATTAATGAATTTACATTTCATTACTTGATTGATTACACAAAATTAATGTATAAGACAATGAGTAACAGAAAATCAATAGGTCTAAAAGCTAAAGCCTTTAAAATAATTCTTGGAATTTAGTGTATTCTTGGCAACAAACTCTTCTACTTTGTTAACTGGTAGTTGGTACTTACAATTCCAAAGCTGTAGACGTCTGTTTTAACAGAAAGCTTGCCCTGTCTGATGTACTCTTCTGGCATGTACCACAAATGCTTACTGCTGCTGCTGGTCATGCTTAGGACAGAGCTCTGAGGTTCTAGGTGGGGTCGGATGTGTGCCATGGCAAAATCAGTTAGTTTGGGTTGAAACTGATCATCCAGAAGTATGTTCGCACTGAAATTGTGATCAAGGGCAAACAAGACAAACACATCATAAAGGTATTTCGAAAACAGGACACGCTCACCATTATATCTGATCAATTCCAAGTAAAGCCGTATGTTATTTTCCATGAACTTTTTAAAGGACATTTTCTCATTTTTCTTAAAGTATAAATCCAAGTGTTGTATAAAACCTAAACCAAAATCCTGACCTAGGAACAGCAGGCATTTCAAATTTACAGGCACGTATATGGAGTTGGTGGATAAGGCTGATGCTTTGTCAACAGGAGAAACTAAAGTTAACCAAAGCAGCTTTCCTTGTGTTCTTCTTACATGCATGTAATGAGACCATTAACTGAGTTTTAATCAGATTATAATTAAGTGTCTGATGTGCACAGGGCTGTGTTGTGGAATGCTCGGCTTAGAGCTGCTGCTTTGCAGTAATTTGAGGAATCTTTGGTAGCCCCTGCCTTCCTAATAACACTATTCCGTTGTTCCACCTCTATGGATTTTTTGTCTTTGAGTCTTTTTTAAAATATAAATATCTGCAGAGGCAAAGGCAAAGTGCTCAGAGTCAGTTTTAGCTGCTTGGCACATAAACACCTCAAAAGTCACTTAACATCTTAGCTGAGAATAAGCAGCAGATTCTTTTATCTCTGAAGGGTGGTCTTAGCAGGGGTGGGAAATGATAAGCTTTTCACAGGGCACACACCTGGGAGCAAGTCCCAGCTCTGCCTCTTCCTGGCTCTGTGACTGCCGGTGGGTTACATCACCCTGTAAGCCTCAATGTCATCTTTCCTCACATGTGAAATGAGGAAAAAAATAGAACTCACAGAACTGATATGAGGCAGATAAATAGCCTGGCGTACAGTAATGCTCAATACCGGTAGCTGAGATGAAGATTAGCAACCCCTCATAAGACAGCAGATGGATACTGATAAAAGAAGCGGGTGGATCGTGAGAAAGCCATCTACTTTTCCACTTTACTTAGGGCTTTCTAGAGCTTGCTTTTCATCCCCTGAAACCAAAGCTTCCACCAGTAGGCCTGCCCATCCAAAATGCCACATGGGATATTTGTAGTAAAAGTGATAATAGCTATAGGATACGAAGAAGAAATTCTTAGTCTAGAACAAATATTGGATCTTATGAAAGTTCTAGAAATTCTTGCTGTCCCTATACAAGTAGGCCCACAGGCAGACCCTAGTTCTAAGGTCTGAACTACAGGTCTTATTATGATTCAGAGTATTGAGTCCTAGTTCTATTTAGAGGACTTGATGCTAATGTCTTGAGAATTCTAGTCCAGACTTTGTCTAGGACTGAGTTGACAACAGACAAAATGATGGGACTCCCCAAGGCCCTTTAAGGATAGAGAAAGGTGTGCTCTAAACTTTATTTCACTCTCCCTCCTCTAAAGGTGGCAGGAGAGTTTCAAGGTCCAAAGAGCCCACCTTGTCCATAAGCTGAGGGCCTTTACCTGTTGCGTGATCCTTGTACCTACAAGGAGAAAGTCAGAGAAGGCCTGGCTCTCTAGACTTGTGTCAGTAAGCACAGTCCTCATTATTCTCCTTGCCTGGTCTTTTCTCCCCCAGATATTTCAAACCTGGCAGCTTCTGAGGTCAGATGGGGTCTCACACAGCACCATCTATGTTACTCCTTACCTGGTCTTCCACTTTCTCAGCTGGAGAACAGCGGTAGCTATCCTGAACCTCTGAATATGAGGAATACATTAGAGCCAGATCCTACCTTCAACCCAGCTCTAGATAAGAACAGACATTTAGCTCTTAATGACTTCTTCCATAGGTGTACACTTCACTTGTTCAGATCAAGGCAGGGGCTTCCAGAGATGCCCTGATCATTTCAGAGTCCCGGGGTATTTAATGCAGGAGTTTGCCAGGTGTGCCAGGAGGTGAGGTGGGCAGAGAGTTTCATTAACTCTCATTACCAGGACCCAAGCTTCTGCCCCCCTGCCCTACCACTGCCCCCCACCCCGCTTTATTTCAGCATAAGAGGAGGACAGCAAAGATCTGAATGCCAGATCTTCAAGGTCAAACATCTCACCCTCTTCTTCCTTCACCCTAGCCTTGAAGATGGTATAAAACCATAACTTAAAAGAGAATGCAAAAAGCTGAACTGGTGAAACAGAATCCCTGAAGAATAGGTCTTTTCTAAGTACAAAAGGAAGAAAAGAAACACCACCACTCATAATCTAATCCATTTATTTGATCCTCAGAAAAACTGGGGAAGTTTTCAGCAACTGGTGACTCATGCTTCTGTAAGAGTTAGGCAGAGGTGAGCTGGGTAACCACAGCATTACACAGCGTTACACAATAAAGGACTTTGGGTTACACAGAGGACTTTGGGTCAGTGAGAAGCCATCAATAAGAATGTGAAATTGTTCTAGGGCACTGCATTTACACTTTGAATAATGAAAGTGTAAAGACAAATCGTTTACCAGCAGACTTTAGTGTACAACATAAATTTTGAGTCCAGTGATTTACTCTGTTCTAAATAAAGGTTAATGGTAGCTGAGGAAGAAGGATGTTCTCTTTTAGGAAAGTGGGAACTGCAAAAGGCCCTTCAACAATCAATTGTACCTGAATTCTTTCCCCTCCTTCAACCTCAAATAGAATGTTCAAACATAAGGTGCCTTCAGCTACCTTGCAGGTCAACTGAATGCATTCACCCTACAGGAGTAAAAACAGACTAACAAAACAAAGACAACATAAAATAACTAAAATCATGTAACAACAGAATGCAACAAACAGATGAGAAACATCCAATGGCCCACGCCTTCAATTTAGTGCTTCTACCACCTATTTCTTCTCTTCTCTCCCACAAGGCTACTTACTGTAGCAGAGAGACCACCACCTCTCTAGATAACTCTTCTAGCAGAAGGACTAGTAGTGGTACATTAAGGTGATGGGGAAAATCCCACACAAAGTGGTGAATTTGTATTCTGATTCTGGGGATGTTACTTCATCTCTCTATTGCTAGGGGTCTCTAGGACAACTCTTTTTGGGTACCTTCGGCTCACGTTGTCTCCTAATTTAAAGCTGAAGCCCTTGGGCCTTAAATATAAAGCAAGATGATACACCTAGATTGTAACGCAGGATCTGAATTTAAGTGCAAATATGTTTGACATGTAAGCGCATGACTGGTTTTTAAAAATCTGTATCTATATTTTGATTTTAGGGGGAGTTGTTTGTGCTCTGTAGCCCAGTCCCTGGATACCTGGCAACTCTCAGGAAAAGTCTAGACTTCACTTAATTGGCCCCAGAGATAGAGAGCACCCAACTGGCTCTCCATGACAGCCTGAGGCAACAGGACAGCTTGCTGTCTGTGTCACTGCTGTTGCAACACTAAGACACCCCTCACCAGATGAGGGAAGACCCAGTTTCTCCGACAACCTGCAGATTACTGGAAAAAGGCATACACACCCTCTCCCACTTCAGCATGCAGTGTATCTGGCCTCAAATGATGCGAAGCTGAAACCCTTAATGCCCCTCTTGGATTATACAGCTTTCCCTTTCTTTCCCATTGACCTAGGCAGCACTCAGAGACAGTATTATGGCTTGTTCTTGCTTTATTGGTGTCTTGTGAGTCCTAGGCCCAGACGATAAGGGGTCTTCCTCCTTTAAATGTGAAATTTCGTCTCTGACCAAACTAGCACAACTTCCCTGAGCCTCAACTTCCTTGTAGGTAAAAAGATCTGATGATGCTTACCTCACAGGATTGTTACAAGGACTAAATGAGAAAACATAAGCAGAGTGCCTGATGCACAGGGAGAGCCTCGAAACATGCTTTCAAGGATGTAGTCTGGCCACTGTCCAGCCTATACCCACCACCTTACCTTAAAATCCTACAGAACTTGGTTAGGTGTCTCTAAAAGTTCAAGGACACCAATTTGATGTAACAAAGGTACAGAGGGTTGCAGGATAGCCCTGGAGATCTGAACACCCTTGGGTTAATCAGTTTCCAGGCATCAGTTGTGTTTCAAAATAGTTCCAGAGAACTTCTGGAAGAACCTGACTAAACTAATATTCCCAGATATTTTAAGACCATGGAGAGAAAAATATACATACTGTTTGGTATGTATGTGCACATGCATGTATGTATTCCTTATAAATAAATGAACACTGGGGTTTAGAGACAATATTGGTAAATAAAATAGGGAAAATTTTAATTTACGTAATATTTGTTTTGGCATTCCTTAGAAAAAACAAACATATTTGGATATTTTAGAAGAAGGCAGGCACCGGGGGGGAAATAGGAAAAATCTGAAGAAAATTGCTATATCTAAAATGTCTCTGAAAAACAAAAGTAGGTTTTTTTTTGGCGGGGGAGGGGGGGTGTCATCAGACTGGGAGGAGACTGGTTAATTAAACCATCAATCAAACAAACATTTGCATTCCCTGCATTTTCGGTCCCTGCGGAACGCTGAGCTGGAGTCCAGTGGCCTCGCCACACACATCAGGTCTTGCGGTAAAGGCAGGAGGAGCTTGGGCCCATGGGCAAGGGTGACACAGTCACAATGAAGGAGCCCATGTGTGGCTGCCCACCCTCCTTCCCAACTACTCAGTCTTTCTAGTCCCTCACAAAGGAAATTCCCTACGTACTTACTAGGCCATATATATTTGATCAATGTCCATTTTTTAAAAATTCATTTTTAAGCAGATGGCTTCTTCCTTCCTTTCTTTCCTAGACCACCTCCCTTGTATGAAAGACTGTTTCACTTGGCAGGAGACACACGGCCATACCATAAGAGAACATGATCTTGTAGGAAACATTAGAAATGTTCCCCAAGATTATCTCCTCACTTTGGCAACATTAACAAGAATGAATGTCTGGGATGAAAAATGCCAGGGGTAAAATGCATTTCAATTTAAAATCATTCATAAATGTGAAAACAGTTAAGCTCGCTAAGGAATAAGATGGAAATAACAAGAAGGTTTACTGCCTTCAGATGCTTTTATGTGATCCCGTAATTCAAACACTTCTTCGTTTTCCCCAATAAAAATGTGAGGGTCTTTCGCCAAGAACAGAGACTTCAACTCTTTAGGATTCTTTTCTTTCAATCCTTTTCCTCCTCAAATTCCACCATCTGGAAATGGATTTTGTTTTTATAACATTCTCTTTGCAGAGTTCAAATTACTAAGACATTTTGAGGGTAACTAAACCAGCAGACTTCTTGAAAATACCTTTGAAATGTGGTCTCGGCTTCATCCTTGGTATTCTGCAGCTGTGTCCTTGACAGTGTCTTCCTTCAAAGACCATTTCATTTACTCTCCCTCTCTGCTTGCACAAGGCAAAGATTCCGAATGCAGACCACCAGGCCTAATCTCCCCCCACAAAGTCGGCCGCCTGCTGCCGTTTTCACTAGGAGTCCAAGGTCAACATTTCCAAATTTGCACGTACTAATTATGTTCTCCTCTCCTGTCCCATCTCCCTGCCTCTGCTGATGAACCCGACATGCTCCCAGGAGTCCCAGCTAGAAAGGCTTAATTACCTAATAAGAGCATGACTGTTGGACCCACACAAGCGTGGAACCCACCTCCTCAACCCATCTACAGATATGTGACTGAGGCAGGTTACTAACCTCTGGAAGTCTCAGCTTTCTCCTCTGTCAAACCAACGAACTTGATAAGACCAAACGATGCGTAAACTCAGTCCCCTGGCTTTCACTGAGCTCCCTAATACGTCTGCAGCCTATCAGCCACGCTGAAGGTACTGACACTTAGCAGTGCAGTCAGGATAGACTGGGCTTACTGCTGTCTGGGGGCCTTCTTTATGCTGCTCCCCTTACCTGCAAAGTACTCCCTCCCACTTATTGTCATCCAAATCCACTATGCGGCTTGATTCACCTCCTCCATGGAGTTTCCACTCGACTGCTCTGAACTCCAGCGGCCCTCCTTTCTCCAAGTTCCTACTGTACACCCTGCCCTCTTCGATTTGGCACTCCCTCCGAGACCAGCGTCTGCTGTTTACAGAAGCATAATGCTGAATCTATAGAAGATACCAAGTAAACATCTGATCATCTAATCAGTTTGTAAATTAAGAGAATTTGAAACCGTAAGCAGCCTTAGACCACTGGGCATAGGGCAGGTATGTGGCCCAAATGTGGCCAAAACATCCTCCCACGTTCTTGGCAGACATCACTAACTGAGTTCAGAGCCACCCACCCCAGATTCCCTTTCGACAAGGCACACGGGAAGTCATTACCAACCAATCAAAGATGGAATGTGAGACGAAACAGATTTGTCAGCGCTGCTAAAAGTATAACCACTTGTTTTCAGATGAGGTAAATGAGGCCCAGCTGGTTGAAATGACTCATTCTATGCAAAACAGCTTACACTAAAGCCTAGCCCTCCTACTTCCCTGTCCGGTGTCCTCTCGATTCACTATAGTTAACTGAAAGAAACATCTCTTGATTCAGCTATTCGTAAAAGATCAAGAAACTGTTGATTACAAGGCAGAAAGGAAATTAATTTTATCCCTTCTTCTCTTTAGTTGTATATAGATCATTCCGGTGCCAAAATAACGGCTAATGGGCGAGTCACATTTTGGTGCAGCGCAGAGGAAGTTCTAATAATTAGAGCTGCACCCAAATAGAGGTCTAACAATGTGCTGTGCAGGGGTCCAAGGACAGGTCAGATGAGATACCTGAGTCTCCATTAGGTGGGAGGAACTAAACTCACTGCCAAACCCTGGGCTGTGCTTCACAGAGATAATCTTATTTCATCCTCACAACCCTGGGAAGAAGTACAGTGGCTCTAGTTCCACATAAGGAGACTGAGCCTCAAGGAATTGAGTCATTTACCCACGGTCCCACCGCTGGAAAGTAGTAAAGCTGGCGTTTGTACTGAGACCTGGGAGACCCCAAAGGCCACACCCTTAGGCAGTGACAAGAGACAGGGGCAGCAATGAGATCACTGGGGTGGGTGCTGGAAAGGGGGAGGGACAGGGAAAAGACTGGGGAGGGGCGTTTCTGGAAAACAGGCAAGTCAGAACTCTCCCTAACCTGCTCTAGGGTGAGCAGGTGTCTGGAGGTGCCTCCTGAAACATATCTGAGCTCACCCTCACTCGGAAACTGATCAGGGGAAAGCTTGGCCAAGATCTAAGAAAATGTGGTGTCATGTCATTCTCCAGCCACAACCCCTAGATTTGTAAGTACAGAGCACAGTACAAAAACAAGCAGGTGAAATGGCACAGAATTTGAAAGCAAGAAGAGGTCCAACTCGAGATTATCCCACTTGGCTCTGATGTACAAGTGAGAAAACTGTGGCCTGAGAGTGGGGGGCAGGGCCTGGACTCGAACCCAGACTTCCTGTGCTCTTTCCACGTCACCCCCGTGACAGCGTTTCATGTTTCCCAGACAGAAGGTGCTGCTCGTACTTTGGGCACCAGGCTGCTGAAGGATAACCTTACAATCTTCATTTTTTAAACTATTTTTAAAACAACGAAGGTGTGAGATGATCAAGCTTCTTTGCAGACAGAATTAATTACAGAGAATGAAAAGAAATTTTGGGATATCATTCAGCAACTAGAGACTCCTTCTTGAAATTTCTGATTCCCTGGTTTGAGATAGAACGGTCTGATGCTGAGTTATTATGTTTCTAATAAATTTTATTTTTATTATAAGAGTAGACATAATCCTTAAATAAGAATTTAATGTCCAGTAGAAGTAAAAAATAAGCCATTAAATGAAAAGCCATAGTCTCTCCATCTAATTAAAGCCTTATTGATATTTTGGTATGCTCCACTTTTAATCTTTTTTTTTAATTCCTGAAGTTGTAGTTCTACAAGGTTATAATTGTGTACTGCTTACTATTTCAATTTGGCTTTTTGCACTGTCTCTTTATGTACACTGTATGTTATCGCATACTATTAAAAACAATATTTAATAATGTCAAATGATGTACGATAAACCTTCGGTGAGTCATCAGTCTGAGGCCCAAGTGCAGAAAAGAAAAGAAAGGTTTTCCATTTCTCACTTCAACAAAAACAGAGCCCTGACTTACTCACAGAAAAGGTCACTGTTTTAACACATACTGAGATGTCCTTTTTTGAGCCAATTATCAGGGCTGTGCCATAAAATGACATCTCTTCAAGAAGCTGCCTTTCCTCGCAAAGAATAAGAAAATTAATATGACAAAGGCCGAATAGTAGGGATTTCAGACGTCCCTGAAAGCACAAGGCTGTACACAGTGGGACCAAGAATCGGGGAGGCCCAAGTTTAAAACGGAGTAAAGGATTCATTTAAAAGAGATTCAGCAAGCGGGAAGAGATACGGGAACATATGTATAAGTATAACTGATTCACTTTGTTATAAAGCAGAAACTAACACACCATTGTAAAGCAATTATATAACCCAATAAAGATGTTAAAAAAAATAAAAATAAAAGAGATTCAGGAGGGTGATCTAGGTCAGCCAATTCACGTTTGGTCAAGACTGCAGGGGACTGAATGTCATTACCATCTGACAGATGTTCAGTGCCCTGAATGAAATGAGCTGGTCTCATTCCAGTTCCTAGAGAACAGGTGTGCACATCACCAAAGGAACGGGGGAAAGTCTACTGTTATAGTTGGCACTAATTAACACCTTTGCCGGCAGCCTCAGCAGAAAGGCCAAGAGTTCCGTGGCCGTGGAGGGGGCTGAATTGCTCTGAACAGACGGGGACACACTGATGAACCCTTGTGAAACCACAATTCTCAAATCAATGCCCAGAGCCCCAGAATTCCACACCTTGACACATGACTGGGTGGGTGTAATCTATAGACGGTTATGGTTGAGCCCTTGAACCCTCTGGAAAACCCAGAAAGGCAACAATCTGCAGCAGCCCCTTCACCAACAAAAAATAAAATAAAATACGCTGCTAGCTTCACTTCCAGCTCAATCCTGCCTCTTCCATGAAATTCTACCTTTCTCCGATCAGATCTCTTTTGCTACTCGTATCAATATTACCTGCTGAGCACTCTGTGTTATTTAAGTGATTTTATAGCTCAGCACATCCAGACAAACACCTGGGATACTGGTCTGAAAGATATAGCCTCCTTTTAAATTGTGAGACCACCTAAGAGACTTCAGAACCTTTCTGTTCCCACCTATACCCCAGAGAGAAGAAGCCTCAGAGTCCCTTGTAAGAGCCTAGCTTATCAAACCCAGGTCCTCAGCCTAGGAAGTGTTCAAAGCTCCATCCAGCCCTCTCCCCACAGTTTTCCTTATTTTTCTCCAGTCTTAGCTTTCATTATTCTCCAATCTCATCCTTTCCTCTCCAATCAACCAACTTGTCTTTTTTTTTTTTAAGTGTTTATTTATTTATTTGGCTGTGCCGGTGTTAGTTGCGGCATGCGAGATCTTTAGTTGTGGCACGTGGGATCTAGTTCCCTGACCAGGGATCAAACCCAGGTCCCCTGCATTGGGAGTGCGGAGTCTTGGCCAATGGACCACCAGGGAAGTCCCTCAACTAACTTGTCTTGATTTCATTATACACCCAGCATTTCTTTACTCTGTTCCCTTGAATAAATTATGCCTCCACCAGGAATATTCTCTTCCCTTCTTTCAACCAATCCACTGACAATGACCATTTCCTCAAAGATTTGGCTTGGAACTACCTAATTAGAATTAGCCTTCTCAGACCAACCACACATTAGGCATATATAGTGTCACACCATATATTTTCTGTGTTTTCACTATCGATCTGATCACCAGGTTGAAGCTTCCAGGTCAAGACTACGATGGTCAATGTCTTCCCCCAACTGTGGTCTAAGACAATGCTCTGCACACAGCAGATGTTCCATAAATATTTGTGAACTAAAATGAATGTGATTTGCAAAATGTTCAATAAACATGTGCTAACACAGAAAAGATTTTTATTAAAAGAGAACTTAGTTTGTAGGTCCACTTTTCAAACGCAATAAATTGATGATAGAGGTAAGGGCTATGGACTGAATATTTGTGTCCCCCCTTAATTCCTATGTTGAAATCCTAACCCTCAATGTGACGGTATTAGGAGGTGGGGCCTTTGGGAGGTGATTAGGTCATAACGGCTCCCCTCATGAATGGGATTAGTGCCCTCATAAAAGAGACCCCAGAGAGACCCCTCACACCTTCCACCAGAGAAAAGACGGCCATCTGTGAGCTCTCACGGGACACAGAATCGGCCAGGGCCATGATCTTGGATTTCCCAGCCTCCAGAACTATGAGAAATAAATGTGTACTGTGTATAAGCCACTCAATTTACAGTATTTCTGTTACAGCAGCCCAAACGGACCAAGACAATAAGTAAAAGGGTGATAAGTAAAAAGGCTGACCGGCCAGAATATCTCTTAGCCTCTGCCTCTGCTACTCCTACCGCTTCTTGACCATTATAACAGGAGCCACCATTTAGTGAGTGCATCCTCTTTGCCAAGCACCGGAAAGACTTTCTGCCATTTAACCCTAAGGGGTAGAAGCTATTATTCTCTTATTAGCACTTCGCAGGAAAAAACCTGAGGCGTAGAGGAGTCAAGCAGTTGGCTCAGAATCGCATTTTAAAGCCAGCTTCTTAAACCAGAGCTCTCTGATTTAAACAATTGTGGATAATGAACTAAGAGGACAGGATGGCAAGAAGGTGGGGAGGAAAGTACAAGAAAAAGAAAATCATTTGGTCACATTTTGCAGAGTGCCATGCAGCCGACTTCCTCCCTAACTGTGGCGGCTGCAGTGGTGTGGCCCCATCCTTCCTTCCCGATCCAGGGAGGCACTCGGTCCCCAACAGGCAGGCGTGGCTGCTGAGGGCTCCCAGCTGAGCCCCAACCTGGGAATTGCTAGTGGGAGAAGGGAGCTGCCTCACCCCAATACAGCCCCACTCAGGGCTGGCTGGATGCAGGGATGACAAAACCCAAGCACCTTGCCTCATTTGGGGATAGTTTCTAAGGGCCACCCCAACTTCAGCAGTGCCCGTGGCATCTGCCGAGGCCTCTACTTCCATATCCCAGCGCAGCTTCTCCAACCGCCCAATTCTGTCTTCCTCCTCCTTCCCTTACTTTTGTTATTCCCGAGAGCATTCTCAAAAAATCCCCCTGCAGGCAAATCTCTGCCTCTGAGCCTACTTCCTGGGAACTTGCCTGAAGACACTTGCCAATCACGAGAAAGCAGAAATGAGGGTCACAGCCTGTGCTCCGACCTAAAAGCAGGAGAGGCGTGCTGGAGGGGCACATGCAAATCTCCCTGCCCAGTGTCAGCTGTGGGAAAGCCTTGTGACTCAGGCAGAGCCGGGATCCTGATGTTCCCTTTGCTCTGGTCGGTGGCCTTCCTTGTCCCCCTCTCCCATCAAGTACCAGGACCTCCACACTGTCTCCCTTCTCATCCCTCTTTCCTATCAAGCTCCGCTTTCAGGAAAGGAGGTAATGAATCAGTCACACAAAAGGAAAATGTTTAAAATTAATGGATTACTTCATGGGATTAAAAATAAGTTCAGGGCTTCCCTAGTGGCGCAGTGGTTGACAGTCCGCCTGCCGATGCACGGACACAGGTTCGTGCCCCGGTCCGGGAAGATCCCACATGCTGCGGAGCGGCTGGGCCCGTGAGCCATGGCCGCTGAGCCTGCGCGTCCGGAGCCTGTGCTCCGCAACGGGAGAGGCCGCAACAGTGAGAGGCTCGCCGCACACAAAAAAAAAAAAAAAAAAAAGTTCAAGCCACTTTAAACCAAAGAAAGAATATGTATAGCAAAATTCCAGGTATTTATTTATCTATCTACCCAGTTAGAACATATATTTAAGCACCTACAGTGCTGAGCTGGCTGAGAGCTGAGTGGAAGAGGGAGGTTCCACTAGGTGGAACCTAGTGGTTGGTTCCACCGACCGCTGAGACTTTCACTGTCCATCTCTGTCCCGGGCCCCATGAGGGCGCACAAATTTTACACTGATTCCACGGGCAGTTGATGAACTGCCACACTGAGACAGGAGCAGACGCCTACGGGTTGTGTCCCCTCCACCCCACCCCCACCACTCCCGCAGGACAAAACAAAATCTAGAGTCTTTTTATACGAAATTCACTGCACCAGAAAAACAAAGTAAGCAATCAGTTCCTCTTTGGTTCAACTTGAAGGCGCACTTAAAGCTTTTCCCAAGATACTAGGTGATGGTTCACAAGAGGCAGAGGCTTTTAAATTCAGTCTCCTCTGCTATTCAGCAAAGGTGTATTTACCTACTTTGAGACAGGTTCATGATGAAGGGCACACAGGAAAAATGCACAGCGGGGTGCGGTGGGGGGGTTTGCTACAGGGCATACTCTGTCTGAATCATCCTTTACGTCTGCTGAAGAAGAAAAAAGACGGAAGATGTTGCTTCTAATCTTCTCACGTGTCTCAAAAATGAACACTGGGATTGTCGCTCAGCTTGTCACAGGTGAGTACCTACAGCTAGGAGGCAGCGGGCTCAGCGGCATGGCAGGAGGCTGGAGACTCAAGGAGGAAGGATTTAAATTGCCCATCACTACTGTCATCTTGTGAGGAGTCCCTGTATAAGCTACTTAACCTTTCCTGAGACCTCAGTTTCTTTTTTTAAAGAAGTGAGATGAATACAGGTTCATTTCACAGTTTGCTGTGCGGTATAATTAATAAAATACACAAAACTGTCTATCCTACACTGTTCATTAATAATTCCCAAAGATAATACAAACTCTCCGATTGGCAATATAAGTGCAGCCTTTAAAATTAGGTAGACATGTTTTCGTTAAAAGGTAAGATTTTTAAATACTTCAGTGAGATTTCTTAACACGTTACACACACACCAGGGAAACTACAGACAGAAGATAGGGTGAAGTCCGACTCATCCATGATGATGAAAGGGGCCTTCAGCTGTAACCTACAGCTCTGGGATAATTTACCTTGATATACTGCCACAGATGACGGAGCACGGTTCCGTGTTGTGCAAGTACTGAACGGCTTTGGTTGTTCCTATTAATATACTGATTCGAATGTGCCAAGAGAGTGGGGCTGTGTCACCCTGAAAAGACAACAGTAGTTGGTTTGGTTGTATTTTCTGAGTAAAAACCAATGAACGCTAATGAGGAGGTGGCGAGAGGGGGTAAATGAACATTGTAGTTTACCGTAACTTATTTTTAATTCAAAATAGGTTTCCCTCTACTACCAACGCTGGTTCTAGGCCCCTTTATAGGCAATGGAAATACCCAATAATTTTAATATTATCTTAATTGAAATATGGCTAATAAGATGTTGAAGAGTTCACTAAACAAGATTTTAAAATTACTGCGGCACAACAGACAACAGTGTGGGTAACTGAAAATAATCCGTTTTTATTCTCATCTTAATTGAAATTTAATCAATTTGGAATCAGTTTTTAAAACGTATCTTTCAGAAACATCACAAAAGAGAAACCATGGCATTTATTCAACCTCGTTCCTTCTCTTTGAGGTGTCTATCACTTTTATGTCTATCCTTTGTACTGAATGGTACTTTGCGTAAAGTTATGCAAATAAAAATTATCTGAGAAATAAGGGTAGTTGATGTAAACTCATTTGAGACATGGTATCAATGAGGAGTAAGGACCCAGCAACTCTTCTGGCCACCATGTTGCACAACACACAATAGCTCAAGTATTTCAGCAGCTGCCTCAGGGCTTTAGAGGGTCAGAGTATCAGGCAGAGTAATAGATATAACTTACTACACACTGTAATCTGTCAAAAAGTGATCCATTTCTCATATACGGATAAACCAGGCAAAACTTCTCACTCTCTGTAAAATATGCAGCCAACTCCAATATGTTTGGATGTTGGAACCTTGAAACAAAAGATTTTTTAAATCCATCAAACTGTTTATTCAAATAGGAAATGAATAACACTGTTTTGGGGATGGTAGGGTGGGCTGGGGAATAGGTATAAAGCAGAATATAAATTTGGCCAAGAGAGAAGGAATTTCAATGGACACATGATACAGATTTGCCTTCCAAATTGGTCTAAAGCGTTCTGACAGATATTAGCCAATATCCAAATATAAGACAGACATCTTAAGAAAGTAAAGAGCTCTTAAGATTTGGGGTTTGGGGAACTTTACAACAAATAGAAAACAATATTTGATATTAACTTATTTTTATCAACATGAAACCCAATATAACTTATTTATTAAAGATAATACAACTGAAATTATCCATTTCATTGCTTCAGGTATACATGTGTAACTAAAATCTCCAAAATAGAAGAGTTCGGAAGACTGTTTTCATTCATCCATTTACTGAATGCTACCATGTCAAGTGCTGTACTAGGCCCCAGTCACACAGTTAAGAGACATCCAGTGCCTTCAGAAAGCTTGTATGGTTACCTGAAATCCATGTGACTAGTAAAGTTTGATGCTGAAAAACATATCACTGATTTTTAAATCCCAGAATTCTGTGTCAGTATCGTATATATTTTTCAGGTTCTTTTTTTAAAAAACTCTTATTTCTTGAGGGCATGTGTCATCACTGTGAAAACCAATGGAACCCAGTAACAGCTATGAAATATAAAACATGTGAAATTCACCACACATACCGTGAACTCAGCTCAATTCAACAATTATTTATGGCACACCTCCTATGTCTTAGGCATGCCCGGTGATATTAAAATAAATAAAGCTATTTTTCCATAAATGGTGTTATATATAAAACCCTATTATAGGGCTGCCCTGGTGGCGCAGTGGTTGAGAGTCCGCCTGCCGATGCAGGGGACACGGGTTCCTGCCCCGGTCCGGGAGGATCCCACATGCCGCGGAGCGGCTGGGCGCCCGTGAGCCATGGCCGCTGAGCCTGCGCGTCCGGAGCCTGTGCTCCGCAACGGGAGAGGCCACAGCAGTACACATTTCTTCAGTAGCAAAACTTACCTATAAAACACACGTGTGTGTGTGCATGTGTGTGTGTGTGTGTATATATATATATATATATATATATATATATATATATATATATACCTTCTGCCTCCCTCTATTCCTTCTTCCTCAAGAAAGGCAATGTGTGTGTGTGCGTAAGTATACATACATAAACACATAATACAATCCCTTAAGTAGTTCCCTTAATATTAAACAAAAAAAACTCATCCTCAGGTCTCAGCTTAGACGTTACTTTTTCCAAGACACCTACTCTGCCGCCCACCCGCCTCCCCAAATTAGCATTTCCTCCTCCCTCAGTGCTCTGTACTTGCTTGTCTTATTATTTAACTTACTGAAATGGCCTGTTTGCCTGTGCACTTCTCCCCTAAACCCACTCCAGACAGTATGTTCTATGAGGAGAAGCCTGCCTCTGACCTATTTACTAGCAAATGTCTGAGAAGAGGGAGATTGAGTATGATTCAGGAAATAAACTGGATCTTGTTAAAAAAAAAAAAAAGTATGCTCTGCCTCAGTTTCCTCATCTACAAAATGGGGATAATAGCAGGACTCACCTCACAGGATTGTTGTGAGGATTACAGAATTAATACATGTGAAGTACCTGGTATAGGGCCTAAAACTAAAGAAATATTAGCAATATAAATGATAATGATGGCACACCAGGAATATTCAATGTCATAGAGTTGTTAATTCTCTCTAAAGTAATACATAAATGCGTCAGCAGAATAAATCCAAATGGATCAGATATACAAATGTAAAAAATGAAAATATAAAAGCACTTGGAAAAAATTGCATAATTATTTTAAAACCTCTCAGTGGGGAAGGCCTTTTAAACGATAATATAAAACCCAGAATCCATAAGAGAAAGTATAGATTAAATTCAACTACATGAAAACTGTTTTCACATGGCCAAAACTAGAATAAGCAAAGACAAATGAAAATGTGGTAAAAAATTATTTGTATCTTGTAACATAAAAATAGGGCTAATTTTCTCTAATATATAAAATGCTCTTACAAACCATTAAGAAAAAACCCAACAGCCTAATAAAAAAATGGGCAAAAAACATTAACAGATATTTCATGGAAAAGGAAATACATCTCAATATATGAAAAGATTCATTCATCATAGAAAAAGAAATTTAAACTACACTGAGAAACCATTTCCACTTAGCACATCAGAAAAAACTAAAAGAATAAACGCTATGTTATCAAGAATATGGGGAACCAGGCACTCTAACATATGACTGGTATAAGTGTAAATCCATACAGCTTCTACTGGAGGGCAATGTGGTAACATGTAACACATACAACCATTTGACCCTATAATTTTATTTATGTGAAGCTTTCTTAGTTTTCTAAGCGATATTAAAACTTAGATAAGTTTTCCAACAGGTCTGAAATAACATATATAAAAGGTTTCTTGTTGCAGCATTTTTTTCTTAAGTAAAAGATTAGGAGAAATCTAAACATCCATCAGTAGGAAACCGGTTGATTACATTACAGCACGGCACACAGTGGAATACTAAAATGAGCAAAGTGAACAATGTATGCATGCTACCTCTTGTGTGAGAAGAGGAAAGTAAGAAAATAAAATACATATATGCTTGCACATAAAATATCTCTGAAAAGATATACAGGAAACTGATAATTCTGTTGCCTTTGGGAAAATCAGCTGGGTGGCTGGATGAGAACAGTGGAAGAAAATCTCTTGGCTTACCCTTTTGCCCTTTTGGAATTTTGAAGTGTCTGAACTTATTATTTATTCATAAGCAAAGAAATAAAGTTTAAATATAAAAACCTTATTACAATTTTGGTTTTAGTTTTTTGTTGACTAAATGATATATTAAGTGTTTATACTTAGCCTCTAACATTTTGATTTCTGGTCCTGGGTATAAACGGAGAAGGATTTAGGAGAATACCTCTCTCCCCCCAATTCATGTATTGGTTTAGAAAACATCTGAGAAGAACATTTTCTGTTTGTAAAGGGTGATGACTGAACTCTATAGGGTTAGGGGCCTTCAGTGAGACAGGTTGCACAGCTGCAGATATGAATATATATGAAAACGAAGTCATTTTAGTTTGTCTCCAAGGACTTTCAAGTTCATGAATGAATTCCCAGAAAATAATGTGCACATCGAAAGCACTTGATTTCTTTGCCTAAAACTCTCTTCCAGAAGAGGTTTATATTGATGAAACAGTTTCTTGACTGGAATGTCTCTAAGAAAGGGGGGAAATGGTAAAATATATACAATTCTAAAGTTCTAAGAATTAGTTTACATTCAGTCATGTTAGTCACACATGATTTAACCCATTTCCTTGTGACAGTTTCTTGTTAAAATATGTTCAAGTGAATTATGTAAATGGTCTACTTTAAAATGTATTCCAAGGAATATACTAAAGCAGATGTCAAAATTCTACCCGATGTTCTAACATCCAACCCACATTTATTACATGCCAACCATGCCAAGCTCTGTGCTGTAGAATCAAAGATGAACAGAGATGAAAACCAGGCACAAGTGGAGAAATCCAAAGCAATATACTCACAGCAGTAAAACTTCAAGCTCAGATAAAAAGCTCTTCCATTGTTTCTTCCATTGCATTTTTTTCTCCTAAATATCATACAGAAACACAAGAAAACAAATAATGAAAGGATCTCTCTATTTCTGGGATTCTTACCTAGGGTCTATAGTCTCCCTGAAATTAGACACTTTATGGCATAAATGCATATGAACATTTTTCTGGGGAGAGGATCCTTAGCTTGCATCAGACTTTCAAAAATCCATTAACCCCAAAACAGATTTCGAACCACTGCTTTTGAATTAGCAGTTTTTCATGAAATGTATCATACTGCTCTATTTTATATTCAAACCCTTTCACCATATTTTGTACACATTTACATGAATTCAAAAATATGTATTCAAAGAAAATCCCATGACAGAAACTCCCCACTTGATCTCAAAGAAACCTGGTTGTGATAGCTGTATTCTGATTAGAATTGATTTCAATAATTTGGCATTTATGACTTGGGTCATTTGGCTGTTGGTTCAAGTTTACCTTTGTACTAATTTTGAAAAAATGGGCCCACTAGGAAAATGAAACATATAACTCCTTACTTCAGAGAAGATTCAGAAGCTAGCAGAGCGCCTGACATATGAATAAATTAATGAATTCAGTAATATTGTATGGAGCACCTCCACTGTTCTTGATGACTTCATACACCTGACATCGTTGCATGTCTCTGAATCTCAAATTCCTAACTTCTACCATGAAAGGGTTAAAGTAAGTGTGCTCCAGTTATCGTTTGCAAATTGCTAGACAGGGCAGAGTTCTTTTTTGTTTTTGTTTTCTTTTTAAATATTTATTTATTTATTTAATTTATTTTTTGGCTGCACTGGGTCTTCGTTGCTGTGCGCGCGCTTTCTCTAGTTGCTGCGAGCAGGGGCTACTCTCCGTTGTGGTGCGCGGCCTTCTCATTGCAGTGGCTTCTCTTGTTGCGGAGCACGGGCTCTAGAGCGCAGGCTCAGTAGTTGTAGTGCACGGGCTTAGTTGCTCCGCGGCGTGTGGGATCTTCCTGGACCAGCGGTCGAACCCGTGTCCCCTGCATTGGCAGGCGGATTCTTAACCACTGCGCCACCAGGGAGTCCCATGGCAGAGTTTTTAGAGCTCTCTGTCCTCAGGAACAAAAGGAGAGAAATCCAACAGGAATCCTGGAAACTATTTTCCAAGTTAACCGAAGAAGTCAGAAACAATAAACTAGTCTAACAAATCATTTGCCAGGACCACATTATGAGAATTTACATTTTAAAAAACCACTGCCCTGGGAGCGAGTGGACTGGGTGTCAGGCCCACCTCTAACACTCATTATTTGTGACTTATTGTCACCAAACCTCCCTGGGATCCTCGTTTTCTTAATCTGAAAAAAGTGAAGGGGTTAGTTTTTGTGTTCATGCTACCCTAGCACTCTTGCTGCTCAAAGTGTGTCCTGTGCTTCTCTGGGAGCTGGTGGTAAATGCTGAGTCTCAGGTCCCTACCCAAATGTGCTGAATCAGAATCTGCACTGTTAAGATCCCCAGGTGAGCTGGATACACTAATCTAACACACCTAAGTACAGTTCCCAGCCTCAGTCCCTCTGAGAAAGGTTACCGAAATGAAGGTCTCAATGTTACAAAACTACATTTCTAGTAAAAAATGTTCTGTGGTTAAGGCTTCATTAAATTATCTCATTTTTCCTGATGTGTATGTGTATGTGTGTGTAGGAGTTTGTACAATCTCTAGGTCTTGGGTAACTTTGTTACCTCCTGCCTTTTTACTAATACTGAATAGCAACTAAATTCATGAGAACAGCCTATGTGCTTCATTCAATTCACCTAACAAACATTTATTGAGCAACTACTATAGGCCAGGCTCTGTAATACAGCATTGGGATACAAAGATAAATAAAAGCTCCTTAAAGAAAACCATCCAGTCCACTGGGAGAGGCAGATGAAGAAATCAATACTATGAGACAGTGGTATTTTCCTGCGACTGTACAGAGGAGGGTCACCAAAACCATCCTGGAGGGGTCGGAGGCAATCAAGGAAATGATCATTGTCTTTGGGACAGAAAGGGCAAAGACATCCCATTCTGAAGCCAAACCCCTGGAAAGAACACTCCCAAGAGAGAGTGTGAGTTGGTGGCAGCTGCAGAGAGAAGAGGAAAGTAGACGCATGGAGTCTTTGGGGAGGTGGTCCTGGGGCTCAACCAGAAGAGAATGTACAAATGGGGCCAGGGACACACCGGCCCTAAGAAGCAGCCTTCAGTTAGGACACCTCTAGAGTAACCACATTCTTCCTGTTGAATGGTTATAACAATAGATTGTTTCATTTCTTCATTAGACATTCATCTTCTCAGGAATCTTGAGATGTCTATACAGAATTAGTGGGGCAAATGCAGTTTGAGGAAATGGACAAATTGGGTTAATAATTTTTTTAAAGAGGCCCCGTAATCTAAGCTGCAAAACTGGAACCACCTCAGATCCCTCCTTCTCCCCTATTTCCCCAGCCCTGTCTAACAGATCACCAGATTTGCTCCATTTCACCTCATCTTTCAGACATAGTACCCTCCCTTGCCATCCCCACTGCCTCTGCCCTGGCTTAGAGCGGTTACCAACACTGGTCACACATCTGAACCACCTGGGGACGCCTACCACCACCACTACTCTGACCCAACCAGATGCTGCAGAGCTCAGTTTTTAAAACGCTTCCTGGGTGATTCTAATATTAAACTGGAGAATACAGGTTTCAGCCCTATCCACTTCAGTTTACACATCTGAAATATCCCTCTGCCAGGTCTTTCTACCTCTACTCTAATTCCTGCCGTCTTTCCTCCAGTGCCCCTGCCAACTTCCAGTCCATCATCTGACCGGTAATCAAAGTGATACTTCAAAACACAAATCTCGTCCTTTCACTCTCCTACTTAGAAACCATCCATGGACTTCACCTATCTTTCCAGTATCATCTGATGCCACTACGTTCCCACCCTCTCACGCTAAACTCTACTCCACCAAACGAACTGGTCTTCGTGAGTGAGACACAGGCGTTCATGCATGTGCCTCTAGGCCTGGGCACCTGCTATCTCTTCCATCTAGAAAGTACTTCCCTCGCTGCCTGAGAAATTCTCCTTATCCTTCAAAATCCACTTGAAAGGTCACCGCCTTTCATCCACTTTTCCATTTGTTTACTGAGGAAATGTTTACTGCGTGGTTACTCTGTGCCAGCCCCTCCTCTGCCTATCTTCTATGTGCTCCCATCACCTTTGGGGCAAATCTCTGCTAAAGTGCTTATCACACTGCAATTTAACCGTTTCTTTACCTGGTTTCCCCATAAGACTGGGAACTCTTGCAGAATGTAACTATGCTTTATTCATCTCCACCCAACACGCAGCCCGTAAAAGAAGTTTAGTAAATGTTTATTGGCTGTTGACCAACAATGAAGAACAGCTCTTTGGGTATGCGTGTGCAGACCTATCTCCTCCTGACTCCTGCGTCGGACCCCCAGTAGCCTTTCTGCTTCCCTGGCTGTACTCAGCTGTATTCTAACCTCCTGCACCGATCACTGTCATGCTGCTCCTACCAAAGCCTCCTCTTTCCCCCTCTCCTGAACTGTGATTGAAGACGACGATTCATAAAGTAGCACCGAATTTCAGTCTGTGGCTTAGCCTGTGAAGCTGCCTGGAGAGGGCGCTGCCCATCCTAGAAAGCCAGGAAAACTGGAGCAGACCAGCACAATCCGACCATCTTAAGCAAAGTCCCAATGGTCCTAACAATGCTTTTCAGAAAAGTCTTTCTCAGGCCATACATCTGGGGAGGGGAAGGATTTAACTTCCACATTCCTGCAAGACAGGCATTCATTTCTCAGTCATTTCTCCAGTCACCAGAGGTCATATATCTTATTTCCATTTATGAAATTTTATTTTCAAGTATACCTCCTTTCAATGTTGATGAAAAATGACACATTTTAATGTGAAATATGAGCCAGTAAATGGAATGGATATCCTGTGATAGTAATTCTTTCCATACCTGTTTAAATAATTTAACGGCATATGTTCGGTTTTGGATTTCCACTCTGTATACCTCAAAAATTTCCCCTTCTCCGATTAAAAAGTCTTTGTGGAAATTTCTGGTTCCTTCTATGACATTGTGAAAGCTGATGGAGGATTTAAACAATATTCCTTAGGAAGGAAAGTAGGGAGAAGATAAGTTACTTTTTCTCTTTGTAAGAATCAACCATCATTATAAAGAATCAAGACTTCCCTACTAGAAACAAATCAGGGCCCAGTGAAAAGTCAACAGAGAAAGGCCCAGCAGCAAAAACTGAAGCCCACCATGTGCTCTCTGTACATTTACTTGGGCCTGGCTCCCACCATCCCACAGAGCCAATGGCTTTTTAGATATTCAAACAAAAGCACTGTGATTCTATCACCTTTCCAAAGAGATCAGCCAGACAACTTAGTTGGGGAAACTTTTCCAAGACTGTTTCCCTGTCATTAAATCAACAGATTGCTGTTGACCCACTATGAACCTAAAACCAGTAAAAAAAAAAATTATAGAAGTGGAAATTTCGATATGACTAAATAATATTATTCTCCAAGCATGACTGGGAGAAACGTTTTTCATAAGCCAAATCCTCCAAATGGCTAACTAACTGGCTCAGAGTAAATCAGGAAGATGCTTCAGCTTTTAAAAAAAATCATCTAAAGCAGAGATTGGGAGGAAACATTTCAAAGGTAATCAAATACAAATTCAAATGGAAAAGCCTGGCTAAATGCTTCAGAGACCAATTTTGGCTATATTTACACACTTAGTCTGTTTGATTTAAACCTTTTTTGCTAAACATTAAAGGACCACAACCTTATCTAACTATCCTAATTCTCTTTTGAACCAAAGAAGCATCGGATCTAGTGGCAAAGATTAGGCTAGGCAGCCTTAAATAGCCACAAAAGTTTATCAGAATGATTCCCAGATAGAAGTAAATTATTCTCCCTGCTGATAAAGTAGGAAAGTTGGTGTGGAAAATAACTGATTTTCATAGTGACCTTCAGCACTGCTCTACAATCACCTCTAAAGATTTCTCTATAAGTGCTATGAAAATTTCTAAAACTGTATAAAACCCAACATAATTTTTAAATGTCTTCCTATGACACATAAAAATAGCAAATGTCATGAAATTCTCCTGAGACCACAATTATGCTCTTTACTGGCCAACAATTTTCAATATAACAATAATGTATCACCCATCAGAACTATGTGTCAGTCAAAATTGAGAATATTTTGATATCTATGAAAAATTTATCCTAAATCTGCATATTAATGAATAGTTATTATGTTTATTGGATCTTTCTAAATTTCACTTAAAAGAATTCATGAATTCACTTAAAGGAAAACATGATTCAAAGAAAAGTTGTTTTGTTTTTCTTACCTTTTTCATTATGTTCAGGAATAAGAACATTATCCACTGTGACACTAGCTGTTTCCTAGGAGAAGAAATACGTATTAAAGTATAATTCAATTTCATAAAGTCTAGAAAGAACAGAACCCCAACAGAAATCCAAAGCTCCCCCTGGGACTGTACAGTGCAACAGGGTGGAATCTAATTTAGAAGAAAGCTAGTAGAATGCAAAGTTATTCTATTTTATTCAATAGTATTCACTGCTATATATATTCCATACCAACGGTAAAAACTCAAGTATCAAAGTCATAGTTATAGTCAATTTTTTTTTTTTTTTTTTTTTTGGTACGAGCACAGGCTCCGGACGCGCAGGCCCGGCAGCCATGGCTCACGGGCCCAGCCGCTCCGCGAGACCTGTGGGATCCTCCCGGACTGGGGCACGAACCCGCGTCCCCTGCATCGGCAGGCGGACTCCCAACCACCGCGCCATCAGGGAAGCCCTATAGTCAATATTAAATGACTTCTATTGCTATAAAAATGATCACCGCTAATTTGCTTTAATAAAAACTAACAGTAACATGCAAAACACTAGAACAGGAAAACTAAAAGCTGAGTTAAGACAAATGCGTAACTTACAGTACTCTTAAAAGTTCTAAGACTCATCTCTGACAGATCACTGAGAGGACAAAGCTCTTAACTCTTCAAACATTTACAAATCTCCAATTTCCTGAATCCCCAAATAAATGAACAAGAATGAGAGCTCAAGCTCTCCAGAATTTAAAAAAGTACCTGCAAATACAGCATTTTTCTGCCTGATAACTTCATTCCTTACACTCAATTATATATGCAACAGGGTTCAAGGGTCATTCCCCACGCGCACACGCTGTACCTCGGATAACATGATCGGAAATCCTTTTCCCTGATGACTCTGCTCTGAAGGATTCAAGGCTGCCCCTGAAAGAGAAATAAGGGAATATAGATACAAAAAATGTTATGTTCTGGGGCTTCCCTGGTGGTGCAGTGGTTGAGAGTCCGCCTGCCGATGCAGGGGACACGGGTTCGTGCCCCGGTCCGGGAAGATCCCACATGCCGCGGAGCGGCTGGGCCCGTGAGCCATGGCCGCTGAGCCTGCGCATCCGGAGCCTGTGCTCCGCAACGGGAGAGGCCACAACAGTGAAAGGCCCGCGTACCACAAAAATAAATAAAAATTAAAAAAAAAAAAAAAAATGTTATGTTCTTAACAAACTTTATTTTCTTTTTTTACACTGAAAATAAATACCTTGCTAGTAAGGTTCATTTCTAAAGCTCAGTTTCATTCCCATTGAATGGTTTCAAATTTCCATATGTGAAAGAGCTTTCTAATGATGAAATATACAAACATACCTTTGTTCACTTAAAACATGAGCACCAATCTGTTTTTCTTGTTTGTTCGTTTGTATTTTTGTTTTTTTAATTTTTGGCTGTGAGGCGCGGCACGTGGGATCTTAGTTGCCTGACCAGGGATCAAACCCGTGCCCCCTGCAGTGGAAGCTCGGAGTCTTAACCACTGGACCGCCAGGGAAGTCCATGAGCACCTATCTTAAATTATTGTTAGACATCATTAAAAATATTGAAGTATGAAGGAGAGAACTGACAGGAAAAAAGCAATGTTGTTGTCAGTTTTTTGTACATGTATTTAAAATTTTTACAATTATGGGATTATACCTCTCTCGGTTAGTTCACTTTTTATCCCATCTTGTGCCATAAGGTATTAGAGGGGTGAGTGAGTGTGAGTGTGTGTGTGTGTGCACACGTGCAGTCAATCACAAATGCCCACAAATGTTGCCCAATTGAAGACTATTACTTCTGTCTGAACTAAGGAAGTCTATGAGCTTCCTACAAAAAATTAAAACTCTGCAATATTTTGCTGTTACTTCTGACATTTTGATTCAGACTTCAGAAGTTTTATTTCATCTTCTAGATTTTCTTAGATTGTATTCTAATGTTTCCTAGATTATTTTGCTTAGAAGACTAGCAACAAAATACAATCAATTAATAATAAGCCTCCTTGAACAAAACTATAAATCAGTTAGACCGAACAGACATCTATAGAACATTCCATCCAAAACAGAAGAATATACTCATACTTTGCAAGTGTACGTTGAACATTCTCCAGAACAGATCACATGTTAGGCAATAAAATGAGCCTCAATAAATTTGGAAGGATGAAATCATACAAAGCATATTCTTTGACTACATGGAATTAAAGTAGAAATCAAGGGCTTCCCTGGTGGCACAGTGGTTAAGAATCTGCCTGCCAATGCAGGTGACACGGGTTCAAGCCCTGGTCTGGGAGGATCCCACATGCCATGGAGCAACTAAGCCCATGTGCCACAACTACTGAGCCCGTGCTCTAGAGCCTGCAAGCCACAACTGTTGAGCCCACGTGCCACAACTACTGAGCCCACGCATCTAGAGCCCCTGCTCTGCAACAAGAGAAGCCACTGCAGTGAGAAGCCTGCACACCGCAATGAAGAGTAGTCCCCACTCACTGCAACTACAGAAAGCCCGCGTGCAGCAATGAAGACCCAATGCAGCCAAAAATAAATAAAAATAAATACATTTTTTTTAAAATGCAAAAATAAATAAAGTAGAAATCAATAACAAAAGGAAAATTTTTTTTTGGAAATTGACAAATACATGGAAATTAAACACCAAACTCATAAATAACCAATGAGTCAAAGAAGAAATCACAAGGGAAATTAGAAAATACTTTGTGATGGATGAAAACAAAAACACAACATGCCAAAACATATGGCATGCAGCAAAAGCAGCGCTTAAAGGGAAATTTATTGCTGTTAATGCCCACCTTTAAAAAGAAGAAAAATATCAAATAAATAGCCTAAACTTTTGCCTTGAGGAACTAAAAAAGAAGAAACAACTAAACCACAGGAAGCAGAAGGAAGGAAGAATTAAGACTGGAGTGGAAATTAATGAAACAGAAGAACAGAATAGAAAAACAGAGGAGAAATATCAATGAAACTGAAGATGGTTCTTTGAAAATATAAACAAAGTTGACAATCTTTTAGTTAGACTGACCAAGAAAGAAAGAAGACTCAAAATTACTAAAATTAAGAACAAAAGACATAACTACTGACCTTACAGAAATAAAAAGAATTATAAGGGAATGCTGTGAACAACTATTTGTCAAAAAACTAGATAAATGACATGGACAGATTCCTAGAAAGACACAAACTACCAAAACTAATTCAAGAAGAAATAAACAACCTGAATGGGTCTGTAACAAGGGAAGAGATTTAATTAATATTTTAAGACTTCCCATAAAGAAAAGCCCAGCCCCAAGTGGTTTCACAGGTAAATTTTACCAAACATTTAAAGAAGATTTAAGACCAGTTCTTCACACATTCTTCCAAAATAGAAGAGGAGGAAACAACTCCCAAATCTTTCTTTGAGGCCAATATTGTCCTAATATCAATGCCACACAAAATAGCACAATAAAACTACAGATCTATATCCCTTATGAATATAGATGCAAAAATCCTCACCAAAATACTAAATCCAGAAACATATAACAAAGATGAGTTACCATGACCAAGTGGGATCATCCCAGGAATCCAAGGTTAGCTTAATATCTGAAAATATACCACATTAATAAAATGAGCAAACTCATAAAATCCAATAATCTATCATGATGAAGCTCTAGGGAGAGAAAAAAAATTTCCTTAATTTGGTAAAGGGCATCTGTGAAAAACTTAGAGTGAACATCATACATAATGGTGAAAGACTGAATGTTTTCTCCTTAGATCAGGAACAAGAAAAGAATGTGCTGGTCTTGCCACTTCTATTCAACATTATACTAGAGGTTCCAGCGAGGGCAATTAGGCAAGAAATAGCAAACATCCTGAATAAGGTATTGTTGTGTAGAACAAAATTTGAAGTTTGGGGGCTGCAAGGGCACTAAAAGCCATTGTCCTTTTGCTGCACATAAAAAGAGAGACAATACTTCACTGTCATATAAAATGGGAGATCCAAAATGGCTTGACTAAGGTGATTAACGTGAAACCATCCCACCAATTGGAACAATTTTAAGGAAAGCGAGGCAAAAACAGATTATTTAGATAAGTGATAACTCTGTTCATGGTAGCAACAAAGAAAGGCTAAATCTTTATGCATTTCAATTAGGAGCTCCAACTCCTGACTTCAGTGAGCTGCTCTCATAGGAAACACCTGTGCAGCAGGCTACATTTAGATGTTTCCAACGAACCATCACGTGGCTGCTTTCAACAAGCTATACAATTAATGTTTTTAAGATCATAATTTAAAGCATTAACTCAATAAACTGCAAATAAATAATGCTATTTTCCTTAGCAAAGGATTCAGAACAAAGCAGTAACCTCCTTTTCATCTCAGATGTATCTACCTCCTGGTATTAGGGCAGTAATTGATTGCCTTTCCACAAATCAACTAATCCCACATTGTAAAAAATAAATTAATTTTCCATGTGCAACAGACTAGGAGTCAACCAAGGATGTGGAATTTTTGTCCATATAATTCCCCGCTGCATAAATAAACAACATAGAGTGTGAAAAGACACCCTGAAATCTATTCCAGAACACTGAAGTATAAAATATACCCGTGTCCTATCAAATTGGTGTGAGTTTATACCGTGAACAACAAGTCACGTGGGTGGTTTCAGTGGCTGGAAAAGGCTCAGACAATGAAAAGGCATTACATTTACAGCTCCCAGAGACTCACTGCATTTCACCTGATCAGTCAGCTTCAGAGTGAAGCATTCTGCTGTATAAAACTAAGTGAAGGGACTTCCCTGGTGGTCCAGTGGGTAAGACTCTGCACTCCCAATGCAGGGGGCCGGGGTTCGATCCCTGGTTGGGGAACTAGATCCTGCATACATGTTGCAACTATGAGCTCGCATGCCGCAAGTAAGAGTTCGCATGCCACAACTAAGAGTCCAAATGCTGCAACTAAGAAGTCCACATGCCACAACTAAAGAGCCACATGCTGCAGTGACAAACTCACGTGCTACAACTAAGACCTGGAGTGGACAAAATAAATAAATAAATAAACATTAAGAAAAAAAAAAACCTAAGTGAAGAAATAGTGTGCAACAGAAAAAAGGGATTAGCCAAGTTATACAGATAATATCATGGTGGAAGCCTATTGGGAACTGTCTAATACCTTATTAATGTGAAAAACCTATAAAATAAAAGTCATTCTGAAGCTACAGTTTTCTGGTACAAACCTCTTGGGATTTCTTCTTGTGTGTGCAAAGCTTCTTTAGGTGATGAGGCAGTGGCTTGAGTGGACAAAATATATTATCAAAGAGCATGTGTGCAAATACACAGAACTAAAAATATGCCTGGATGAAAAAGCCAAAGAATAAGCCTGCTGATTTAGAGGAGTTTCCAACCTAAGAGCCCTGAATCTATAACATAAGACCCAAGATCACTCAAGATCATTCTTGTTGAAGTCAATGAATCTAAAGTGGAATAAACAGAACAGGTGACATTGGGAGATTATCTTATTGACAAAGAGTGAACAGAGAAAACTTCATGAGCTTTATTTATCAGGTTACTATAAATGTAATGCATGACACGGCATCAGAAAGAGAAGACAAAGAGAGGGAAGAATCAAGCCACTGTGAAACGGACAGTAAACAGGTTAGAAGTTAGAAAGCCATGGCATGAAAACAGCAGTGAAGACAACAGAGAAATCCCAGGGTTATTTTGGAGGTATCATCTGCACTAAACTACGACGGGGAAACCCAATTATTTTTAACTTCTAATCATACGGTAAAACAAATTATAGCATTATTTGTATTTTACTCATATTGTGGTTCTGGTCATGTTTATGACTCAGAGAGTCAGAGTTTTAGACAGAGAGCTGATTCTCTTAACTAAGTGAGAATGAAACATTTTAAGAAGCGTAGCTTGTAAATAAATATTTTTTAAAAACCAAACTATAAAGTGGTAGAAGGGAATGTGTTGTATAAGTTAGGCAATAAGAAAAGAAAGTGTCAGACACAAAAGTGTGAAGCTGCAAACCCTGCTTCAGATAAAAGTCACAGGTAAGGAATCACTGACATACAGCATGACCAGTCAATGTCTTAGATAAAATACAATATTTACAAGTTACAATTCATATAAAATTGAGTAAGAGCCATATCGTTAGAATCAATGCTTACCATAAGTTGCAATTAAATGGATAGCTCGATGATGCCCCATCTCCTGGAGAATCTGTAAAAGGTCACCAATAGTCTTGTTTTTCTGTGCCCAGGACCAAAGTAATTCTCTTGTTCCGCTTTTACCCTGGTCTACATATTTTTCAATGTGACGAACATCCAGCCAGCTGCTTGAAAGTCGCTCCGCTGTGGAAATTGTAATAGGAAGAACCAAAGAATAGTTTACTTCTATTGGAATCCCTGTTTTTTTGTGTGTACCTTATATGTTCTGTTGCATTTTATTTATATTTTTATTTTGAACTAATTTTAGCATGTATTTCTCACCCAACTTCCCCTAATGTTAACATCTTATGTAACCATGGTACAAAGATCAGACCCAGAGATTACTAAACTGAAGACCTTATTCTAATTTCACCTGTTTTTCTACTGATGTCTTTTTTCTGTTCTAAGAGCCTATCCAGTTTCTCACATTGCAATTACTTGTTCCTTCTCCTTAATCTCCACTAATCTGATGTTCCTCAGTTTTTCCTTATCTTTAAGGACAGTGAAATGCTGTTGTATCCTTCTCAGTGCATAGTATCAAGAGGTTCATGATGTCCATGTCTTATCACTGGTGATGTTAACCTTGATCCCTCGGTTAAGGTGATATCTGCAGGTTTCCCCACTATAAAATTATTATTAATTATTTTTAACTAATAACTATGTTGGGGGAGATACTCTGAGACTATGGAAGCAACCTGCTTCTCAGATTTTGCCTAAAAATATCTGCATCTATCTATGGTTCTTGTTTATCATAATTATTACTGTGGGGTTTGCTTACTGGTATTTTTCAATTTTCCCTCTATGTTCATTAACTACAATTCTTCTGTAAAAAAGTATTATGTCTTCTTCCCCATTTATTTAGGTAATTAATTTATTTATATCAGTGTGGACTCATGGATATTTATTTTACTCTACAGGTTAAAATCCAATAGCATCATTATTTATTTTGTTGCTAAAATTGCTCCAGCTTTGTCCCTTCAGGCTGCTCCTGTATTCTTTTGGCAAGCCCTATCATTTTGGGAACACTTTCTTATTGTTCTGGTTTTACAAGATGCTCTAGGCTCATTTTGTATTCCCCCTGCCCCAGCCCTTGATATAATTACTTTTCCAAGGAGTCCTGATTCCTTTTATTGGATAATGGTGTTTAAAAAGCAAGAACTTAGATGTTAGATGTGCTCACTGCTGCCAGGTCTTTCAAGCAGACAGAGGTGGGAAATATATGTATGTGCTCTCACCCATGCATCTGTATTTCTGTCTGTACACACGTTAAAAACCATGATTTTTAACTGATCCAAGTCAATACCATATGGCACATTTTAGACCTTTCTCACTTATATAACTTCATTCTCACACGGTGAGAAACTTTGCTCTCATTATCCACAATATATTTGCTTGTTTGTTCAGTTCTACTACGTACATAACGTACGTTCAGAATGGCTAACCCATATCCCTGTGAGGAACACATTAACTAATCAAATTACAGCATTTGTGCACACGTGTTTTTGTCCTCAGGCTAAGGGTATTCTGGGAAGAGCCTGTTTTCCAAGGTTACTTAGTTCTTTTCCCTCTCATTCTCTTCAGTGTGCTTACTCATTGATAATACAGTTAGGTTCATTTGTTGAAGCTTTTATGAAACGCTGTTTAAAATTTTTGTTCTACGTAAAATAGATAGCTGGTGGGAAGCAGCCGCATAGCACAGGGAGATCAGCTTGGTGCTTTGTGACCACCTAGAGGGGTGGGATAGGGAGGGTGGGAGGGAGGGAGATGCAAGAGGGAAGAGATACGGGACATATGTATATGTATAACTGATTCACTTTGTTATAAAGCAGAAACTAACACACCATTGTAAAGCAATTGTACTACAATAAGGATGTTAAAAAAATTTTTTTTGTGTTCTGGACTGTCTTTGCTGATCATTTTTGAGCAATTAAAAGTTATTATCTGGGTAGGGTCAGGGAAATGTTCTACTGGGATAACAGGATTTTAATTACTCGAAAACAGTGTATATGACTTATTTAGGGTCCTGTATAAATACCTTAAAGCTGTACTGAAAGTATATGACTTTTTAAACAATTTTTATTGGAGTATAGTTGATTTAGTATATGACTTTTTATGGCACCCTGAGATAATAGGATTCTTCAGGTAAGATATTACACGGCCTTTCTGCATAACTCCCAAATTTTAAAGTGTATTTTAAGGCAAAGGGGAAGAAAGCAAGCAAACGACAGATGGAAAGAATAGCTTTCTTGTCCCTGGGACAGTACTCCCGGATTAGGCCAGCCATCCTGAGTACTGAAATTAGCAACGTGTTTTAGGGCTGGTGATGGTGATGGCAGCATCCCCTCATACCTTTATCCTCCAGAGTCTTAAAAATTCAGGCAGCCAGATACAGATCTATAGATAAAATCCAACTGTCACCTGAGAGTGGTTGTGGGGACCTGCAACACATCACTGTCACTGGTTGTGGGAATCGGCCCCTCTCCCTCTACCACACACAAATATGGAAGCTGACCTCCAAGAGGAATCAAGGTAACCTCATGGAAGGGCTCACTTTTCCAACAATGATGTGCTCCAAAGGCTGATGTCCTTTTGTAAGACAAACAGGTTCTCAGCTCTGAGAAGAGCAATAAGCCCTAGGGAACTATCTTTTGTTCAGTCTGTTTCAGACTCCACAGGTTTTAAAAATTTCTTAAGGTTACAGTCTTTGAACAAGTTACAGTCTTTGAACAAAGACATCAGAAAGGCAAATGTCTTTTGTTTAATATGGCAGCCCTTGCCCCCATAGTTTCAGTCCTACAAGGGTTTGCTGGACTATTCAATTTCCTTCAGTTTTATGTTCCTGCTGAGACTGTAAGTAAATCCTAAAAGCTGAAAGAGATCACAATATGATACCATTATTGCCCCTATTTCGGAGCAAAAAAATGGACTTGGTAGACATTGTTAGTGCCCACCAATATTTCTAGTCCTCTACTCCATCAGAGAGGATGATATTTTCTTGCTCTAGGTTGGTTACGCCTATGTGTCTCTTCCAGCCAGAAACGCTGAAGAGCCAGGGTGCAATTCACCAGGCTCCCATCCCTGTCACAGCAATGGTAGAAGCACATGTCAAGATGGGGGTGCCCCAAGATGCTGGACCATCACACGGAGATCAGCTGCCCTGGAGTCTCAGTGCTCTTCCCATGAGCCAAAAGTAAGCTTCTGTTATGCTAACCACTGAGATTTAGGTGGTGGTGTTTTTTTTTTTCGTTTTGTTTTTTACTGCAGTATAACTTAGTCTAACCTAACAAATACAAAGTTTTTTATCTTGAATGTTTTATTTTTTTAAATTAATTAATTAATTTATTTTTGGCTATGTTGGGTCTTCATTGCTGCGCGTGGGCTTTATCTAGCTGCAGCGAACGGGGGGGCTACTCTTCGTTGCAGTGCACGGGATTCTTATTGCGGTAGCTTCTCTTGTTAGGGAGCACAGGCTCTAGAGCACAGGCTTCAGCAGTTGTGACACACGGGCTCAGTAGTTGTGGCTCGCGGGCTCTAGAGTGCAGGCTCAGTAGTCGTGGCGCACGGGCTTAGTTGCTCCGTGGCATGTGGGATCTTCCTGGACCAGGGCTTGAACCCGTGTCCCCTGCATTGGCAGGTGGATTCTTAACCACTGTGTCACCAGGGAAGTCAGAGTGTTTTGTTATTTCAGTCACATCTTATACCCGAAAAGAGTGAAAGGAAGTGGCTGCTCTGGTAAGTACATGTCAAACAAGGGAAGATAAAATTGAAACATTCAATCGGAATGCCTGCTTAGGCTGTAGGGGGAAAACAGTTACTACAAAATATATGATATCATTCATTAAGTTGGAATGTTTTTGCCCTTCTTCCATATTTTAAGTTCTGGCAAGACTATCTTCCTTTTACATCTCTTTGTAGAGATGATGTCTCATGAAGAGGCAAGGACTGTCCAAATGCCAATATGTTTTAGATAGAGTAGCACTAAAAAAAAACCAGAAGGGAACCTTCAAAGCAAAAATAGTTGGCAAGACATGCTAACTCTATTTTAAAGTATTTTTGGATGATGTCATCTGCCTATTTGGTTGAGGCACATTTTTATGAACACTTTAACTGTTTCTAAAAGCTCTTGGAGGAAATACTGTATATCAGTGTAATTCAAACGTTTGTTGAGCATCTACTGTGTGCAACAGTGCAGTAACTGCACACAGCATGTGTGAGTGGAGCACGAAGAAGGGTCCCTAACTAAAGATGGGGTATCATGGAAGGCTTACTAGAGGGGTGGTTTCTGGAGCCTGAGCCAAGTTTAAAACTATGAGTATTTCTAAAGAGAGGCCAATTCTTAAGGAATAACTGGATAGGGTATACTACCCTGGGGAGAAAAAAAAAACACTCAAGATTAGAAAACAAGACAAAAGAATGAACTCTGAGCCCCATAGACTATGCTGACTTCTAATGAGAAAAGTCACCAGTCCAGACATCACCGTGGCCCCCTGGATATATGCAGGAACATGTGGGTTTAGTGGTGGATCTGTCACCAACCTATAGTACAACTCCAGACAAGTCACAGCCTCACTGAGCAATCTCAAACTTCCCATCAGTGAATGTCCTTCGACAAACAGTCCCTCCTAAAACAGACACTAAATTTAGTTGCCCTTCGCTGGCCTGCTGATTACATAAGCACTGACTTTAAAACACCTCCAGTCTTTAAAACACTTCCCAGTCTCCAAATGAACGTTCCAATAAGGGAATGCTAAATATCAAATTTCAGCAGAGAGAAAATTTGGATTTCTACTTTGTTAGTAAATCAACTGGCTAACATTTATAGAGGCATAATGTACCATATAAATTAACAATTTATGTAACACACAGCAGGACTTTTTTTTTTTCTTATTAAAACAGTTCCCTTTCCACGTTGACTCTGTGAGATAAGACATGCACATCATTTAACAGGGGTGAAGAAAGAAGATGTCCGTGTGGGCTACCACAGCCCGGGAAGGAGCATGAGGTGGTGGGACATCAGCTGACTCTGCAACAGCAGGGGCCTGGGGTTTCAGTCAGATGAAGGAAGAGGGAAGAGCCTGTCAGATGGAGAGTTGTTCCAGAAATGAAGAAAAGGGCATGAGGGGGCAAAGAGGAGACCACTATGCTTAGAGCAGAGGGTTCAACTTAAAGAAAAGGTGAACAAGCTCCATGAAGTCTCCGTGTTACCTGCATAGGAATGTGCTTAGCACATAGCAGATGTTCCATACGTATCTGCTGAATGACCGACAGAGGCCCTGAGTGTCAGTGTAACTTAAAATTTTTCCCTGAAAGTAAATGGGGCCAATCTAAGATTTCTGAGGAGGTGATGCAAAGATGGAAGCTTTAGTTTTTCGAAGATCCATCTGGCAGCAATAGCAGCAGGAGTCTCATATATAGTATTTGCACATAAAAAGGTATAAACATTTCATGGCTCACAATTCTCTTAGTAGGAAAGGAACAGTTTAAAACTATTAAGGAAATGTGGAGTTAACCTTTCAAGTTCCAGGGGATGTCAGCTTTCCCACATAATTCTATTCCCCATTTTTCTTTTTATTAATTTCTGAATTCCCTTTTTAAAAGTGTAACAGCCTCAACAAAATACTAGCAAACAGAATCCAACAGCACATTAAACGGATCATACACCATGACCAAGTGGGGTTTATTCCAGGAATGCAAGGATTCTTCAATATACGCAAATCAATCAACATGATATTCCATATTAACAAATTGAAGGAGAAAAACCATATGATCATCTCAATAGATGCAGAGAAAGCTTTTGACAAAATCCAACACCATTTATGATAAAAACCCTGCAGAAAGTAAGCATAGAGGGAACATTCCTCAACATAATAAACGCCATATATGACAAAGCCACAGCCAACATCGTACAGGAAGGGTAAGCTGTGACAAGGCGAGAGAGAGGCATGGATATATATACACTACCAAACGTAAGGTAGATAGCTAGTGGGAAGCAGCCGCATAGCACAGGGAGATCAGCTCAGTGGTTTGTGACCACCTGGAGGGGCGGGATGGGGAGGGTGAGCGGAAGGGAGACGCAAGAGGGAAGAGATATGGCAACATATGTATATGTATAACTGATTCACTTTGTTATAAAGCAGAAACTAACACACCATTGTAAAGCAATTATACTCCAATAAAGATGTAAAAAATAAAAAAACTAAAAATAAATCCACTACGTATTTTAAAAAAAAGTGCAACAGGCCATGATTCCCTTGAGCACATCTCTTAGATTTAGCTGGAGGGTGAATGAACAGATGCCAAATGAGCTGAGGTTTTTACAGTTCCGTAACACTGACCCCGGTGGGCAAAGGTTTCTGAGTTTGCACTAAGTCTAAGGAAAGCTAGATTAGACAAAGGCGTTTTCCAAGAGTACATAGTTGACAGTGCTGAAACTGACCCAGCTCAGTGAAAATGGATCCTGAAAGCATGGGTTGCTTCCAGGACTGGAAATGAAATGTTTTCTCTTTCCCTAACTGGTGATTCACCGTACAATCTTAATAGCTTTTCTCCAATGATGATGCATTGGGAATAGAAACACCACTAAAAGAGTATTCTTAGCATCCATAAAATGTATAATTCATTTAGATCAAATTCTGTAAAACAATAGCTTCAATATGATGTGACAGGAATGCAAACTCTTAATTCCTGTTATATTCTTCAACATGCAAAGTTTTCTCTAGTCCTTCCTTACTTGTTCCTTCCGGAATGTAGATCTTTATTTATTAATAGTCCTAAACAAAGAGTGAACTTCCCAATGACTGTTGTGTTGTAAAAGTGAAGAGCCTTCTACATGAAAAGATAAATCAGGAAAAATACGCTGTACTTAAACACAGTTTAAAATCATTTTTTGGAAGGCAAATTTTTTGTGTGAAAGACATCTTGGCATAATATAAGCCAAAAAAGTTGACCTGAGAAGTCCAGAAATAAATTGATCTGAAAATAGTGACAGCTTAATAATCATTCAATGCTCAAAGGTTCTCAGGGCTCTGTTTTGAGAGGGCAGGACTATCTAGGAGTGCTAACGCTGGGGAATTCAGCTGTAGAAATCACTCATCACATGCAAATATGTCTCTGAAGGGGTTTTTTAGAATAACGCAACATACCCTATTTGGAATCTTTGTATTTGCATATAACCACATGCCAAAACCCCTAGGAAACTGTCTGCGCTCTTGCAAAGTTTGTTTTGAGATAACAAAATGGGAAGAGGAAAAGATGGCTTTTTTTTCCCCCCACAAAGCACACAAACAAATTAGGCAATTAAAAAAAAAAAAAAAAACTTGAGGATTTAAAAGATATTTGTAATTCCTAAAAAAGTAAAACAAAACTCAAAAGCATAATTTAGCTCAACTCCTCTTACAGACCATAGCATTAACACCCACTAGGTCATACATTTTACAAGAAATAATACTTGTCCATACTTAAGCTTATGTGTACTTTTTACCCCCTACGTGAGTAGGACTCCTATTTGATAAACAGGAAGGCCTGCGCATGATTTTTCAGGGATCTTTCCATCTGTCCTGCTCTCTCAATCCCAGACCCAGGGAAGGATCAAACTTTAATGACTTCTGGGAGACAAGTGAAGAACAGTCCACCATCAACACCAGTGTTTCAGTCTGGAACTCAGAAGCTGTACAATTCCACACTCAGGGAATCATCAGTACTATTTTCCCATACTTCCTTCCCTTGTTAAACTTTATAGCACCTCTATTGTTCTGTTGCCTATGTTAAATTGGAAAATCCTTACACGCAGGGGCCACGACATTGTATCTAGTATAATACTTTGTCTAAGATTCTGTCCAAAAAGAATGTTTAACAGACATCTGTTCATTCATTAATTCATTCAGTCAACAGATATTTAGTGCATACCTTCTCTGTACCAGGTACCATATTAGATCCTAGAGGAATAAGCAGAAAACAAGCAAACAAAAATCCTTGCCCTCATGAAGCTTATTTCTAGATGGACAATAAACAAAGAAATATAGACGTATGTATATATATATAAAGTATATGAGGAATGATAAGTGACACAGAGAAAAATAAAGCAGTGAAAGAGCATAAGGGAGCACAGAGGTATCAATTTTAAAAGCATAGTTAGGGTGTGTAATAGTTAATCAAAATCAGGAAGGATGTGCAGAAGTAAGCCTCAAGGTTACCTACAGGAAAAACATTCCTTGAATGTCCACGGAGGCCAATTTATCTGGAGTTGAACAAAGAAGAAGAAAGAAGTGAGAAATGCAATGTAGGGCTTTGGTGTTTACTGTGAGATGGGAAGCTACTGGATGGTTCTGAACAGGATAATGGTATAAGATGTTTCATATGTTAAACAGGCTCACTGGCTGCCGTGTTGAAAAGAAACTTGAGGTGGGCAGATGCAGTAGCAAGGACCCCAGTTAGGACACTGCTGAAATTAACCAGGTGGAATCTGATGGTGGTTTGGACAAGGATGGCTGTGGTGACAGTGATAAGAAGTGGTCAGATTGTTAGATAGATCCTGAAGGCAGGGTGAACAGCATTTGCTGAGACACAGGATGTGGTTTGTGAGAGAAAGCAAGAAGTCGCAGAAGACTAATAATTTTGGCCTGAAAAAATGAAGGATGGGGTTGCCATTAACTAAGATGGGGAAAAACTCTGGGGGAGGGCAGTACTTCTGGACTGTTAAGTTGGAGATGGCTGTCAAGTAGGCCAATAGGTGGACTAGGTAGATGGTGCTGACGTTCAAGAGAGAGACCCTGGCAAGAAATCTGGGAGTTATTAGCACACAGACGGCAATGACAAGATAGTGGGTACAGTAGATAAACAGAAGAGAAGAGGTCCATGGACTAATCCCAGGGGCATTCTAAGAGATGAGAGAGAGAACGAGGAACCTGTAAGAACAGAATAGAATAAAGAGTGTAATGTTCTAGAAGGGAAGTAAAGCTTTCAGGAGAAAGGAGTGATCAGCTGTGTCAAATAAGATGAAGACTGAGAACTGACTGTCGGATTTAGCCATGGTGACTCTGGACAAGAGGAATTTCAATGGAGCAGTGCAGTGGGGGGTGAAGGCCTGACTGGAGCAGGTTCAAGGGAGAATGGAGAAAATGGAGAGTGAACAGCCCTTCTGAGGAATTTTACCATAAAGCGGAACAGAAAAAGGGGTGGTAACTGAAGAGTAGAAGTTTGATCTAGATAGAACATTGTAAGATGTGAAAAATGACATGGTGGTCAGAAGAACATGGGTTCTACTCCACTTTCAGGGAGGGGAGGCATAACTCTCTATTCCTTAAGTGTGGGCCACACATAGTGACTTCCCTCCAAAGAGCATAATATGGAAAGGGGTGGGAGGGGGCGCAGAGGAAGACCGCTTTTACAGTGTGGAAACCTGACAGGCACTACTCCAGCCATGGTTAACGTCAACAGCGATCAGTCATGTAAACAGTGTGTTCCCCTTCTAGGATGTAACGAAAATGGCACTCTACCTCTTGTGGTCTGCCTTCCCCAAATCCACAACCTCAGTCTAGGTTGAGAAAAACAACAGACAAATCTCAATTGAGGGACATTCTACACAACAGTAGATCAGCACTGATCAGTAGTGACCAGTACCCCTCAAAACTGTAAAGGTCACCGAAAACTAGAAAAGTCTGAGAAATTATCACAGCCAAAGGCAGCCAAAGGATACATGATAACTAAATGAAATGTGTGAAATGTGATATCCTAGATGGGATCCTGGAAGACAAAAGGGACTTGAGGTAAAAATGAAGGAAATCTGAATAAAGTATGAACTGTATTTAATAATAATGTATCAATATTGTAACAAATGTACCATACTAATGTAAGATGTTAAAAATGGGAAACTGGGTACAGAGTATATGGGAAGGACAGAATATATGAGGACGCTTTGTACAATCTTCTAAATTTTTCTGTCACTTTAAAACTGTTCTAAGAAATAAAGTCTATTTAAAATTAAAGAAAGACAACAACATAGACTCTGGAGTCTGACAATCTGGTTAGAATCCTAGTCTGCAACATACTAGACTATGATTTGAGGTAGGTTACCTAAATTCTCTGAGAGTCAGTTTTCCTATCTATAAAATGGAAATAGGTAGAGTACCTGTCTCAGAGTTTTTGTGATAAATAATGAGATAATCCATGTAAAGTGCTTAGCACAGAGTGTCTAGCAAATAGTATGCACTCAAAAGATGGTGGCGATTATTATTGTTTTAAATCTTTACTAAATATTCAAATGCATATTTAATATGATTTTACATTTAATTTGTTTTAAAGTGATTAATAATAATTTCTATGATAATTTTCTTTCCCTTTTTGAGAGGAAGAAAATTGAATACAACCTATTACATAGTATCTGTAAGCAGGGTTCCTCTCTCATTGAAGTGTTGAGAGGTTTTACAGTGTGAGCTGCTCCAAACAATTTAAACACTAGTTCAAGGTAATGTAGTGAAATCAGTTGTCACCAGAGGCTCTGCATATACGTTATGTCTTTGAGGTAGTATAAGATAATGGCATTTTCTACAGTGGTCCTACTTTCATTATAAAGCCATAAAATCATCAACATCAACCAGAGAATATATTACCTTGTATTACACCATTTTGAATAACAATAAAATATAAGTGATTTAATGATTAATATGTAGAATGTGTTTAAAGATAGAATTAGGTACAGTCACTACAGTTAAGTAACTGCTACAATAAGATGTTATTAAAGAAGAGAATTTGGCCTAAGCAAATGGCTCCCAAACCAGGCTGTATCAGATTCAACCGTGGGGCTTGGCAAAAAACAGAAAGATGCTGGACCCTTGACCCAGACCTACTGAATCAACAGCTCCAGGGGTGGGGCCTGGGCATTTGTAGCTTTTAAAGACTGCACAGGTGATTCCTGTTTGTTAACATCCTGTCTACCTTATCCTGTATACACTGATTATACCATATAGGCCACCATATGAACTGCCTTTGTAAACATAGCTTGTTATTCACCATCATCAAGAATCATGATAAGCTCGAGAACCAACACTTAGTTTGGTTAATCTCTTCCACTGCTTTTCTCTTCTCTTGCCCATTACTATGACAGTTGCTTTCTATATCGAATTTTGGAGCCTCTGTACCCTCAGGCTTTCAGCTGTCCTGAGCATAAAAGAAACTCTCTTCTTGATTCAGTCCTCCAATATTCCCCCTTCTGACCTCTAAGGTCAAGTTTTCCCTCCCAGCACCTCTTTCCCCCCTTTTTCCTTTCACTGTGCCAAAGGAGAAACTCAGCCTATTTAACCACGGGCAGTTGCCCTCAACCACCTGGAACGGAGCCAGCCTTCCCTTTCTGCTGAGCCAACAATTCATGAAGCAGCTGGTCCGTTCCAGGTCTCCTTCTAGAGCTCTGGTCCAGACAGCAGGGGCACAACCCCCTACACAATGAATTATAGCTGGAGTATGAAGGAGTAAACAGTTTAGATTCTTCCCCTATAAGAGAACAAATATACAAAGGAACAATGGCCAGATAGATATACAAACAGAACTCTCACCCACAACATGCATCAACCAGCCCAGGAAGCCAATGTTCTATCTAGAGTAACCAGTCTGGGAAGTCAAACTACTATCTGTAGCAACTAGTCCAGAAAGCCAAACAATAACCCTTATAGCAATTGGCCCAAAATAACCAAGGCTTCATTAATAGCTGATAGCTTTCCTAATTTTTGCCCCAATTCCAATTTAGGGCCAACTGGAGAAAGCCAAATATGTACTCTCAATTAAATAGAATTCCCCACTCCTAGTTGGCCTGCATACATCTTCCCCATGCCAACAGCCTCCAATCAGGGCATACCTGAAGCTTCTTTTTCAGCTATAAAGCTTTTCCAATCCTCTGCTTGCCTTTGCATCTCAGTCAAATACAAGCCATGGGAGCTGACTCCTGACAAGCCTTTGCTTGTTCTCATTTTGGTGATCTTCAGTTATTTCTACTAGGAAAATGGGGCTGCATGTTTGAAATGGTTCACTGAATGGTTCTTTCATGGCAGAAGTGGCTGTACTTTAGGGAGTCTGTGAGATGCAGCTGAAAGAACACAGCAGTACTTGTGACCCTGAGGAAGTCATAGAGGGAAATGTAGACAGACTCCAGAGTCTATGTGTTTTCTGTTTTAATTTTAAATAGACTTTATTGTTTAGAGCAGGGTTTTTTTTTAAGATTTAATTTTTTGGGCTACACTGGGTCTTCATTGCTGCATGCAGGCTTTCTCTAGTTGCGGCGAGAGGGGGCTACTCTTTGTTGTGGTACACGGGCTTCTCATTTCTGTGGCTTCTCTTGTTGCAGAGCACGGGCTCTAGGTGCATGGGCTTCAGTAGTTGTGGCCCGTGGGCTCAGTAGTTGTGGCTCTCGGGCTCTAGAGCACAGGATCAGTAGTTGTGGCGCACGGGCTTAGTTGCTCTGTGGCGTGTGGGATCTTCCCGGACCAGTGCTTGAACCTGTGTTCCCTGCATTGGCAGGCGGACTCTTATCCACTGCACCACCAGGGAAGTCCCAGAACAGATTTAAATATACAGAAAAATTTAGAATATAGTCCAAAGAGTCCTCATATGCTTCATCCTTCCTGTATAATGTGCTTCAAGTCCTCCCTTTGCACTTCCCAGCTGTTGACTTGGGCCAGTTACTAAACCAATGTGCACCACAGTTTTCTCACCTGTTCAAACACTGATGATGTTAATAGCGCCTGCCTGACAGGGGCATTGGAAGGGTTTATGAAACAACGCAGGTAATGAATGAATATCTGAATTTCAATGCTGAGTAAGAGGGGGGAGGGAGGGAGTGAGGGAGAGAGGGGGGTTGGAGAGAAAAGATTCAGCAACACTGAGCTGAACTTCCTGAAAAGGAGCAGTGACCTGGGGCTGAGTACTCACTGTTTCAGATGAGACATATGTTCTTATATTTTCACAGTCTACACCAACCTACTTCACACATTTATGATATCTACTCAGTCCATTCACTAACCATGGACTGGACTAAAAACATTTTTCACTTACAAATTCAGTACCTCTAGGAAACCAACGGGTGCAAAAACTGCCATGCCATCAACCATTTCAAAAAGATCTAGTGTGGGAGGGTTATGTCTCAAATGCATACTAGAAATGCCCATGCTTTCCAGAAATCAGAGTTTCCTGATTTTTACTGAAGGGCTACAATATAAATTACAGAGCCTATAATGAACAATCTTTATACAACTAGAAACCCAATGCCACATTCCATAAAGTGTGACCATACTGTTCATCAACAACAAATTAAACTTTCTTCCTCCTTGGTCTTCTGCTATTTTGGGTAAGAATAATAGCCATTTCCGAGAATTAAGGCTAAGCTGCTTTGACATATTTGTGCTTATTTTCAACTAACACTAATTGCGACATCATGGGGTATCAAATCTAACCATGAACGCACGTACTTACAGATTTTTGCCTGAATTACTTCTGATCACACTCAACATTTCCAACAGGCCGTTGCTCAACTTTCCAAAGTCTGCAGAAAATGAAGTCTTGGAGCCAACTTGCTAGACTAAATTAAAAAGCCACTCTCTAGCCTAAAACTTCATTCCACCAGATTGGGTAAATAAGGTATATTTAATTAAGCAAACTGGGAGCCACGTTAATTACAAATAATGTTTTACTTTAGCATTTCACCTGAAGTGTAATTAAGGGGAGTGCATTGAAAACACCACAGGATAAATATTTTAAAGGTATAAACATGTCTTCATACGAAAATTATATTCTGGGGGTCATTTTGAAAGGACAGGAAGACATCCCACAGGCATTTCTTATTGAAAATATTCCGAATCAAGCAAGGCAGGAATCGTGGAGAAACATCAGATGGTTTCACTGGGGGAGCTGGTTTCCCCAAGGCTCCGGTCACTTAAATCTTACCCGAAGTTTCAGTGACGAAGGGGGAGCTCGGGGGTGGGCCTGGGGAGTCGCTCCCAGTGCGAGCGAGAAAAGCGCGGGTTCGCAGCAAGGACCCCCGGAGGCCGCGCAGTTCTGGACCTTGCGGGCCGCACGATTTTAAACAGTCCTTTCGCTCCTCCGGCTTTGGGACGTGAGTGATGAGACCAAGCAGAGAGTGAGAGGTGGAGAAAGACCAGAAGCTCAGAACTGATGGAGAGTCCGCCACCCCCTCGACCTGGCCTGGATGGATATGAGATGACCTGTCATGACTTCTTTTTACAAAGTTATTTCGGTTTGTCCTGTTTCTTGAGGAGCACTTGGAAAACCCAGAAAAACTGAAAGAAGAAAATAATCACTCATAGCCCCCCCTCCCCAGCTGAAGACAGCCACTCTAAACGTTTGGCACATTTTCCTCCCAACTTTTACCGAAGTTAAACAGGTAAATGTGTATGTCTGAAATAATAATTGGAAAAAGATGAACCTAGATACCAAGAACAGAAAAACATAAGAGAGAACGAAATGAAATAAGAGTGTGGTCGTTTTCTTCTCGAGGCTGTCCTTTGTCCAAACTGCTATTTGGTTTTACTACCTTCTCTTGTCCATGGGCTTTCCTGATGAAGCATTTTTCGACCACTTTTTCCTTCCTCAAAGTGCTTCACAGAATCTTCCTCTTGCTTTCAACAGGGAGTTTAAGTAAAATTGGCTATTGTTTTGAAATCTTCTACCGTTTATGCTGTAATATCCCACCGCAGGCATGATACGAATGCCACTGCCAAAAAAGAGGGGATGCTTCGAAAGTGGTGAGAAAAATCCCAGCCTGAAGGACTGAAGAGTGGACGATGGCTCTCCGCTGAAAAATATCAACACCTGTTTGCAACCTTTCAGATTTGTACTTTTGGGGAATGACGCCCTCTAGAGATCAGCAGTGATGATGCACCATCATTTCGTAGCTACCTGAATTTCCAGGTAAAATATTCCACAAAATGTACTTGAAAATTGGTAAAACCAACATCGTTTGGCCAAGAGTTTCTGTATCCCTGTTTTCAATGTTCACATGGCTTTGTTCAAATGGCTAAAATTTTACAGCCAATCTGTACACGCTTTAGAAGCCCTATACCCCTCAAAGGGACTACCTGAATAAGCTGAATAATGGAGGCTAATCTAGTAGCTCTTGAATTGCTGGAACAGGGGAGCCAAACTCAAATACGCCAGGAAGCCAGGAAATCACTGTCGCTGAGTGAAGCAGTCAGCACGGATTGCTTTGCCAGATCTTCTGATTTACAGAGAAGGAAGAATTTTATGTGAAAGCCAGACTATGCGAAATCTATGTATAGATTATGTGAAATTTCTTGCATTTTCAATGTTGGCAGTATCAGACCATGCTTCTTCCCTGTTCCCTAAAACTGTCTTTGACTTTTGAACTTTATATCATCAGGCTGTATCACTCACTACTCTTCACTGTTGCCATCATCCACTGCTCTCCCCCACCTCAATTTCTCCTCCTCATTTTTAGACTATGTAGCTCCTGCTTACTGTAATTCTTTCCAGTGCTAATTTCTTCTTAATCCTTGGTGATTTAGAATATATGTAGAATAGATGATGATCTTTCTCATACCCTGGACTCTCAGTTCCTTGATATGTCTTCTCCAGTGATTTTCCCCTCCCCACTATTTCAGTCACTTACTCATCCCCTAGAACTTCTTATTATCAATAACTGCACCCCCGTCTGTAAATTCTATTTCATTAATCTGCTCGAGATTCATTAATAGTACATCCCCTATCCTCTAGTACTCTGACCCCAACAACACCTACCCCCGTCTGGATACCAAGTCCAAAATCTTGCCACGTCCTCTCTGGCCCCAACCTCTTGACGTTCTCACTTTTCTCTTTATCCATAAAGTCCACACTCAATTATTATAATCCCTCCCTTGCACATTCTGTCCATTCTCTTGCTCCCCTCTCACTTTGTTGAACTCCCTTGGCAAGTCTACCATACTGATGAAATCCAGTTTTCCAATTCTGAGCTCCACCCATACACCTGAATGTAGCTGGAAGGGGGAGGGGGAATAAAAACCCTGTTAATTGGACTCAGTTTACAATCAAAGTCATGGCTCTCAAGTGGGCCCTTTATGCTGCCAGGCAGTCACACCTGTGCCTTTAGTCCATTTACTCTGCTGGTCTCCTTGACAACTAGTATATGGCGTCTCTTTTCTCCTCAATCCCATCACATTCTCCCCCATCCTCATGCTCAGCTGATGATCTTGAGAGTACTGATGCACCAGAAGAAAACTTCCACAGAATCTCATTACCATATCGACGGTACCTACCTGCATTTGTACTAATATGCACTCCCCCTCCCACCACCTTTTCCATGGATCAATTATCTAGGCTCCTAAATCTAATCTCTTCACTTGGGCACTAGATCCCACCTCCTGTCCCCTACTCAAAGACATTAAGGGCAGCTGTTCGCACGCTCTGCAAAATCAACAATTTCTCACTGTTTACTGGATCGGTTCTATCAGCATACAAATATGAAGTTATTTCTTCCATCTTAAAACAAACCAAAAAACTTTTATGATGCCATTGTCCCCTTTTTTTTTTTTTTGCTGTACGCGGGCCTCTCACTGTTGTGGCCTCTCCCGTTGCGGAGCGCAGGCTCAGCGGCCATGGCTCACGGGCCCAGCCGCTCCGCGGCATGTGGGATCTTCCCGGACCGGGGCACGAACCCGTGTCCCCTGCATCGGCAGGCGGACTCTCAACCACTGCGCCACCAGGGAAGCCCCCATTGTCCCCTTTGATGCCACAATCATCCCATTACCTTGCTCCTTTTTGTAGTAAAGAGTTGACTATTTCATCTCTAATTTTTCTCCTAAATTTTTCTCTTAAATCCACTGTAACTAGGGCCATCTGTCCCACCTTACTCCATTAAAACTGCTCTCTTCAGGGTCACCTATGTCCATATCACTGCCGAAGATAATAGACAAGTTTCAGTCCCCATCTTACTTGACCGACTAGTAGTTTTTGACGCGGTTGATCACCCCCTCCTTGTACACTTTCTTCATTTATCTTCCACATTCTCTTACATTTTCCCTGACTTAATTGGTCACCCTTCAGCTTCCCTTGCTGTTCCTCCACTTCTCCCTTAACTCAATGTCAGAGTGCGACAGGGCTCAGTCCATAGTCCTCTCCATTGACACCTACTCCCTTGGTGATCTCAGGTGATTTCGAGGCTTTAAATACCAGCTATCTACCCAGCACTGCCAAGTGTACATGTTTAGCCCAGACCTCTCTCTTGAACTTCAGACTCATGTCCAAAACTGAACGTTTGATCATGCCTCCTGAACCTGCCCTTCAACATTCTTCCTTATCTAGGTTACTGAATTCTTCCAGTAGCTTGAACCCAAAACTATAGAGTCATCCTTGGCTCCTCCTTTTCTTCACAGCCCATGTTCAATCCACCAGCAAATCCCGCTGACTCTATTCAGAATATATTTAGAACCTGACACTTTTCTCCACCTCCACAGCCGCCATCCTGGTTTGAGTCATCACTATGTCTTGTCCAGATCACTGTAGTTTGTCTCTTAACTAAAAGTAGCTTTCACTATTGCTTCCTACAGGCTTTTCTCAACACTGCAGCCAGATTGATCTTTTTAAATCAAATCTGATTAGGCCTCTCTTCTGTTCAGAAACCAGGAATGGCTTCTAATTTCAGTCAGAAGAAAAATCCGATTCTTCATACGTGCTGCATTCTCTCTCCCACTCCCCCTCCACTCTGTTACCGTCTGATCATGGTTCCTGGTTCATTCTGCATAGCCACACTGACTCCTTGCTGGTCCTTGAACACAGCAGGCAGAATCCCTCATTAGAGCCTTTGTACTTGCTATTCCCTTGCCTGGTATGCTCTTCCATGTGGCTAAGGTCTACCCTTGACCTCCATATTTAAAATTGCTATGGTCCATGTACTCAGATTCACACTGGCATGTGACTGGAATTGGCAATAATTCATGGCCGCAGGAACCAAATCTCATTCAGATTTCTCTCTTTCTTGATCTGAATAAGAACAGGCGGCAGCTCTGGCCATCTCTGGAACCACTTTGCAACCACACAGAGATCAATATTAGAATAAGTGAGTCTTAGGGATGGTCTAGTGAGAGAAAGAACCAGATGCTTGATAAGGTCATTAAGTTGCTCATTTGTTTTATGCCTGGAGAATGTCCTGCTTGTGGACTTATAATTATATGACATAAATTCCCTTATTAAATCAGTTTTTAAACCAAGGATCTTGTCATTTGCAGCTAAATGCATCCTGATTCACTGAACAGACATTTGGTATTACTCCCTGATTTTGCTGAGGGCCTGAAACCTATGGGAGGGAAACCAACCCCTGTCCAAAACTGGAGTTCAAATGTACATTTACAGCTATATCTGTGGGATGTGAGATAGGCATGGAAACTGGATTGCAGAGAGAGACAACTGGGTCCCTGAGAGAAAATGAATGTTAGTAGAGAATGATTCTGGCAGTGTGGGTGGAAGCAATGTGAAGTTCATGAGACGTGCCTGAGACTGCGCTAGACGTGCATGAGACTGCACCAGAATCCATGAAGACTCAGACCCCCTGCCAGCATACATGCTTTCTAGTGAAGAGAGGGCTGTGGTGAAACCGCAAAACTGCTTCACACTATGACCTAGCCCTTTGCCACGGAATGCTCTCTAGAGCCACCCCTCCCCCTCAAGTTTTGGACACTAGAAGAAGAAAGTGTTTCCACCCCAGCTGGAGGTAAGAGAGTAATGAACTGCCAAGATTACAAACGGAGATGCTGAGGAAACCCTGAAGGCCAAAGTGACAATGGCACAGATACATGGTATTATCAGTGGTGAAGCTCCAGCTAAGCACGGGCATCAAAGCCTCAGAAATCGAGAAACAGGTGAGAGAAAGCAGGTGAGGCAGATAACAGCTCTTAATATGTATGAGACAACTATCTTGGTGGCAGCTATCTACCCAGTATCCCTAAGGATGAATGTTCAAAGGACACACAGGCTTGTGGGTCGTAGGGAATTTTCTGGTTTCAGAAATAATTTTTGAAACAAAGATCACTAACCTATATCGTCTTTGAGTTTCATCTCATCCTTGAGCCTTATTCTAGAGGGTCATAGGTGCCCTGGGGCTCAGGAATAGGGTAAAGATCAATAATGGGGTGAGAACATTTGTAGTGTGCATTACTTGGTAATTTTAAAAAGTGAAAGTTCAATGGTTTCTTGGGCTTTCATCAAAATGACCTCACAAAAATAACATGCAATAATTATTCCCCCAGTTCCTTCTCTCTTTCTCCCTCTCTTCCTCTCTCTCTCTCTCTCTGTACTTTTAAAGAACATTAGGGTTGCATTGTCTTGTAACTCAGCCTTTTCCCATTTAAGTTATCAAAACATTTTTCTAAAAATCTATTATTTCACAACATAATAAATACTAAAATTTTAACAATTATCCTTTTAGGGTTGATAGGAAGGATTTGGGGGATTTTATTTTCTTACTTTGTGTTTTCTAAACTTACTAAAGTTAACGTATTATCTCTATAATTAGAAAACCTTCAACTATAGAAAATAATTTTTTCCAGCACTTTTATGGTTCATCCCATTTCACTATTTCCTTTTCAAATTATTTTCACAGTATTTTTCATCCCAGAATGTATTTCTAGAATAAGTTTTGCCTAACTTGCATGCACACAAACAGAGAGAGGGAGAGGGAGAGAGAGAGAGGGAGGGAGGCAACACTCTGGTGTCTCTTCTTAGAAAGACACTAATCCTATCTGATCAGGGCCCCACCCTGCATGGCTGTTAGCATAACTGGGCCATCTTGGGCCTGTTCAGTTCCTCCTGTCCTTCCACTGACCCTATCTAGGGCTGTACTGTGTAGTGAATCTCTTTTCTGTCATCAAGGGCTTTGTAGTTATTAGATAGTGTTTAGTGATCATTAGGTCCAGGTAGCCTCTATGCTCTGTTAGTCCCCAAATGATGAAAAATGTTGCTGACTTATTCCCTGTGCCCTCGAGACTAGTAACCCCTTCATAAATCTAGGAGTACACATCCTGTTTCCAAGCACCTACCCCCATAACCCTATAAAATTGTCCCAATGGCCCCTCAGCTGTGTGGAGTGAAGCTTTGAATGCTTCCAGATTGTTGTCCAACTAATCACCCCCTGTGAGTAAGTTACCCTATAATAAACTGATCCATCGAGTGTATGGAGCTGCCTGCCTCATTTTTCAGTCTTAAAATGCATTCTTAGTTCAGTGGATACGTTTTGTCCCTTCCGTTCTCCAGCACACCCTATGACCTCATTAACCTTAATTGCCTCCTTAGAAGCCCCTTCTCTGAATTCACCCATACTGGGGGTTAGGGCTTCAATATATGAATTGGGGTGGGGGGAATGACACAGATTTCAGTTCATAGGAAACCCTCTGCACGTAAATTCAAGAAACAATGCCACATCATCAGGTTTCAGAGTACACATCCTAACAACACTTGGTAATTAGTTATCTACATCATGTAGCCTTTCATAGTGGTCATAGTTCCTCTTGTTCTTGTACTGAATTTATTTCATTGTTCTTAACTTTTTAAGATTTTAATCTGGTGTCTTGATAATGAAAGCAGTAACAAGTCTGTATATGAAAATATCCAGCATGTTTGGGTCTAAAGGTACTAGTAATTTTTCAGATCAAATGGCCTCAGGGCTTATTCTGAGCATTAGTCTCTCATCACATCATCTTTCTTGAATTTTTGCCTTTTTTTCCTCTATGATGATGCTTGGTATTTTCTTCCTATATTCGTGATTGTTTCTTCTGTTTTCCGAGCTGACTCTTACTCTGGCCTGTACTATGCACCCACAGGCAGAATTCTTGGATCTTTTTATTCCAGATGTTGGAGATTTCATATAATCTCATTTTCATCTATTATCTCTATGTGGACTACACTTACATATATATATAATCTGTGTCTCAATTTCTGCCCTGAAAACCGCACACTAATATTTGTGTCTTCAGCCCTAGCCCGCCCTGCAGACTCCCTTCTCACTCCTGTCTCCAGTCTTTATTTATTTCATTTAAGTTTTTTGCTTTCATCTCAAATCAACATGCCCCAAACTGATAATTTTCTGAAAAATCAACTCCTTGTTTCTGGTGACATGGCCAAGGGAACTCTTAGTAATTTTCATTAATAGATTGATATATTCAAAAGAATTTCTGAGCAACTGCTGTGTCAGACATTGTGCTAGGTGCTATATTCGATAAGTCACAAAATTTTTTCTTCTGTAATGTCTCTCATAAGTGTCTGAGTCTTTTCCAATTTGTCTTTACTAGTTATTTCATGTTTGTGTTTTTTTTTGTTGTTGTTTTGCGGTGTGTGGGCCCCTCACTGTTGTGGCCTCTCCCGTTGCGAAGCACAGGCTCCGGACGCACAGGCTCAGCGGCCATGGCTCACGGGCCCAGCCGTTCCGCGGCATGTGGGATCTTCCCAGACCGGGGCAGGAACCCGTGTCCCCTGAATCGGCAGGCAGACTCTCAACCACTGCGCCACCAGGGAGGCCAATGTTTGTGTTTTTTGAGTATGTCTTGCCTGGTGAACCCATACTTATCCACTGAGACCAGTTGAGAAGTCACCACCTCTGTGTTGTAAATTGACTTGTGTAATACCAAAATATGTGCTTAAATCCTAACCCTCGGTACCTCTAAATGTGACCATAATTGGAAACAAATTCTTTGCAGATGCAATCAAATTAAGATGGGGTCATACTGGATGAGGGTGGGCCTTAATCCAGTGACTGGTGTCCTTATAAGAAGAGGGAGATTTAGACATAGAGACACAGAAGGTAGAAGGCCTAGTGCCACTGGAGAGACATAGAACAGATTCTAAGAGCTTCTAGAAGGAACTGACCCCGCTGACACCTGGATTTCTGACTTGTGGCCTCCAGAGTTTTGAGAAAAGAAACATCTATTGTTTTAAACCCCAGTTTGTGGTAATTTGTTACAGCAGCCCTAGCAAACTAAAACACTCTGTGAGGCCGTTTATAACCTCCGCAAAGTTAATCATTCCTTTTTTGGTTCTATAACACTCAGTACTTATTTCCATCATCACTTTTTGTTGTTGTTTTTATTTCCCCGTGGGCTTGTTGAGGGTTGGAGTGTAGTGGGACAGCCCTAGTCATCTTTGGGTACCTTGCATACTGCTTGGCACAGGGTAATTTCTCGACAAATGTTTAACAAATGAAAAAAGTGATGATTTTGCCTCTAGCCAATAATAATTACAGCTATCATTTACTGAGCACTTCCTCTGTACTGGGCTCTGTGTCAGTACTTTACATACTGTGTTCCAACTACAATATGCTGATACCAACTGAGTGTATTACAGGTGAATCTAATTCTAATACTCACTGCTGGAGTTAGCATGGACCCCACAAGTTAAGGTCAAAGGCCTTCATTTCTGACACTAACTACCCAGAGTTAATACAGGTCCTTCAAGTTAAGGGCTCACTCCCACATGACTAACTCCACTTCAGATGCCAGCTGCGAGTCTTAGGTAACCCAAATCTACCTGTATTTCTGCCTATTTGACTACAGAGTTCCCGGAATCCAGCCCCCACCAATTTGATAATTCACTAGAACAACTCACAGAACTCAGGAAAACACTATACTTATGATGACCATTTTATTATGAAGGACGCAAATGAATAGCAAGATGAAGAGGTAAACAGCACAACAAGGTCTAGAAGGGTCCTGAGCTTCCTTGTCCCCTCCAGGTGTACCATCCTCCCAGGACACGGATGCTTTCCTCAACCAACAAGCTCCCAGAGCCTCACTATTTCAGAGATTTTATCTAGGATTTTGTTACATAAGCATGATCGATTAAATCATCCACCACTTGATTGAGTTCAAGATCTAGGAGGGTGTGGCTGAAAGTTCCAACCCTCTAATCACAAGCTTGGTCTTTCTGGCTTGGCCAGTCCCTTCCTTGTAACTATCTCAAGGCCCACCTAAGTCACCTCATGAATTAGCATAAATTCAGATATGGAGGAAAGGGGTTCTTTGTGAATAACAGAAGATACTCTGATCACTCCAGAAATTCCAAGGTTTTTTGAAGCTCTGTGCCAGGAACCGAGAACAAAAACAAAATACATTTTTTATTATACCACACATATGTATTCACATGAGGGCTCCTTGAAGTAGGTATCTGTGCCATCTGCATCTTACAGACGAGGAAATTGAGGCTTAACCTCAAAACTGTGTTGCCTGTCTAGCCTAGCTTTCTCCCAATCCATTTTATTTCCAAGTTAAGCTACATTAAACAGAGATTTCATCACATTACTTCCTTAGTGACTCTCTATTACATAATAAAGGCCTACTATTCAAGTTTCTCTAAAGTCTGTTTCATGGTGGTTGTGTCCATTTCTACCTCTGGCCATGCTTAATGCCTGCTTTTCCTCCCTCCTTCTAACATTCTCCCCATTCCTTAATAACTCTCAAATCCTACCTATTTAGATTCAGTGAGGGTGAGATAGTAGAGCACCTGCTATCACAGAGTTAAGTGCTTTACACATGTTGTCTCCAACGTTACAGATGTTAATACTCCAGTAAACCCACAGTTTAGGTGTTCTGATTCTTAGTTTACAGTAGAAAAAAATCCAGGCCTGGAGATATAAGCTTGGGTGCTTGAAAGTCAGTGAGTGATTGAGCTAGGATTCAGACTCAAATTTATTTAGCTCTAAAAGCCCATGCTCTTTTTTGGTAATTCATGAGATTTGTAAACCTCTACTGCTCTGGTCCCTAAACTTGAGCTGTAGATAAAACTCTAAAGATAAAAAAAATTTCAAGATAGTAGCAGCTTAAGTCTCTACTTCCTTCAATGTTGAACACAGATTATTATCTAAAAGCCAAAAAAAAAAAAAGGTTTTCAAGTCAATCTAGGAATAGGATAGAATTATTATAGTCTGGGAATAATCTAGAAGAGATTTTAGCCTGTAGTTGGTAGAACAAACATATTAAATGAAAAGGAGGGGAGAAAGAAGAAGAAACAGTAAGAAAGAAGAGGAAAGATGCAGGAAGAGGAGAGATGCAGATAGGTCTTTAAAACCACTGAAATTTGTTTAGATTAGTGACTTTATTTACAGAGCACTCTGTATGAAATTTCAGCTTTAAAGGAATAGAGGAGGGAATTCCCTGGTGATAACGGTGGTTAGAGCTCTGTGCTCTCACTGCTGAAGGCTGGTGTTCAATCCCTGGTCGGGGAACTAGATCTCACAAGCCGTGTGGCCAAAAAAAAACAAAAACAAAAACAAAAACAAAACAAAACAAAACGCAATGACAACAAATAAACTTGTTCTTGAAAATATAAGCTTAAAAAAAATAGAGGATACTGAGTTATTGGATTCCATATCTGCAATTAAGTGCTTTATTGTCATAAGGTAACTTTCTTATCTAAACTGAGGGGGAGCAAATAACTTTTGTCACTTTTAAAAACACAATTTAAAAATTTTAGTACAATACACAAAACAGTACACAAACCCTCAGTATAAACAGCTTGCTACATTATCACAAGTAAACATATGTAATCAGCCATCCCAGAAGTCCTTCTAAGTGCCTTCTCCCAGTTCTTATCCCTTCTTACTCCCCAAAGATAATTTCCTGATGTCTAAGACCACAGGTTAATTTTGCTTGCTTTTTAAAAATTAATTAATGTTTGGCTGCATTGGGTCTTTGTTGCTGCGTGTGGGCTTCTCACTGTGGTGGCTTCTCTTGTTGCGGAGCACAGGCTCTAGGCGTGCTTGCTCAGCAGTTGTGGTTCGTGGGCTCTAGAGTTCATGCTCCCTAGTTGTGGTGCACAGGCCTAGTTGCTCCATGGCATGTGGGATCTTCCCGGACCAGGGCTCGAACCCGTGTTCCCTGCATTGACAGGTGGATTCTTAACCACTGCACCACCAGGGAAGTCCCCTTTTGCTTGCTTTTTAACTTTACACAGAATCTCATAGTGCATATTCTTTGTATTTGGTTTCTTTTGCTTAACATAAGGTTTGTGAAGTTCATTCATGTTGTATATAGTAGTAATTTGTTCATTTTCGTTGTAGAAACTATGCAAGTATATGAATATACCACAATTTTTTAGTCCATTTTACCAACAGTGGTCAGTTAGGTTGTTTCTAGTTTTTGGCTATTATGAATAAGGCTGCTATGTGTATTCTTGGTCATCTTTTACAAATATATGCATGCATTTCTGTTGAGCATATACTCCATGTAGGAGTGGAATTGCTGAGTCATAGGCCTTGTTGTGTATGTTCAGCTTTGGTGGATATTGGCAAACAATTTTCCAAAGGGCTTTCTCCATATACAGTCACACTAGCTGAGCCAGCTACATGTGTGGAACCCGGTGCAAAATAAACATGCAGGGCCCCTTGTTTAAAAGGCAGGGAGAAGTCCCATTAAATGTACTAAAACACAAAGCTTTTTTGTTTCTTTTGCAGTCTCTTGACTTGCCACGATTTTTTTTTCTTATAAATTTATTTATTTATTTTTGGCTGTGTTGGGTCTTCGTTGCTGCATGCGGGCTTCTCACTGCGGTGGCTTCTCTTGCTGCGGTGCACAGCCCCTAGGCGCGCGGGCTCAGTAGTTGTGGCGCACGGGCTTAGTTGCTCCGTGGCATGTGGGATCTTCCCTGACCGGGGATCGAACCCGTGTCCCCTGCATTGGCAGGTGGATTCTCAACCACTGTGCCACCAGGGAAGCCTGCCATGATTTTTTAACTTGCTATTTAATATCATTTTAAGTAAAGAAAAAAATATCATTTAAAGTTATTAGCACAGATTTTACCATTGATCTTTATATTGTGCAATGCCAGTTTTAAATGCAAACTCATGTGTGGAATCATCAAAATTACATAATTTGTATTTCATAGCTTGTACATGCTTATGTATTTCATTCTTACTTCAACTGTGGAAAAGTTGCATGAAATTAACTCAAAATGTTTTTATTTCATTTCCTGATATGTTCACAATCTACCAACACTCTCTACCTTCAGCTTCTGGATAAGGATGGACTAAAGGGAAAACAAACTATAGTTGTGCTATCTCTCTTTCCTTCTATATCTTCATTTATAGTGTAAGTGGTTGGCTAATGCTGGGAAGTAACACAAATTTTAAAAGTTATGATAGGATTCCTTGGTCATTCACGTTTCTTAGAACACGATTCTTTCTGCAAAGTAAGTTCTGGTTGGTAAGGAAAGCTTGGCCTCTTTCAGCTGCCTGCACCCTCCCTCCCTTTCTCTTTACTAAGCTGCAGATGTAACGCATTTATCTTGTACTGTTTTGTTTTGCTTTTGCTTTTTTCTTTTTTTTGGCCATGCCGTGAGGCTTGTGGGGTCTTAGTTCCCCTACCAGGGATTGAACCGGGACCTCGGCAGTGAGAGCACAGAGTCCTAACCACTGGACCGCCAGGGAATTTCATCTTGTACTGGTTTCAATCTAGCCTAACTCCCATGCATTACAGGTCTAAAAGAATTCTGCACTAATGGGGCTGCCTGAATGCTAAATGCAAATGGTTGGCATGGAAGAGTGTACACACTTATATATCGTGTGTAACTCTTCTGCTCATGCTCCATTGTGCTTTCACTTATAAAACACAAGTTCAAGGGAAAAATTATGAAGAATTGCAAAATGGCGACAGTTGAACATTAAGTCAACTGCAAGGTCCTTCTGAAAGCAGGGCCCTATGCAACTGTACAGGTTACATGCCTATGAAGCCAGTTCTAGTTTAAGAGTTCCAGTTAATCCACAACCTTTTCAACACTTGGTATTGTCAACCTCTTAACTTTAGTCATTTGGTGAATGTGTAGAGATATCTCACTGTGGCACTGATCTGCATTTCTTTGAACATTGAGGGTCAGCATCTTTTTATATGTTTATTAGTCATTTAGTGTGTGTGTGTGTGTGTCTGTGTGTGTGTGTGTGTGATGCCTGTTTGCCTTTTTTCTGTTGGCTGCCTGTCTCTCTACTTTTCTTGATTTGTAACAATTGTTTTTATATTCTGGAAAGAAGCATTATGTACATTACATGGGTAGCAAATATCTTCCTCTGTTCTGTGACTTGCTTTTACTCTCTTATAGTGTATTTTGATTACTAGAAGTTCCTCATTTTAATATAGTTTAGTTTGTCAATCTTCTCCTTTGGGGTTAACTGCTAGTTTGTATCTGGTTTCAGAAATCTTTTCTTTCCTCCAAATCATATTTTTCTATATATCATCTTCTCAAAGTTTTATTGTTTTGTCTTTCACATTTATATCCACAATCCATCTGAAATTTACTTTTTGTAAATGGTAAGAGGTAGGAGATCAAACTTTGCTGATGGTGCTTTTAGTCAATAAGACAATGGGTTTGGACTTCCCTGGTGGTACAGTGGTTAAGAATCCGCCTGCCAATTCAGGGGACACGGGTTTGAGCCCTGGTCCAGGAAGAACCCACATGCTGCAGAGCAGCTAAGCTCCTCAGCCACAACTACTGAGCCTGTGCTCTAGAGCCCGTGAGCCACAATTATGGAGCCCACAAGCTACAACTACTGAAGCCCGCGTGCCTAGAACCCATGCTCTGCAACAGGAGAAGCCACCGCAATAAGCCTGTGCACCGCAACGAAAAGTAGCCCCCGCTCACCGCAACTAGAGAAAAGCCGGAGCACAGCGACAAAGACCCAACACAGCCAAAAAAATAATAATAATAAAATAAAATATATAAAATTTTTTTAAAAAGCAAAAGAGTATGACCTTAAAAAAAAAAAAAAAAGATGGTGGGTTCCCAGGACAACTCTGGTTAGTTCTATATAATAAATCCTATTATGACTTTATATTAAAATGAGTAATGTGTTTTTGAAATGCCTGTAAAATCATAAAAGGTAAGGTTTTTTTGCTTGTCTTTATGGAAATGAGGTTAGTTCTTTTTTTTGTTTTTATTTATTTTATTTAATTAATTTATTTTTGGCTGCATTGCTGTGCGTGGGCTTTCTTCTAGTTGTGGTGAGTGGGGGCTACTCTTCTCTGAGGTGCGCGGGCTTCTCATTGCAGTGGCTTCTCTTGTGGAGCACAGGCTCTAGGCACGTGGGCTTCAGTAGTTGTGGCACGCGGGCTCAGTAGTTGTGGCGCATGGGCTTAGTTGCTCTGCGGCATGTGGGATCTTCCCAGAGCAGGGCTGGAACCTGTGTCCCCTGCATTGGCAGGCGGATTCTTAACCACTGCACCACCAGGGAAGCCCTGGGGAAGCCCTGAGTTTAGTTCTTTAGACAAAAGCTTCCAATAACATCAAGTTTAAGGATTTGGTTTCAGAATAGACTGTTCCACAGCTATTCCGAGTTCTACTTGCTAAGTCTTTTGAGTGCTTTGGTTAAAGTGAGGATGGCAAATGTGGGTGTATCAAAGTAAATGCGTCATAAAAATTCTAAGGGATCCTGGGATGATATTACTCTGTGTATATCTACACCTCATCTTTGTACTGAAATGACAGCAATACCATGAATATTCACTCTGATCCATCGTGTTTGCCACCATCATTTCTTTTATTAGTACAGCAACATCCCTTCTTCCCTGGCTGTGGTCATGACTCTACAATGTATTCTACATTTGGCAGACAGTGATCTGGCCTTTATCTATTCAGCCTCATACTTTGCCATCTGTGCCCTACTCATACTGAGCTTCGCTCTCTGCTCCCCGCCGCTTTGCAGATGTTGGTCCCTTGAGAACCTACCTACATCACTCCACTTTCCTGGTTGGCTCCGACTTGTCTTCCAGGATTAAACATTATCTCATTAAGAAAGCCTGGTTTATAGAAAGTGCTCAATAATTTTAGGGATTGTTATTATTAAAAATAGTGCAAATAAAATCAACTATACTTCAATAAAAATAATGTAATTAAAAGTGTCTCCCTAATGTGATTATTGACAGAGTATATGAATGAGATGGGTATTTGTTGAAAGGAAGGATGAATGGAACTTCGCTTTAGCGGATTCTTAACCACTGCACCACCAGGGAAGCCCTGGGGAAGCCCTGAGTTTAGTTCTTTAGACAAAAGCTTCCAATAACATCAAGTTTAAGGATTTGGTTTCAGAATAGACTGTTCCACAGCTATTCCGAGTTCTACTTGCTAAGTCTTTTGAGTGCTTTGGTTAAAGTGAGGATGGCAAATGTGGGTGTATCAAAGTAAATGCGTCATAAAAATTCTAAGGGATCCTGGGATGATATTACTCTGTGTATATCTACACCTCATCTTTGTACTGAAATGACAGCAATACCATGAATATTCACTCTGATCCATCGTGTTTGCCACCATCATTTCTTTTATTAGTACAGCAACATCCCTTCTTCCCTGGCTGTGGTCATGACTCTACAATGTATTCTACATTTGGCAGACAGTGATCTGGCCTTTATCTATTCAGCCTCATACTTTGCCATCTGTGCCCTACTCATACTGAGCTTCGCTCTCTGCTCCCCGCCGCTTTGCAGATGTTGGTCCCTTGAGAACCTACCTACATCACTCCACTTTCCTGGTTGGCTCCGACTTGTCTTCCAGGATTAAACATTATCTCATTAAGAAAGCCTGGTTTATAGAAAGTGCTCAATAATTTTAGGGATTGTTATTATTAAAAATAGTGCAAATAAAATCAACTATACTTCAATAAAAATAATGTAATTAAAAGTGTCTCCCTAATGTGATTATTGACAGAGTATATGAATGAGATGGGTATTTGTTGAAAGGAAGGATGAATGGAACTTCGCTTTTATCACTTTTAGCAACTCACCAGGTCAGAAGATTGAAGAAGCTTGTGGGGGAAAATCTGAGAAAACCTTCGCTTCAGATGACGCCGAGAATGTAACTCGTTTTCTCTCCCACCTTCATCTGAAGCCATCTCCTTTTTCTCAGCCTAACTGAAGTTTTGAGGCGAGATCATCGATTAGTTGGGGCTTGGCTCGGCCGCAGCCGCTCGGCTAGTTGGGGCTGGACCGCTTCCTCCGGAAGTGGCTTGGAGGCCGTTGTGCCGGTGTTGTCTCTCCTCGGAAAGGTACTTGGGTGTGCCGTTCTGACATGGCGGACCCTGATCCCCGCTACCCCTGCTCCTCCATCGAGGACGACTTCAACTATGGCAGCTGCGTGGCCTCCGCCAGCGTGCACATCCGAATGGGTACGTCGCCGGGCCCGTCTCGGCCGCCCCTAGTCGGTCCCGCCGCGCCGCCGGCCTCTGAGGCGAGCATTCTCACCGGCCGGGCTTGGGGGAGAGCGCGGGTGTCCTGGGGTTCAGAGGGCAGCCTTCCCTTCTCCTGCCAGCCCCGCCGGCTCGGAGGAAGAGCGTTCTCCCTCCGCAGGGGCTCAGCGGGAGAGGAGGTGGTTCCCCAGCTGTGCGCTCAGAAACCTGAACCCATCGTGCCTTAAACCCTGTCTTCGGTGGGGAAGGGGACAGTTGAAAACCTCAGTAGCCTGAATTTGGCATCTTTCAGTTAAGAGAAACCTGGGGTTATTTTTTCGGTTAAAATAAGTTTATTATATTATCATCGTGACATATACGTGAATGGAGTTATCTGCTTGGATGTTTTTGGTTTAGGGGGTGTGAACTTGTTTCCAGGTTCCAATGTTCTTGTCTTCTTTGCTGGATTGTAAGAACTGTGAGGGCAGGGACCGTATCTATCTCGTTTATTGTTTTCTCTCTGCAGGACCTAAAACTCAACATAGGTGTGAGGATTATTGAGGCATTTGCTGGAAATGGAAGTTTCCTAGGTCAATCAAAATGCCATGTTAGTTATAAGTTATTATGCAATATCCCGCGGGTAGAAATTATTTTGAATTTGAAATGCTCAGCTTCATGTAAGTGGAATTCATTGTCCGCTCTAGTTCAGCCAATTGATAACAGAAGCTGCAGCAGATTTTCATCCTATCCGGCAGCTGGAACTTGTTCTGGGAGAGGACTTAGGAAGCGCTCCTGCGCTAAGAATCTTGATCTGTATTTCTGGAAGTGAATTTTGGATCTATTTTGGCAATAGAACTCAGTTTTTTCAATAAAAAATTTTTTTAATTGTGATACATACTACATTAAAAATTTATCATCTTAACCATTTTTAAGTGTACAGTTCAGTGTGTAGTGTTAAATATATTCACGTTGTTATGCAACAAATCACCAGAACTTTTTCATCTTGCAAAACTGAAACTCTGTACCCATCAAACAACTTGCCACTTTCCCCTCTCCCAAGCCCCACCACTCTACTTTTTTGTTTTATGAATTTGACCACTCTCTCTAGATAACTTCATATAAGTGGAATCATCAGTATTCGTCTTTTTGTGACTAGTATATTTCAATTAGCATATTTTCAGGGTGTGTTCATTTTATAGCATGCGTCAGAGTTTCCTTTTCAAGGCTGAATAATTTTCCATTGTATTATTTGTATATCAGGAAAACACAATTTTCCATTGTATTACTTCTATTATTGCACCCTCACCAACACTGAGATCATCAAACTTTTTAGTATCTGGCAATCTGGTAGATCAGGGGTTGGCAAACATTTTCTACAAAGGGCCAAATGGTAAATATTTTCAGCTTTGTGGGTTCTAAGGACACTGTGTCACAGCTCTGCCATCGTGGTGCAAGAGCCCCCATAGAGGACACACACATGACAGTGTGACTGTGCCCAGTAACGCCTACAAGGTCAGGTGATGTGCTGGGTTTCGCCCTTAGCTGTAGTTTACTGACTCTTGTTGTGTTACTGACTCTGTAGTTTACTGACTCTTGTTATCTTGTTTTAATCTACATTTCTTTAGCTAGGTGAGCGAAGGTGAGCGTTTTTCTTTGTTTACGCAACTTTATTGGGCTCCCTACCAATATTAGGGATATAGCAGTAACCAGATAATATTTCAGTTCTCTAGAGCTGTTATTTGGGTGGAGGAGTAGGGGAGATAGACCCTAAAGAGTCAAGCAAACAAATAGACTACTAACAGTGATAAGTTCTCTGAAGAAAAGAAACAGTGATGGAGTAGACTCCAGGGTCTAGAATAGCAGCAATTTTAGTTCAGGAATGGCCAGGAAAAGAACTTGTAAAGGAGATGGCCGTTGTGTTGTACTGGAAGGAGCTAGCCAGGTGTATTAGTTGTCTATTGCTTTATTAAAAATTACCCCAAATTTTAGACGCTTAAAACAACACATAGTTATTACCTCACACAGTTTCTGAGAGTCAGGAATCTGGGAGAGGTTTAGCTAGGTGGCTGTGGCGCAGGGTGTCTCATGAGAGTCCACTCAAGGTGTGGGCTGGGACTGCAATCAGCTAAGGCTTGACTGGTCTGGAGGATCCGCTTCCTGGAAACCTCATTCATGCAGATATTGACAGAGGCCTTAGTTCTTTGCCACGTGACATTTCCATAGGCTGCATGAGTGTCATGGGCATGGTGGCTGGCTTCCTCGAGAGCAAGCAATCCGTGAGAGACCATCGAGGAAGCTACAGTGTCTTTTATGACCTAGTCAGGGCAGTCCCACACACCATCACATCTTCCTTATTGTATTTATTAGAAGCAAGTTCCTAAGTCCAGTCCACATTCAAGGGGAGGGTATTTAGGCTCCACCTTTTGAAGACGTGTCAAAGAACTTACAGGCATATTTATTTCCCTCTGGCTACAAATTATTTTTCTTTCTTCCACATGCAAGCTAAGACCCTCTAAAAGTCTTATCCTATTATAACATCAGCTCAAAGTTCAGAATCTTGTTATCTAAAGGTATGGATGAGGCTCCTTGGCTATGATTCCTTAAGTATAGCTCGTATGAGTACATTTCCTCTCAGACTCTGTGGAACTAAAGAATTTTTTAATTACCTGTATCCACACACCCAACATCCAAAGGTAAGACAAGCATAATTTGGTGGTATTTTTGCCAATAAAATTCTTCAGAAAACTTTGTGGGTCTCCTGTGATTCTTACTGAGGTTCACTCCATTAGATAAAAGCCACACCCAAATGTCTTAGAGTGAGTTTTGGCTGAGATGATGAATGACTGTTTCCTCAAGCCTCTCAGAAGCCCTATTGTTTGAATGATTTTTTTCTGAGGTACAATGTTGGATATTTGTGAGGTTCGTCTTGTTTTGTTTTCTTTTTGGCCGCACCATGCGGCGTGCGGGATCTTAGTTCCCTGACCAGGGCTGGAACTCATGCCCCCTGCAGTGGAAGCGCAGAGTCTTAACCACTGGACCTCCACGTAAGTCCCTTTGTGAGGTTCTAACAAAGGATTTTATCATCACATGCTGTGTCATCTCTTGCATTTAGTATGAGCGGCAAGAAGGCAGCAAGTGCATGCTCTGTCTGGAAATCTCCTTACTTTGATCACCACTTCATTAGGCACATCTTCTACTTTCCATGTTCTCACAGGTGACAGTGTTGCTAAATTTTTTGCCAGTACATAACAAGGATTCTGTTTCCTCCAGTTTCCATAAGATTTTCCTCTCTTTACGTCCTTACCCACAGCCTCTGTAAAGGCGTCATCCTTCTATAGTTTCTTCAAGGCTCTTTGAGCTTTTACCTCAAAGACCTACCCACTTCTACCCACTACCCAGTTCCAAAGCCTCTTCCATATTTTAGGTTTTTGGTACAGCAGCATTCCACTTCCAGGTACCAAAATCTGTATTAGTCTTTATTGCTGTGTAACAAATTACCACAAAATTTAGTGGCTTGAATAAATGTTTATTATCAGTTTCTAAGAGCCAGGTAGCTGAGCGATTCTAGCTCAGGATTTGTCATAGGTGTAGTCAGGATGCTGGCTGAGGCTGCAGTCATCTGAAGTCCTGACTGGTGGTGAAGGATACGCTTGCAGGAAGGCACACTCACATCACTATTAGCAGAAGGCTTCAGTTTCTCACTGGCTGTTGGCAAGAGACCTCACTTTCTCATGGATCTTTCCAGAGGGCTGCTTGAGGTTTCTCACAGCATTGGCAGCTGGCTTCTCCTACAGTGTTCATTCTCAGTGGGGACAGCCTCCAGGAGGGTGAAAATTGGTTCCTGAGGTGGAGAGCAAAAAAATCTCAGGTATTTCAATGGTTTGTAGCCTTCCAAAGAGTTGTGATACATAAACATATGTACAGTATATTTGTGGCATTAAATTTTTTTTTTAATTTGGCCATGCCACGTGGCTTTGGGGATCCTAGTTCCCTGACCAGGGATTGAACCTGGGCCCTCAGCAGTGAAAGTGTGGAGTCCTCACCACTGGACCGCCAGGGAAGTCCCTGTGGCATTAAAATTTTATTGGAGGGCTATTAGGATAAAAACGTTCAGAAGGCTTCTTAGATAGGCAATTTAAAAAAAAGGTTGATAAACACTGCTCTAGAGCAAGTGATCTAAGAAAGAGCAAGTAGGTAGCCATATTGCCTTAAAAATTTTTTTATTGAGGTATAGTTGAGAGGTGTTGCCTTTTATGACTTAGAAATAATACACACTGCCACTTCTGCCTTACTCTTTTTGTTAGAAGTGAGTGACTTGAAGGGAGTGTCAAAAGTTAAACCATCATTTCATGTAAAGAATGATAAGGGCATTTCAGGCAGAGGAAACAGCAAGGGCAAAGGCCCAGAAACAGGAAGGATTTGGCATGTTTGGGGAGCAGAAAGGTGGCTAGTGAGGGTAATGCATGGTGAGGAAAAGGAAGAGTAGTATATGAGATGAGTTTAGAGAGGTTCCATATCATGTAGGGCCTGTAGGCCCCATAAAATCTTCAAAGTTTTATTCTAAGTTTAAGGGAAGCCATTAAAAGTAGTTAAGCAGGGAGTCACGTGGTATGGATTACTTTACAAAAAGATTGCTGACAGTTGTGGAGAATGGGTTGGGACTACAGGTGGGACCAGTGAAAGCACAGAGACCAATTAGAAGGCTGCTTTAATAGTCCACGTGAGAGATCATAACACTGACTGGAGAGGCTGCAGAGGAGACCAGAGGTGGTCGACTTTGCAGGTGGAAGCTATGGTAGTTGTTGATGGATTGGGAAAAGGGAGGGGAATGAGAGATGACTCCTACATTTTTGGCTTGGGGGATGTTGGTGCTGGTTACAGATTGGGTAGAAATGAAGAGTTCCTGGTTTAGCCTGTTAAGTTTGAGTAGAAAGGGGAGAAGTAGAAGGGGAGAAATTAGGACTCAAAAAAAAAAAAGAAATTGAAAGATTGTTGTTTGGCTTGTTTTCTTTTTATATCAGATCTTTTATTTTTCCCTGTGAGCTGCGTATGTATATCTTTTGCCACTTTTTATGTTAGTTATTCAAAATGGGTATCAGGTGTTTCTTTTTGTGAGATTTGATTTACGTTCTCATTTTTAAAGTATAGAAAAGCTGTGATTTAGAGTATCTGCATAAGGATTATTTTTATGATGAATTTATTGGCTTAGCATAGGTTTCCTTTTTTTTTTGATTTATTTTATTTTTGGCTGCGTTGGGTCTTCGTTGCTGCGTGTGGGCTTTCTCTAGTTGCGGCGAGTGGGGGCTACTCTTCGTTGCGGCGCGCGGGCTTCTCGTTGCGGTGGCTTCTCTTGTTGCGGAGCACGGGCTCTAGGTGCATGGGATTCAGTAGTTGTGGCTCGCGGGCCCTAGAGCGCAGGCTCAGTAGTTGTGGCTCCCGGGCCCTAGAGCGTGAGCTCAGTAGTCGTGGCACACGGGCTTAGTTGCTCCGCGGCATGTGGGATCTTCCTGGACCAAGGCTTGAACCCGTGTCCCCTGCATTGGCAGGCGGATTCTTAACCACTGTGCCACCAGCGAAGCCCCCTGCATAGGTTTCTTTAAAATGTTTTTCTATTACAAAAGTAATAAATATTTATTGGTGATATATTAAAAAAACACAGATTAGCAAAGAACTGAACATGGAAATCACCCTCAGTCATACTGCCGGGAGAAAACCATTATTAACACCTTCACTTGTATTCTTCCAGTCTTTTATCACATACGCACTTGTGCACACGCACATATACAAATAAACATTAAACACACTGTTTTGACTGTAGAACAGGTCCATAAAATGTTAAGGATTAACATTGACTTTCACTGCTTAACTGAGAATATGTATTATGTGCAATGGGTTTGAGTTACATAAGGTACATTGTAGGGTATCAGAAGTAAAGAATATGATCTTTTAACAGTCCAGAAAATCCCTTGGGGGAATAATGGTTTGACCTTTGGTTTAGAATTAAATTTGTGGAAACATAGCCCAAATAACATTGTCTATGGCACATTCTTTGCTTTTGTGAAAAAGGCAGAAACGACTTCCCAAAGCTTGCAGACATCAGGGCCTTTTTAAGAAAGTAAGTTGTAGATCGGTTGTGGAGATGAACACTATCTCCTTTTTGTTCAAGATTACCTCTGCCTAGGCCAAAGTAGGACTGATTCTCACTGTGATTGTGAGTCACTGGTTACGATATACGTTCATTAAAACCTGTTTAAGACATGAGGAAAAACTCACTATGTTTTGGAAAGGGTGCCAGAAGGAAACACTGATTAAGATTTAATTGTGGGGTCTTTAAGAATTAAATCTTTAGTATTTATGAAAATTCCCTTATTCTTATGAAATATTTATTTTATTATTCGATATTTGGCAGACATGCCATCAAAGCACTTCATCATTCCTTGAGGAACCAGGTCTTTGGGAGGAATTTTTTTCAAAGAGAACATTTATCATATTCGCCTTGTCATGAGAGTCAAGATACAATATCACATCTTTTGTTTTGTAAAAGTCATTCAATAGTGTTTTTCTTGCCTAAGAACAATGCTCTATAGAAGTTATGTGGCTCCATTATTGTTTCAGAATAAGACCTTTTCCCTGACTGGCAAGATTCACTTTTCATTAATTCAATATAAGTTTATTTAAAAGCATATAAAATTCAATGAGTATTTATTCTGTGCCAACTCCTTGGCTGGGTGCTAAGAGTATAAAAATTAATATTATTATCCTATTATTAGGGAGCTTTTTAGTCTTTACAGTCTAATAGTGAAAGACAATTAGACTTATCACTATAAAATAAAGTGACTAGAAGTATATTTAGGGTCCCTTGGGAACATGAGGAGGAACATTTAATTCAGACTGGGGAACTGAGAAAGGCTGAATTTTTTTTTTTTTAACATTTATTTATTTATTTGTTTGGCTGCATCGGGTCTTAGTTGCGGCCTGCGGGATCTTTTAGTTGCGGCATGCAGGCTCTTTTTTTTTTTTTTTTTGGCATGCAGGCTCTTAAATGTGGCATGCCAGATCTAGTTCCCTTACCAGGGATCGAACACAGGCCCCCTGCAGTGGGAGTGCCGAGTCTTAACCAATGGACCACTAGGGAAGTCCCGAGAAAGGGTGAATCTTGAAAGATGATTAGCAGTTTGTTAAGGAGAGGTGAGAACTGTTGTTAATGTTTTATTTCTGAAGCTGGTGGTGAGTTGGATGCTCACTGTATCATTTATGTCATCTGTAGCTCAGAAGACGTTAATAAGTATTTTTAGATCATTAGGCCTTGGAGTTGATGTTTGGAGTTGATATGTGGATGTCGGTAATATTTTGAAAGTAAGAATTTCTTATATAGAAACTAGAGGTAAAGGTACTAGAAGTGAGAAATAAAAATAGGTGAGTGAAAGTAAGTTTAAATATTGTTTACCTTTTATGGAGAAATTCATTTTGGGGAAACATTTGTATTGCTTGGAAATTAAGATTTCTTTTTTAATTTTATATCTAACCATATGCTTTCTATTCCTGCTTTTCAGTTTCAACATAGCTTCGTTCTTTAAAATGTTCTGTTTTTAATCTTTTGCTTTGTTGTATGTTTTACAAATATGCATTTAATGTTTTCTTTTTATTTTGATGAAAACATTTGTATTCTGGCCCATTAACTTAATTTTTTTCAAGCTCATGCTTCCTGGAGGATAGTTATCACTTAAAATTTTTGATTTTTTGGGGAGGCGTTTTTTTGTTTTTAGTTTTAGTTACAGATTGCATTATTTGGATTAAGATTTAAAAAAGAATTCATATAACAAGTTAATGTTTCTAAGAAGAAATTTGATCTTGCTGTTCTCTGATAAATGCTTAAGAAAATAGTCATGTGTAACTTTTTTCTCTTTCAGGCTTTCTAAGAAAAGTCTACAGCATCCTTTCTCTGCAAGTTCTCTTAACTACAGTGACATCCACGTTTTTTTTATACTTTGATTCTATACGGACATTTGTTCATGAAAGGTAAGGTAATGACATGGTTCTGAATCATTTTCAGCCGTTGCATATCACTGAAAGGGCATAATATGAGCAAAGTTAGTTTTTTTTTTTCTATTAACTTTTAAGGTTAGAACGTAAAAACGGTTCATTATTAGCTCTTGTAAATAAGTTTTGATAAGGAAAATGTTCTACAATATGGTATTTACCTCTAAACTTTTTAGCTTAATTTCATAGGGTTAAGTCCTCATTTCCTGGAATAGTGTTAAGAATTTTTAACTGTGTATGCAGTTTTTCTAAGTCTTATTTTTTTGTGTGTTTATTAGACTTATGCCCTGTCCCCAAAGCCCAAGACAGTGCTTGAAAAGTAAAGGTACTTAAAAAACGTTTAACTTACCTTAGTGTTGGTTCACAATTAGGAAGATTTCACTGAAAAGTTTTCAAAGGAGTTCCGTATGATTCATCCCTAATTTGTTTAAGATCTGACCTCCAAAATAATTATTTCCACGGCTAAAAGTAATATAGATTCTTTATATTAAAGGAAAGGAAAAGTAGAGAATGAATATTTTCTTAGAAGTAGATAATTTCTATTCTCCCTTTACGAAAGGGGAATCTTGAACTATTAGTTTGCTATTTGGAGTAAAGTTCTTTAATTTAAATTACAGCTATATAGTAAATACCCTAAAAAAAGTAGTTAGGTATAAAATTGGTTTATTATTTAATAGTTTTTATGTATTGTATTTTAGTTTAAAAAAGCAGTATGCTAATTGCAAAAATTATTCAAGTATGTTAGAAGTTCATGAAGTAAAAAGGCTAAGTCTTCCCCATTCATTGTGGGGAAGATTCTTCTTTTTTTTTTAATTAATTTATTTTTATTTATTTATTTTTGGCTGCATTGGGTCTTTGTTGCTGCTCACGGACTTTCTCTAGTTGCGACGCATGGGGGCTACTCTTTGTTGCAGTGTGTGGGCCTCTCTTTTGAGTGGCTCCTCTTGCGGAGCGTGCGGGATTCAGTAATTGTGGCACGTGGGCTCAGTAGTTGTGGCTCACAGGCTCTAGAGCGCAGGCTCAGTAGTTGTGGTACATGGGCTTATTGCTCTGAGGCATGTGGGATCTTTCCGGACCAGGGCTCAAACCTGTGTCCCCTGCATTGAAAGGCAGATTCTTAACCACTGCGCCACCAGGGAAGTCCCTGTGGGGAAGATTCTTTGTCTTCCTGCTCCTCCCCATCTCACAGTCCTCAAATTTTCCCCATGGAAAAATAATTTCTTTTGACAGTTTGGTGTAGATCCTTTCAGATTTTTTTTTCCTGTACTTTCACAAATACATAGACAAATTTTATTAAATTGGATAAAACTATAGTATTTTTAAACTTGAGAATGATTTAATTTTTTGTCTTTCAGTCCTGCCTTAATTTTGGTGTGTGCCCTTGGATCTTTGGGTTTGATTTTAGCCTTGACTTTAAACAGACATAAGCATCCCCTTAACCTGTACCTGCTTTTTGGATTTGTGAGTACTTTGACAATATCTGTTCCTTTAACATTTATTCCTGAGTTTTACGTTTATTTATTTAATTGAATGCATATACATGTGTTACAGTAACAGAACAAAATTAATGAGTTTTTTAAAAAAATTCAAGGCTTTACCTTTATGATAATCTTCTATCAGATAAAATCTAACTAGAGTAAGCATATAAAACAAAGATATGTAATTAAGGGGAAAGAGAAGCTAGAGGATGAAGTTCAATATCCCTAACTCTTATTTAGGATATGAGTTTAGCTACTTCTGACATGGCTTAAACAATGACAAAATAACAATGGCTTAAACAAGATGGTTTACTTCTCTTTCATATAAAAATCTGAGTGACTGTTTAGGGAAGTTCTCAGGGGCCCATTCATCTGCTGTGGTTCAGACATTTCTAAAGTGTTGCATGGTATAAGATAGCTCACCACCATATCTACATTCTATCCATTTATTTAAAAAAATGAAAAGAGAAAGGAGAGAGCAAGCCTTTTTGCTTTTTGAAGTTGTATGCCTCTCTGCTCACATTCTGTTGACTAGAATATAGTCTTGTGACCAGATCTAGTTGCAAGGGAGGCTAAAAAATGTAATGATTAATCTGAACAGTTGTGTGTTGAGGCAAAAATTCTGTTACTAAGGAAGAAAGAAAAAAAGAATATTCAGAGACAGTTTAAGATTCTGCCACACCAAAGTACTACTTAAATATTTTATTCTTCCTGTGTTTATTTGTGTGAGGTAGTGAGGTTTTTATAAATGTGCATGTGATTTGCAGTTTCATTTTTATTTACATTATAGTGAGTGAGAAAAATAGAATTTTCCATATTACTTTTAGAATCTTCCTGTTACAGATATGAAAAATCTAGTTGAGTTCAAGGAGTAATGGGATCACAGTTAGAATCTAAATATTCTCACAGGAGTTCCCTGGCGATCCAGTTGTTAGGATGTGGCGCTTTCACTGCTGTGGCCTGGGTTCAGTCCCTGGTCAGGGAACTAAGATCCTGCAAGTTGTGCTGCACAGCCAAAAAAAAAAGGAATTCTGAATATTCTCACTTAATATATTGAGGTCTCATTTTCATTATGGTGGGCTTATTATCTGTCCCATATACTTCACAAGGCTGCTCTGAAGCTAAAATGAGATCGTGCATATGGAATCACATTGAACTCCTAGAAATTAGAACATGTACATAACATAGTATAAATTTTACATGCATCTATGTAATTTCAATTTCTTTTTCTTAGACACTGTTGGAAGCTCTGACTGTGGCCTTCGTTGGTAAGCCATAATTATGCTTCCATATGTTACAGTAACTTTTTAATGTTGGTAAATGTTTTGGATAAAAATGTGTTTGGGGCTAAAGCTTACCATCATGGAATGTCATATTTAAAAATATGGCATAGGATGAAGAATTCCTAAAATATAAGCAAAAATTAAATGTTTATATAGTTAACTGAGTTTAGAGGAAGTGGAAAAGAATTAGGAAGACAATAGGAATAAGAACAGTATTCATTTTATTTATCCATTTGTGAAAATAAGACAACCATAGCTAATCTTTTCCCTTATTTAAAGGGAGCTTAGAAGAATTGATAACATGTTTGGAGCCATGTACTTTCATCACATAAGCTCAGTATCTCAAATTGTCTGCATTGAACTGTACTTTATTATTATATCCTCATATTTCATCAAATGGCACTACAAGAAACAGTGTTCATTTCTGTTTTGTATTTTGTGTTAAATATATATTTAAAAGGAAGTATCTGTTATAGTTACTTGATGTACTCTATGTAATGCCTCAAGTAAAAAGTTTTGTGATTTATTAACAATAAAAATTCTGATTAACTCAGAATGATTAATCTGGCATACTAAAAAGATTAGAATTGACTATTACTCTCAATAACAGTAAATTGTTGATCCTTATTGTTAATATATTTATCTCTTCCTATTTTGTCATTACTATTTTTAACTTTTTTATGCCAGTTTTATTGAATCTATTTTTTGGTAATTCATCTCTTCCTTTTATAAAAGAATCAGAATATAAATAAATAATAACAACTAAAAAAAATAGGGTTGAAATTTCTCAGCATAGAAAGGAAGTATTAATATTTACTTATTATTAGTGTTATTATCTATTAATGTTACTATTAATGTTATTATCAAGTCCATCTCTGTCTTCTCTGGCTCCCACCATTTGTAGGAGAGAGATTTATTTCAGGGTTATTGGAATCCACCTAATCTTACACTGAAATTTCTAATGAGAAGCAAAAGTGATTTCATGGTTTACCTTTTCTTTGTTCATCCTCCTAACCCTGTAATGGCATAAGTAGAGAAAGTCCAATTAGTTAGCATTTAGGAATAGAAAGAACTGAATAATTAATCCCCCTCAAATTAAAAATTACTTAAATGGTTTTGGGTTCAAAGTACGTAATTTCCTTTAAAGAGGTTATAATTTACTATTCTGTTAAAATGTTAAGCAGTTGTATTACAGTAGCCATAGTCAATCCAGATGGTCATTCTAAAACTTCAGAAGGGAATTCGTTATATATTCAGTAAACCCCCAATAATGTACTCCAAGATAATGCAGATTTGGATATAAAGCATTAGTGGTTGGTTTCTGTTCCCTGTGGTGTTGGTAAACAGCAGACAGCCCCAGACAGCCCCAATATTTTTCTTGCCTAGGAATTCCCAGCCAGCCACAGGACCCAGAACCATCCCTACTGATATATATACATATTTTTTTTAACTTTTTATTTTATATTGGAGTATAGTTGATTAACAATGTTGTGTTAGTTTCAGGTGTACAACAAAGTGATTCAATTATACATATACATGTATCTATTCTTTTTCAAATTCTTTTCCCAATTAGGTTGTTATAGAATATCCTATTGATATTTAAGCCAGAGTTGACAGTCACCACTGTCAACTATGGTGATAAACTGCAGTGGGGACAGAAATGGGTGAGAACCATTTCACCATATCCCCCAAACTCCTAAACCAACTAGCTGTGTAATATCTCTCTAGTCATTTCTTTAACTTCATAATAACATGACCCCTTATGTTGTATATTTTGGAGCCTGTTTATTGCACTATGGGTGTGGTTTTACTGTACCAGTATTGAAGACTAAATAAGGAATCTTTCCATAATTGTTTTTATTAGCAAGTAGTACAGGACAAAATAAGGCATTTCTGTTATATGACAGAAAAAAAACTTTTTTTTTTACATCCTCCCATACACTAATATTTCTTTTTTTAAAAAAATTGAAGTATAGTTGATTTATAATATTTTATTAGTTTCAAGTGTACAAAGAAACCAATACTTTTTTTTTAACATCTTTATTGGGGTATAATTGCTTTACAATGGTGTGTTAGTTTCTGCTTTATAACAGAGTGAATCAGCTATACATATACATATATCCCCATATCTCCTCCCTCTTGTGTCTCCCTCCCCCCTTCCCTATTCCCCCCCTCTGGGTGGTCACAAAGCACGAGCTGATCTCCCTGTGCTATGTGGCTGCTTCCCACTAGAAAAAAACTTTTATATTGAGTATGTTTGTATGTATTTTAAATCAGTGTTTTGTAATTTTACAGTTACTTTCTATGATGTGTATATTGTTCTGCAAGCTTTTATACTGACTACTGCAGTATTTCTTGGCTTGACTGTATGTACTCTACAATCTAAGAGAGATTTCAGCAAATTTGGAGCAGGGTAAGTTATATTATCATGGTTATGATAGATAAGTATATTTAGTGTTACCTAGTTTTGAGAGAAGTTCTATACTGTTAGCTTTGGATACTTTAAAAATGGAGGGTAATGAGAGGTCATCCCTTTGAGTACTAGGGCCAGGCCCTACTCTCCCAGAGCATGCTAGGAGATGGAAAGGGGCTTTGAGTCTTTTGCTTCCCCCGTATTGAAAGGGAAGTGAATGCGAAAAAATTTAAGCCTTCTAGAGAGGCTAGGCTTGCATGCTTTATAAATGGTATGAAATTTACCTAAATTATTTAGATCTTTGTCTTAGCATAACTGTTACCAAACGTTACCTCTACATCTTTGTGGCAAAAGCAAGGTAATTGTGATCCAGGAGTCTGCATGAACTTTAAAATCTTTTTGATCCATCTAAATTAACCTGTATCATTCTTCAAACTAATTAATATAGGGAATGATCCTTTTTATACTAGGATAATGGTACTGTATCGCCCTCACCTTGGTAAGAATGCATAGACTCTTTCCTAAGTTCACAATGGCCTTCTGTTGGCACATAATCACTCAAACATTTTCTGTTCTTTTTCCGGTTACAACACTAAAAATTTACAAGTGGTCTAGTTTTACAAAACTTTCTTTCCTCCCCCTTTTTTTCTGGTAATCCAGATTACCAGAAGTCTCTTGGGGGTAAAATAGAGTTGGTCAGCCAACACTGACAATTGTGCAGGATGCTTATAGTTGTATTAGAATGGAGTTTGATTTAGGGAGAGGCAACATGTTTTTTTTTCCTTTCGTGTCTTATATGTATGTTGGGGGTTTTTTTTTTATATATTTGTATGTTATATATGATTTATGATGTATATGTGGTTTCTCTCTCTGCTTCTTCCCATCCCAATCTCCATATGTACCCCTTCCTCCCATCCACTCTACTATAGACTCTAGAACTCCTTATATATCTTCCTTATATTTAGCCTCTTCAGAATAAATTCTTTCTTCTTCCTTATCTCAGCTGAAACTCAATTCCTCCCTGAGAACACTGTTCTCTAGCTGCTCATTCCCCCACACCCTATGTTGTTTGGGATGGGGGGTTAGTATTGAAAACTGCTTCAGTCCCCTAATGCTCCTTTCATTGTTCCTCAGCATGCTGGACATTCATTGCTTTAAGGTTTATGCTGTCTGGCTATATGCTTCATACTCTTGCTTATTACTGTTACTCATTCCCTTTTTGGTCAAGCCTCCCTCATGCTTTAAAGACGTTAGCATCAAACTGCATTTTAGGCCCATCCATCACCTTAGCTTCTTGATATCTCTGGACCTCTATCTACTTTGGCAGCTTTCATCTTCCTGCCGTGTCCACATCGTAGACGTCACATCATAGTGATTGTCATCACTAGGGGTTGTTTCATTGCTGAAATCTTAAATATCAGTGTCTCATTTTCTTTCTTCACCTTCTGTCCTCTATTTCTTTCATTTCTTTACTCCCACAACACCTGTCTCCTGTGCCTGTTCTTCAGCTACTGCTACTGCTGTTATAAACCACTCTTCATCTCAGACCTAAGAGTCGCATGTCTTCTACTTAACATCCATGAAATTCTGCCAGACTAACTTACTAGCTTACAAGTAGGTAAAATTTCAGTTGCTTTGCAGTTCTTAATACCACCTTCCCCATACTCCTTGGTGCAGAAGCTTTGGAGTTTCCCTAGGGTTTAAGTATGAAAAAGCAGGTCCTGAGTCCGTTTCAATCCTGAAGGATCTATATGGTGAGGTGGCAAGATACATCAGTCTAACTTAAGTATACCAGATGTATCCAAGAAATTCTGTGGCCATTCCAGCAAGAAAACTGAGAGCTGGAATCTCACCATCCCTTGATTCACCAAAGTGGATTATAATACTATGTATGTTTAATTTCTGATTTAATTCTGTTGTTAAAGAACATATTTTATATGATTTCAGTCTTTTGGCATTTATTGAGATTCATTTTATGATATCTTGGTAAATGTTCTTTGCGTACTAGAGGAGAATGTATATTTTGCTGTTGTTAGATGAGTGTTTAATAAATGTCAATTAGGTCAAGTTGCTTGATAGCATTATTCAAGTCTTCTGCAGGCTTACTAATTTTCTGCCTGCTTATTCTATCAGTTAAGGCGAAAGTGGTGTTGAAATCTCCAACTACAAGTATGGCTTGGTTTGTTTCTCCTATTAATTCTGTAAGTTTTGCTTCATGTTATTTGAAGCTCTGTTTTTATATGCATAAATATTCAGGATTGTATGTCCTCTTGATGATCCCCTTATCATCATGAAGGGGTTATCTCTGGTAATATTCTTGCCCTAAAATCTACTTTGTTAAGATAGCCACCCCAGCTTTCTATTGATTGTGTTAGCATGGTATATCTTTTTCCATCCTTTTATATTTAGCTTATTTGTGTCTTTAGAGTTAAAATTGTTTTCTCGCAGGCAGCATATGGTTGGATCTTACTTTTTGTCCAATCTGATCATCTCTGCTATTAATTGGCTTGTTTAGACCATTTATATTTAATGTGATTTTTGATATGGTTGGACTTAAGCCTACTCTGTTGCCACTTGTTTTCTTTCTGTTTGTCCTATCTATTCTTTGTTACTTTGTTTCTTCTCTTTTTCTTTTGGATTGTTTAATTCCATTTATCTCTTTTATTAGTTATTAGCTGTAGTTCTTTTAAATAGAGGTTGCTTTAGGTTTTACAGTATACATCTTTAAATTATAGTCTGCCTTCAAGAATATACCATTTCATGCGCAGTATACTTAGGTTGCTTCTCTTCTACCTTTGTGCTGTTGTTGCCATAACTTTGTTCCACATATGTTATAAACCTCATGATACATTATTATTATTTTTGCTCTTTTATTTTTAACTCTTTAAGAGATTTAAAATATAGACAAAGCCTTTTATGTTCACCCACATATTTACTGTTTCTGTTGTTCTCCATTTCTTTGTGTAGATCCAAATTTCCGTCTAATATTTTTCTGTCTGAGGGATTTCCTTTTAACATTTCTTATAGTGCTGGTCTGTTAGTGTCAGCTTTTGTGTGTCTGCAAAAAAATCTTCATTTTACTTTTGTTTTTGAGAGTAATTTTTGCTGGTGCAGAATTCTAGGTTTGGGCTTTTTCTTACTTTCAGTACTCTAAAGATGTCACTCCACTGTATTCTGGCTTGTGTAGTTCTGACAAGAAGTCTGCTTTTTTATCTGTGCCTCTACATAATATGTCTTTTATCCCCTAGCTACCTTTAACATTTTCTTCGTAATTTTCAGTAATATGATTAACATTTTCAGTAATCTGATTATGATATTCCTTGGTGTGTTTTTCTCACATTTCTTCTGCTTCTTGGATCTGTCAGTGTAAAGTTTTAATCAAATTTGGAACATTTTTGGCCATTATTCTTTCAAACATTTTTAAGTTCCCCTTCTTTCTCCTCTCTGTTGAGACTCCAACTACATATTTGCTAACCTTCTTGATGTTGTCCCACAGTTCACTGGCACTCTGTTCATTTTTTTTTTTCTAGTCTTTTTTTCTCTGATTCATTCTGGTTAGTGTCTGTTGCTGTTTTCAAGTTCAATAATCTTCGTCAGTGTCTAAACTGTTGTTAATCCCAATCACTCTAATGGATATGCATGTTCACAGAATAATTTGTTATTGTTATTTGGTTAAAAAATGCAATTCTGTTTCATTTGTTCATTTATAGATTTTCTAGAAGTTTTATAGCTCTAGAAGAATTAAAATACTTCTGATTTTTAGCTTATGTCAATATTTATGTTCCAATTGAAAACTTTAAAAATAAAACTCTTAACTAGTTTTGTACACCATAAAAACAAATGTTGAATAGATAGCTGTTCTTTCCATTCCTGGGTGTTCTACAGTATTCATTGCACAGTAAAGAATTCTTACATTTCAATTATCAGGCAAATATCAGGATGGATTTATTTCTTCAGAAAATGTTGAATGGGTTTACAAAGTTTTTTGGTTAGGAACAATATTCTAAATTATTAATATTTTGTTTTTATAGACTATTTGCTACTTTGTGGATTTTGTGCTTGTCAGGAATCTTGAAGGTAGGTTGTTTTAGGATGGTAACTTGAAATATAAATAATCTCAAAAAGCTATAAGAAGCATCTTATGGTCAGACACTTGGTTATAATTATCTGGGAACATGTAGAATAAATTTTAAATGATATTTTAAAAAATCAAGGTCTTATGCCAATATTATTGATGGAAAGGAAGATGAATGAACAAATGAGTTAAATTACATAGAAAGAGGCCCTCACTTGTAACTGCTAACCTTCAAGTGGCACATGTAATTCTGAATAAGAAATATATTTTAAATTATTTGTATTTGGAATGCTACTGTTCAAAGTCAGGTGGTTAATTTAATAAAAGGAGGATATCCATTGGTTCATCCATTCACCCTTTCATACAACAGTAGTGGACCTGCCTTGCTTTTTTCTACTTTTAACATTTGTATTCAAAGCTGTACAGAATTATTAAATACATAGGTAGAATATATAACTTAAGAGCAAGTAATTTAAGTATTCTTAATGCTGTTTTTAAATATAAAATTATTATTTTAATCTCTTGCCTATAGGTATTTTTTTACAGTGAGACAGTGGAGTTGGTCTTGGCTGCTGTAGGAGCCCTTCTTTTCTGTGGATTCATCATCTATGACACACACTCCTTGATGCATAGGCTGTCACCTGAAGAGTATGTATTAGCTGCCATCAGCCTCTACTTGGATATCATCAATCTATTCTTGCACCTGTTGCGGGTTTTGGAAGCAGTTAATAAAAAGTGATTGAAAGCAGTGTATAGAAACTGATTCATTAAGTAATAAAGTTTGAGATATAACTAACTATTAAATACTTTTAAGATTTTATTTGTATGCCATGTACTATATTATAAAGTATAAATCTCCTTTTACTAGGAGATTTTAATCTCATTTAGAAAGGAAAAAATATAAAAGATAAATTCCAGAGAATTATTCAGTATTAAAATTATATTAATATGTTAATGACATTTCATTATTAAATGATATATTAAAAATTAAAATTCTGCTTGACAGATATTTTGACATAAAATATTATTAGTTTTTTAAAGTATAGGTTTCATTTAAAACTTATAGCAATATACCAGTGACCAGTGAAACTTCGGCAAATTCCTGACTGCATTAGTTTGCTAGGGTGTCATAACAAAGTACCAAAGCACCAAAGAGTGCGTGGCTTAAACAGAAATTTATTTTATTACAGCTTTTGAGGTTAGAAGTCTGAGGTCAGGGTTGTCAGCAGGGTTGGTTTCTTCTGAGCCCTCTCTCTTGGCCGGTAGATGGTCATCTCCGTCTTCACGTGGACTTCTCTCTGTACTTGTTTGTGTCCAAATTTCCTCTTCTTATAAGGACACCAGTCATATTGGATTAGGGCCCATCATAATGACCTCATTTTACTTTAATTACCTCTTGATAAAGATTCTATCTCCAAATACAGTCACATTCTGAGGTACCAGGAGTTAGGACTTTGCAGTGCTCCTAATGTTTGTGTCCCCCCACATCATTTGTTGAAACCTGATGCCCACTTGTGATGGTATGAGGAGGTAGGGCTTTTGGGATGTGCTTGTTAGGTCATGAGGATGGAGTTTTCATGAATGGGATTAGTGCTCTTATAAAAGAGACCCCACAGAGATCCCTTACTCTTTCTGCCACATGAGGTGACGGCGAAAAGACACAGTCTATGAACCAGGAAGAGGGCCTTTAAACTAGACACCGAATATGCCTGCTAAACTTCCCAGCCTCTAGAAGTGAGAAATAAATTTCTGTTGTTTATAAACCACCCAGTCTCTAGTGTTTTGCTTTGGCTGCCCGAATAGACTGAGACAGACTTCATCATATGAATTTTCAGGGGATGCAACTCAGCACATAACACTAAGCATTAAACTATTAAACTGAAATAAATTAGTAGTATATAGCTTTAGCCTTTGGTGAGTTTCAGATGTAAATTTGACTCCATCACTATCAATTAATTTTTGAATACCCAGTTGCATAACGCTATACTCAAGTTTAACATAGCATCATAGGTAAGAGAATTTAAATTGGAATCCTTACTAGGCAACTTACTGGTGATGTGACCTTTGGCAAGTTACTTACTCTTCCTTACTTACGTCTTTTACCTTATCTTTATAATGGGAATAATAACACCTACTTTATTGGCTGTTATAAGGATTAAATGAGATGGATATATCATATAAACTAAGTGCTTATTAATGTCAGCTGCTGTTATTAATTAATGTTATTGTTGGTCCAAAGGGAGAATGTACTGAATTGTGACTAGAGACCATAAATAAGCAAATGGAGATTTGACATTTAAAAAATATAAAACAATACCATTTTTCATCCAGTAAATTATTGTTTGGTTTGCGAAATGTAGTTTCTTTAATAAAAATCGTATAGACATGTAATTAATTTTTTTTAATGACAGGTAAACTTTTAAAAATTTATCTTTCTGATATGACAAATGTTGTAATTTCTAAGAGTGTAAAAAGATCACAAGACCAAGAAGTTTGACAACCACTGGTGTATTTATTATGTTTTGTAAATCGACCATAGTTATTCATACATTCTTCTGTTAATGAATTTTATATGGTTCCTCCTTTTTTACTGTCACAATCAGTACTGCCATGTGTACATCCCTGTGTGTGTCCCAGTGTGCATAGATATGAGAGTTTGCATAGGTAGGGAATATACCTAGGAGCAGAATTGCTGAATACAAGGGCATATGCAACCTCAATTTTTTACAGCAAGTAAAGGTGAAAATACCTGGACTCCACAAATAATAAAAAAGGGGAATTAGCAGGGCTTGGACAGAGTGACAGGTAACTGTAAAATGTACCAAGTGCAGCCAGGGAGGTAGGAGGAAAACAGGGAAGAGCAGTATCTGACAACTGTTTTTATTGAATATAATTTGGGGAAAGAAGTGCAGTGGGCCCTGTCTGCCTGCCTTCATTTCTTTTCTGCAGACCTCACACCTGGCTTTTATCCACTTGATCCACTTCTGGGGATTAGTGGTGTCAGCAGCCAGTTGTGGGCCTTTTTGGAGCAGCTGGGAAGTTCTTGTTGTTAGTTCATCTTTAAAGCTTTTTTTTTTTTTAAAGCTTTGTTTTGAAGTCCCTGTCACCTAGTGCCTGGGCAGCTTGGAGTCACCATCTGAATCCCATTCATCTTCCTAACCCTTACTAAGGGATTATTCAAATCAGGAATTCCATGGGCGAGGCCTAACTGTAGAGGCTCCATTAGCTGGTGCCAGTAGTGTAGCGTGGCTTTGAGATGGGAAACCATTCTGCTTCCTATCAGGTATTCAGTGCGACCCACTGTGCCTCCTGTCCCACAGGCTCCTCCTAGTTCTGTGATGGAGCTGAAGCAATGTCCAGTTTGACCCTTAAGCTTTATCCTACCATCAGGGGTTAAAGTTTCTTGAAGACAGTAGTTTAATTCCCATCATCTTTGTATACCCAGCATAGTGCCTATCACAGAATGCATACTCAAGTGTGTGAATGAGGGAATGAATTAAGGATATTTAAATATAGCAAGGCCATTTAACTATTCTGTTAGAACTGCTTTTATATAAACTGGTGAGGAACATGTTCAAAAAGGTTTTTTTCTCAATAATGCAATCTAGGATTCAGCCTTTTAAAACATCAGTAATGCAGAATTATGGCATATATTTAACACTATGACATTTTCATAATAGATAAACTTTTTTCTCTTTTTCGGTGCCAAGTATCTATTCAAAAGTCTTGGCCTGGTATGTTAAGCAAGATGCAGTCAATTTGGACTATCTGAAAGTGAGCTTTCTCTGATTTAAAATGCAATGTAAACATGTATTTTTGGGAAAAGTGGCCAGATCTAACATATAGTTAACTTTAAAATAGAAATTCACTTGCTGTATAGGAACTTCTTAATCTCTAAAGAAAGCAGGTTTTTCAACCATGTTTTTTTTTTTTTTAAATATACCGCATGTTATGAGCTTTTTCCAGCCTCTGTTTAAAAAAACAAAAAACAGGGCTTCCCTGGTGGCGCAGTGGTTGGGAGTCCAACTGCCGATGCAGGGGACACGGATTCGTGCCCCGGTCCGGGAAGATCCCACATGCCGTGGAGCGGCTGCGCCTGTGAGCCATGGCCGCTGAGTCTGCGCTCCGCGACGGGAGGGGCCACAGCAGTGAGAGGCCCGCGTACCGCAAAAAAAAAAAACAAAAAACAAAAAACAAAAACAACTTGCTGTAGTCTGAGTTTATTAATTTCCACATGATGCATGGTTTCTTCAAGGACACAAATTTAAAGAAAAAAGGGACCCATAAATTGTCTCAGAATGAACTCTTTTACTAGTAACCAGACAGGAGTTTACTAGGCCATGATTAAAGACAATTCATTTACTGGTTTTTGGTGTATGTTGTAAATCTCTAGAAAATATTGCTTACAAATAGTCCCGTGCATGCTTGAATTTATTATGTGAAAATGATGTGAGCGGCCATTTGTTGAGCTCTTATATCCCCTACCTAGGATTATTAGGTTGTATTAGCTTCATTCTATAGATAAGGAAATCTAGGCTCTGAGATAGTACTCATATCACTCACAAGGAAGTGTTAGAACCATAAATACCACAGACCTGTACGGTTCCAAAGACAGTGATGTTAGGAGCATATGGAAAATAATAACAAAAAGAACTGGTGTTGTTTGTGATCAGCGTGACCGTCACCGAAGCCGAGTGTCCTAGGCTAAGTATTGTGTCTGGTGTACATTAGTGATTAGCCAGTAAACACTGATTGAACTGAATTAGTTCGATCATTTTACCCTTTGAACTTGTCTTCGGATGAGAAAGGGGTTTTTGTTTCTGGTAACAGCTTTGAGGTATAACGGATATACAATGAATTGCACATAAAGGATACAGTTTGACAAGTTTTGATATATGTGTACAACGGTGAGACCACCACCGGGGATGGGGAAATTTAAGGGCTGCAAATAAAGATCTTAATTCGGCTTCTAGAGGAACACGCGACGTGGTGAATGTGTGCGAATGGGGAGGTCTGACGTGAATCTAGAGGTCGGCTCTGAGCTCCCTACCTGACGGCAGGGTCATCTGGCGGTTCTCCCTCCTTGGGTTAGTCTCGGGGCTACCCCGCTCACGCTCGGGACGCAGGCCTAGCTGGTGTACGACCCTCGACCCGGCTTCTCCTCCGCATTTCCCTAATCCGACTTCAGAACCTATCTGGGAGGAGCCCAGCTCCCAGCTCAGCACTCGCACCCAAGGCAAGAAGCGCGTCAGCCCGGGACCCCGCCTCTCGAGGCCGTCCGGGGCGTTTCGGCGAGCAGCGAGCAGCGCGCCGCCCGGGGGGCGGGGTCAGTAGAGCGGGTTGCCGGGAAGGCGGAAGTGCGGGGTCTTCCGGTCGGCGTGAGCAGCGTGCGGTGTTTTGAGTTCCTGGGTCTTCTCAGGTGAGTTCTTTTTACCAACCGGCTCCAGTGGGGCGTGGGACTTGGGACTCGATTCCGCCGCCCGTGGAAAGATCTCAAGCCTCGTCCCTCTCTGGCAAGCTTGAGCCCGGGCCAGAGACGCAGGCCTCCTCTAGAACGAGGGTCTCCCGTTGTCTTGGTGCTCCTGGTGGGGCTTCCCGGTGCTCTGTGGGAAGTGGAGTCCTCCTTAGTGGTTCAGCCCCGCTGAGGGCTGTGTACCGCAACCCTTCTCTCCCAGCCCCTCGCAGGGCTTGCGTTGTTGTACACACGGGACAGAGTGAGTTTGTGATTGCTGCCGTCCAGAAATGTTACTCCACCAGTCGTCCGTTTAACAAATGTTTGCTTAAACTTTACTGTGTGCACAGTGCTACGCACTGGGGGATCCAGTAGCGAACAAGACCTATTTATCCCTTGCCTTCGTGGAGCCCACGGGCCACCGGGAATGACGGAAAATAAACTTAAGAATTTTAGATTGTAACACGTATTAAACAGGAAAGAAAAGGATGAGGTGGTAGAGAATAAAAGGTGAGCTTACAGGAGTCAGAAAAGCTGTCTCTGAGGTACTGAAGTGAAGGATCAGTTCCCAGGCAAAGGGACGGCAAATGTAAAGATACTGAAGTCAACGTCATTTTGACATTTTTCTTTTTCTTTTTTTTTTTCAAAATAATGTCTTAGTGACTAACTGCCTATTGATGTGTAATTAACACAACAAACTGCACATATTTAAAGTGTGTAAGATATATCAATGTATACTCACACACAAACATAAATCTGTCAGCACAGTCAAGATGATGTTATAAGTCATTCCCACGAGCTTCCCTCTAAACTTTTTATAATCCCTATAAACTGTCCCTCGGTTGTCATTGATTGGACTTTCTTCAGATGTAATTGGTGCTTGAGGATGGAGTGAAGCATGAGATAAGAGTTAAAGGAGGCAGGGGCCAGGTGACAAATACCCTTGTAGATCTTGAATATATGAGTTGGAAAATCATTAATTCCAAGAAAGACAGTGTCTGCTCTTTAAGTTTTTAAAAGCTCACGTTGACCACCTTCTAGGGGGTGGGCTGGGACTGAGGGGTTGAGGGAAAGCAAGAGTAGAAATAGACAAGTTTAAAATAGCTAGATTGATTTGAGGGGGTGGATAATGAGGAAAATTGGGGTGGGTGGAGTCGCCTGTAGGTTTGGGGGAAATCAGGATTCAGTTAAAAGATAAAATATTTTGTGATTTTTAAGTTGTTGCATAAATGTAAGGTGATGGCACTCTGCATTTTGGGGGAAATTAAATTTCTGCATCTTGTATGAAAACTACAGGAGCTTTCACAATTGGCTTGACTCACAGTGTGCCAGTGGCCACGGGGAGTTTGGTTTGGTGTTCTTAATTGTTATTTAGTGGCTGTGTATGCCACGTTGATCCTCACATAATTTGCACATTATGCCATCATAAATCATGAACAGAGTGAAGAGTTTACTTTCCAGTTGTTCATGTTCTGCAGAGATGCCTTTTGACCTGGTTTTCCAAGGATTTGTTTTTTTGTTTGATGGTAAATAGTTGCTTTTGAAAATGTAATTTTTTAGCATTCCAGCTAAAATATGGCTAAAAGTTTACGGAGTAAGTGGAAAAGGAAGATGCGTGCTGAAAAGAGAAAAAAGAATGCCCCAAAGGAGCTCAGCAGACTTAAAAGTATTCTTAAAGTAGATGGTGATGTTTTAATGAAAGACGTTCAAGAGATAGCAACTGTGGTAGAACCCAAACATTGTCAAGAGAAAACACAATGTGTGGTGAAAGATGAAACAGGTGAGTTTATGTGTTTCATTTAAAAAAAAGTTACATCAACTTCCTTTTGTGACTTTTTCCCTTTTTCACTGTTTTCGATTCTTTCTCACACTTGCTTCCCTACAAACGTCCTGCCATGCCCACATAATTCTTTGGAGGTGCTGCTAGAGATTCTATGCTAAGCTATTTTAAAGCCACCTCATGTGAGTAGGTATGTTTTGGATTATTCAGAGTAAGCCTTCTGTGCTTATACAGTAGCCTAAGTGACTCAGAAATAGACAGTACTACAGGGGTAGACAAACCTAGACACGCTCTCGTTGGAAGGGTACACAGGAGTCAAGAACTAGGCAGGATAGAAGGAGGTCTTTCTTCATTTTACCCTTTGCAAGATCTAGGTTCCATTCTGAGAGTCCTCTGCCCTTATATTATTATCCTAAAGATTAGTTTCCCTGTATTTGATTTTGACAGATTCTAGGTATGTCTGTTTTAATATAGTCTAAAGTTGGAAGCTGTATATAATGTGTATAATAGTCATTATCCTCAATCCCTCTTCCGTTTATCCCCCACCTGTAAACCATTAGCACATCATCTTGACTATCTCCAAAATACATTAGGAATCTACCCATTTTTCTCCTACTTTCATGCTTTCACTTTAATGACAATTATCTCTTGCCTGAACCACAGTGGTAGCCATTTTACCTCTCTCTTCAGCTTTTGCTCATTTCTGATTCATTTTTGACATATCACCCAGTATGATCTTTTAGGATATAAATCAATTATGTCATTCCCATGCTTAAATCACCTCATTATATTTCCATGTGCTTACCACAGCCTGCCTGGTCCTACTTAATCTCATTCCAGTACTTCTCTTTAAAAAGGCTGTAACCACAAGCTGAAGTTTGCTTTGTCCTTCTCCCCTCAACAGAACATTGAGAACTCCATGAGAGCAAGGAGCTTATTTGGACCACTGTATCCCCAGAACCTAGAACAGCACCTAAAATAATCATTCAGTGACCAGTTATTGAAGGGCTAATGTATATCAGGCACTATTCTAGGAACTGAGGCAACAATGATGAATAACAGAAATGGCCTCCATCCTAGTGGGATTTACATCACATTGGAGGAGACAGAAAGTAAACCAGATAAATGAGCTAATACAATATAATGTCAGGTAGCAGAGTCCACAGAAAACCTGTATACCCTGGTAAGTTCCCAGAGAGGGACATTATGGACATGTCCTTCACAATAGATAAGGTTGGTGATAGATGGACCACAGCATAGCTATGCTGAGCTTCCTGCTAAGTCTTCTGTTAGAAGAGCTGGATACCTGAGTGTGACCTGGATAAAAAAGTGTGGCAGCCCCAGGATATCCAGGTCTGTTCTGTCACGAAGCTTGCTGCTTACTGCTGTTCCTCTTCCAAGTACTCTTCATTGGAAGTGGCCAGTCATTCCTAATAGTTTATTTTCTTCTAAGGCCTGTCCATTAGAAGCGTGGGTGCACTTTTTATTGACACAACCATTTTATTTAGCTCAAGAAAGCACCTAATCCGAGGAGTGTTCTCATAACTCGCGTGTTTTCAGAAGCATAAACTTACCCCTAGTGAGGTAATTCAAACCCATATCTCCTAAATGTTTCCTGTTTAACTTTCACTGTTGCAAAGGACAATCATAACAATGTTCTCTTCTTTAAAAAATTTATTTCTGATTGAAGTGTAGTTGAATTACACTGTTGTGTTAATTTCTGCTGTGCAGCAGAGTGACTCAGTTATACATATGTATGCATTCTTTTTCATATTCTTTTCCATTATGGTTTATCACAGGATATTGAATATAGTTCCCTGTGCTGTACAGTAGGCCCTTGTTGTTTATCCATTCTATATATACCAGTTTGCATCTGCTAATCCTAAACTCTGACTCCTACCCTCTCCCACTCCCCTCCCCCTTGGCAACCACCAGTCTTTGTCCCTGATTCTGTTTCTGTTTCATAGATAGGTTCATTTGTGTCATATTTTAGATTCCACATATAAGTGATATCATATGGTATTTGTCTTTCTCTTTCTGACGTACTTCACTTAATATGATAATCTATGGTTGCATCCGTGTTGCCACAAATGGCATTATTTCATTCTGAGTAGTAGTCTATATACGTACCACATCTTCTTTATCCGTTCATCTGTCGATGGACATTTACGTTGTTTCCATGTCTTGGCTATTGTGAATAGTGCTGCTGCAAGCATAGTGGTGCCTATATCTTTTTGAGTTACAGTTTTGTCTGGGTGTATGCCCAGGAGTGGGATTGCTGGATCAAATGGTAATTCTATTTTTAGTTTTCTGAGGAACCTCCATACTGTTTTCCATAGTGGCCGCACCAACTTACATTCCCACCAGCAGTGTAGGAGGGTTCCCTTTTCTTTATACCCTCTCCAGCATTTGTTATTTGTAGACTTTTTAATGATGGCCATTCTGACTGGTGTGAGGTGATACCTCATTGTAGTTTTCATTTGCATTTCTCTAATAATTAGCGACATTGAGCATCTTTGCATGTGCCTATCGGCCATCTGTATGTCTTCTTTGGAGAAATGTCTCTTTAGGTCTTCTGCCCATTTTTTGACTGGGTTGCATAACAACATTCTTTAGAAAGTTTCTTAGTGACTAAATAGATGATGTCCCTACTTGCTCACAGATACTTTTTATGTCTTTCATGGTTGTGGGAACACATGGCGTCATGTGTATGATTCTATTGAATGTGCTGTAAGGAGTTTTTTGAGTGTTAGTCAAAGAACATTGCACAAATAAAGGAGTTTTTTTTTTTTTTTGCTTTTGTAGTTTCATGCCACTTTTAAGTTCAGTGTCCTCATTGCATTAATTTGCTTCTTCATGGGGTTGCATTCATGAGTATTAATAGTTCTTCCATTTTTTAATTCAGATGACATGAAAATGGAGACTGATATTAAAAGAAACAAAAAGACTCTTCTAGACCAGCATGGGCAGTACCCCGTATGGATGAACCAGAGGCAAAGAAAAAGGCTGAAAGCAAAGCGAGAGAAAAAGAAAGGAAAAAGCAAAGCAAAAGCCATCAAGGCAGCGAAGGGTTTGGCTTGGTAGACCCTTAAAAACTTGAAAAATGCCGCATGGAACAGGTCTTTGATTAGAATGTATACATTGATTTCAGCTTCCACCAAATGGAAACTTTGTTTCCATTTTTTAACTTGGCCTTTTTCTTCAGTTCAAGCCCAACTGTAACCCCTCAAATTTGTCTTGGTAACTTGAATAAAATATTTTCTTTGATGAATGAAAGCTACACTGATATTTTAATTGAATGCTATCCAATATGCAGGGATTATCAGACATCAGAATTCTCTCGAGTATTAATGTGGTTGTAATCATTCAGTCTTAGGAAAGATGAAACATAATATTATACTGACAAATTTGAGCTAACTCAAATTTAAAGTAAATTATATATCATGTGAAAATATGTCAGTGGATCATATAAGCAGTACTTGTTTGGAGTTGTGATTTTGTATAATTCAGAATAAAAGATACTCTGTCTAGATCTTGAAGATCTGTTCTTCCATATATCCTTAAGGTTTCCTAGTAGTAGAGAAGACCAGATTCTTCAGTTAAATTTTTTAAAAATTTAAAATTTTTAGGTGGAATATTGACATGTGAAAATTATATATGCTCCATCTTTTTAGGAGATTAGAACATCCTGGGAACTAATTTAATGTGCTTCAGTTTTTATATTATTCTCAGAGTATGATTCTCAGAATTAGCTTTTCTGGATGTGTGGTGAAAAAAATATATTACATGGTCATTAAGTTTGGGAAATGCTACATACTTGAAGATTCAAAAACAATATTAGCTTAATACAGGCATATCTCGGAGATACTGCACATTCAGTTCCAGACCACTGCAATAAAGTGGACTACATGAGTTTTTGGTTTCCTAGTGCATGTAAAATTTACATTTACACTATTCTGTAGTCTGTTTTACAATAGCATTGCATGTAAAAAAACGATATACATACCTTAATTAAAAAATAATGCTGTTGGAAAAATGTGATGATAGACGTATTTGACAGAATGTTGCCACAAACCTTCAAGTTGTAAAAAAAAAAAAAATGCAGTATGTGCAAAGCACAATAAAATGAAGTATGCCTATATAGTCATATAGAGATCTAGCAGACTTTTCCAGGTGCTAGGGACCCAGCGAACAAGACGAGGTGTCTGCCCTCACGGGTATGTACTCAGAAGGGGCTGCTGGCTTCAGAGAAAACCAAGTGAAAAATGAGACCTAGGCCTTTCTCACCTTCTGAGATGGCCCACACTCTGTGGAGTGTGTTTCTCTCTAAATAAATCCACTTCTTACCTAAAAAAAAAAAAACAACAAAAAATGAGAGCTAGTGGAATACGGTCACTTAGGCATCAGGTCACAAATTTTATACTGGGCACACAGCTATGCTGGGACACAGTATAGAGATAGATAGGACAGGACCCAAATCGTTTAGGAGATTTGAAGCTGAAATTTAATGCTAGTAAAATCTTAGGATTATTTTATATAATAGGCTTTTGTCAATCTATTCAGTGGTTAGTTCACCAAAAAGTTAGTGGATTATTTTTAAATACTTAAGGAAGCTAACAGAAGATGTGAGTTGGAAAGTTCAAGAAAGTTCATGGCCTTTTTTTGCCTTTGGGTATAATTTTGAACAGAGTTTGTGAGGAAAAGGCAAATACATAAATGTTTATTCATGAAATAAAAATTTGCTAACATTATCTAATTAAGCCATGATGATATCAGCCTAAATATACCAGCTGTTTCCTTTTTTTTTTCCCCATCATAGGAATTGTCTACATCAGTGATGTTACACACTTAGTGCATATTTAAAATTTGGCAGCATTGTTACGTATGTTTTTCCTGGATTTTTGAGGTCAGAAGCCAGTACCAGGGATATCATGTTTTCTGAGGCTGATAATCTCCAATTTGACTCCAATGGTAGATAGTAGCTTTGAGCTTTCATCCAGGGCCTTTCAGTGATGTTAGTCTGGTCACTTAAGGTTGTCTAGTCATGAAGTTTGTACAGTCAGGATTTAACTTAAAAGTTAACAAAATCAGAGTATCACTATCAAAAAACGTATTTGAGAAACATGTTCTCAAGTGTCCTATGTCCTCTGGCAAGTTGGCTGTGAAAGAGAAATTGTCTTGCATAGCTTGTGATGGGGACCTCCACGGTCACTGAGTTCCTGAATTGTGTGGCCAGCAGGATTCTTCCTACCTCCAAATTTTAGCGGGAAATTTAGACTAGCATTCCAGAATGAGTGCAACGTACGATCACCTCTTTGTTGCTTTTTTCCTGGAGGTTATAAATTGAGAAGTATAGCATAGTCCTTTAATCTCTTAAATGATTAGCTTCATAAAATTTGTCATCTCTTTATTTGACTGATATTTTCCAGAGAATTCTGTAAAACCACCAGATGGAGCTCAAGCTAAGCACCAGATCATTTTTTGGAATTATATTGAGTGGGCTGAATCACATTAGGGATTGAATGTGACATTTTATTTTTGTTTTTTAAGAAATTAAATTTAAAATATCATCTAAGGATAATCAAAACTGCTTTCATTTATTGGTTGCTTTGCATATCAGGCTTTGTTCTAAATTATTTAATCCTAAACTCTTCAATCGAAGTATTAACTCATTTAATCCTCCCAGCAATCCTTTGAGTTTGGTATTGATATTATCTCTCTATACACCAGGAGAAACTGAGGCACACAGGCCATATAGCTGGGATTCAAAGTCAGACAGTCAGGCTCCAGAGCCTATGCTCTTGCAGTGCCATTCTGCCTCTCAAGGGTGTGCAAACTCTTGCTAAGTAAAAAAGGTAGTTTTAGGGTAGAATACTTATTTTTGGTTCAATCTGTTTGGGGGGCTCAGGATCAGGTGAAGAGCTGGTTTCAGTAGAGAAATGATTTATTGACCCCTTCTCAAATCTCTAGGCCTAAACCAGACTGGAGTTCCTTTGGTAGCATGCCCTTAGAATGGGCTGATCCCACCCTAAAGGTATAGCCCAGATTCAGTGGTACCAAGCTACTAATCAGAGAAGGAATGCGAACTGCCATTGACACTCTAAAGTAGAATCTAGTGGTTTTGACTACATGTTTTTTTCTAATGTCACGTTTTAGATACATTTTCCCCCTACTAGTTCACATGCTGCATACATATGCAGCAGAATATACTTGCTTATGAGGAAATCTGAATATTTTCAAAATTTGGATCAATATATCTGGGATATGATTTTTAGGAGTTGGAGAAAAAAAAGTGGCTATAAATGACTTGATTTAAATATCTGAAATGGACTGGTGTTGATGGTGAGGGTAGTGGTGTGCAGGAGTAGTGAAGTGCTAGCCACGAAATAGAATAAATAGGAGAAATCTAAAGAGACCTCAGGGAATTCCCGAATTTATAAATACTACAATTGAGATGCAGATGGTGGGCTGTTGACTAAGATTACTAGCTAAGCAACTAACTTCTGATGCCACTTGGCAGAGTGATTCACATTTATGCTATAGTCAAAAAATACAAAGCTTTTCCCCTGTATTTGCCGGAATGTAAAAACACCATTGCAGCAGGCACATGCCAGTTTAACAAGGAAATGTTCGGGGGGAAATAGGGAACTGTTAAATACTCATGCCAGGTTAAGGCCACTCTGTTGTTCCCAGGACCCCATCAGGCAGCAGGAGGGCCAGGGCGAGGTTTGTGCCTGCTTACAAAAACCCTTAAACTTTATACAGTTGAATGCCAAGAGTCTTTCGCACCTATTCTAGAATAGGAGAAGAATAGGATGCGGTGTCAAATAGGACTCATTTGCTAGAATACTAGTGATAACACCGACAGTTAGAGAATGCTTACTGTGTTAAATGCTTTACCTGTATTATTTCATTTAATCCCTAAAGCAATACTGTGGGGCCAGTACTCTTATTATCTCTATTTGCAGAGGAGGAAACAGCTTTGAAGAGGTAAGTAAAGTTGCCTAAAGCTGTGCAATTATTAAGTAGTGGGCAAAGCTGTCCCAGAGTGTAGACTGAATGTCTCTGAAGGGTTTGATTGAATCTAAGGAAGAAACTTCTAACTAAGATGTTCGTTGGGAGGTGGAACAAGCAGCTTGGGAGGATATCCTGTCAAGCTAAGACTGGCCAGCCACTTGTTTGGAATGTGGCAGAATGGACTCAAATATTGTACTTGGAATTTCAGTAGAAAGCTGGTGAAGTACTTTCCAGCTTAGAAGGGCCTTGCAGGAAGTTGTCACTTTGAAATGTGTTGTGCTTACTTTGCCCTTAGATAGTTTTTTGGCACCCCACGATTGCAGACTTAAGTATCGTTTTGGTGGAAGTAACAAAATCTGAAATCTTAAATTTGTTAATGTCGTTAAGTCTGGTATTCATTCCACGAAGTTCCACTTTAAAGTATGGAAAAACGTTATGAACATCTGCTTTAAACAATGAATGGGGTGAAGTCCTTTGCATTTTAATTTAAAAACGGCATAGTTTTATAATACATTAAGTTTATAATATGCAGAGTGTGTTTAATTTTCTAAAGCAATGACTTGTCTTGGCATTATGCTGTCTTACGAAACACTTTCTCATTCTCACATTGTCTTTATAGTTTTCAATATCAGCAAAGCCTTTAAATAGTCTTAGTTGGGTGTTGTGTATCACTGTACAGTAACTGCTAGTACATATGGTATTTCTGATCCGTGTAATAAAGTACATTTGTCATGTATCTTGTGATCTACATACCTTTCAGCTGTTACTTCATAAATCTGTTCCATCAGAGAACTGCTTTGTACAGCAGTGGTTCAAGCTGCTTCTAATAAACTAATATTTTGTGTCTTTTATATGTAATCAACAGGGAGTATTATAGACTTGTGCCTCTGTGGAGAAACATTCCACTAAACTTCTTTTCTCTTGACAATAATGGGGGGAAAAAAATAGCTTGGGAAGATCACAGATGTTCAAGAAAATATGTTGTTTGCTCCTAAAAGTCAACTGAAGATCTTTTGTATTGCTCCAGGTTTTTTGTTTGTTTGTTTGTTTTTATTTATTTTTTTAATGCTTTAGAGAAGAAACAGTTTGAGATATGTGATGGGAGTACGGGGAGATAGGATTACAAATTTCAGTGGAGACCCACATTGGGTGCTGTTTTTCAGAATTCTAAAAAGCTTCTTCTTGCTCACACAAAGGGGTGATATTCTGAGCAGAGTGGTAGGTAGTTGGCCAAAGACTGGTCATTCCTACGTGCTTTCCTACTCAGACATAAGCATTCTGCTCTAGGTTTAGTTTTTGTTCTGTCCCAAACTTCAAACTAATACTGTCTTCACAAGAGCATAGGTATTTACTAACGCAGGCAGTCCCTTGAGTAATTGGATAGGGGCTATTGTCTTTCTCCAGCTGTAGAAATTTGCTCAGTGGGTAAGCCCTCCACAGACTAGGCAATGGGTTATTGATAACTGTGTAGTAAAATATTCATGGAAAATGCTTAAGGAAGCTGTATGCCATGGGTGAAATTGGTATGGTTGTCCTTTATAAGCCTGTGAATCTTTAAGAAGAGTTGCCATAAAGAGAATGGGAATCGGCTGTTCCGAATCTCCACTGACGAAATGGGTTTTAACTGTAGCAGAAGGGATTTGAGTTAAATGTAAAGAAGAACTTCTTGAATGTGAGTGTTATTTGAAGCCAGGTATGGGTTGAGAAGAGGCTGTTGAATTGTCTCTGGAAGAGAGAGAGAGCGCTAGAGAAAGAAATGAAAGGGGGCGGAGAGTGGGAGACCCCCACTTGAGATGATTTAAATGTAATTCTGCCCAATGGTTATGAGTCCTTTATTCTCTTTTCTCACACTCACATCTCAGGTTTTGAGGTTTAAAAGGTCAGACCTAAAGAGTATACTTTAGTCATTAGAACTAAAGTGCCAGAGGACCCCTAGGTCCGGAGGTTCTTTTGGTGTAATTCTTAATTGAAATGAAATGCTAAGTTGTGACCAGTGGATGAGAAAATTGACTCAGGGTTGATTTTCCACCCTTGTCATTAAAGACCAGTGTACACACTGAGCTCACAGTGCCAGAGAGGAATTTGACATTGAGCAATTTCTGGAAAGGCAAGTGGTTGGTAGGCTGTGACCACTTAGGCTTGGGATGGGTTAGAGGGCTGGGGGAAGGGTACAGCTGCCACGTTGCTGCTTGGGCATGTGCCTACTAAGTATTTTTTCCAGGAATACTCCAGCAGGACCAGAGGGTTGCAGATCAAACTTGGCGCTTTAAATTCCAGAGAGCAGAGGCTGAGAGGACAGGGTAAGTTTACCCTTTCCTTTTTTTTTTTTTCCTGCCTGTCACCACCCTGTCCTGTCCCCATTTGGTACTCTTTTGCACCTCCCTCTTCTTTGCTTTCCTTCAGTCTGTTTTTCTTGCATATAACTGAAAGAAAAAAAAATTTTTTTAAATAAAAACTTAAAGCTGCGAGTTAAACATTATTTACTTCTTAGGGAAAAAAAAAATCCCACCAAGTTTAGTTGTAAGTGCTTTTGTTTATAAATGACCCCTGGAATTTTTCTTTGTGGTCCAGTGACAATAGCTCACATAGATTTCCCACTTCTGTGCTGTTTTTCCTCACCAGTTTGTCTTTCTCTCTTCCTCTGCATTTTCCTCTTTTTTTTTTTTTTTTTTACTTATTTTATTTATTTATTTTTTGGCTGCATTGGGTCTTCATTGCTGCACGTGGGCTTTCTCTAGTTGCTGTGAGCGGGAGCTACTCTCCGTTGCGGTGCACGGGCTTCTCACTGTGGTGGCTTCTCTAGTTGTGGAGCACAGGTTCTGGAGCGCAGGCTCAGTAGTTGTGGCGCATGGGCTTAGTTGCTCCGTGGCATGTGGGATCTTCCTGGACCAGGGCTCGAACCTGTGTCCCCTGCATTGGCAGGTGGATTCTTAACCACTGCACCACCGAGGAAGTCCCTCTTGTTGTTCTTAATAGTTTTACCACCTATGCATGAATCCCTAAATACCATAACTTTGTTTTGTCTATTATTGTTTTTATTATTTAAAAAATTTTTTTTAATTTATTTTTGGCTGCGTTGGGTCTTTGCTGCTGCTCATGGGCTTCCTCTAGTTGCGGTGAGCAGGGGCTACTCTTCGTCGCAGCGCGTGGGCTTCTCATTGCGGTGGCTTCTCTTGTTGCGGAAGACAGGCTCTAGGCCCGCGGGCTTCAGTAGTTGTGGCACATGGGCTCAGTAGTTGTGGTTTGCAGGCTCTAGAGTGCAGGCTCAGTAGCTGTGGCGCACGTGCTTAATTGCTCTGAGGCATGTGGGATCTTCCCAGACCAGGGACGGAACCTGTGACCCATGCATTGGCAGGCAGATTCTTAACCACTTCGACACCAGGGAAGTCCTGCATTTTCCTCTTTTAAAAAAATTTTTTTCTTCACTGGCCTCTTTTTCTGTGTGGATATTACTTCAATTTCCTCCTTAGGCTCAAATCACTACCCTTGCATTCTCTCTCTCCCCTCTCATCTCAGTCTTTCCACTTACTATGTTTTTCTTCCTCTTCGTTTTCACCCTCATCTTCTAACTGGATGCATAAATAGAAGATACGCTTTACAACAGGGGCAGGCCAATTGGCTGGTCATCTGGTTTTGCAAATAAAGTTTTATTGGAACGTAGCCAGGCCCACTCATTCATGTATTTTCTATGACTGCTTTTGTGCAACAGAGGCAGAGTTGAATACTTATGAGTGAGACCCTCCTCTGGCCTGAAAATCCCAAAATATTTACTATCTGGCCTTTTAATATATTTAAAAAAAATTTTTTTTGGCCTTTTAAGAAAGAGTTTGCTGAATCCTGCTTTAAAATATTTTCTGTATTTATTAATGAAGGCTTTTTTGTTCCTTATTTGGAAATTCAGGTGAGTTGGATCTGTTTTATGTCTCCCTACTTAGTGAAATTGAGTTGCATTTTATATTTGCAAATTTCCCCAAATTTCTCACTTAAAGGCAGTGGTATCCAAAAGAAAAAAGACAAGCTTACCGTCCTGACTATCAAAGCTAAGTGAGTAATGGTGGTCATTTGTGGTGTGTGTGTCTGTGTGTTTAGAGGTCTTCCCCACCTTCCACCTCCTACTGGGCTCTTTTTAGTCTTTGGGGGGGAAAAAAGATAATTCCATTGTAAAGCTCTTCAAAAATCTCGCAGCCAACTTTTCCTTTAAGTCTATGAACCATTTTTGGAAATGTTAAATGCTGGAGAAAGGACTCTTAATTTAATATGGCACCTAGAATACTGACACATAAAAGCATTTCAGTGTAGTTTTATTTGGTGGATGGTCTATTTGAAGATGTTTCACACGAATACCCTTACAGATTGGTTTCATTAACATGAAATTAATATGAACTAAAATAATCATAAGACTTAAGGCTGAAAAATGTTTTAGAGATGACCTATTTTAACCCTGCGCTTTTCAACAGATGAGGAAACTGTTGACGTCCCACCTTTGCCGAGATATTAGGAGTTCATGACCCAGTTCAGAGACCATGTCTCTTTACTCTCAGGCCAATCTTTTTCTAAACCATAAGGCAGTGACAACTGGCCACACAAATGTAACATTCTGACTAATGTCAAGATTAATTCTATTCTTTTCCTTTCTATAAAAAGAGGGGCTGCTAAATGCTGTGGTTAATAACCAAACCTTTCCCATTGGTGGCTGTGCCTCTTTACCTCACAGGCAGTGTAATATCTTTTAGTTAAAATGAAACAACACAGTAACAAACTTCTCCTCTTGCCCTGTGCCCCCATAAAAGGCTAGATTTTTGTTTGTTTGTTTCTACTCTCTTCTAATTCACCCTGTGTAGTTATCGATTTCTTTTTATATTTTATTATTTTTTCTCATAAAAGTAATACGTGTAATGTTGTAGAAAACCTAGGAAAGTCTAAATGAAATACAATCATTCATAATCCAGCCACCCAGAGAATATGTATATGTGTCTATATTTTCATAACTGTCTCAACACTGTACAGTTTTATATTCTGTTTTCTTAACTTTACATCATGAGGATTTTCCCCACACCACTGAAAATCTTTTGAAACATTCCCTCATATTCTGTCTCGTGGGTAAACTACATTTTCTTGTTTGCCTGTGTTTGGACATTTAAATTTTTTACAAAATATTTTTGTGTGTGTGATTAAAATACTTCCCTGTAATATTAATGGCCTTACTAATCCTTATCTGATATATTCTTGTAGAAGAGTTTTAGAAGAGAATGAACTTTTCTTAAAAAGACTCCTGATCCATATTGCCAACTCACTTTCCTGAAAGGCTGAAACAATTAATAATCCTTCCCTGGAGCATGTGACTGCCTGTCTGGGGCACACTGGAGGGGCTGTAAATTAAGCTTTTAAAACATTCCTTTCAATATGTCACTCTCCAGCTAGGAAACTTCCCATGGCTGCAAGATCAGATCTAAGCTTCTTAGTGTGTATGCTCTTCCATTTCTTCACTTCCAGCTAATTTCTCAACAACCGCAATCTGGCATCTGCCCCCATCTGCCTAGAGGCATCGAGGAAACAGCCCTAGACTAGACTAAGTGTCAGGAAACTAGGGTTCAAATCCCAGCCCTGCCACTTAGTAGTATGTGACCTTGGGCAAGTAACTTAATTTCTTTAAGCCTGTTTCCTCAGGCTTTAAAATGGAAATAAAAAAACAGACCTTGATTTTGGGGGCTCCCATGAGATAATAGAGGTAAGAAATATTTTTAATCTGTGGAACACTGTCAACGTTAGGGGGTGTATTGTTATTGAGACTGCTCCTGGGGTAGTGTGGTATCCACCAAATATTTCTGATCCTCGTAGGCTCGTGGGAGAATTTTACTTCCACACCCCTTGCATTGGAATGTGGCCACATGACTGACTTCCGCCAATGAGATAGGAGTGGAAGTGACACATGCATTTGCATGCAAAATCTTTTACAAGCTAGGCCTTAGTCAGCTACTCTCCCATTCTCTCTCCTGTGCTAAGGGCAATGCTGCAGGTGGTTGCTGCCCAGGTCCTGAAGGAAGAACATCAGTGTGGAGAGGAATTCCCTGCCACCCAGTGATGGGCATGTATCTTGAGCAAGACTTTGTTTTCTAAAGCCTAAGGTTTGGGGTGGTTTGTTACTGTACTCTCACCTAGTGGTACAAGCCTACTCTTGGTGTGTCTTTCTGTGTAGTCCTTGGTATGACTGAAATTTTTTTTTTTTTTTTTTTTTTTGCGGTATGCGGGCCTCTCATTGTTGTGGCCTCTCCCGTTGCGGAGCACAGGCTCCGGACGCGCAGGCTCAGCGGCCATGGCTCACAGGCCCAGCCGCTCCGCGGCATGTGGGATCTTCCCGGACCGGGGCACGAACCCGTGTCCCCTGCATCGGCAGGTGGACTCTCAACCACTGCGCCACCAGGGAAGCCCTGACTGAAATTTTTGAAACCCTCTTTTCCTTTGACTTGGTGCCACTCACACTCTTGATATTTTCCTCCATCTCTGACAAATCCTCAGTCTCCATTGTATTCTCTTCCTTTTCCATCAAATATGCACATAAGATGAGTATCTGACTTCCTCTCCTTTCGTTATATGCTTACCTTCGTCAACTTAGTTTACTCTGACAGCTTTAAATATTATGTCTTTCTTAGCCCTGTATGTTTGAAAAAGGTTTCCAGTTTGAGGATTACTGGTCTACCCTTTTTCTTATGCCTTGAGGGCAGGGACCCTAAACTGGAATCAGATGGCCAGCTGGCTCTTCCACTTGTCTACCTGCCAGAGACCTAACCTCTCTATGCCTCTGTTTCTGCATATGTAACATGGGGTTAATTGTAGTTCCTACTTCACAGGTGGTTGTGAGAATTAAATAAGAAAATATATGTAAAACACTTCCTGCCTACCTAGGACACAGTAAGTTTACTATAAATGGTGGTGGTTGTTTGGTTGTTACACATCTTTTCTCTCCTTCACTCCCCAAGTTCTATCTCCAGTTTCTGGTAAGATATACTTAGAAGTAGAAGACCCATAAGAAGTGTTTGTTTTAGTTCTAACATCACATTGATGGCTGATAATAGGAGTGAAAAATTGGTACCCTTGCCCTGAAGATGCTTTGAGCAGTGTTTACTTTTTTTTTTTTAAGGAAAAGTCCCAAATCAAAAGAGCTTTTATTGAATCTTTAATATATCACAAATGAGTCTGAAGAATCATCTGGTATCTTTCTGTTTCTGTAGCCAGACCACTCGGATCTTGTTCATCAGCCTACTGGACTGTTCCTTTTTCAGAAACATAGATACCATCCAAAAATTTTCTGATGTCCTTGTTTTTAACTGTTGTGGCTTGCTAAATCAAAGCAGCTGAATTTTTTTTTAAACATCTTTATTGGAGGATAATTGCTTTACAATGTTGTTTTAGTTTCTGCCGTATAACAAAGTGAATCAGCTATATGTATACATATATCCCCATATCCCCTCCCTCTTGCGTCTCCCTCCCACCCTCCCTACCCCACCCCTCTAGGTGGTCACAAAACACTGAGCTGATCTCCCCGTGCGATGCAGCAAGCAGCTGAATTTGACACAAGTTTAATATCATTTCCTTCAAGAATCAACTCATCTTTCTGGGCTTGAGATACTGAACAAGCAACGCCTGGCCTCATCTGAACCCTGTGGGTGTATTTTTCACCCCGAAAATTTCAGATTTCAACAAGAGAACCATTCTCCTTGAATAACAACGTTGATGGGGAAGTGCGCATACACAGACCTCATCTGAAACGGAAGCCCATTGTAACACCCTTGATCATGTTCTATACATGACTACAGATAGTGTCAACAGTTGCCAGTTCCTTTCTATTTCCCTACCGTTTGTCAGCTTGGAGCCTCTTCTTTTTCTTTCCAAGGAGACTGAGTTCTACACTGATGTGATTGAAGCCCCATTGCAGGGTGCCTCTGGGGCCCTTCACAATAATCGTGTGTCCCTTTGGAGTAACGTGGACATTTTTTGGAATGTCGACAGTCTGATTGTTGAGAATGGTCTTCATTCTTGCAGCAGATGTGGCAAAGAGCTCTTTTTTTTAAATTGAATATTGCCTTTAGGTGGGTCAGGCACTTCTAAGTTCTCACAGTAATCCCTACACTCTGTCGTTTTCTACACAGTTACCTGACTGACCCTGGGAGGAAATCAGCTTTCCGCAAGCCTGCTCTACCTACACTCACTCATCTTTCCCTTATGTACTCCAGGCCTATCACTGCCAGGCACCCTGGCTTCCACTGGCTTTTCCCCTGAGAACATCTTTTTTTATGATAAAATACACATAGTATAAAATTTACCATTTAATCTGTTTTTAAGTGTACAATTCAGTGGTATTAAGTACATCCACAATGTGGTGCAACCATCACCATTATCCATTTCCAGAAATTTTCCATTACCTGAAACAGAAACTCTGTCCCAGTTAAACAATAACTCCCCATTCCACCCTCCTCTCAGCCTCCAGTAACCACTGTTTGACTTTCTGTCTCTATGAATTTGCCTATTCTAAGTATACCTCGTACAAGTGGAATTATACAGTGTTCATCCTTCTGTGTCTGGCTTCTTTCACTTAGCATAATCTTTTCAAGGTTGTGGCATGCGTCAGGATTTCATTCATTTTAATGGCTGAATAATATTCTATTGTATGGATATACCACGTATTGTTTATCCATTCATCTATTGATGGACATTTAGGTTGTTCTGCTGAGAATATCTTGAAGCTCACGGTGCTGGCTCATCCAAGTTCTTCAATCTCAGATAAACTTCCCTTCTTGAAACTCCTTTGTACTCTGTCTGCCTCAAAGTCATATACTGAGTGATGAAAATATTGGGGAAGGAGGTCGGGAAGGAGCAGAGGAAGAGGTCCCAGACCATGTAAATGTGATGGTGATAGATCTTTAATTTCTTTTTGCAAACAAATGTATGATTTTAAAAAATATTCTTAGTTAACAATTATAATGCTGTAGGTTTCACATGTTTTTTTTTTGGTAGCTGATTTCTTGTGTTTTTCAATGCGTTTTGACTGCTACAGATAGCTTTTGTTGTTGTTGTTTGGAAAGTTGGTGGTAGGAGATACCCAGAGCCCCTCAAAACTGTACTTATGCTGACTTGTGACACCTATTATTTTGTTTGGGATATAACTCCTGAATTTGGGAGGGTTGCATATCTCATGTCTTTGGCACAGTATATTAAGTTTCTCCAGGGAAGAGACCATTCTATGTTTGGTGTATCCAGATAAAAAAGCTTATATTTCTTAAAGAACTTGATGCATACTTGACACTCCTTAAATCGTTTCCTTTTACTTTCTGTTTCTTTTCGCAACATCAACACAATATCATGCAGCTAGTAGGCATGTTGTAGTTTACTATTTACTCCATAGCTTGATTCAGCTATGGAGTCTAGCTTTCCAGAGTGCCTGCTTTTTTAAATAAAAATTGACACTAGAATATTTGAAATATTCATCTTCCCTCATAACCACAAACATTCTAATTAGAATACATTCAGTACTGATCTTGAGCTATAATACAAAGTTATCCATTTATATCAGCACTGAGTAGAGAAAAAAAATTTCAGGGGCAGAGGATGAAGTTTTTCCTTGCCTTCTCTGTGAGCTGTGCTAGTTTGCATCCCTGGTTTATATAGTAAAATATTTTAGTGCTTATTATAGCATCTTAACTCCCTGAGATTTACCAAGGACAAATGTGATCTTAATATTGTATTATATTTCATTTCACAGGTTTGTTTCATAACCTCAATAGTTATTGCTATTTGCAATTCTGTTTCCTTTCTAAATGTGTTAATAAAATGCTTGCACTAGGATTGGCTTGATGCCAGAATTCAATATGGTCATTCTTCAAGTAAGTGATAAAACTCGTGACAGTGTAGCACTTGGAGATCTTTGGATGCATCCTAACTATACAAGTGGGGAAACTCTTAGTTCCTTATAGAGTTAAATTAAGGTCAGACCTGGTTTCCGACATGAAGTTCAGATGTATTGGCAGATCCCCATGCTTGCATTTATTATACTGTAATTTGGGGCTTAAAGAGTTATATCCAGTCCATCCCCAACATCTGGATAGTGTTTATAACGATCACATTTGATCCTAATGTAATTTTGTTGGGGAATTCACTAGAATTCCTCTGTTGGCTACATTACAACTGAACATGAGATCTGCTAAAATATTACCCCAAACTAGTGTATATCTACAGAGAATATAAATATAGATAGATTTCATCCCCCATCCAACCCCCCTGCCACTAAGGCATCATGATCAGCTCGCGGGGCTTCCTTGTCTCCATTGATAAAAATGGGGGTGATGCTTTAACAGCAGCCAACATTCATCAAGCGTTTTGAACCTTGAAAAGCAGAGCAAGCACAAAAATCTTTCGAGGGTGATTACTGTACATGTGCAACCACAATGGCAGCATCATAGACTCAACAGACAGGGATGACATGAGCTTGTTGGTGATTTTTTCCTTTCATTTTCATTTTGATTTAGATGCAATTCCTTACTGTTAGGAAAACATCACTTGGAAAGTAGAGCCAAAGGATTGGTTTTAACCACCCTCCCCCATCAATGGAAGCCCCAAATGAATCAAGTTGAACCTTTTAAAGGCTATTAAGGGAGCCTTTAATTATGTGAGGTGGACACGGGGGAGGGCACAGGGGAAGTTTGGCAATGCAGTTTTAGGACCTCCCAGCCCTGCCAGCAGGGAGATTATTAGCACATTTCACGTAATTTGCGGACAACCATATACTCTTCCCATGAAATAATTTTAACACTCAAAAAGAGGTAGATGAGAAAAGAAAAAGACAGATAGGGAAGGACAGAGGCTGCAGCAATCTTTAGAGAGGGAAAATTATTTCATTAAATCTAAATAGCATATGCTTTTCTGATGCATAGCATATGCAAGTCAATGCAAATTATTTAATAGCAGTGCACTCAGAGTAATTTCCATTTCCTCCCTTGCTTGTGACGGGAATATTCCTTTTAATCAGATTAGATGACATCCTCTGCAAACTTTTGGGGGTTTCAACTTAATTTACCATGCTAAGTAGTTAGGGTAATTTGAAGTAAAGCAATCAGTGGGCTGAAATGAAGCCAAACCTCATTTCTGTCTTTGCGATGCGGAGCCGGCCAGCTGCGTGAGCCCCACAGGGCTTCTTTCCCCTCCTCTCCTCGCCCTGCTCCGCAGCACCCGAGACCTCAGCAGAGTTACTAGTGGCCAGTTCCTTGTTTTGATGGCACCTAGTCAGATCTGTTTTGCATCCACAGAGCTTGCATACGATGCTGTATTCCATTGGCTCTCGATGACTGTCACAACTTATGGTGCTGCCTCAAGCAATGATGGAAAGATGAATTCACACTCTTTAAAAACTTTTTCACCTGGGGAGGTCATGGACCCCTGAAGGGGTCTTTAAAATGATCTGAAGGGGCCCTGCAGATATTCCCAGTCTAGAGGTTCTGGAAAAAGGGAGCAACATTCAGTCCAGTACCATGGATGGGCAAGAAAAGTCTTTGCAGGGAAGAATTCATGCGAACCCACACCTAAAGGTGACAGCCACTTATCAGTGGTGCCTGTGCTGCATGAGTAGTGCCTTGGCAAAACTATGAAGCTTGTTTTGAGCTGTTGCTCACAGTTGTGTGGGCTTTGTGTCTCACGATTCCAGGGGGTGCCATTGTCTTGTAGTCAATGGGAGAATCTGGACAGTTGATACCTACACTTGTCCAGCAGATGGCAGTAAAGGGTCTTTTTTTAATTTTTTTTTTTTTTTTTTTTTTTTTTTTTTTTTT